>NC_083695.1:79481606-80114820 GCF_033118175.1 Dama dama | reverse complement strand
CACGCACCTTACCCAGATCCTAATTAATACCAGTCTTTCTTACTCTAGATCTTCAGAATACAGGCTCACCTCAGATGTCATTTTAGAGGAGCATTTCCTTTTTTAAAAATTTTTAACTTTTTATTTGTTGCTGCACTGAGTCTCTGTTGCTGTACTAGGGCTTTCTCTAGTTGTAGTGAACAGGGGCTACTTGTTGCAGAGAAAGGGCTTCTCATTGCAGTGGCTTCTCTTGTTGCAGAGCACTGGTGCAGGCCTTAGTTGTGGACGGGTTCAGTTGCCCCACGGCATGTGGAACATGCATGGGATATTCCTGGACCAGGGATGGAACCCATGTCCCCTGCATTGGCAGGCAGATTCTTAACCACTGGATTATCAGGGAAGTCCTGCTTATTTGCTTTTTGATTGCCTTTCTCCTAGAATTAAGTTTCACGAATATAATAATCTTGTCTGTTTTGCTTATTGCCTGCAACAGTGTCCGGCACATAATAGTGAGTAACATGTTTGAGCTGAATTATTGACTTGATCACAACAGATAAAATAAATCAATACAAAGTGGCATACCCATATTATTTGGAAATATAGAGATCAGTTAGGAAAAACAACAGCTGAAACATTCTTAAGTGGCTCCTTCTTGGTACCAGATCTGGAGGGTGGACTGTTGGCACAGGGTGCTATTGGGTTTTTAAAATTATTATTATAAACCCTTTAATACTATTTAATTTTTTTAACTTGTGCACTTATCACTTTGGAAAAGATCAAATTTAAAAATAAACAAATCAATAAAATACTGTATGGTCATCACAGTGGTAGAAGAATGTTTAATAACATGAAAATATGAAAATAAAAAGAGTAGGTTGCATAACACATCAATATGTAGAGCTAGATCTATTTCTGTATATATATATGAGGCACATATGCATAAAAAAGATGCTGTGTTATAGTCAATGCATATGGCGAATTCCTAACTTTAGATAAAAATGGGTAGTCAAGTTTTATTAATAGAATCCACCTTTTCCTGATTAACAATGTTGAATGAATATTTAAAGACTTTAGGTTTGAAAAGACACCGTGTTATCTTCCTTCCTATGAGTCCTACAGGCCACTTAATGAGCCATTTCTTGAGAAGTTTTACCCTTACCTAAGAGCAGTGAGTTTGAGTAAACTCCAGGAGTTGGTGCTGGACAGGGAGGCCTGGCATGCTGTGATTCGGGGTCACAAAGAGTCGGACACGATTGAACGACTGAACTGAACTGAACTGAAGAGCAGTGAGGATCCACTGGGGTGTGTTAAGCAGAGATGGTGGGATAAAATTGGCTTCAGGCAGGTTTGTCTCTCTGTATTGTGGAAATGATTTGAAGAGGCAAGCCTAGAATCAGAAAAATGATTTAGAAAGCAGTTGAAGCAATCAAGGCAAGAAATGATGGATCCCTGAAGTGGGAAAAGAGTGGTTGGGTTAGAGAGAAGGGGGCTGACTCAAGAACAACAGGACAGTGTTAGCAGCATTAGTGAGAATGAAGCATGTTCATGACTATAAGCTCTGTGAGGTCAAGGACCTTTGTTACTACTCCTTTCCAGGGACCACCTAGCATGGTTCCTGGTACATGTTGACGTTCAGTGAATATTTGTGATCTAAAGAAGTGGAGAACTTCCGCAGTGGCTCAGTGGTAAATAATCTGCTTGCCAGTGCAGGAGTCAAAGGGGAGATGAGTTTGATCCCTGGGGTTTGGAAGATCTCCTGGAGGAGGGCATGACAACCCATTCCAGTATTCTCACCTGGAGAATCCCATGGACAGAGGATCCTGGAAGGCTATAGCCCTTGGGGTTGCAAAGAGTCGGACACAACTGAAGCCACTGAGCACGCATGCATGCAAAGAAGAGGGAAGAATCAGGGATGAACTCAGAAGTCTGACAAGGTGACCTTGGTGAATGATGGGCTGTTGGCTGAGCAGTCACGTGAGGGGCAACACGGGCAGAGAGCGACCAGCGAGCAACTTGAAGATTCCTGGTGTTGATGGACATAAAGGCAATCGGGGAATATTTGACTTTCCAGGGCTAGAAGATCTTGGCTAGAAATAGGTTTGAGAGTCACCAACATAAAGTGAAGAGTGCTGCCAATAGAGCATTCAGTTCAGATCTGAAAAATGGCCATTGTATTTAGAACCAAGAGGCCGTGAGTGATGTTTGCTTGGGGAGCTTAGAAACATATGAGGAAATAGGGACTGGGGACCATTTTTTTGTGTTAAGGAGGCTGACAGAGCTACCACCTTTTCCTCCTTTTTAGGGTTTTCCCCTTTCAACGTTCATGCTTCACTGAACTTGCACCCACTGCTAAATTGTCACTTTCTTATCAAGTTTCCAATGACTAATTTGGCAGCAGGAAGGTTTTTCCACTTGGTCACATTTGTAATCAGTGCATTATCAGCGAGCTGACAGCGCCTTGTTTGTGCTGGTTCAGAACGTGACCCTACAAAACCGGTCCTCCAGATGCTTGGCTTTTCCTGCGTTATGATCACATTCACAGTTTCTGCGTGTCTTTTCACCTTTCTTGGTATAACTACACACACACACACTCAAGATTCAAAAAAAGATAATAGATCTTATAACTTTACAAATTACAAATTATGCTGCTGCTGCCGTGTTTTTCATTATTGATTGAAGTTTGGATTGTGTATTTTTCCAAATTTTGTCTACTAGGATATTCTCAGCACATGGATATTTCCTTAATATGGCATTCCCCCACCCTCTTCTTTCTTCCCTCAAGCCATTATTTCTCTTTTAACACAGCTCCGTCATAGTATTACTTTTCCTTTATAATTAACCAGCCACACTTCTTGCCTCTGCTTAACCAATATGAAATCTCTCTTTCCTCCATTGTATTTCGTGATTTTCCCTTTATAATAACTCTTGGAGGCAATAAGTGATTTGGCAAATTACACAAGAATATTAAGGGCCTGATTGTTTTGTGGTAGCTTGTACTCTGTTCAAACAAAATGTCTCTAATTATAAGCCACTTGTTTTATCATCAAAACATTTACTCAGGTACTTCTCAGCACGTTATTGGTGGCAGACTCCACGTATGTGCTGTAAACTTCAGTGGTAAATATGGGCCTTAGCAGCTATTCAATAAGTCTGTGAATGAATGAGAAACCTCAGAATGATACATCCAGGAGTTTGTGGGGAGAGTATGAGATGAGATTAGACCTCACACTTGGAAAACCCTGTAAATAAAGTCTTGACAGCTATGGTCGTCCTTGCTGTGAAAGTGAAAGAAAGTGAAGTCGCCCAGTCGTGTCCGAGTCTTTGCAACCCCATGGACTGTAGCCCACCAGGCTCCTCAGTACATGGAATTTTCCAGGCAAGAGTACTGGAGTGGGTTGCCATTTTCTTCTCCAGGAGATCTTCCCAACCCAGGGATCGAACCCGGGTCTCCCAGACTGCAGGCAGACGCTTTACCATCTGAGCCACCAGCGAAGCCCAGATCAAGAGACGGATGGCAAGTCTTGAGTCCCTTTAAGAGATGAATGTGAATGGGTAAGACAACCTCATTCCTCATGGCTCTTAGATGATGAAAACCTTTTGGCTGGCATGACCACCGACCAAAGGAGGAGGGAAATTTTTCTGTCTCTAATTAAACATGGTGGAATTAGCCAAGTGAGCTAGGAATGCTATCTTCATTTCATGTTTCTCAAAGGGTTCAGGTGTTAGGTCTGCAAAAAAGACAGTCAGTATCATCATCATGTAGAAGTATTAGTTGCTTAGTCATGTCCTACTCTTTGTGACCCCATGGACTGTAGCCTGCCAGGCTCCTCTGTCCTTGAAATTTTCTAGGCAATAATAGAGTGGGTAGCATTCACTTTTCCAGGGGACCTTCCCAACCCAGGGATCAAACCTGGGTCTCCTATATTGCAGACTGATTCTTTACCATCTGAGCCCCCAGGGAAGCCCCTATCATCATATACAACATGTAATCAATTTATAAATTTTTTTGAGAAGAGACATTGCTGTTGTAGGAGGTATAGTAATGAAAACTTTTGGCTTAGTGTCCAGAGACTATAATTTACGCCTGGCTCTGCCACTAACTACCCACTCCAGTGTTCTTGCCTGGAGAATCCCAGGGATGGCGGAGCCTGGTGGGCTGCCCTCTATGGGGTTGCACAGAGTCAGACACAACTGAAGCAAGTTAGCAGCAGCAGCTGCCACTAACTTTGTGACCTTGGGCAAATTAATTCGCTTCCCTGAATTACTGAAATGAGGTCTGTTTCCCCCACTATAATGGGAGAGCTGACAGATCTCTAGATCATGATTCTATAATTCTAAGTCCTGTTAGCTCAGTTGTTGTTTTGTTCAGTGTTTCATGCTTTTCCAGGACTTGGATATGATGGTTTTGGTCAAGCTGCTTATCACAATATATATATTCTATAATACTAAAATATGTCTGTCAGATGAGAAAAGGGTTTCAACCAATTTATTTTGTTTAATGTATATTAAAGCAGAACTTCCTGCCACTTAGATTTGCAACCTTGGAGGTAAAGCAATGGAAGAACTGATCCCTTATAGTGTTATTAACCAAAATAGTTGTGTTCACTTTAAAAATGAGATGAGACCAGGAGTCAATACCAACAGACCAGTAAATAAATGAAAGAGTGAGTAAGAAGAGCGTGTTTATTCTTCTGCATTCTCAGGGAATAGTGAGCACACGGGAGCAGCACAAATCTGCAAACTTGGATTATTCATTTTGATAAGCAAGGTGTCATACAAGCAGTTGGTAAGACCTATAATGACTAATGAGCTAATGCTCAGTCATGTCCAACCCTTTGCAACCCCATGGACTATACCCTGCCAGGCTCCTGTGTCCGTGAAATTTCCCAGGCAAGAATACTGGAGTGAGCAGCCATTCCTTTCTCTACCCCTTTCTCTTCCCAGATGGAAGATGGCTTAATTCTCTTTGAGGCGGGCCAAGAGAGAGGCCTGGCCCCTAGTTGGAGCACTAGAGGACAGAGCTATTCTGCTTTTGAAAAAAAAAAAAAAAGACTAGCTTTTTAAAGTTCCACTGTCTCTGTCTCTCTGTCTCTGTCTCTCTCTTTCTCTCAGTCTCCGGAGCCAGCTCTTCAACCATAAGTAAAACAGATACAAACCCACCAGGATTCAAACCCCGCTCGTAATTGTTCACCCATTTTGGCAATGCCTATCTTCCCAACAGTGACATGATCAAAAGATACTAAGCATTATCTGTTGTTTATCCCTAAAGGGGTCCATGGAGACAATTTATTTTTGCCACATCCTGGCCTGATGAGAGAGGATGTTGCTCACCAACTGCCTTTTACTGGTCAGATTACAGTGTCAAGACAAACCAGGCAGCTGGTTTGCTTCACCGATAAAAGAATGAAAGGCCTTACTTGTAAATAGCTTTGTCTGTGTTAGCAACCTCTTAAATTAGCCTTGCTACCCTCGAATTCCCCAAGGGCTACTTCAAATGCTCTGCCCATTCTTAGGCTGTGAGTCACCCTGGTGACTAATCTTGATAATCAGTTCCTGGAGGTTTTCTTTGTGGCAGAGTCTTAGCGCCTGTGTGTGATGGCTTTGAATTTGGTAGGAACTTGGACTCTGAGTTTGCCTGTTCCTGGTAATGGGTGTGTTTGTGTGGAGTGGGGTGGGGTGGCGAATTCTCCCTTGCTAGGATCTGAGCAGTGGAGTGCTGCTGAATTTCTCCACCACTTTACACACCTATCTGATTCACCCTAAAAATAAGAAAGGTAATTTTTTTCCAACCAATGCCAAGATTCTGCGGAGAGCAGCTCTTTAGCTTCCCAGAAGTCTTTCAGTTCTGCTAGCATTTGATAATTTCTACCTACTCCATCTTCTTAAAAATAGTCACCTGACAGACTGAGCAACAGCTTGTGCAAAGAGGGGTTGGAGAGTGAAAGGAGAAAAGAATATAGTGCCTGAATGCACCGAAAAAGAAGGAAGGAGAGGAGGAGGAGGGAGAGGAGAGATGGGGGGAATGAGGAAAGGGAGGAGGGTGGGGGAGAAGGAGGAGACAGAAGAGGAAGAAGGCAACCAGGTGATGAAATGAGACCATTCTTTGAAACAAAGCATTTGCCTGTATCTCTTCTGAGGCCTCCAGAAGCTTCCCACTGTGGAATGTGCAGTTCACTCCCAGAAGGACTTTTTCACTCCTCACGGGTTTCTTTCTGAGCTTAGAGAACCCTCAGATAAGAGCTTAAAAAGGAGGTGAGTAAACTTAAGACAGCTCTCCTCCATTCCAGGGTTTCTCAGAGCATTTCTTAAAATTACCTGGGGCCCTAATTTTTAAAAAAGACAAATTTCTGGAGCTGTGTCTGTATCTCCAAGGGGGCTAGCAGGGTTGACCTGGGAATTTATAATATGCAGGTTTATATATATATATAATATATATATAGTTAAAGAGGAAGGACTCAGATGATTCTTAATGTCACCAAAATTTCGTGAATCACTGCCTTAATCCATAGGACTCAGGGCTCTGTTTTTCTCCCTGTGAAGGATAAAATTTGACAGTGTCTAGAACTTGCATCACCAACCAAGAAATGTGGGTGTTGCATAGCTCTAAGCGTCCTGAAACATAAAAGAAAGATGTGTGTACAAATAATGAAAGAGAAAACATTTGCTGCATTGCTATGACACACAGTCAGATATCATAAAAGATACCAACATCATAAGTCTCAAAAAGAAAGCGAATTAGGAAGCTCATCTGCAGGGGACTTAAGAATAATACGTACTATGTATATGGAAAGAGATGACGCACCTGAAAACAAAGTTTCAGTGAGGAAGTGGCTTTTTTTAGGGATCTCGGCACACTGTCCTGCAGTGAATTTCCAGCACAATTACTGTTTCGTGGCGGGCACAATGGCTCATTACCCACAGTCTGCATGTTATAGAGCCAGGAAATGCAGCTGACTGAATAGTACTATAATCTGAGGCAGAAAAACATTGAGATCCAGTGCCTGGCCAGGTGGCTGGCTTATCCCTGAAATGCAAACCCATGTTTCTGGGTTTTCTCTGCTGTGAACTCAGTGCGCAGGAGCTTCCCGAAGATACTCAGAAATGATACACGGAGAGGAGGGAAGACAGCCCACCTCATGGTGTTAGATAAAACATCAGGTACCCCTGGAAACCTGCTGTCTGAGAATAAGCCAAGACACAAGCAAGCAACCAACAACCAGAAAAGCGCCTACGCTTTCCATGTTGTGTTCTGTAATGCTGTTGTTGTTGTTCAGTTGCTAAGTCGCCTCTGACTCTTTCCCGATCCCATAAACTGTAGCCTGCTAGGCTCCTCTGTCCACGGGATGTTCCAAGGCAAGAATACTGGAGTGGGTAGCCGTTCCCTTCCTTCTCCAGGAGATCTTCCCAAGCCAGGGATGCACCATGTCTCCTGCTTGGCAGGCAGATTCTTTGTCCTGAGCACAAGGGGAGCCCCAGTTCTGTAATGACCCACCTCTTAAACTGTTTTTCATGGATAGGAATAGAAGAAAGAAATTTTTATAAATACTTAAAGCAAAGTCACTCTGTCAAAAGTAGGATTATTTAAAATCAACAGTAGGATTGAAAAATGGAACATTCCAAGGAGAAAACAGTCCAAAAAAAAAAAGCCAGAAAAAAAATATATAAAAAAAGAAGAAAAGTCAATAATTAAAGTTTTTTGGTTGTCAGTAATCCACTCTGCGTAGATTAAATGTACATTTTGTGGAACGATGAATAAGATAGAAGAAAATTCTCTGTTTTGTATTTATAAAGGCTTATATTGCTAAATTATGAAGTTTTCCATCTTTATACAATCCTTAGAGGTTTTGACAAATACTGTTTCCCTACTGACTCTTGTTAACCTCAAACAATAGAATAGCTATTTATCTGATCAACAAAACAAGTTTATTGGGAGCAGCAAAGACTTACAGTTCAGGGCACGCAACTATCGTGAACAACATGCAAGTCCAGTAAAACAAAAGAGAGAAAACTCTTTTATAGCGGAGAGGAGAGGAGGAAGTTGGAAGGGACTGTTTATAAACAGAAAGTCCATTGGGAAAACCTAGAAGTTCTAAGTATGGTGACTTTTAATTGGCTGAGTTGTAACAATGTGTCATTGATTTGTTGTCATGAATCAAGTAACAAGAGCTGAAACTGACATTTAATTTTGTAACCTTCAGATCCTGGAATGCCTGAAATCATTATATTACACAAGGATTACTCACAAAAGCTGTCCTTATGTTCTTGTGTTTTGTCAGCCTTAGAAATATTAGGCATGTGTGGAATTGAATCCAACAAAAGATATGTGCTTCTTATGTACTTAGAATGAGAGTATCATTAGAGAACTTCACTTGTAGCAAGTTGAGGCTTTCCTGTGATGAAGTGAACAAGTATGGCCACTCTGCATTGTAAAAGCTGAGTCTGAGTTTTGCAACATTCTTGGTATTTTTTCTTGTGATTAGTATGTTGACAGTACAAATGAAAGTCATGTCTTTTTTGGATTAAAATAAATGATGGACAATAATCTCCTTTTTGCTTGTCTGGTGCTTTGTTATTTACAAACTTCTTTCCCACTCATCTCACCTACTTAAATCCAGACCAATATAAGCAGATGTCCTGAAAGTCCTTACTTAGAGCTTCGGTTATCAGTTTGTGCTCTTTCAAGAACCAGGTCTGGACAAGCCGGGAAAGTTCCTGGAGATAGGTTGGAATAGAAGACCCCTTCCACTTTTGCTCCACATCCTTCAGTTCAGTTCAGTTCAGTCGCTCAGTCGTGTCCGACTCTTTGCGACCCCATGAACCGCAGCACGCCAGGCCTCCCTGTCCATCCTTACAACCCTCCAAATGCCAGTATTTCTGCTTTCATGTGTTCCACTAAGACTGGCAACCTAATGTCATTCCATCTCAGGGGACCTGCAGGGAGCTAAGGGGAATAGAATGACTCCACACTTTTTATTGCTTTTTTATTTCTGGCAGCCTTTTAAACCACCTGATCTTCTGTGTGATATTTAATGTTTCTTACCAATTCATCTAATGAATCTAGAGGTTAGGAGTGCTAGGTTCAAGTTCTCATTTTGCTGCTGAGTTACCATGGACATGTCTTTGGAGTTTCTGGAGTGTCTCAACCTTACTCAGAAGATGAAACTGTTATATCAAATGGCCTCCCATACTCCATACAATTCCAGCACTTTCTGTATTATGGAGAAACTTTGAATGAGAAGTATAGGAGATGGTGAGAAGGGACAGGAAACCGAGGTCTTGGTATCTGACCTTCAGTAACTACAGTGCAGTTGAGGGGTTAAGGCCTTCAAACAAGTGTCGAATTATCAGTCCAAGGCTATGTGTTATGAAATGCCCAAGCAGCTGACTGCTGAGGCTCACAATTCTGATTGCAAAGCTTGAAAATAATACTGGATACAGTTTGTAAACAAATCTGTGAGCTCTTGGGAGGCCAAATATCATCAACAGTCTTTTGCAATTTATTAGAGGAGGGATTGCAGGCATCTGCAATTTGTAGATATTTACATAGATGAAATGCAATACTCTAAGGGGATTAGACTGCATCTCAGTAAAAAATGAAATGTCTAGTCACCATATTGTAAATTTAATTCCAACCAGAATCTTTATTAAGCCTTTTGGGGCAGGAGGACATGCGGATATAAACATTTTAAAACTCGGCTGTTCTCCAGAAGCCAGCACTCTTTTCCAGTTGCTAAGAAGAGAATGCCCTATTTTAGTCACACTTAAGTAACTTTAATTGAATTTTTAACTCCTTATTAGCTAGTTTGAGACAACAAGAAAAAGTCAAGGCATGTACAAGTATTTAGAACAATGGCTACTTTTATGATGAGTATCCTTTTTTAAAAAATACTTTAATTCATTCATTATTTTTTGGTTGCACCGGTCTTTGTTGCTGCACACTGGCTTTGTCTCGTTTCAGGGAGCTGGGCTATTCTTCTTTTCAGGGCATAGGTTTCTCATTTTGGGGGCTCCAGGCGCATGGGCTCAGTGGTTGTGGCATGTGGGCTCCTTAGTTGCATCTTGAGGGTTCTAAAGTGCTAGAGAGTAAGTTCAGTAGTTGTGGTTCCCTGGGCTTTAGTTGTGCGTGACATGTGGAATCTTAATGGACCAAGGGTCAGACCTGTGTCCCCTGTGGATTCCTATCCACTGTATCATCAGGGAAGTCTTCTCTTTAAAAAAAAAAAAAAAAAAAGAGTATTTATTTATTTGACTGCACTGAGTCTTAGTTGTGGCACACAAGATCTTTTAGTTGCAGCATACATGATCTTTAGCTGTGGCATGCAAAATCTTAGTTGTGGCGTGTGGGATCTAACTCCCTGACTGGGGATTGAACCCAGGCCCCCTGCATTGGGAACACAGAGTCTCAGCCACTGGGCCACCAGGGAAGTTCCTATGATGAGTATTCTTAACCATACTTGGTAACAAGTCAGGGTCATCATTAGGTAAAGCCTCTAGTATAGAGCTCTGTACATGGGAGACTCTCAAAGAATGGTTGCTGAGGGATTGACCTTGAAATTCCAATATACCTGAAAGCCAACTTTAAAGAAAACAATTAGTACTTGCACACTTGAAAATTTTGTATGTGGTTTGCATTTCAGTTGTTTTTCCATCTAAGTTATATTTTTCAAATGAGAAAACTGGGGGTTATAGAGGTTAATTTGCTCAAGACCTCATTGTCGTAGCATCAGGATTCCTCTACCTTTAATTTTAAATTCCATGATTCTTTCCAAATCCCGAACATGTAGGACATAAATACAGACATAAATATAGACAGATACAGCTCTTTCTCTCAATAACTTTGCATTATTTGGAAGCAAAGAAGTCCTTGAGAAAGAAACATCTTTTATTCTGTGATTTCTTTTCTTCCCTGTTCCCTTTTCTAGGCTTCCATACATCTTTGCCTTGGATAAATGTGTTGAACTTTCCAAATATCAGACCCAAATATAAGTTTTAGAAACAAGAAAACCACAACCTTGAGAATAATTTTCAAGAAGTCCTCCAGTCTTTAAAGATTCCTTTTGGGGCCCACTGGGTCAGGCTTATTAACCAGGGCTGGCATCTGGCCTGGGTTTTTATTTTCCTCTAGTGCTACCTGCTGGTAGTGAATCTGCAATGGCACCTTCTGGGCCATAGACCATGCGATCAATTGTTTCTAGGGTCAGATTCTCTGTAAATCAATGATTCTCAACTTCACCTGCATATCAGAGCCACATGGGATGTTTTCAAGAGTGCTGATACCAGGGGCTTCCCTGGTGGCCCAGTGGTTAGCATTCGGTGCTTCTACTGCAGGTTTGATCCCTGGTCAGGGAACTGAGATCTTGCATGCCACACTCTGCGCTCCCACAAAAAAGAAGCTGCTGTGAGTATTGATACCCAAGCCTCACCCCTAGAGATTCTGATTCAATTCTGTCTGGGGAGGACCCCATGCATTGATTTTTTTGGAAAGCTCCCCAGAGAATTCTAAATTGTAGCCAGGATTGAGAGACACCAACCTAAATCGATCAAATCTCACTAGTACGGATAATAAGAAGGGTAATGCAACTGTGAAAAATATGCATTCAATTTTGTTTCATCTAGACCAGTACCCCAGTTTATTTCATACCATTAACACAACTCACTTTGACTCTAGGTGATTTTTATGGATTCAAAAAATAGAAATCAATTATTTTCTCTGTAAACTTTTAGGATTTTCCTCACGACTAAACAGGAATCCAGCCTAAAATAAATTAGCTTTATTACTTTACTGCATTTCTTATTAAAAGCTATGATAATGTATAATTCAGAAAGAGGTGGCTTGCGCTTCATTTTAATGTTCCTGTAAGCTTGGCATTCTTTTAACACATGAGTCAATGTTAGACTAAGTCAGAGGCTTTCTTACTATTATAAGCAGGCAGATTAAAAAGGCAATTTATTCGAGATTGAATTTCTATCCGGTCATGAGGAAAACGGAACATTTCAAAAGGAGAAAATAATATAAGCTTTACACACACACACACACACACACACACACACCCCTACCTTGCATCATGTATAAATCTTATATATTTTCACAAATTACAAGTGAATGGGAAAAGGGGTTTAATTTCCTCGGAAGTGAATTTGACAGATGATCCAAAGAACATCTATTAGAATAAATAAATGTTAATCTTGTGTTCCCAGGAGGTATTGTGTCGGCTGCAGGTCAGGAAGCATTTTTACACCCTAGGCAATTCCAGTCTCAAACAGCCCAAAGGAAAACATGGCATGTTTATCCTTTTCTTAAAAGTTTAGTTTTAATTGGAGGATAATTGCTTTACAATGCTGTGTTGGTTTCTTCCATGCAACAACGTGAATCAGCTATATGTATACATACATCCCCTCCTTCTTGAGCATCCCTCCCGCTCCACACTGCATTTCACCCTTCTAGGTCATCACAGAGCACTGGTCTGAACTTCCTGTGTCATATAGCAATTTCCCACTGGCCATCTATTTCACACATGGTAGTGTATATATGGGCTTCCCTGGTAGCTCAGCTGGTAAAGAATCCACCTGCAATGCAGGAGACCCCAGTTTGATTCCTGGATTGGGAAGGTGCCCTCAGGAAGGGAAAGATTACCCACTCCAGTATTTTGTGGTTTCAGACAGTAAAGTATCCACTGGCAATGGGGGAGACCTGGGTTGGATCCCTGGGTTGGGAAGATCCCCTGGAGAAGGGCATGGCAACCCACTCCAGTATTCTTGCCTGGAAAACCCCATGGACAGAGGAGCCTGATGGGCTACAGTCGATGGAGTCGCAAAGAGTTGGACATGGCTGAGTGACTAAGGACACACACCACAGCAAAATATATGTCAGTGCTACTTGTAGAAAACAGACTTGTAGACACAGTGGGAGAAGGAGAGGGTGGGGTGGATTGAGAAAGCCGCATCAGACTGCTTATCCTACACATCCTCATTATTGTTGGGAGACTTTGTATCTTGTCAGGACAGAATGTCAGAATCTATCCATCACCTGTGCCTGTGAGACCCTGACACTCTGACCTGCTGGCCTTCATGGCGTTTAGGAAACTACAGCTGGGGCATTTTCCTTTAACTGTGTGAGCTTTCTAGAAAAAAGCCAAACCCCAAACCGAACCCCCACAAGTAACAACAAAAAACCTCATCTGGTATCTTTTGACCTTTAGGCCTTTCCTTAGCTTCAAAAATTTTATAAACACACAAAAAATTCAGTCTTGTTAAGTGCTTTCTCTCTGATGGGGGAGAATTGCCAGTGTTAGTCTCAAGTGCAATTTTTACGCAAAACATTTTGTAATAGAATATAACCCATTATTTAACAAGATGGATCTGAAAATTTCACTGAACTTAAAAGATTTCCAATAAATATAGCCTTACAAAATATAAGGACACATGAAAGGGAGGCAGAGTAAATTCATTTGTTTTTAGTCTTATTGCCTAATTAAAGTTCTGAAAATATTGTGCAATTATTTGTTTTCATGGCTGAAAAGATGAGTTACAAAACTAAGGAGATGTGATCTTGAAATTATTTGAAAATAACCCACTAGCTCATTCTCTCACACTTGTTTCATCTAGAGGATTATAGTCCCGTGAATTTCCCAGTATTATCATTTTCAATTTAGCCAAGATTCCAATTCTGATTATCCAGAATAGATCTAGGGGAGGTAATGTGATTTTTAAATTTCTGTTAAAATCATTTGGTACTCGGAATGATCATTCCAGTGCCCTTTGGTACTGCAAAGTAAACAGGCAGTTCTAAATTCTTGAGATTAGTGTCAACATCAGTCAAAATGCTATCACTAAGATGGATTGTTCCACCTGGTTCTATTTTCAACTAAACAGGATTGCTCATAGAGACCCAATCTACTCCATCAAATTGTTCAGGAGGGAAGACTATTTAGAGGCCAGGTGTGGGTTTAAACTGGAGAACGTTGGTGACGTAGAGAACCTGTCACTCATCTAAGTTTGCGCAGTGAGTCATGGTGAAGGTCAGACTATACCCAAATATTTTGCTGTCCAACAACACCCCACCACCTTGGGAACCCCACCATCAAATGCACTGTTGACATTACTCTCTTTTTAATTCTTTTGGTAAATGCAGACCTCTGCAAGTTCTTAATCAATTTCTTGCTTTTCCAAATGGTGCACTTTCTCATTGGAATGTTAAATTCCAGATTTTTTATATCTAAAAGATGTTGCTAGGAAATGTCTGATCCATTCCAACTACCTTGCAAATGAAGCAAAATTATGAAGTGAAAAATATTTGAGGCCTTTTCAAGGGTACACATGTGGGATTGTTACTTCTTAGGACAAAACAAAGTTATTAAAGAGATTACATTTGCCAGGAGGGGAAAGCCAAGAAACCACATTCCAGCAAGACCCAGGATCTTAGAAATAACAGCAAATTAATGAAAGTGTTTTGATACTGTCAGCATGTTAAGTGTATTTAAATGTTTAAATAGTCAGTTAAAATATGCCTATTAATTAATAGCACAGTTACACTTAAATTTTAAAGTACCTTATTTTTCAAATAATGGTATAATTAAATAGTAACCAGTTCACATATTGTGAAATGAAATTCATATTTTATGGCAAGACAAGAAAGATTTAGATGTAAAAACTTTTCTCTGCTCTTTGGCCTCCTCTCTCCCTGCCACTGTGCATTGTATATCTGCATTATGCAACAATTAGATCTCCCCGTTGGCAGAAACACCCTCTCTCAACCAAGAAGAGCAACTTTCTCCCAGCATCAGTAAGCAACTCCTTAAAAGATAACATTTCTTCTTGAGCTTGTAAGGGGGCCATGATGCCACTTAGATCTGGATTGTGTAAACTATCAATGATATGTCATTTAACGTATAGCCCTCAGTCTCAAAATACTTATATAACTGTGCCTTGACTTCTAACAGGTGGAACAATCCTCAGAGTTTTTTGAGATGCTCTTCTCAGGTTATAATCCTCAAATTTGGCTCAAGTAAAATTTTCCATTTTTTCTTAGATCATCTGATTAATATTTCAGCAACCATGTTATTTAGAAGAGTTTATTTTTTTAACAAGAGAAAAACAAACAGAAGCTTATTAACTTGTATACCTCAGGTGTTGTCCATGGGACACACAGAGGGAAAATCAGGAAATTTTATGTTCAGTTTAGATGTCACTCAATAAAAATTCTTCCTAAAAAATATTGGCAGAAAATACATACTCTGTCAATTTTGTATAGAAAACACATCCATTATTATAATTTCTATGTTGGAGGTGATGTTTTTACCAAAATGCAAGGTCAATGAAAGCAGTGACTTTGCTGCTTTTTTTTTAAACAAGGAAGATTTTATTCCTTTATGCATTTTTCCAAAAAAAAAAAAAAAAACCCCACAAAAACAGAACCCACAAATGGAAGCAAAGAACAAAGTTTTCTGGCTCTCTGGGACATGCAGAAACATGTCTTACAGAAACACAGCTATGTACTAAAAATGTACTAATCAACATTGTCTTTTGCTTCCCCAGTCAAAAAGTCTATAGGGAAAAACACTTTCACTCATATTCTATGATAACTAACAAGGACCGACTGTAGAGCACATGGAACTCTGCTCAATGTTATGTGGCGGCCTGGATGGGGAGGGAGTTTGGGAGAGAATGGATCCACGTATGTGTATAGCTGAGATCCTTCGCTGCTCGCCTGAAACTATCATAACATTGTTTTTCAGTCAGCTATATCCTTCCCCAAAATAAAAAATTAAAAAAGTTAAAAAGTTCACTAAAAGAAACTAAGTGAAAACCTACACAGGAACTCCCAGTACTATTTTTTCAATTTCAGTAGATCTTTATTTTAAAATAAAAAAAAATTTTTTTAAGTGTTAAAAGAAATAAATTATATTCTAATATAAATTTGCTGCATGCTTAAACTTCAACTTACTCAAAGACTTACTGTGTAATAAACTGCAGAAAATAGAGTAATCTTTAATAATCTGGTCACAATGAGCAATTAAGCAGTAGACACCTCGATAAATATAGCATGTATTACTTATTTGTGAAACTTCACATTTGTAACAAGCAGAGTATTTATCATGAATAGTAACTACTTTCTTACATCTTAGGAGATACCAGATCCAGAAATGGAAGTAGGAAGTAATTTAATGAAACTGATTTTAGAAAACATTTCCTTGAGTCTGAGTCACTATGGTATTTATTCCATACTTAGACCAGTTCCAACAGTTTAAAAATGTAGATATTAACAGATTGATAATCTTCAGGGAGAGAACATAGTGACACCAATTTCTAAAGCAACATTTTTGGGTTTATTGCTACAGCTCTGGTACCTTGAATAGTCCCTGGAACATAAAAGGTGCTGGAAATATTTGTTGAACCAGTGGCTTTTTCTTAAACAGATACAAATTGGCCACCAAGTAACCAGGACTGGAAATCTGGAGAATTTACTAAGACCACGGAGAATTTAATACTGGATATTATTCTCACTTTTGGGCTTCCCAGGTGACTCAACAGTAAAGAATCTGCCTGCCAAGTAGGATACACGAGTTCAATCCCTGGGTTGGGAAGATTCCCTGGAGAAGGAAGTGGCAACCTACTCCAGTAGTCTTGCCTAGGAAATATGATGGACTGAGGAGCTTGGTGGGCTACAGTCCTTGGGGTCACAAGAGTCAGACACAACCTAGTGACTAAACCACCGCCACCACCATTCCCACTTTCAGGCTGGGGCTGGTCATTGATTTGGGGGTCAGGAAGGGATTTCCACCTTGACCTTGATTTATCTTTTCAAATCTTCATCCCATGTGTTGGCAGTCACATGTTCACTGAGACAATTTTCAATGCCTGGGGAGGCAATAGAAACAAGAGCTATATTTCATCTAATCTTATATCTTCAGGATGTCTTGCACATACTAGGTTTTCAGTACATATCTACAAATTTGCTTTGAACTATGCAATTTCAGTTTTAAGTGTAGCTTTCTATTTCTTTGGACAAATGCTAATCTGGGTAAAAATCGACGTAAGGACTGAGCACATAGACATACTGTTATTCAGTCCTGCTGCAATGGTTAAGTTTGGTCTTATTTCCAACCTGAAATGAGAAGCAGTTCACATATGGGAAACCACTGCATAATTCCTCTCCACCTGCCAGTCATTTTTTAAAGAAAGTACTATCTGCATAATTCTCCATGTGGTTTTCCAAAGAATTTATGTTATATTAAGATACTTTGGCTAAGTATTTCAATATGAGTTCCTTTCAAAGACCCGGTAGGTTGACAGGATATGCCTAAGCTTGCTCAATGCTGCCCCCACCTAATCAAGACTCACTGTTAGGGGTGCTGCATGGCTGAATTTTCACATGAGACACCATGGGGAGTTGGGAACACAAGGACGGGGTACAGGAGTAGACTTCCCCACCACCTCACCACACCTTCTTCCTCTGTCCATTTATGCTCCTCAGAGTGACAAGGGTGGTTATTATTAAAAGCCAGCTTTCAACACACACACACCTTCCCTGGAGAAGGGAATGGCAACCCACTCCAGTATTCTTGCCTGGAGAATTCCGTGGACAGAGGAGCCTGGTGGGCTACTGTCCATGGGGTCACAAAGAGTCAGACAAGACTGAGCAACTAACACTTCTTCGCTTCAACATAACTTACTTCCTTTCCGCATGGTAATCTTCACATCTAGTGCCACGACATCCAGAGTTTTCCCTTCTGGAAAGACTTTATCCTTTGCTGGGTATTCATTTTAGTCTTTAATAATTGGTGTCCTGAGAAAGTCAATGCAACGTGTAACAGCAACTTCAGTTGATGGCCACTGAATCTTCAAGACTGCCACACATTCTGGGCACAAATTCCCACCAAGTGTTGGGGGCCCCAGCATTGAAGGCTGGGAGATAGGTTATGCCTTGAACATTTGTGCCTTGAGGTTGGCCGATAGGTTGACTGAGCTTTTGCCATTGCAGATGAGTGAAAACAGATGTGGATGCTTGAAAGCATGGTGGTCCTCTAGAGTAGTTCTCTCTGAACCCAAAAGGGCCAGTGGTCAAAGGTGGCTTAATTTGAAGCCCATCACTTCTTGACCCTTGAAGTCACATAGTCATTGTATTTGATTGTCCTGTTTTGTGCAGTGCAGTGAGAAAGTGACTTCTTATATGATATCACTTCTATATTAGTGTTAAATTCTTGAATATCTTAGAACACAAGGACTAAATATATGATAGAACCAAAGCCTCTAGAGAGCCAAATTCTCTGATACACTAACGTGTAGAAAAAACTATTAGTCAAAGAGCTCAAAGAGAAGAACTGAGAGTTAAAAGCCTGGGAGAAAGAGAAAGAAAAAAATATCAACAGACACATGAAGAACAAATCTAGAAATTATAACAATAACAACAACACTTGGCACTCTTAAATGAAATTAAAAGAAATTTGGACTACAAAGATCTCAAAGAACTATTTTCTCCTAAAGAACCCTTGGGAAATGTGTCTCTGTAAAGAGTTTCATCTGGTTACCATCTATTAGATGAAATTAAAGAAATAAATCTGCTTATTCACTGCCAACCTCTCCCTGTTGTTTTTCGACATGGGATAACAGACCAGTTACTAAGTAAAAAAGTTACTAGATATTAACTTTGAAAAGAGGAAGAAAGGCTAACTTTCAAAAGGGAAGAAAAGTAAGTAACAGAAACCACCTTGATTTTATAATGACATCAGAATATAACAAACAAAAACAAAATCTATTGACATGACAAAAATACAGTGATGCAATGAATATCCAGAAAAGCCCAAATCAAATAAGTTGAATTTGTTGGTCCATCAAAGGGTAGGACAAATTACAGGAATTTAGGGAAGATATCTTTAGGGTGTCACATTTATTAATATTTTGTGGGGAAAATTAATACACATAGACTGATAATCTCAGTGACTACAGAAGCCATATGATATTCCAGAGTCTTCTGCATAACCTCTCTTTAACACATTGTCATCTTTCCTGGTTAGTCAAGAGCATGGAATCAGACTTCTAGTTCTACCACTTAGAAACTGTGTCACCCTGAGAAAATCACTTCACCTCTCTGATCCTTTGTTTTCCCATCAGTAAAATGGGGTTTCTCAAACAGCTAACTTCAAAAGATTAGCGTGAGGATTAAATAAAGTAATGCTTATAAAGTGCTTGGTGCACTTCTCGCTATATATTAATAATAAGCACACAATAAATGGAAGTTTTCTTTATCATTATGTGGAGTGCTCTTTTCCCTATCATGCTTATTTCAAATTCATTTTTCCTTTGTTCATTCTGCTCTCTCCTTTGTCTTTGCAAATCTCATTCATCCTAAAGTTCCAGTTTATCGCACTTCTGTTCCAAGCGGCATTCTCGGGAAACATTAGCTTACATGCACATGATCTTCCTGTGAATTCCTGCATTATTCCTTGTGTGTATGGTAGATTTTAGCACTTTGATACATTCTTTCTTATGTTACACAATACTTGTTTCATGATAGTCACATGTCCTCTAATGGATTTTTTTTTTCCTCTAATGGATTTAATATGACAGACCTGATAGGGTTACAAGAGTTTCTTAAATTATTAGGCTGCCATTTGTCCAAAAAAGGTAGCATCATTCGCATTTTACAGATGCAGTAATTGAGGCCTAGGAGATGAAGTGAATGTTCCGGGCCCAAGGTCAAATGGCAGTTAGGTGATAGATCAGTGGGACCTCAAAGCCTCATAAGGAAGTGCATGGGTTTTCAAGTCACGGCACCTGGGTTTAAATCTGTGAACTTGAGACAATTACTTAACCTCTCTGAGCTTCATTCTTCCTCATCTGTAAATGAGGTTGATAGTACTTACCTTGGAAAATTGTTGAGAAGTTTAAATGGAATAATGTACAGAAAACAGTGCCTAGTGTTATTGAATAGATGCTCAAACAAACAAAAAAAAAGACCACTTTTCATTTCTTTCTACATCCTAAAGAATAAAGTAGGTATCTTCTACAACTTCTAAGCTCCAAGTCTTACTAAGCACAACTGAATAAATACTCTTATTGACTTAAGAGAAAAGTAGAGGAGTTTTGCTGATGACAAATGTTAGAACTCTATAATCCTAGTGTCTCTGAAGTATATAGCTCTAAGAACTTATCTTCATTATTAAAACCAAGTGGAGACTTGGTGTACAATGGGCATTGTAGCTGCACGTTGGGGAAGGCTCCATATTGTGAGATTGTAACCTCACATTTCACTTTAATTCGACCTGCATTTGTTATTCTGAACACTCTCACAGATCCTAATAATATAAAAGTGACCAAGATACAGCCTTGCTTGCAAAGAATCCACAGACTTGTATGGAATAACAGACATATTAACAACAACAACAAATGAATAGATCTACATACTACAGAGGAAATGAATACAAATTGATGTGGAAACATGGATGGGGCAATTCATTCTACTTGAGAAAGAGAGGCAAAGAGATAAAGAAGGATGACATTTGAGATGGACCTTAGGGGTCAAGTTTGCTTTTAAATGTGAGCATTTAAAAATGCTCACAGTGCTGTGATTAGCGTTACTCTTCTTTTCGTTTAACTCCTGCCTCCTAGAGAGTTAACCAGGCAATCCTGATATCTGAATTGTCATCTGTGCTCTCAAACTCAGCAGATTAGGAGAGAAAGATGTCAAGGAGGAAAGGAGGGTGGAAGATGCTTTGAAGATAATGAATAATGTGCAGATGTCTTACAGCCAACATGTGAAGAGGAGCATCTTTCCTAAACTGAGGGTAACGCTAGTATCGAGCCTATTTATACAGCTCAATAAATAAATACTGCATTAGCAATGTTCACAGCAGCGCCTAATAAACCCACAGCCCAGCTCAAGCTGGGCTTATGTAAGCTGAGAGGAATCCTGGCACAGCATTTGTGATCTCACCCACTTTGTTTGGAAGTGTGAGATATTAATTAAAGAAGAGCTGGATTATAGCATCCAGGCTGAGTTGAGTTGGCAGCATCTTGCTAGCCATCTGTAATTGGTTAAAACCAATTTCTTCCTAAATCTCCTTCTTCTTGAACTGAAGTCCTTCTCTTCCTCCTTCTGGCTCGTTGCTAGAGCTTCTGACTTCCTAGCTGGATCCTCTCGATTCGGGCTTTGAGAAGGCCTTTTTACTACAGTGTTAAATTTTGGGGGGCTTTGGGAAGATGTTTTTTTTTTAACTACAGTGTTAAATTTTGTGTGATTTTTTTTGGTGGCAAGAAAGTGGGATTGCAAAGCAGTTGATGAGACAGCAGGATTGGATTTGCATAGAAGGTAGAAAACATTTGATCAAGGAGCACTTTCTTTGGAGCACAAGAAAATCCTGCCAGTATATACGGCTCTGAACAAAGAATAACAATTATATTTCCTCAGCAATTCCTAGAAGAAGGCTTCAGAGGAGGGAATATAATTTCTGGCCACTTTAGCCAGTGTCAATAGCTACTTTGATAAATTAATAATGCTATTTGTTCTGGACCTTATTTGTCTTAATATATTTATTGGTATATTTCCTCATTTTTCTTTTTTTTTTTTTTGTCATCTAGCTCTGCACATCCTGCCCTTCTAGGCACTGAGTACATTCTTGTCCTCTCTCACCATCCTTCCGCCATAAGATTTGTAGTCATTTATACCTTAGTCTAAATGAGACTTTAAATGGGATCTCATGTCCTTAAGGTACTTATATCTTAAGATCTGATGGTAATAAGAATTACCCCTATAAAAGAGTTAAAGATTATTGTTAATCAGGTGATGAACTGTTTCTGACAATGGGATATTCTTATCATCTTCACACAAAGAAGTGTTTTAGAAAAGAGTGCTTCGTCAGCCACAGAAAAGGCTGCTCCTGCCTTTTTGCTTCATCAACTGTAAATGAACCCCATCTTCAAGGTTGGGGAGATAACCTTGATATCCAAATTCCCTACCCCAGGTTAGAGTCTATGCGGGAAATTTTTCTTTTATATTTTTAAATTTGACATATAATTTACACACCATAAATTCACCTTTTTAAAGTGTACAATTCAGTGGTTTTTCAGGATATCCACAGAGTTGTTCAACAGTCACCACTATCTACTTTCACAACATTCTCACCTCAAACCCATTAGCAGTCACTCCCCATTATCCCCTCCTCCCATCTGTGGTCAACCATTAATCTACTTTCTGTCTATGGATTTGTACATTGTAGACACTTCATTTGAACAGAATCAGGTAATATGTGACTTTTTGTTCTTCACTTAGCACCTTTTCAAGGATCATCTATGTTGTTGCAGATGTCAGTACTTCTTTTTATGGCTAGATAATATTCCATTCTGGAGAAGGGAATGGCTACCCACTCCAGTATTCTTGCCTGGACAGAGGAGCCTGGCAGGCCACAGTCCATGGGGTCACAAAGAGTCAGACACGACTGAGAGACTAGCATGTTAACTTTCTATATTGTATGGATATATCACATTTTATTTATTCATACATCAACTGATGGACATTTTCACTTTTTGACTATTAGGAATAATGCTGCTATGAACATTCATGTACAAGTTTTTGTGTGAACATATATTTTAATTCTATCTGCAAAAATTTTATCTCTAAGCAATTTTTATACCCATATCCTTAATTAGACTATCTCATCCCCAAGAGAATATATTTTATTTCTGTTGATGTCATCAGTGTTTGGTATCATTCTCTGGACCCAAGATGTGCTTAAAAGGTGCCTAAGGTGACGATTCAAAGGGCTCAGATGGTGTAAGGGCCTAGAGAATTTCTTTGGTCCTGCCAGTCACATTCTGATGTCAGTGCACTGGTGGTTTGGCCTGTTCTAGAAATTAAAGTAAATGTCATGCACTCTTCCATAGGTAAAATTTCACCTCTCAAAATAGATAAATAATATAAAAATGAATAAATAAAAATCACCCTTCCTACGAGGCTCTCCCCAAACCAACCAAATAGGATTAATCCTTAAGCCTTTTACTCATTTAACCCTGAATTTGTACTTTAACAAAGGATTCAGGGCTATTGGATTTGTCTTGCAGTTATCTATGCATGCGTTTCTATTTCCTCCACTTGATGAAAAGGTTTACAGAGTCAAAGATGCTTTATTGCTCTTCTCCTGTCCACAGTTCCAGCCTCATACCTTCGTGCCACTGGAGATGTCATTGCTTGTCAACATGAATGTCCTGTGGAGCCAGATGGCCATCTAAAAGGAGGGGTGTAAAACATGCTAACCAGTCATAACAGGAGCCTCCATAGAATCCCCCTGGTTCCTGGAACAGAAGGTGTCTACTTTTATGGTTCTCCTGGGCAAGAGGCCCAGGCAATGAGTGGATAGTATTGCAATCAGAGATGTATGCAAAATCGGAGTCATTCCGCGCAGTCCTTGTTTGTACTTGGAAAGTATGCACTGCGCTCGCTCCTGTCTGCTCCTGTCGCCTGCGGATTACTCGCCGAGCTCAAGTCCTCTCCTTCTCCAAGAAGCTCTCAGTGTGATGTAGCTAGACTTGTGGCCTCCAAAATCAACCGGTCTAATATAAATTCTGACTCTGTCATGGATAGGGCCTCCCCTGGTGGCTCAGACAGTAAAGAATCTGCCTGCAATGCAGGAGACCTCGGTTCAATCCCTGGATCAGGAAAATCCCCTGGAGAAGGGAATGGTTACCCACTCCAGTGTGTTTGCCTGGGAAATCCCATGGACAGAGGAACCTGGTGGGCTACAGCCTACAGGGCTGCAAAAAGTTGGACACGACTGAGCGACCATCACTCATTTTCTGTCATGTATCAGCCATCAGTTCAGTTCAGTTCAGTCGCTCAGTCGTGTCCGACTCTTTGTGACCCCATGGACTGCAGCAGCCATAGCCTTGAGCAAGTTATTTAGTGTTGATGTGCTCTGGCTTCCTAGCCAAAACATGGGGCTAGTGACAGTCCTGGTTTTACAAAGCTGTTGTTGGTTCACTAGTATGCATGAGCTCACTGAATATTAGTCATGATTGGCACGCCCTTCCACCACCACATCTTCCTCTGTCACATACAGGTTGGTATGTGATAACTGTCCTCTAACTTTTATTATAATTTTACTTAGTCCCTCAGTCATTTTCCCAGAACACACTTGAGAGCCAAGAGGCAGGGAAATAACAATAGCTCCACTACCACCATCAAGATAACTGCACACCCCAAATTAATGTCACAGAACCCCTATACTAAAAATGAATGGGCTCCTTTGCTGCTCACCTGAAACTGCTACAGCATTGTTAATCGGTTATACCCCAATACAGAATGAAAAGTTTGAAGTCTGAAAATAAGATAAAATAAAATAAAAATGAATGGACTCTACTGATGAAACCTCTTATATCCACACTCATAGCCTATTAACTCTTGCTGTATATATAGTGACAACACGAGGCACCATCTGCCTCCCCAGCCCACAGCATAAACAAAAGCAGTCCAAGATCATTTGGTATAAGGGAAAAAAAGGCTTCCATGTCCCAATACTTCTTAGAAAATACTTAGAGTGTGGTAATTTCAGAAAGATTGTGATGAACATAATTTAAAATTTAAACTATAGATGAGTGATTTTGCAAATGACATCAGGTAAACAGGAGATCACAGTTTTGTCACCTTCCACTTTTATACCATGTCATAAACTCTTTTTTAAAGAATTTTAGATCTTGTATATTGTTTGTGTCCCCACAAAATCTCCCAAGATAACATTGAGAAGTCCATAGAAACCTGTGAATTGTTGAGAAAACAGCTTATATTAAAAAGGTCTGCAGGTGGGCTTTTAAGTTAATTGGATCTGACCCCACACCAAAAAAAAAAAAAGGTTATAAAAATCATTAAGAATATTTTATTTGAAAACATTATCAAAATAGAATAATGCTAAAGAAAAGGTATATAACCCCATATTTAGTGATTCCTTCTGTCAACATATTTTTATAACATTATTTATTTACGTTAAATTTCTATTTGGCTGTGTCAGGTCTCATTTGCAGCGTGCAGGCTCCAGGGCATGGGGGCTCAGTAGTTGCAGCATGTGACTTAGTTGCCCCAGAATGTGGGATCTTAGTTCCCTGACTAGGGATTGAACCCGCATCTTCTGCATTGGAAGCCTGGAGTCTTAACCACTGGACCACCAGGGAAGTCCCTTGATATAAATGTATTAGCACTAATTGTGCACAGTGCACTGTGCTTATGTGCTAGAAATACAGTACTGAGCAAGGCAAATATGCATCGTTCCCCTCTGAGGGGTTTAACATACATTCTAGATCGGGGCTGTCCACTAGAACTTTCTGCAGTGATGAAAATACTCTGATATCTGTTTGTAGCCACTTGCCATGCAGGGCTACAGAATAATTCCAGTATAGCGAGTACAACTGAAAAACCAGATTTTAAATTTTATTTCGCTTTGGTAGCTTAAAAATTTAAAGCCACACGTGGCTAGCGGCTACTGAATTGGGCAGCCTAGCTCCAAGTTCAGTACTGTGAATGCAAAATTCACTTAAACCGGTAGATTTCCAGAGCCATCTAGCCAGAGTTGATATTGAGAATGGCTCCCAAAGTCTTTCCAGATCCTTGCTCGTTAGACAAATACTTCATCAACAAGCACATGTTTTGCCTATCTGTAAATTCAACTTCACCAAAGAACCCTGAGTTAATCCAGCTTCTGATTCTGAAAGCCTTCTCCCTTGGGCCTGTTTATGATAGTTTAAATTCTCCTTATCATCCCAAGGGAAAGTATTTGACACAAGTCTTGAAGAGAAAGGGGAGGGGTGGGGCGATGGTAGTGCTTTAGCTTCTCAGCTGATTAAAGAATTATTGTTGCTCCCTCCTTGTCGACTCCATCCCTGCCATCTACATGCACACACACACACACACGTGCACACGCACACACACATCTGTTGAAGAGCACAGTGGTTCACCCTCTACGTAACGATGAACCCCTTTCTGGAATCCATGCTCACGTGTCAGCAGCTTTGCGTCGGAATGGATGCATTTGACTCTGCACGTTCATTGCATATCTTACCAGCTGCTGTTTAGATTTCACTCTGAATAGTTTGTGTCCTCAGCAGAAAGAACAAAGTAGAAAGAGACAGGCACCCTCTGGGGCTTGTCCTAGAGACATGAGGCAACCATTAGTAAAATGGAGTGGCCAAGAGGTGGCAGCTCCAAATGCCCTGCTGGAAAGTTGAAGAAGTGCAGAAAAGATGTTGACCTGGGAGCTGGAGGCACTGCTTGCTGGGGAGCTCAGGTAAGTCTCTGTGCGTGGCCAGGTCTGCTTTCTTCCCCAGCAAGACTGCACCAGATTTGGACCTAGATTGTATGATGGCCAGGACTAACTTTATACACACACACACACACACACACACACACACACACTGAAAAACATATATAGTTGCACCAGGTCTTAGTTTTGGCATCTGGGATCTAGTTCCCTGACCAGGGATCAAACCCGGGCCCCCTGCATTGGCAGTGCAGAGTCTTCGTCACTGGACCACCAGGAAAGTCTCCAAGGCTAGCTTATAATCCATTCTTGGTACCACCTCTCCTCCAGAGACACACCCAGAACAGGGCTGTCCCTTGCAGGGACAGTTGGCTCCATCACTCTGCAGCCCTCCGCTCCACCTTCACGCTGGTCATCCCCTGGAATCGGGTGGCATGAACATCAAGGGCAGGTCTGGAAGGGGAAGGTCGCAGAGGGCTCTGTGTACCCAGGATGGCTGTGGGCACGGCTGGGGACGCACAGCGGGAGAAGGGTCTGTCCTACCCTCTCTGCTGTCACGAATTATATTTCTCGGAGGCACATGTCCTTTCAGCCTTGGCCTCAGACCTGCCCCCACCCACCCGCAGGCTGTCCTACAGTGCTCTTTGTTGAGTCACGGAAGACTCCAAAAGCTGGGCGCTGGGACATCAGCAGGCTTTGGGGCCAGTTCAGTCACCAGCTTTCCTTGGGACCACTACCACTGTTAGGAGGAAGAAGAGCCACGGTTGGACCTAGATCAAGTCTTGGGAAAGAGGAGCTGGCTTCTCGCACTGGGAAGGAATGAGACTGGATGAGGAGCAGCCTGCAGCCCCACGCCACATTCCTCTCCATCCTAAAGCTTCCACACCTCACCCGCCTCCCAGTGGCGTACAAGGACTCAGAGTCAGGACAGGCTGTTTCTTCCAGGCCTTGGTTATGACACTCCCCGATGGCAGAGAGCCGAGTGGAAACCAGGCTTCTCTCTTCAGGAACAGGTTCTTTCCTGGAGGGGAAGAGATGGGAGTTTATCGTCAGCCTCTTCCAGAGCTGTCAAAAATGAAGGACATTTTCCCTTTAACGTCATCCTTGTGCAGGTTCCGTGTTCTGCAGCCTCTCAGAAGATACACAGGCCTCTCCCTGTGATCCAGGGAAGCGATGCTCCCTCAAAGTGCTCCCCTGGTGCACCGGCCATCTGGTCACCCCAGAATGGGAGATTCCAGGACCCCATACCAGAACTACTGCATCAGAATCCTTGGGTTGGGGGACACCTTGAAATCTGCCCTGAGACTTCCTTTGGGGGAACAAACCTATTCATGTGGGAGAAGCCCCTAGAGCAGAATCTTCATGACAAGTACCCCAGCTGGCTCAGCTTCAGGAGGAATGTTTTGGTAGGAAGAGAGGGCTGGGAGCAGGCTCGCCTCCCTCATGGTACAGGGAAGAGAGTGGACCGGCAGCCAGGAGTCCTGACTCCTCCCGGCACTTCTGGGAGCCATACAGACACTTCAGTGCCTAAGTCTTCAGGCTCTTCTTCCCCGCAGTGGGGGGAGGCTGAAGGGCCTGTGAGCTAGGGCTTGTCCATCCATCTCATCTTAGTTTAAATGTCTGGGCAAAAGAAGGACAGAAGAAGGACTTCTGGGCTTCAAAGCAGTGTATCCGCCCCTACTGTTGATTCCCAGACAGTTTTATCTTGATGGTTTTTTAATTCCTTCAGTAAGATGGCTTGATTTCTACTTATGAAGGTTTAATACATAAATATATTTAAATACATATATTATTTATTTACTACACCTGTATTTATTTTTCATTATAAACATAACATATGCTCATAGTAAAAAGGAAAGCAAGCAATACAAACATTACAGAAATGCCTCCCCCCGATGGCCACCTGTGATCATACTTCTCAGAGATGATTCTTATTGACAATTAGATGTATGTTCTTCTAAGAAGAACAACAACAACCAAAAAAAAAAGCGATTGAGCAGCAGTGGCAGAACTAATCTTTACTAAGTGCTCACTCCCTGTCAGGCAATGTGTTAGGTGCTGTATGCAGACCATCCATTTCAACCTTACAACAACACCCGCAAGGTAAGAATTTTTCTCCCTAATTAGCGTTGGGGAAATGTTACATATACCAACACCAATCATTTTTGTAAAAGTGTGGTGATGCTCTTACTGTACTAACCTGCTCCTTTCATTCTTAAGGTACTGTAAACATCTTTCCTAATCATAAATGTGAAACTTCGAACATCCACAGAACATTCACTTACATGAAGTCATTATAATCAAGCAATCCCCAAAGGATTTCTGTTGCATTGTAACAAACAATGCTACTGTGAGCAAATTTTTAATGGATATCTTTGTGTATTTGTGTGAGCATTTCCATAGGATAAATTTCTAGGAGTGGAAACAGTAGGTCAATATACACATATCAAATCATTATACAGTACACCTTAAACTAGTACAATGATATACGTCCACTACATCTCAATAAAACTGGAAAAAATGTAGAGTCTTAATTCCAACAGAGCTTTACAAAAATAGAGAAAGAAACAGTAGATCCAACAGGGCATATGAATAAAAATGTTAATAGTTTTCTATACAATCTAGATGACTGAAAATAAACTGTATTTGAGTGTCTCATTTATGTGCTGGAAGTGTTGGTCACTCAGTTGTGCCCGACTCTTTGTGACCTCATGGACAGTAGCCTACCAGACTCCTCTTCCATGGGATTCTCTAGGCAAGAATACTGGAATGGGTTGCCATTCCTTTCTCCAGGGGATCTTCCTGACCCAGGAATCAAACCCGGGTCTCCCGAATTGCAGGTAGAGTCCTTACTGTCTGAGCCACCAGTGCTTTCTGTCTATGTGCAGAAGGTCTTTTCAAATATAAATCCCAGTCCAAAGAGAGGATCAGGACATCTGCCAGATCTGCTTTTAGATTCTTGGTTCTGCCACTAAATAGCTATGAAACCAGGAGCCACGAAAAAATACATCAGTAAACACTGGAGGCCTTTATATCTTCCTGTGTAAAACGGCAACCCAGTAAGATCTATTTTCCAAAGGCCTCTTTGGCTCTACCATTCCTTGATTTGATTCATCCTTTTTAGTCCTCTGCATTTGTTTTCTTATTTATGAGAAAAAATACTTCCCACCTTTCAGGATCAATGAGTTAATGCATCAATTAGTTGTGTGTGTGCCAAGTCGCTTCAGTCGTGTCTGACTCTTTGAGACCCTATAAACGGTACCCCGCTAGGTGCCTCTGTCCATGGGATTCTCCACGCAAGAATACTCGAGTGGGTTGCCATGCCCTCCTCTAGGGAATCTTTCTGACCCAGGGATTGAATCTGAGTCTCTTATGTCTCCTGCATTGGAAGGTGGGTTCTTGACCACTAGCGCCACCTAGGAAGCTCATCAATTAGTTTAGACCCTTCAAACTTTCAAGTGCTAAGCAGTTCTGTTAGTACTTGTAGAACATGCAAACTTTGCTGGATATAACCTTCAAACTGTTTTGACTTCTAAAATTCTTCCTGAGTCTTTAAGAAAACAAGACGATCATTGAATCCAAGAGGCCACTGATGTCTCAACATTCTGGACATGATGAGTAGCAGGAGGTGTTTGGGAAGGCCGATATGGTATCACATCTCCCTGGGGAATCTTGGCTTCCCGGAATGAGTATTTCCAACTGTCCATTCCCTAACAAAGAAGAGATTGTGTGGACCATGACCTCACAGAACACACAGTGTATTTTAGATGAGAAACTTACCCAATCTCTGTCTGTGGTGTTTGGGACAAAGTCTGAGATAATAAGGCCTTACATGTTCACTGGGTTCCATAGACATTATTCCATTTGGACCTCTCAGCATCCCTGATGCAAAAGCCAGAGAGAGGAGGGTTATTTCCATTGTTAAGATGCAGATGGAAAAATTCAGAGAGGTGTGCTGACTGCCTGGTGTCACACAGTGGTGAGGGGCAGAGACCAGCACAGAGTCCAAAGCCTGTCCTGGCTTGGTGGAGGTGGGCCCCAGCACATTACTCTCCAGATCTTTCCTGCTGACCCTTTTTAATGGCTGGAGTCCTTTTCAGTGTCCTCTCCAGTGAGGATGTAACCAGTTGAGAAGGTTTAACACCTTGGTCTTGTAAGGAGCATGTACAGGCTGTTGTGTGAAATTTCTCTGAATTTGGGATACGACCGATGGTGAGTTTTATTTTCTAAAACACAAGAGAGAGGAACATTAAATGGCTAAAGATTATCCTTAGGATTGTTGATTCTCAATTTCAATCTGTCCTCATTCACACCCTGTGAAGCTGGGTTTGAAGAAAATCTGGGCAGGAAAAAGCCGGGATGACCTTATATATTCAGGGGGAAGATGGGTTTTTATTCTCTGGCCTCCACTGGCCTGAGACTTCAGGGCAGATTCCAGAGTACATTGGGGTTTCCTGGGTGGTGCTAGTGGTAAAGAATCTGCCTGCTAAAGCAGGAGATGCAAGAGATGCGGGTTCGATCCCTGGGTCGGGAAGATGCCCTGGAGGAGGAAAATGGCAACCCATTACAGTATTATTGCCTGAAAAATTCCATCCACAAGAGGAACCTGGGGGATACAGTCCATGGGGTCACAAAAGGTCAGACATCACTGAGCAGCTGAGCACACACACACAATCAGAGTACATTAATCCTGCCCAGAAATGCCCATTTGTACCAAGAATTAAAAAGCCTCTTGTAACCAGAGAATCCAAATAAGACCACTAGACAGGACCAGCCTCTGACAAAATTGGGAGGAAACTAAAGCTCTCTGTGTTTTTTCTACAATCTAGCATCTCCTCCCCTTCTACACTCACACATTCTCTCCCCTCCCTGACCCCAGCCCCTGCTCACCCCAAATTCCTATTTCCATCAGCTTCCTTTCTCAAGGATGGAATATGCATCTGCTTGGTTCAACTATTCTAAAACATTATCAGTCTTTGACTACCCCCTCTAGGCTTCCCTTGTGGCTCAGAGGGTAAAGAATCTGCCTGCAATGGAGGAGGCCCAGATTTGATCCCTCTTGGGAAGATCCCCAGAGAAGGGAATGGCTACCCACTCCAGTATTCTTGCCCGGAGAATTCCGTGGACAGAGGAACCTGGAGGGCTATAGTCCATGGGGTTGCAAAGAGTTAGACACTACTGAGAGACTAACACACACACATACACACTTTTGGTTCCACATGTCCCCTCTTCCAACATTATTTTCCTTCCAGAGACCAGCTATTTGAATTTTAGAAAGGACCGGGTATTCGTTTTTAACATAAAGAAATAGATCAGGAATGGTGGGGTGAGCAAGTTGGGGAATTTTTTGATCTTCCAATAATCATGTCAGTGAACACCCCGTATTTCCCAATAGCACACAGGAGAAAGTGAGGAGGCAGAATGGGCCCAAAACAAACGTTGTCTGCCACTCTTATGCAAGTGAGTGCATAGTGTAGAAGGCAGTCTTGATAAACTGCAGTCAGCGATGCCCAGGTGGAGTTCCTGGATCTGCTCCCAGGCAAAAACCCTTTTCTTGGCTTCAGAGCTGATGCCTGGGTCTCTGGATGAGAGTGTTGTTTGGTAACTTTCAGAAGATTATATTAAACACTTGGCCCCAGTGTGGGTTTTTGGCAGAGGAAATACATCACAGTTACTAGATTGTTGGGCTGGACTCCTGAAAGCTCCCTCTTTTTCCACCACACAAACTCCTATCCTAGGCTTCAAAACCCAAGCCAAGCATCCCTTTCTCTGAGACATCTTTCTGGCCTCCCTCAAATAGATTAACTTCATTTTTCCTCTGTGATCCCATGGCCCTCTGCTCATATCTCAAGGCACACACTGTACCTGCAACTAGCACATACTTGTTTTATCCACTAATCTGCAAGCTCTTTAAACTCAAAGATCATTTTTGTAGCTCTAGGACCTAGCAGAGAATCCAACATACAATAGATGTTCAATAAATGGCGAGTGAGCAAATGAATGAAGGAATGAATGAGTCCTTGCTTTAACACTATTTATATATCGTAGACAACTCACTCATTCTTACTAAGTTTCCTCATTTAGACAGTAGGGGCAGTACAATTTGTCTAACCAACAAGGTTATTGTGTGATGCAATGAGATAAGACATATTTAATCATAAACTCTCATAGCTGGAAGAAATTTGAGAGATCTTCCAATAGAGCAGTTTTTAGAAATTTTAAGCCAAGTCACTATTCCCTCAAGGAAAGGTAACAGGAAATTCAGACATAAAAAAGTAATGATAAATATACCCTACTCTCTCTAGTTGAGGCCCTGAACACTGTCCCTCTCCTCCCTTCTCCTCCTGTCTTTGTCTCAGGTTTCCAAGAAGTACAGTTTGAAAATCAACCGTCTCTCACTTTAGAGAGAAGAAACTCAAATTCACTTGTCAGAGAAGGAAGTGACCTTCCCAAGGTCACGTGGCTCATCAGAAATAAAATAAGACCTGGAAAGGGATAACGATACTGGGACTTACTAATAGGCAGAAACATGATGAGCCTTTTAAGGATATATGTACATGTAACCCCATGGACTGTAGTCTGCCAGGCTCTTCTGTCCCATGGTATTTTCCAGACAAGAATACTGGAGAGGGTTGTCATTTCCTACTCCAGGGGATAGTCCCGATCCAGGGATTGAACCTGTGTTTCCTTCATCTCCTGCATCGGCAGGTAGGTTCTTTACCATAGCACCACCTGGGAAGCCCAGTTAGTATTACCATTATCCCTAATTTCACAGAAGAGAAAATTGAAGCACCATTTGGTTGAAGGAGGCGGGATGTAGAGCCTGTCTGACTTCCCTGCAAGCTCTTTTTTTGCCAGGTCATGCTGAGTTTGAGGTCTTGAACCCAGCTGTTTCAGTCTCCTAGCCCAGGGCTCCCTCCAAATACTACTTTATACGAAAGAATTTTAAAAGGGTCCTAAAATAACATTCTTGTTATTTAGATATATAGTATGAAGTGTTGTTTACGCTTCTGATTCTCTTATTTACATTCGGCAGCTGAGGACCGAAACATCTCATTTGTCTTCAGAGCATCGTTCAGATGCCAACCAAGGCCTTGATCTTGTTCCTTCTTGCCCTGGCCGGAGCCAATCAGCAACACTCACCTCCCCCTGGATGGACCGGCTGAGAAACAAGGAGACCTCCTCTAGGCTTTGGGGCGTCAGGTCATTCACGGCCAAAAGGTGATCTCCATGAAAAAATAAGCATCCCAGATGCGGGGGCGCATCCCACTGAGCCACACTGCAATGAGGATACAGCATTCAACACAAGTGTGAGACGGTGCCCACTGGGAATGCCGGGCACAGATGGGGACACAGACTGGGCTCCTCACTCTAGTCTATTCTACCACTACTGTTACTAATTTCTTTAGCTGTGTTTCACCATATTGGAAACAAACTCCTTTTTCTATTTGGAATATTTTTTCCTTATCATTACTCTACCAGCCTGAACCTTCCTCCAAAGTCCTGCTCCAACATGCTACCTCTACAAAGCCCTCATCACACTTCCTTTAGCTTAATTAATCTCTCCTGTCTCTGGGTTTCTATTGTATTGTGTGAGCCCCTCACTTATTGTATATTTAAATAAAATGCTATTTTATATTTACTTGTTTATGTAGCTGTCTTTTCCACCAGGCTTTGAGACTCTAGGCATATGGTACCACCCTTAAAATATTTTTTATAATCCTATAAACAGAAGATGCTAAGTATTTATTGAAAGTGGGCACACAATGATTACACAATGAATAGCTAATGAGCACGTAAATGAATTAACAGATGAGCAAGCTCAGACACAGAAGTGTATAGTTCCTGTCAAATACTGTGTTGAGCCTGGGATTGTGGTAAGTCTAGAAAAATGGCAAGCTATGGTTCCTGCCCTCTAATAAAATTATTAGACAGTTGATATGTGATGTTTATGTTAACAAGCTTTTTTCTCTTATAAAATCATCTTCCGTCAAAATGAGTTACAGAGTCTTAAAAAGAATATACAGTCAAACAAACAGTGGTCATCCTAAGGAAATTCTCTGCCACACAGTCTCCTGCGTCTGAGTTTCCTGACCAGCAGGTGTTTAGCTGATGTCTGGACATCTTCTACCCTGGCATGCCGTTTTCTTTTAGATCTTAGATTCTTGTTGACTTCAGTAACTTCATTCATTTATAAAATAATCACTGATCATTGATTGGCAATGGTTTCCTTGGACCATACATATCCCTGCCTACTTCAAAACAGCAAAAATTTACTGTTTCCTGGAATTTTGGGTCCTTCTATACCACCCACCCTCAGCTGACTCTCCTATACAACAATATTCTCAATCAAAGACCCTTTGTGACAACAGCATGGAGGAAGGCATGGCAACCCACTCCAGTATTCTTGCCTGGAGAATCCCATGGACAGAGGAGCCTGGAAGGCAATAGTTCATAGGTTTGCACAGAGTTGGACATGACTGAAGAGACTCAGCACGCATGCACAACAGCGACACAAGTCCAAGTTCTCCAATCAGTTTTGCCACGTACAGTACTTCAAGATATAATTCTTGTTTTCATTCTCATCCAACCCCATTTATAATCAATAACCCTCAAATCTCCTACCTACCATATCCGTCCTGCAGCTTCTTTGAGAACAAGATAATTTTTGATGTCAGGAGGAGAAAGAAACATGTTCAGTTTCTGCACTTGGCTTTCATCCAGGATATTACTGTAAGATAAGATGTTTGCAAAAATCAGGCAGCCATCACAGACTCTGATCTGTACTTTCTGAGTGGACTTTGGCCTCTGACACCTGAGACGGTATTGTCCATTTAAAGATTATCTAAAACATTTGGAGAAGAACATAGATTTAAGTCCTCATTAATGCTCTCCCTCCTCCCTCCTGGAATGGGTTAATGATGGTAGACAATGAAAAAGAAGTAAAAATTGGACTAAATTCATTATGTATCACATCAGATTGCACATTTCTCCACTGAAGGAGACACCAGAAAGAGTTAAAATTGAGAACAATCTCATCAAATGTTCTTGGTGTCATTTAAAACCTAATTGTTCCCCCCTCCTAGTCTATAACCAAACCTGACATGGCTTGCATGCCCGTAATTTTAATAGTAAAATCTGGGTGATGTGCTAACCTGATCAGAAAGATCCAAAATTCCAGGATCTGAAAGACCAGCTAACAGAGAATTTTTTTAAAGTATTTGAAAGTGCCCCCTGCTGCCCAGGGACCACTGTAGTCCTAGCTCTGGTACTTACTGTCCTTGACCACCACTTCAGGGACAAGGCCAAGGTCAGATTCTTGGCCGAGTTGGAGATTTTTAGGAACTACTTGAAAATGTGAATTCTGAGTACAAAAGGAAGTTTGCCTTGCTCTATGGGCCCATAACATTTTAGAAATGAAGACTTTACTTGATTAATATAGACAGTTGCACAACAGTTAGTGAGGCTGACTGCTTTGTGTCAATCGTGGTCTGTGCTTCGGAATTGGCAGGTGGAAGATAAAAGTGAGTTCCCGAGGCTTGTTCTTGCTGATGAAGCTCCCCATTCTGGATCTCTGCCAGGGGCTGAAATTCCTCTTTGCCATCAACAGACTCAAGGGACAGTTCTTTGAGAAGACTAGAGCAGAAGAAGTTAACACAAAAGCTTTTTCAGCATGTCTGTCTACAACTTTCCACGGTGTGTGAATCAGATTTAAGTAGCTAACAGCCGTGTAAAAATTAACAGTGTTTTGAAGTATAACCAACCAGCAGAATCCCAACCACAGTCAGAATTAAATCCAATAGAATTTCCTTCTAAAAATGGATATGGAATCAAAATAGCTCTCTACATTGGGACGGTTTGGAGACAGAAGTCAGAGTGTGAGAGATGTAAATGCAAAATAGGAAAGAACTGCCCCACAAGACAGAAAATGCCCCAAGAATGTCACTAAGCGTTTTCTATAGGTAGGGAAACCATTCTCACTTTTTCTTGTTTTGAGATTAATAATATGCTGAATTTGGTCTATGGTAATGCATTTGTGTTATTATATCAATCCTTTAAATGAACTGACAGCAATTGTTCTAGAACAGTACATTAGCTAAGGGCAAATTTTAGAGTATGGCAGTTTTACTTACCAGGATTTCATTGACATGTAACGACGCTCAGCTGTCTTGGAGACCTGGTCTGGACTACGAAGTCCAATGGGGACAGTGAGTTCCCCAGAATCATTGGCGGCAATAATATTATCCAACTATAGAAAAGAGGCAGAGATATAAGGATGCAAGTCTACCAATAAGCCAGGTACCTTGTTGCCCCCTTCTTGATGGCTCTGGTCCCTGAAACCGTAAGTACCTCTACCATTGAACAGCGGTGCTCGTTCTGAGAGAACGATCCAGCAAAATTTCTGCAGACTCACTGTTTTCTTCTCTTGGGTTCCCCACACTCCTGATACAAGTGCACTACTGAACTAAATTGCTATTTATTTTTTCGTTTCATCACTAGGCAGTTAATGACATGAACTCTTTTTCTCCCAACCGGTGCTATTATAGAATAATATCACCTGGGTCAAAGACTCTGACACAATGCAGGGCTGGCCTCTCTCTGTAGAGAGCAGGCTACTCTGCTCACAGGCAGACAAACTGCTTCAAGGGGCTGTGAAGGTCCTAGAAAATACTGCCCTCTGGGGGCTCCCCACCAAGGTGGTCAGAATTGAGTCATTTGGGGCAATGGTTTCTCAAAATTTCCTAAGGGCTTTTGACGGCCTACCTAAAAAATCATCAACCATTATTGGAACATTTCATTCCAGACAAGCCAGCCCTCCCACTACACCCCTTACAAACAGTGTGCTTCTAGTGCCCATTTCATGCTGTTTTCTTTGCCTGGAGTGCCCCCTTTCCCCTCTGTCCATGTGCATGCTAAGTCGCTTCCATTGTGTCTGACTCTTTGAGACCCTATGGACCACAGCCTGCCAGGCTCCTCTGTCCATGGGATTCTCCAGGCAAGAATACTGGAGTGGCTTGCCGTGCCCTCTTCCAGAGGATCCTCCCAACCCGGGAATCAAACCCAAGTCTCTTATATCTCCTGTATTAGCAGGCAGATTCTTTACCACTAGCTCCACCTGGGAAGCCCTCCCTTCTGTCTAATGATGCTGTATTCAGGCCTGGCCTGAGGTCTTTCTGACCACACTAACCACTGCCAACATTTCCCTTCTCTGAACTTCTATGGCACAGTGTTGCACTTAATTTTTGTAACGGTCTTCTGTTGTTTTTTTTTTTAAGATTTTTTTTTGAGGTGGACTATTTTTAAAGTCTTTAGTGAAATTGTTAAAATATGGTTTCTGTTTCATGTTTTGGTTTTCTGGTGCAAAGCACATGGGATCCTAGCTCCCGGACCAGGGATAGAACCCACACTCCCTTCACTGGAAGGCAAAGTCTTAACCACTGGACTGCCAGGGAAGTTACTAGCTTAGTTTTATTTGCCTAACTAGACCTTGCATCTCATAAAGTACCTAGAAAATGCCGGACATTATAGCTTAGTGTTCATATCACCTGACCGATTGGTTCGACGGTCATGAAAAGACTAGTTGCTGTCACTGTGTCCCAGAGAACACAGCTGTGAAAAAATCTGGGGTAAAGCAGGGTCCTGTGGTCACATGTTATGAATTGAGTTTTGCTTGGCTGTTTATAAGGCACCACTGCATACTAAAGGCTCTGAGAATTCTACAGCAAAAGAAGCTTGTGTAAATTACTTTGATTTACTGTTTCTAGAAGTTACTTGACCTCAGAATGCTTCCTTCATATGAACACAAGTCATCATTTTGCAAACACCCCTCCCCCTGGTTTGAGAACTCTTGCCCCCCTCCCCCCAATTCTGTCTTCCTACCTTCTATTTCCATTCTCTTTTCTCCATTGTCCACCTTGAATATAGTTGCTAGGTTAATAGTGAGTGCTCAGTCAAGTCTGACTCTTTACGACCCCAGGGACTGTAGCTTCCAGCCTCCTCTATCCATGGAATTTTCCAGGCAAGAATACTGGAGTGGGCTGCCATTTCCTACTCTAGGGGATCATCCCCACCCAGGGGCTGAACCTGTGTCTCCTGCATTGGCAGGTGGATTCTTTACCACTGAGCCAGCTGGGAAGCCCAGGGTTAACAGTACTAGAAGATAATTTGGTTTTGCTCCTTCCTGATTGAGAAGCTGCTACTGCCCCCTATGTTGCCTGTAGCATGACGTCAACTTGGCATTCATAATCCATCATGGTCTGACTGAGTCTTTTTACTGGTTTTTGTGCATTTTCCCCCAATAGGCCACTTGTTAATGTTAGGTTAGAGCTCATCTAAACTATTCATCATACATGTATCAAATACCATCCTGTATCTTGAAGCTTTCCCTGACTCCAGTGGAGACAGAAATTTTTTTTTTCCTATTGCCTCCAGGGCTCTTTTTTTTTTTTAAAAAAATTATTGACATTTAGCTGATTTACAATGTTAATTTCTACTGTACAGCAGAGTGATTCAGTTATATATTATATAAATACATTCTTTTTCATATTCTTTACCTTTATGGCTTATCACAGGTTATTGAATACAGTTACCTGTGCTATATTATAGGACCTTGCTGTTTGCTTCCAGAGTTCTTTGACCACACCTCTGCTGGAGCATCGTCCTGTTAAGACTGGTAAGACTGTGAGCTCGGTGGGGGAGGGGGGGGGGGGCAGGCATGATATCAGGTCCTTTCTGGCAGCCACCACGCCTAGCATAGGACAGGATTAGTGCACATAAGGCACTCAGTAGGGGCTTCCCAATGATCAGTATACTGATTGGTACATACCACACAGTTTCTCACCCAAGAATATTGTTGTGTCTGTTCATATTTATAGTTTCTATCCAGAATGGAAAAAAGACTCCCCAGCTCCATCCCTCAAGTCTAAATTTCGCCTGGCATATAAGGCCAAATGTCATCTCCATGGAACCTTCCCTGGCCTCTGTCTGAAAGTCAGCTCCCCCTGCCTACCACCCCTCAGGCCCTCTGAGCATTTTACAAGCGACTCTCTTCAGCATAGAGACTTTTTTGTTGTGTGTCCTGGTTAGCTCCTATCAAAGTGTCAACACTGTGAGCACATCACCTATGTCTGATTCGGAACCTAATCTAAGTGCCTGGTAGGGGCTCAGTAAATATTTGTAGAAGGAATAGATGACTAATGGGTGGGAGAGGTTACCTCTAAAAGAATACTCCGAGGACTAATATAATGGCTCTCTTCTTCTGAATCTTGAGAGATTTCTGATGAGAAGTCATGCGATAGGCGAGCTCCTCTGAGTCCTGGAGGATGTTCTTTCACTAAACGCTGAATCAAGAGATCAAGACAGAATGAATGCTTTTTCTTTTTCTTTGCAAGAGACAGAATTAAACCACATGTTTTCTGGAAAAGGCATAATAGAGTAATTGGGTTGAGAACATCCAAGGATCTTCCAGGTTTATATCCAGAAGCCCATACAAATTAACCTTGCTTCTTGAGCCTGGGTTACCACTGATAAAAAACTATAAGCCCATCTTTCAGGCTTTTCTCTACTATTGGGTCCTGGAACTCAAAATAAGTGATTCTCTCTGGTGGGTAGAGTTCTGTCACTAAGCTCTGCCACAAAATCCTTACTCTCCTCTTTTCCTATTTTTCACCCAGTGCCATCTGAGAAGGTAAGTCAAGACACTGCATCTTTTCCCTTTCTGCTCAATATTCCTCTTCTGTGTTCTGCTTGTATACCTCTATTGTTTCCAATGCAATTTTTTAGCATTGATCTTGTGATAACATGAATTATAGGCTTCAAGGTGATCTAGGTTCTACCAATTATTGCTTCCCTCCCTCATAGATACAGGACATTCTGCAAAGTAGCTGCTTTGCTTGGCAGAAAAATTGTTATAATTCAGTTCTTTCAAGAACAATGCCTTAGAGCAAGAGCGGGGGAGGTGGGTTTGGAAAAAAAAACTCTGAATGTTCTCTAGAAAGTCCTTGAAAGAAAGTGACTTTTTATTTTTTAAAGATGTATTTAAGTTGTGTCCATTTTTCTAGCTCCAAGTTCATGCAGCTAGGCCATGCTGAGTTGAGGATGAGGAAGAGTTCCCATTCTACTTTGGAAACAACCACCACAACAGCTCCCAACAATCTAGGTGGTACCCTTAATGGGAACTGATTGGAATACACTGCATGAACAGACAAAATGACCAATAACGTTATCTTTAGGAAGAAGGGTATGGAAGTTGAAAAGCAGGAGGGCAAGAGGCATTTACTGAAAAGAGTTATCCTTCTCAGGCTTTATTCCTACCACCTTTACTGCAAATCCCAAGTGAAGTATTTGGCCTGGTGCATTTGATATGCTACAAAAAGCTTTTAAAATAGTTGGAACTCCTAGATGAAACAGGAGGGTAGGCCCTGTTGAGATGTGCCTGGTACCCAGGGGAAAAAAAGGGGAAAAAAAGAGAATGCCAATGGTTACATCTCTAAGACGCAAAATAGCATCCGTGGCAGAAGGAAAAAAACCCCAGCCTGTTTGTTAATAATATCCATAACTAGGAAGCCTACAAATCTAAGAAAGCTGAGGCAAAATTACAAATCACTTTCAAGGGGCAGATGTATTATAATTTTTTCCTCAAGCGGATTTCATTAGAGATGAAGTTGAAGTCACACACACACACACATACACACACAGAAGTAAGACTGATTTGGGTGAATACACGAAATTAATAAGAACTCTGATATTGCTTCAGGAGTATAAATGGTCAAGTGGTGTTTGGGGAATTTTTTTTTTTTTTTACAGAAGTAATTTTTGCCCTGTGGGTGAAAGGAAAGAGGATGTTGCCAGCCATGCTTTTGTTTAGCTGAAGGATCTCCACCCAATGTGGATATGTACCTGGATGTGTAACAAGGAGCATCCAAAATGAAAGAATAGATTTAGAGGTAGGCAGGGCAAGCAGTGAGGCTTATCATGGTAGATGAAACAGACTAAATACAGGATAGATCCTAGGACCAAGAATCATTCATGATGGATTAGGCTTTGAGGAAGATGTCAAATACAATTGACTTCTGAATCAGCTAGCTCCAGGCATGATGTCCTAACAAAGAGAGATAAGTCTGATTACCATGTCTGGAAGACTGTTTCTTGGCATGGTGGTGCTGACAGCCTCTGACTTGCAGAAAAGTCCAAGGAGAGGGTCTGAAGAGGGCCTTTTATCACCTGATGAGAGTTTCTCCTGCTTATGAAAAAGGAATATTGGAATCAGGGCACAATTGATCCCTGGTCTAGAATGAAGCAACAGCCTGGACTTGGGGTCTCTGTTCCCAGTCTTTGACCACTAGCATTTATACTGCTGGTCAGCCTGCTCCCATTAGGATTAAAGCTGATCTTGTCCCTCTCCTGCTCCCAAACACTTGAGGACTTCCAGCCTGGCCTTCAGAGATGCTCTGAGTTTCCCTGTCTTTTCAACCCTGTATCCCTCTGTACCCAGCCCCTTCTCTCTAATCATCTGAGACACGCCCTAGCTTTCCCTTTCTCCTTGGCCTCTGCTTTTGTTGTAAGCATAGGACAACCTAGAAACCATGTCAAAATGGTACCTAGAGGCCAGTTTCATTAATAAAGGTCTGTCTTAAGAAAAGTGAAATGAGAAGTGAAAGTCACTCAGTCGTGTCCGACTCTTTGAGACCCATGGACTGTATAGTCCAGGCCAGAATACTGGAGTGGGTAGCCTTTCCCTTCTTCAGGGGATCTTCCCCACCCAGGGATTGAACCCAGGTCTCCCACATTGCAGGTGGATTCTTTACCAGCTGAGACACAAGGGAAGCCTATCTTAAGAAAGGACGTTAGGTAAATTTAGCAAAGGTTCTTATGAAGCAAGTAAGCAATTTAAAATTGCTAGCATTTACATCAGAGAAACATTCTATTGAAAATACAAGACAGGTGAAATGCATTTCTATAGAAACCACCATGGACTTAGTCATTCCAAAGGTAGCTGTTATGTACTTTGAATAACAATGATGGAAAATACTGTCGTTTCAGCTACTATTAAAAAAATGCCACAGTTAAATTTTACCCCTCCTACTCCAGTAATGAAAATCTGAAGTGTCTGTATTTTAGCTTTCTTGTAAAACACAAAAGAATTTTTTTCTATTGTTAATCATAAAAATTACAAGGATGTACACTTTCTCACTTATTTATTCCTTGTTAATGCCAGTTGCCAAGCGGGGGAAAAAAGCTTGCATTGTTCCCTTGGGAAAGAGGGCTGTGTTCAGGGGCCCTGCGATTTTATTAGTGATATGGAGTCACCTCTGTATTCTGGTGCGCTGCTTTCATATGCCGGCAGAGTGATGACAAGAAGGAGACCCAGTCTTTAATCTTCTCCCTGTTGAAAGAAATAAACGTTCAGCTGGCATGTGGCAACAATGGGGCCTGCACTCCTCCTGAACCAGAGAATGATTCTTTTATGAACCCTGGAACAGGCAGTGGGGGTAGGTACCAGGCAAATAAGGACTTTTCCCCCTGAGAAGTTTAAATGCCCATCCCCGGCTCCTCACCACCTCCACACTCACACACTAGAATTAACCTTCATGCCACCTCTGTGAGGAAAGCTCAGAGAAATGGGAAGAAAAGTGGGAGGTAACAGTATAATCACAGGGCTTGGCGCTTTTGGCTTTGACACGTATTTCTTTTGTGTTCGTAAGCGGCTCCTTGATCTGTCAGCGCCATTTTGTGTAGCTCTCCAGGTGTCCCTCCGTTAGGGAATGCGTGTGTTTATGAAGGATGTGTTTGAACGAATGTATATCAATCACACCTCCTTTTCTGTCGACTCTCAGGGCAGTTGAAAAGAAAGCTTTTCGCCTTGGGGTTGATCTACAGCAGATCAAGTTTCTTCATACTCTGGCTTGAGCGTTCGCTGCCTCCTCCATACTTCTTCCTCCCCCGACTTTAGCCTCTCTGTCAAGCAGATAATCATCTACAAAGGATTAATTAGGCGTCTTTGCCAGCACCAGAAACTCTTCTTAAAAACTGAAGACTCCTTCAGGGATGGGCACAGCTCCTCCCTAATATAGGTAGCTTGCACAGACGTTTGTATATTGGGTTCTTGCACATAAAGTGTCTCTGAGGTGATGGTGATTGTTATGGGTTGAACTGTGCCCTCTTAAATTCATGTGCTGAAATCCCAATCCTCAGTACCTCGGAATGTGACCTTATTTGGAAATCAGGTCGGGTTGTCGTAGATGTAGTTAGTGAAGATGAGGTCAGACTGGAGTAGGGCGTACTAATCCAAGTGACTAGTGTTCTTATAAAAAGGAGAAATTTGGACACAGAGATGTGCACATAGGGAGAGCACCATAGGGAGAGCTGGAGGTCTGCTGCTGCAGGCCAAGAAACTACCAGAAGTTAGCAATGAGGCCTGGAACAGATCTTCTCTAGAACCTCTAGAACTGTCATGGCCCATAACACCTCAATTTCAGGCTCCTAGCCTCTAGAACAGTGAGATAACAAATTTCTTTTGTTCTAAGCCACCCAGTTTATGGCACATTGTTTTGGCAGCCCTAGGAAATGAATACTGTGATGTGTCAAGGGGCATAATAAAGACTAAAGTCATAATAAAGAATGCCAAAGGGCTTTACTGGTAAAGAGTCTGCCTCCCAATACAGGAGACAGGTTTGATTCCTGGTCTGGGAAAATCCCACATGCCACGAAGCAACCAAGCCCGTTGCCAGAACTATGAATCTGTGCTCTAGAGCCCAGGACTGCAGCTACTGAAGCCCACGCACCCTAGAGCCCGTGCTCCTCAACAAGAGAAGCCACTGCAATGAGACGCCTGTAGACCGAAACTAGAGAAAAGCCCGTGCAGCAACGAAGACCCAGCATAGCCTAAACAAACTACAAAAGAAAAGAAAAAAAAAAAAAAAAGACTGCCAAGATGGTATATAAGGTTGTAGTCATGGGTTTCTTTCTTTTTTTTTTTTTATTTTTTTTATTTTTTATTATTATTTTTTTATTTTTTCAGTGGGTTTTGTCATACATTGACACGAACCAGCAATAGATTTACACGTATTCCCCATCCCGATTCCCCCTCCCACCTCCCTCTCCACCCGATTCCTCTGGGTCCTCCCAGTGCACCAGGCTCGAGCACTTGTCTCATGTATCCCACCTGGGCTGGTGACCTGTTTCACCATAGATAATATACATGCTGTTCTTTTGCAACATCCCACCCTCATCTTCTCCCACAGAGTTCAAAAGTCTGTTCTGTACTTCTGTGTCTCTTTTTCTGTTTTGCATATAGGGTTGTCGTTACCATCTTTCTAAATTCCATATATATGTGTTAGTATGCTGTAATGTTCTTTATCTTTCTGGCTTACTTCACTCTGTATAATGGGCTCCAGTTTCATCCATCTCATTAGAACTGATTCAAATGAATTCTTTTTAACGGCTGAGTAATATTCCATGGTGTATATGTACCACAGCTTCCTTATCCATTCATCTGCTGATGGGCATCTAGGTTGCTTCCATGTCCTGGCTGTTATAAACAGTGCTGCGATGAACATTGGGGTGCACGTGTCTCTTTCAGATCTGGTTTCCTCAGTGTGTATGCCCAGAAGTGGGATTGCTGGGTCATATGGCAGTTCTATTTCCAGTTTTTTAAGAAATCTCCACACTGTTCTCCATAGCGGCTGTACTAGTTTGCATTCCCACCAACAGTGTAAGAGGGTTCCCTTTTCTCCACACCCTCTCCAGCATTTATTGCTTGTAGACTTTTGGATAGCAGCCATCCTGACTGGCATGTAATGGTACCTCATTGTGGTTTTGATTTGCATTTCTCTGATAATGAGTGATGTTGAGCATCTTTTCATGTGTTTGTTAGCCATCTGTATGTCTTCTTTGGAGAAATGTCTGTTTAGTTCTTTGGCCCATTTTTTGACTGGGTCATTTATTTTTCTGGAATTGAGCTTCAAGAGTTGCTTGTATATTTTTGAGATTAATCCTTTGTCTGTTTCTTCATTTGCTATTATTTTCTCCCAATCTGAGGGCTGTCTTTTCACCTTACTTATAGTTTCCTTTGTTGTGCAAAAGCTTTTAAGTTTCATTAGGTCCCATTTGTTTAGTTTTGCTTTTATTTCCAATATTCTGGGAGGTGGGTCATAGAGGATCTTGCTGTGGTTTATGTTGGAGAGTGTTTTGCCTATGTTCTCCTCTAGGAGTTTTATAGTTTCTGGTCTTACATTTAGATCTTTAATCCATTTTGAGTTTATTTTTGTGTATGGTGTTAGAAAGTGTTCTAGTTTCATTCTTTTACAAGTGGTTGACCAGCTTTCCCAGCACCACTTGTTAAAGAGGTTGTCTTTTTTCCATTGTATATCCTTGCCTCCTTTGTCAAAGATAAGGTGTCCATAAGTTCGTGGATTTATCTCTGGGCTTTCTATTCTGTTCCATTGATCTATACTTCTGTCTTTGTGCCAGTACCATACTGTCTTGATGACTGTGGCTTTGTAGTAGAGTCTGAAGTCAGGCAGGTTGATTCCTCCAGTTCCATTCTTCTTTCTCAAGATTACTTTGGCTATTCAAGGTTTTTTGTATTTCCATACAAATTGTGAAATTCTTTGGTCTAGTTCTGTGAAAAATACCGTTGGTAGCTTGATAGGGATTGCATTGAATCTATAGACTGCTTTGGGTAGAATAGCCATTTTGACAATATTGATTCTTCCATCCATGAGCATGGTATGTTTCTCCATCTGTTTGTGTCCTCTTTGATTTCTTTCATCAGTGTTTTATAGTTTTCTATGTATAGGTCTTTTGTTTCTTTAGGTAGATATACTCCTAAGTATTTTATTCTTTTTGTTGCAATGGTGAATGGTATTGTTTCCTTAATTTCTCTTTCTGTTTTTTCATTGTTAGTGTATAGTAATGCAAGGGATTTTTGTGTGTTAATTTTATATCCTGCAACTTTACTATATTCATTGATTAGCTCTAGTAATTTTCTGGAAGAGTCTTTAGGGTTTTCTATGTAGAGGATCATGTCATCTGCAAACAGCGAGAGTTTCACTTCTTCTTTTCCTATCTGGATTCCTTTTACTTCTTTTTCTGCTCTGATTGCTGTGGCCAAAACTTCCAACACTATGTTGAATAGTAGTGGTGAGAGTGGGCACCCTTGTCTTGTTCCTGATTTCAGGGGAAATGCTTTCAATTTTTCACCATTGAGGGTGATACTTGCTGTGGGTTTGTCATATATAGCTTTTATTATGTTGAGGTATGTTCCTTCTATTCCTGCTTTCTGGAGAGTTTTAATCATGAATGGGTGTTGAATTTTGTCAAAGGCTTTCTCTGCATCTATTGAGATAATCATATGGTTTTTATCTTTCAATTTGTTAATGTGGTGTATTACATTGATTGATTTGTGGATATTAAAGAATCCTTGCATTCCTGGGATAAAGCCCACTTGGTCATGGAGTATGATTTTTTTTAATATGTTGTTGGATTCTGTTTGCTAGAATTTTGTTAAGGATTTTTGCATCTATGTTCATCAGTGATATTGGCCTGTAGTTTTCTTTTTTTGTGGCATCCTTGTCTGGTTTTGGAATTATCTTTCTTTTTTTTTGACTTTTTATTTTGTATTCCCAGGTGGCACTAGCGGTAAAGAACATGCCTGCCAATGCAGGAGATATAAGAGACATGGATTCAATCCCTGGGTCGGGAAGATCCCCTGAAGGAGGGCATGGCAGCCCACTCCAGTATTCTTACCTGAAGAATCCCATGGACAGAGGAGCCTGGCAGGCGACAGTCCATATGGTCGCACAGTGTCAGACACGACTTAAGCAACTTAGTACGCATGCATGCCTAGCTGATTATAAGGTTGTGGCTGTTGGTTTCTATTCAAGGCATATTTATTGTTTTAAAATATTTTTGTTTGTTTTTTTTTTTTATTCTGCATACAGGAGACACTCCATGTTATCTTACTACTTACCTGTCATAGCCAATGAGGAAGTATTCCCTGTTAGTGGTCTTGATGGACATCACTTCATCAGGGTGACATTTAAACATCTTCTGTACAGACTGCATTTTTTCATGGCTCCTGATGCCAACTTCTACACTGGAATTTCTATTAGATATAATGTATTAGATGAAAATACAAAATTAGGAAGAAAACTGACTAATATTTTTCAATTGTTAAGATCCCAACTGAATAAAACTTTAGATCTGTTTGATCAATGCTTTGAAAATTGTCCAATAGTTTAAGAAAATAAGTTTAGATCTAGTTTATCACTGATTAAAAATACTTTGTTCAGCCTAAAATTTAACTGAAAAATTCATATTTCAGTTAGAGTCTTGGTTCCACAAATTAACGTTTGCTAATTCTTTTTCTAATTTGCATGCAACATGTTAGTATTTGTTGTTATCAACATTTTCTTGATTGGATACACACCGGTCAATTTCAATAGAACCTCGATGATGATGGTCTTTGTAATACGAAAGACTAAAGTCCTTTTCCCCACTCTTTGACAGAATGAAAAACCGCTTTTTCCAAGAGGTCTGAAAAATGAAAACACTTTGCATCTCAGTTAAATCTCAGAGGAAGAGAAAGGATTTAAAAAATGCTCATGAGGCTGGTGGGAGGCCTGTTAAATCTTTTTAAGTACTTACCGCAGAGAAGAAAAGCTGAGGAGGTGGTGACTTAATAAAGTAATCTTGTTTGCAGACTTCATTTTCATAATAGAATGTAAATTGTTTGCCTAGTAAAAGAAAGTGAACAGGACTCAGTCTGTTTTCTATAAATTTCTGAGAAGAACTGATTCAGTTGAAAAACACTATTTACCTCTGGAAAGGTCTTCAAATTATTCAGTTATGGAAAAGAACATCTATTATAGGCCAAGAGAACAAAAAACTCAAGACCACGTGTGCGATTCTTATTCATCCACTGTTAGGACCTTCATTCAGATGACATTTAGAAGCTCTTTAATTCAGCTCACACCTGTCTGGCTCCCCATTTCTGGAGGAGGCTATTGGCTCTCTAGATGTGAACGAAGATTTGTCTCCATTTCTGTTGAAGCACCAGCCACAGCCAGATAATTCTGCCTTGCCCTTTGACTTACCAAACAAAAGCAAAATAACCTGCTATGGAAAATAAGGTGGCTAAGTTGTTAAATAAGAGATTTCCAAATTGTTAATTTCTTCTCTGTAAGGATTGAAATGTAGAGGCAGTTTTGATTTTTCCTATATTTTTTGAGAATGTCGGTAAGAAGTATGAACTACTTTCATTATTTAGAAAAAAATTAATGTTGCTAAAATAGAATTTATTTTGAAAAGAAGATTTTGACTTTGCTTTTACATCCAGGCTAAAATTCTAGTTCGTCCGTCAGTTTGATAAAAGATAACCTTTACTAAAGAATCTGTTTGTGCTTGTGCTCAGTCATGTTCAATTCTTTGGGACCCCATGGACTGTAGCCCACCAGGCTCCTCTGTCCATGAGATTTTCCAGACAAGAATACCGGAGTGGGTTTCCATTTCCTACTTCAGGGGGTCTTTCCAACCCAGGTATCAAGCCCACGCCAAATCTGACCAAATTTACACTTTGGACAAAGATGTAGTGATAGGATTTACTCTCCTGTTTAAAATAAACAAAGTATATAAAATAGTGGTTTTCAAGACACTGGTCATAGGCGATAAAAGTCAATGGACCTTTAAGAGAGAGGAAACAAACTAGGTGAGCCCCACAATTTCCTTGATGGAGTTTCCAGCCCACGGCACAGAAAAGGGGAACTGAGGTGGGACCAGGTGGACCCCTGAACTGGGGGAACAAAGATGAGAGTTCGGGGAGATCAAGGCAGCTAGAGCTCACAAAACAGAGGAAAGAGCTGCATGAGAGGGAATCCCAGAGACATTAATAAGGTCCCCTTCAAGTATTCAAGAATATTTATCAGTATATGTGTGTGGGAAAATTTCTCAAGGCCAGATAAAGAACTACTAGAAAAAATTAGAGGGAAAGTGCCCAGTGTTCTGGTGGGCCAGAGAAAGTACTTGTTCCCTCCAACCAAACTAGCAAAACTGATCACTTATGGAGTTCTGGGAAGAGTACTCAGGAAAGTCTTGCCTCAGTAGTGAGGACTGCTCCAGATCTAGCAAATCAGAGAAGCAAGTCTTAAAAGGATTGAATTGTTTGCAAGAAACTTAACTGCATCCCAGAAAAAAAAGCTCAAGGTTTATTTTTTGTTTGTTCAGTTGCTCAGTCATGTCTAATTCTTTGTGACCCCATGGACTTCAGCACGCCAAATGTCTCTGTCCTTCACCATCTCCTGGAGCTTGCTCAAACTCATGTCCATTGAGTCGGTGATGCCATTCAACCATCTCATCCTCTGTTGTCCCCTTCTCCTCCTGACTTCAATCTTTTCAGCAGCAGGGTCTTTCCTAATGAGTCGGCTCTTCACATCAGGTGGCCAAAGTATTGGAGCTTCAGCTTCAGCATCAGTCTTTGCAATGAATATTTAGGACTGATTTCCTTTAGGATTGACTGGTTTGATCTCCTTGCAGTCTCAGGGACTCTCAAGAGTCTTCTCCAGCACCACAGTTCAAAAGCATCAAGTCTTCAGCACTCAGCTTTTTTTATGCTCCAACTCTCACATCTATACATGTCTACTGGAAAAACCACAGCTTTGAGTAGAAGGACCTTTGTTGGCAAAGTCATGTCTCTGCTTTTTAATATGCTGTCTAGGTTTGCCATAGCTTTCCTTCCAAGGAGCAAGTGTCTTTTAATTTCATGGCTGCAGTCTCCATCTGCAGTGATTTCGAAGTCCAAGAAAGTAAAGTCTCTCAATGTTTCCATTGTTTCCCCATCTACTTGCCATGAAGTGATGAGACCAGATGCCATGATCTTGGTTTTATGAATTTTGAGTTTTAAGCCAGCTTTTTCACTCTCCTCTTGTACTTTCATCAAGAGGCTCTTTAGTTCCTCATTGCTTTCTGCCATAAGGGTAGTGTCATCTGCATATCTGAGGTAATTGATATTTCTCCCAGCAATCTTGATTCCAGCTTGTGCTTCATCCAGCCTGGTGTTTCACAAGATGTACTCTGCATAGAAGTTAAATAAACAGGGTGACAGTATACAGCCTTGACGTACTCCTTTCCCAATTTTGAACCAGTCCATTGTTCCATGTCCAGTTCTAACTGTTGCTTCTTGACCAGGACACAAGTTTCTTAGAAGGCAGATAAGGTGGTCTGGTATCCCCATCTCTTTCAGAATTTTCCACAGTTTGTTGTGATCCACACAGTCAAAGGCTTTAGTATAGTTAAGAAAGCAGAAGTAGATGTTTTTCTGAAACTCCCTTTTTTTCTATGATCCAACAGATGCTGGCAATTTGACCTCTGCTTCCTCTGCCTTTTCTAAAACCAGCTTGAACATCTGGAAGTTCACGGTTCACATACTGTTGAAGCCTTGCTTGGATAATTTTGAACATTACTTTGCTAGTATGTGAAATGGGTGCAATTGTGTTATAGTTTGAACATTCTATGGCATTGCCTTTCTTTGGGATTGGAATGAAAACTGACCTTTTCCAGTCCTGTGGCCACTGCTGAGTTTTCCAAATTTGCTGGCACATTGAGTGCAGCACTTTCACAGCATCATCTTTTAGGATTTGAAATGGCTCAGCTGGAATTCCATCACCTCTACTAGCTTTGTTTGTAGTGATGCTTCCTAAGGCCCACTTGATTTCGCATTCCAGGACGTCTGGCTCTAGCTAAGTGATCGCATCATCACAGTTATCTGGGTCATTAAGATCTTTTTTTTTTTTTATAGGAATACAAAAATATTCAGTACCCAATAAGGTAAAATTTGCAAGATCTGGCAACCAATCAAAAGTTACCAGCTGTGCAAAGAGGCAGGAAAGCATTATCCATAATGTGGATAATCATCAATCCATCAAACCAGGCCTAGAACTGACACAGATGTGAGAATTAACAGACGAGTTCATTAAAACCAGCATTATTAATTGCATTTTGCACATTCAAGAAATTAGATATACAGAAGATATAGAAAAGATCCAAAGTGAGCTAGAGATGAAAACTACAATGTCTCAGAAAAACAGAAATACCAGATGGGATTAACAGGACTACCAAAACAAATGCATAGTGAAAAGAAAAGAAAAAAAAAAAAACAAAAACAAAACCCCAAACATTAAAAAAAGCACCAGTGCATTGTGGGACAGTTTCAAATGACCTGACTCAATGGACATAATTTAAGCAAACATCAGGAGAGTGTGGAGGACAGAGAAGCCTGGTGTGCTGCAGTCCATGAGGCTGAAAAGAATCAGACTCAACTTAACAACTGCATAACAACAGCAATTTAAAGTAACTGGAGTCCCTGAAGTGGGGGAGAGAGACAGAAAAAATATTTGAAGAAATAATGCTGAGAATTTTACAAATTTAAAGAAAACTGTCTCAGAAATCTAAGCAGCTCAGGAATTCCAAACACAAAATATTTGAAGAAAACTCATAAGGAACATCATATCAAATTGCTCAAAATCAGTGATAAAGAAAAATCTTAAAAACTTTCAGAGGAGGAGAAAAGACATTAATGCATAGAGAAGAAAAAATACAGATGACATTAGATTTCTCATCAGAAACAATGCAAGCAAACAACAATAATAACAAAAACCAGTGGAACAAGATGCTTAAACTATTGAAAGAAAAAATAGGTCATTTTAGAATTTTATATACAGCAAACATATCTTTCAGAAATGAAGGCAGTTTTAAGTCATATTCAGACATACAGAAGTTGAAAGAATTAGGAGATCTGCTTTATAAGATATGCTAAAGGAAATCTTTCAGGTGAAAAAATGATACCAGATGGAAATCTGAATTTATACAAGTGAATGATGAACGCTGAAGTGGTAACGGCAAGGATAAATATGTGGAATATTTTTCTTACTATTTAAAACATAAAAATTCAATTGACTGTCTAGACAAAAAACTTCATATATGTAACAACATAGGTGAATCAGAAAAGAATTAAGTTGAGTGAAAGAAACCAAAGAATTCATTCAGTAAGATTCCATTTGTGTGAAGCTCTAGTAAGTACGAATGAACTTAGAATGAGAGAAAGCAGAAGTGTGTGGAGTAGGATTGGTCCCTGGAGGGAAGGATTATAAACAGGCACAAAAAGATTATTGTGAGTGATGCAGGTGCTTACTCTCTTGCTGTGGTGATCATTTCCAAGGCACATACATGCAAATCATTTTAAATATGTGCAGTTGATTGTATGTCAATTACACCACAATCAAGCTATTTTTCTCAAAATATGAGCAATCTCAAAAGCATATTTCATGATACCTTTTCTGAGCTTGAAATTCTTCAAGGGTTGCCAGGGTTCTACAAGGTCAATTCCTGGCACCAATCTATTCTCTCCTGTCCTGTTTTATAGCCATATTCTCCTTGAACACAACCTGCCTCTAACATACTCATTGCTTTTGGTCACACCATCTCTTTCTGCTGAGATGTGCTTTCTTTCCCAATCTCTTCTGAAACTCAGTTGGATCGTTTCGGGTCCAGTTCAAATGCCTTCTCCATAAAACCTCTCTGGATTGCCACAGCTATGTGTGTGGCTTTTTTTTTTTTTCTTTTTCTTCAAACTTTACAGCATTTTGCTCTTACCTGTCGTAACCTGATCCTGATTGTTTGTGCTTATCTTAACTTCCTAGTATAGCTACTCAGATGTGTTTATCTTAACTTCCGAATGAAATTACAAGCTCATTGAGAGCAAAGACTCTTACTAATTAGGATGTACATCCTTCTGCAATAGGAAGTATCATAACTTACTAATAATAGGTGCTTTGAATAATTATTCATTAATATTTATTTTTGAATTGAATTGGATAGTTTGATTTCGAAGTTACTTCATCCTAAATGTGACGCTTCTGTTGAGTCATTTACATGGTGAGACATATGAGCATGAAGCAAGAACATCTGAATGATGTCCCTTAATCTAGCCCCATAATAAACTTTGGTAACAATTTAGGTGTTTCTGTCCAAGTGAGAGTTTCCTATAAAATTAAGGAAATATTTTCCAGTCTTCTCGGGGCTATAGTGTGCTGTTAGTATCAATACCATCTCCATGAAACATTTGATCCATAAAAGTTGGAAAATGCCAGAGTTCTAGATAAGTGAGCTCTTACAAAATAATTAACCGAATCTAACAGTCTCTGCTACATTCTCCGCATCAACAATCATTACCCTGGAATGCTACCCATTATCCTTACTAAAACCATATTCTGTATCCTGGCTATTTTTATGGGAATTGATCATCACTTCCAATAAAAAGGTTTTTCCTTCTGAGAGTACGCCCCTTGGGTACCTGAACTCTTCTGAGGTTTGCGCTCCATTATGGCTGTCTGTTCTCACCTGCCAAAAAAAAAGGACTAAGTGTTAGTCCCCAAATGACAGTATGCTTCACTGATAGCCACTCAACCAAGAGCCAGAATGGCACTCTCGACTGTTGATGAGACGGGTTATCAGCCCCGCTTTCCGTCCTGCCCTTGAGGCTGATAGCAGTCATGGTAACGAGGACCATCCCAGCAGCCTGTGCTCACCAAGTACCAGTTCTGTGGAAGTGTTGCTGGGTGACTGAAGGAGCATCTTCCCTGGACTTTCTCCATTTCTGCCTCTTAAGTGGCTCTGACAAGAGAGCCCCTGGAGACAGAAACACCAAACGAGGGAGACAAGAACAGGGCAGAGGGCAGGATGCTATGGACCAAATGCAGCGGATAAAGCATTCCTGGCCACAAGGAAGCCCACAATAAGCTCTTCTCTGTGCCAGGAACTCATTTTCTCTAGAGAGAAACCTGAGAGCAAGTACCAGGGCACACCCCTGTCCTTAAACTGCCTCTGCCACCCGAGAGGCCTGTTCCCAAGGCTGCCCAACCCTCGGAGCTCAGGCTGATATGCTCAGACTGACTCTAGAGGTCAAGTCCTTTCCTGCACAGATCTGCTGGCAATCCTGTGACTGATATGAGGCCCTGCGCGTAGAGGGGTCCCACAGGATGAAAGCCCAAGGGGCAGGTGTGATCTTTAAATCAGGAATCAAATTTTTACCTTGAGTTCATAGGACTCACATAGGAGGAAGCACTGAACAGGGCAGTGCCAGGGTCATCCCAGTAAATGGGAGGAGCCAAAGGGTCCTTTCCTCTCCGGTTGGCATGAGCTCATTCCTCCTTTCCTGAGTGCTCCCTTTCTCCAGCATAAACTCTCATTCCTCCCAGGGTATAAATGGTATAAGTGACTCACAGGAATTCTTGAAAGATACATGTTCATATCGCACACACAATTATTCATTAGATAACTCAGGTGAAGGACGGAAGTATTGGAAAAGCATTTTGTCCCTCCCATCTCTCTATGCTGCTTTCTGCGTGCATATGTTCTCAGTCATGTCTGACTCTTTTGCGACCCCATGGACTGTAACCAATCAGGCTCCTCTGTCTATGGAATTTTCCAGGCAAGAATATTGGAGTGGGGTGCCATTTCCTCCTCCAGGGGATCTTCCTGACCCAGGGATCAGACCCACGTCTCTTGTGTATCCTCCATTGGCAGACTCATTCTTTACCAGCTGAACAACCGGGGAATCCTATATACTACATAGTATATACTATACTCTCTATATACACATACACACATAGTATACTATATGTATGTATATTACATGTGTGTACATATGTACATGTTAACCTCTCTATACCCCTGTTTCTTCATCTATAAAACAGAAGTGATAATCTCACTACCCTCATAGGATTTATCAGTATTACTTGAGATAATCTGGCAAAGAGTATTCAGTAATTTATAGGTGCTTTATAAGTGCTGCTTGTTAGGTCATGTCCAGGTCAGAGAGTCTATGATTGCTTCTTAATGACTGGCATGCACTAAGTGTTTAATACATTCTAAGCACTTCTAAGCAAAACCTGTAAAAATAGATTTTATATGTTTATATATATCAGTGGATTTCATATATATGTATACATATCTGGATTTCATATATCGCATATTATATATATGCAATTTAATTTATGTTATATCAAATTCAAATTATTTTAATGAAATCCAGTATATGTATACATATATATGAAATCTATGATTACATGCACATGAAAACACGAAATCTATTATATAAACTCTGCTTATATAAGCAAAACTTTAATATTAATATTATCTATCACATATATGAAACTCTGCTTATATAATATAAGCAAGACTTTAATATTATCTATCACATATATGAAATCTAATGAGATTCAACATAACATAACAATAAGATACAATACTATAAAGTTTTCATTATTCTTACAGTGATACGATATCCATTTTACAGACTAGGAAACTGTTACTGGAGAGATTAAGTAGTTTGCTTTTGATCACATAACTAAGAAACAGCAGAGTCAGAATCCTAACTTGAGAGCTGGTGTCTGAACTACTTTGCCCTTCCTTTTATCTGAGAAAAAAAGAATTAAATCTGTTCATAGTTCAGCTTTTATTTCTTGTCATTACCCCCAAACAAAAAATCTTTTCAGATTTAGCTCTTTGATCTTATTCAGGAGACTCAACCCAGTCTGGTTGCCTAACCTGTTCATTATAATTAAATCTGATGAGTGTGATCCCAAGAGGTCTTATTTCCCTCTGATGGTACAGCCCAAGAAGGTTATGAAGAAAGAGTCACGACAGCCCAGATTGGCACAGCCTTGAGAACCCGGACTCATCACTTATCACGTCAAGCAGTACTTACTGGAAGCCAGGTGGTCGCTAGTGTGTTTCTCAGCAGAGTGCACTGTTCCTGTGTCTCTTGAACTCACCCCTGCTCACTCTGAGCTCTGAGGATTAAGTACAAGCTTGTTTGAAATGTGAGCCAATGGGAAATTCCCAAACTTCTACCTTCGGGCAGATTTTACTCTTGCCCCAAGCTGAAGGAAGCTGGTGACCTGAGGGAAGTCCTGGGCTTTCATTCTTCTTGTGGTTTGGCACAGAACTGCCCTTGGCATTCCAGGTGTCTAACAACAAAACGAAAGCAAACATATAAAAAGTTTCTGCCAGACTTTGGACCACGATCACAATGGCTGTTATTGAAAACAGTGCCAGCCCAGTCTTGACCTCCTGTGGTGACTGCCGGTGAAACAATTCCTTTGCTATCCACCCATCCAAACCCTCCCAGGGTCCTCCTGGGGAAGTTAGGAAGGGTTCTCTTATGCCAGATGAAGAAACAAAAGCCTGGCTTCTCCAGCACACTTGCACATGCCAAGGGTCTTCCTGAAGATTTGCTTATATATCCATAATGGAGTGGTCATCAACAGCGTGGCACTGGGCAAGCTGTCTTGAACATCCTGCACAGCCACCAACAACTCTGAAAAACAATGGAGATGCAGAAACAGAGAACAGACTTGTGGACACCATGGGGGAAGGAGAGAGTGGGACAAATTGAGAGAGTAAATGGAAACATATACGTTACCATATGTAAAATAGACAGCAAAAGGATTTGCTGTGTGAAGCAGGGAGCTCAACCCAGTGCTCAGTGACAATCTAGAAGGGTAGGATGGGGTGGGAGATGGGAGTGGGGTTCAGGAGGGAGGAGACCTATACATACCTGTGGCTGATTCATGTTGGTGTGTGGCAGAGGCCAAGACAATATTGTATAGCAACTGTTCCCCGATAATTGTATTTTGTTCTATACTTCTCCATATTGTACAATTGTAATCTTCGATAATTATTAGTTACTCCAAAAAAAAAAAAAAAAAAGCAGGCTACCGTGACTGGTCAGTCTCAGTTATATCTGGTCACCAAAGGGCCCTAGATATATTTTCATTTCTATTAAATTGTTTTTAGGGGAAAGAGGAAGTGGCAAATGATTAACTTCTGATATCACCTTCAGAAGTAGAAGTACATAATTTTAATTTTTGTCTTCACTAGTGTAGCTGGATTTGAACCAGCTCTACCAGATAGTCACTGAATGATTTTGGCCAGTTATTCAAGTTCTCTGAGTCTGCTTCCTCATTTGAAAAATGGGGTGGATAATAATAACCTCACAGGAGCTTTTAAAAATGAAGATTTCACCATAAAAACCCTATAGCACAGTACTTGATCCATTCAACAATGGATTATTGTTGACATTCAATGCATTCAATTCAATGCATTCAACAATGGTTATTTCTCTGCTTTCCCTTTTGGTACCTTATGGAGGGTGCAGGTAATATACTTCATTTAGCAAACAGATGAATTTCAGAAATGCAGAAGTGAGTATTTTATAGTTTACTTCCTGCATAGGACAGCTTTTGCTTGAGTGAGAAGAAATAATTTCTTGGAATGTATTTCTCTAGATGTTTCCTTAGGCCAGGTTTTAACTACTCAAAAAATAGTTTTTAGTATTTTTACATTTGATCTTTAACCAGACATCATTAGTTTTTGCTCTAAGTAGCTCTTGAAAATCTGCTGCTGCTCTCTACTTACTCAGAACTATAAAGCTACAGACAGTATCTCATAATCCAGGGACTTAACCAAAAAGCAAAGGAGAAAAGATTACTTTAAGACTGCATTCCTTTGGAAAGGCTATAAACCAGTTAAACAGAAAAAGGAACTCCCCATCCATTCATCCATCTTCCATCCATTCATCTGTGTATCCATTCAAATATCTACCCAACCCAGTTCACCTTGTTCTAGGTTTTTTTGGCCATATTTTCCTAACAGTATTATAAAGCTCTTTGAAGAAAAGGCTTAATATATCTTACAGGTGCCTATGAGAGTTATTTGTACTGTAGATGCCATCTAGAAAATTTAAAAAATGGCAAGTAGACACCAAATACTAAGCTTGTAAAAACTGACCATACCTATGAAAAGCAAGTATAGTTTTCTGTATTATCGTCAGTGACCTGTAAACAAGAGATCAGTGAAATACCTGTTGCAAAAGGCCAATCACTTGTTCATTTGAAATATCAAGTAAATTATTTCCTGATTTTGCCAGTTGTGCTTTTCTATCATGAAAGAGGTGCTTGGCTCCGCTGCCTTTTAAGCAAAACACAACTGAACAGTTTATATTATATGACCTAACACTTGGGAACTTTTCTTTTACATATAATATTTTATTTAATCCCAACAATTTTGTAGGATAAGTGCTGTGATGCCTTACTTTTGAAAAGAGGAAATTGAAATTTAGAGAGAAAAAACAACTTGCTCAAAGTCATAGAGCTAACATGGAGACCACAAGAGATCAGACTGTCTTGACTATTAAGCTTATATGTACCCTTGGTACCCTCTACTGTGTTAAATCCTACGCTGGGATCAGTCAGCCCGGGCTCTTGGCCTGTTCTGCCACCAACTGTGTGACCCTACAGAGGTTGATACTTCCTGGGCCTCCTAACCCCATTGCTGTCCCTTTGTTAAGGAACTCCAAGTACCCATTCAGTTCTGATTATGTGATGCCCTTGAGGCAAAGCCAATGACTCATCAACATGCAGGCTGTCTCATTGCATGTTGCACGCTTGTTCTCCAAGTGGATAGTATATATGCCTTTGTTGATGTCACCAGTGAGGGAGTGACATCAATCACATCACTTCAGGATATTCTTGCTGTACCTCTTCTTTAGAACAATGACTCCAAGGGAAGCAAGGGGAAAGCTGTACACAGAAAAAAAAAAAACCAACTAGGGTGCCTTTTAGATTGTGTTAAAATGATAATAGATGAAAATCTACTTTCTATGGCCTATTTGGTGGCAATCTGAATCATCTTAAATTTGTAAAGAGTACAGGATAGATAATATAAAATGTTTTCTATCATTCTCTTCCATGACTGAGAATTGCTACAGTCAGGATTGCTTTTGGTCGCAAGTGAAAAAAAAAAGTATTCAACAATAGTGGCTTATAATTTGCTTATCATATATCATGTAAGATGTCTGAAGTGAACCAGATTCAGAGTTGGTTTGATGATTCAGTGATGTTAGAAGGTTGAATTCATGTCTCTGATTTTCTTGATTTTTTTCTATATGGCCATACATTTGCTATCAGAAGCATCATAGTTTCACAAGACAGCATCTCAAGCAGCAGAGAAGGGTTGAGGGAAAAGGAAGATTCTCTTTATATACCTTCCACTTTAAGGAGGAAAAAAATTTCTTACAAGACCTGCAGAGACTTCCCCTTACATCAAATTGTACAAAATAAGTCTTGTGTCACCTCAAGGTCTATTGTTGACCAAGAGGAAATGCGATTTCCTGGGTTGGCTTGGACCAATCATGATCCTTTTCCTTAGCATCTGAACAAAATTGAAGTACAGTTATCAGGAAGATAGAGGATGCAGAATGTCTGTTGATGACATCATTACCTGGTCCCTGACTCCCTCTCCGAGATCACCTCTGAGAACTCCCACTTATGCTCCCTGCCCTCTAGGCATCTTTACCTGTGTACCTACTGTTCCCTCTCTCTGATTCATTCTTTTCTCATCTCTTCACCTGGAAAACTTCTCCACTTCCCAGAGATTCCCTCTTTTCCTTAGATAAGGCAAGATTCTTTCTTGGTACATTATCTTGGTGCTGTGTTAACTTCAGAACACATTTTCCCATTCGTGATTTTATCTTCATTTGTCTGATTATTTTATTAATGTCTGTCTCTTACTCCACAAGGCTGCAAAATCCTTGAGAATTATTAGTATTATGTCGGCTTCTGCTGACCACTCCATCCCCAGTAGCTAGATTGAATGCTTCTCCTATTCTTCGTTTACTGTGGGCCTACTATATGCAAGGTGTTATTTTATGGGTTAAAAGATAAATGAAAAGATGAATGTCTTTTGAGAGCTCATAATATGGTCATGGAGACCAGAGACAATGAACTCTAATATTCCAGTAATGCTTCTTACTCCACTTCCATACCCTACTCCCATGGCCATACTTTGAACTCTGTAATTACTCATACCTTTCTGGCCTTTGATCATGTTAAAATTTGGGTATCCCATCTTCTGACTGCAACTTCCCATCCCTCTACCATTTCTTACTTCAACTAAACCTGTTATTCAGCTTTCCAAACCCTCAAAATTCTTGACCCTTCCTCATACCTTCATATGACTGTTATGATCAGTGACCTTTTCTAGCTGAACCTGCGATTCCTCAACCCCCTGTTAAAGGAGATGAGCCAACCTGGGCTTTGGATCAGGTGAGCAGGTAACCCTAGAGTCACCCCTCCGTTGGGTTGGCTAGTGGCTGGTGACACAAAGATTTGCTCAAAAGAGAAAATGGCAGTTAGTGAAGCCTTGTTGAAAAATCTCTTTCCTTTACTTCCAAGCTACTTTCTCATCTGGTTCTCTTCTCTGCTGATCTAGCTTCTTTGTCTCTTTTGTTCACTCCTCTTCCTGCATGGAATTCTTACATTTCAGAATCCCCAGCATTCCTTCCCTAGGTATTTACCCACTCTTCAAGCATTTTTTGATGCTGGAACTGTTGAGGGTTCATTGAGGTTGGTGACCATAAATCTGGCAAGATTCCTATCTGCCTGATGTGTGATTTTCTACAGCAGCAGCCAGCTGTTTAGTAGCAGATGTGGGGAAGCCAGGTGGTGAGGTTCATTCTGGCTTAGCATTTTTGCTGGGGAGATGTCACAGAAGAACAAAAGAGCAGGGCAGTTTAGGTTACGTGCAAAAGGGTGTCCAAAATGATGAACCACAGAATCAGAGAGGCATATGAAGGCAAGAGAAGATAGGAGGGGCTTCTGGAGAGGAAGCAAGGGTGAGATTGAAGACAGGTAGAACAAGCTGGCTGGAAGGGTAGGAGGTGATCCTTGGAGGGAAGAGGATTGACTGATGATCTTAAAAGGAGAAGAGTTTCAGGGAGGGGATGGCTGAGTTACAGTGTATAAGAAGGTTATTGGCAATGAGGAGGTCAAGGAACTTATGGGCTGAGACGGTTGATCATCCACATGGATGTCTAGTTTATGGAACAAAATCCTTTTGAAATTCTCTAAATTTTTTTGAAATTAAAAACAGAATGAAGTTAATCATCTCTGCCCACTTCCCCTAACACATACACACAACAGTGTCCATTTTAATAGTTGACTTCATTTGTCAAGGCAAAAGTAGACACAAATGTCAAAGGAGGACCCTTGGATCCATAGATGATTGAAGTCAGAAGCCTCTTTGTTTCACAAGAACATTTGGGTCCAGTTTCTGGGGATTAGCGAATGTGTATAGGTGATAGAAGATTACCTAAGGTTGTAGGCTGGGAAGACAGCCAAAAAGACCACCTCTGGGGCCAGTGGGAAGATGATGAGAGCTGCTTCTTTTTTCTTCCTTGACTTTTTCCTTATTTCATGGAATCCTCATATTGCCCACTTGGTTGGCACTGGGGCACTGGGATCAGAGTTGGTAGGGAAGGAGTAGCAGTGCCGTTTACAACAGTGAAGAGGGAAGGACAAGCAGAGTAGAAAGGAGCCCCCCCACCCACAGTGGGGACCCCATGCATAGCCAATTTCTCAAAGCCCATCACAGGTATAGGATGTGGCGTAATTACTGACACCTTAGGTGAGATCCCTCTGCTTGTCCTCTGCTGGCCTCCTTGCCCCTCTGGATTTCATCAGCAGCCCGGTTTATTTGTACTTCAGTTTCTATTGCAGTAGAAGTAACCATCTGTCATTTATGGACTTGGAGAAGAAAGAGCACGTTCCACGTGAATTCTGTATGAATTGTGAATTTGAGGAATCAGGCAAAGCCCATAAAATCAGCAACTAGCATTCTTTCATCCTTCTGTCTTTTGTCTTGGGGGTTGTATAAACATTTTAAATGCATTTATCTCTTTCACTTCCTATTTAAGTTGAAGGCAGTTAATATGAAAGAATATTTTGTTTTGACATTTATTGGTACCAATTGTATAACAATCATTACTAGGAATAAAGGGAGAACTAAGTCCTTCTCTTAGGACCTTACAAGCTAATATGGGAGATAAGTGACATACAAAAGCAAGCAGTGTGTCTATCAGGGTCCCAGCGGGGAACAGGACACTCAAAGGATTTATGGAAGAGAGTTACCAAAGGGACTATTTACAGAGGTGTGACTGGCTTAAGGGCCTTGCCAGGTGGCGCCAATAGTAAAGAACCCACCTTCCATTGCAGTAGACGCGAGATGGAGGTTTGATCCCTGGGTCAGGAAGATTCCCTGGAGGAGGGCATGGCAATCCACTCCAGTATTCTTGCCTGGAGAATCCCATGGACAGAGGAGCCTGGTAGGCTATAGTTCATGGGGTCACAAAGAGTCAGACAGGACTGAAGAGACTTAGCATGTATGCAGCTGGATTAAGAGAGCCCAAAGAGTTGGTGAAGCACACAGGATCTAGCAGTAACCTTTACCGCCTGCAGGCCTGCTGGGATATGAGGAGGGAGCAGTGTTAGCAGATTTCCCTCCAGGCTGTAGCTATAGGAGAGATACCGTGGTACCGGAGCAGTGGCTGTAGGATGGGGAAGGAGCATGGCCACAGTCAGAACCAAGATTCCGCATGCAGGGAACAGGGATCGATAGGGGTGGATGAAGAGAGGCCAGTGAAGGAGATCAAAAGGGAGCAGTCAGAGGAGCAAGTGAACATCTGGGGATGTGTAATGTCTGGAAGTGGCAGTAAGTATTTCTGGGGGGAGGAGGCATCAATGCCAGGAGGAGGAGTAGAATGAAGACTGAGAATTGACCACCAGATTGGGCAACACAGAGGTCATCATGGCCTTGGCAAGAGCTCTCTTGGGAGAGTGGTATAGAGTGGAAAGTCTGATGGCATCTTAGTTTTCTGGTTTTTTTTTTTTAAATTCTTAATAGGGACCCTTATGCAACTGGTACTAATAAATGCTGAAATAAAATATTCTTTCTTATTAACTGCCTTCAACTTCAATAGGAAGGGAAAGGGATAAAAGCATTTTAAATGTGTATGCATCCTCCAGGACAAAAGACAGAAGAATGAAATGCTGCTCAATGCTGATTTTATGGGCTTCACCTGATTCCTCAAATTCATGATTCATACAAAATCCATGTGGAACATGCTCTTTCTTCTCCAGGTCCATAAATAAAAGATGGCTACTTCTATTACAACAGAAGATCCAGTACAAATAAAGTGGGCAGCTGTGAGATCCAGAGGGGCAGGGAAGCCCCATTGCAGACCAGTGGAGAAACCCAAGGCGTCAGTAATTACACCCCATCCTATACATTTGGAGGAGGGCATGGCAACCCACTCCAGTACCCTTGCCATGGGAGAATCCCATGGACAGAGGAGCCTGGCGGGCTACAGTCCACAGGGTCATGAAGAGTCAGACACGGCTGAAGCAACTTAGCACACATGCACTGTACACGTGATCGGCTTTGGAAAAGTGACTCCTGCAGGGGGTCCCCAGTTTGGGAGTCTCCTCTCTACTCTGCTTGTCCCTTCCTCTTCACTATTGTGAGACAGGGAGAAAGGGTTCATTTGGTTGGGCCCAGAGCAGGGCTGAGAAGAACAGAATAGTGGAGAGTGGCCCTGGAGCAGCAAGTGAAGATGGGCTGGGAGGAGTCCAGTGAGGCTTATGCAGAGTGATGGCTGCAGGTAAAGAGTCCCAGGAATTCAGAGGAAACAGCTGTTCTTCCAGAGAGGGAAGAGGAGGAAACCAAGGGAGGCTTCACGGAGGAGGTGACACTTCAGCTGGGTCTTAAAATCTCCCCCTTCTCCCACTTCCCAGTGGTCTCTGGGGCCCATGTGCCTCTTGGATAATGGACTCATTGGACTCCAGCACTGGCCTCAGCTGCTGGTTCAGAGGCCGAAGGAATCTCAAGGCTTGTGAGTGGGATTCTGGGCCAAAGGCTCCTTCTCTTTCTCTGGGCAGCGCCGTGTGTCGACAGGAAAGCATTTTGCTTCCTCGATCGGAAGCCAACCTGATAATGCAGATGACGCAGGGTAAGGGCAGAGCTGGAAGGATCACAGAGATAGAGCCGCTGTCGTGATGGCTTGGTAAACTTTGGATTAAACTGTGCTTGAATTTCATCCTTCCTCTGGACTTTGCTGTTAGAAGAAACGGAAACTCCCTTGACTGTTGAAATCAGGTTGCATTAAACTGTTTGTTTTGTGCAAATGGAAGTCATTTTGATTGAGGGGTGTTATGATTTGAACATGAGGAACTGCCCTAGGGATAGAGATAGGGAGAGAGAGTTAATAGGAGAAAAAGGATAAAAAAGGCAGAGTGAAAAAGAAGATGACTGAGCACAGCATAATATTTTCTTTCTTTTTTTAAAAAAATATTTTTTTAAAAAAACGATTTGACTTTTGGCTGCACTGGGCCCTCAAGGCGGTGCTTGGGCTTCTCACTGTGGTGGCTTTTCTTATTGCAGAGCACAGGTTCTAGGTGTGCGGTCTCAGTAGCTGTGGCATGTGGGTTTAGTTGCCTCGAGGCACATGGGATCTTCTCAGACCAGGGATCAAACCTGTGTTTCCAGCACTGGCAGGCAGCCTCCCAACCACCAGGAAAGTCCTAGCATAGTATTTTCAAGCATAGAGTCAGAGTTGTAGACTTCCTGGAGTTCATTATTAACGCTCTGTACTCTTGGAGAAACCACTTAGCTTTTCAGTGCCTTAGTTTCCTTGTCTTTAAATTAGAACGATAATAATACTAACTTGATAGAGTTGTTACAAGAATGAAATGAGCAGATACTTATTTGCAAAGTGCTTGGCACACAGTAAGCACTTAATGTGTTTGTCGAATAAGTCAGGGGCATCGTGCATGGAATTTAGCTTATAAATGAGTTTGTGTAGAAGTCACACCTCTAATGAAAGGGGCTAGAAATATCAATAACCTCAGATATGCAGATGACAACACCTTTATGGCAGAAAGTGAAGAAGAAATAAAGAGCCTCTTGAGGAAAGTGAGAGAGGAGAGTGGAAAAGTTTTCAACATTCAGAAAACTAAGATCATGGCATCCAGTCCCATCACTTCATGGGAAATAGATGGGGAAACAATGGAAATAGTGGCAAACTTTGTTTCTGGGGGCTCCAAAATCATTGCAGATGGTGACTGCAGCCCTGAAATTAAAAGACACTTGCTCTTTGGGAGAAAAGTTATGCCCAACCTAGACAGCATATTAAAAAGCAGAGACATTACTTTGCCAACAAGGGTCCATCTAGTCAAAGCTGTGGTTTTTCCAGTAGTCATGGATGGATATGAGAGTTGGACTATAAAGAAAGCTGAGCGCTGAGGAATTGATGCTTTTGAACTGTGGTGTTGGAGAACACTCTTGAGAGTCCCTTGGACAGCAAGGATATCCAACCAGTCCATCCTACAGGAAATCAGTCCTGAATACTCATTGGAAGGACTGATGCTGAAGCTGAAATGCCAATACTTTGACCACCTGATGTGAAGAACTGACTCATTTGAAAAGACCCTGATGCTGGGAAAGATTGAGGGCAGGAGAAGGGGACAACAGAGGATGAGATGGTTGGATGGCATCATCAACTCAATGGACATGAGTTTGAGTAAACTCCGGGAGTTGGTGATGGACAGGGAGGCCTGGCATGCCGCAGTCCATGGAGTCACAAAGAGTCGGACACGACTGAGTGAAAGAACTGAACTGAAGCTTCCCCTCTGGGTTTAAAGACTCTCCAAAGCACTTTACAGTGGCACTGGGGGTGTGATGTCATTCTTTCCATGTTTCACATCAGTAAATAGAGGCCACAGGAGGCTCAGTAATCATCTAAGAGTCATCTGGTAATAAACATCATGACAGAGTTGAAACCTGCCAGACCTAGAATCAGTACACCAAGTTTATGCTTCTGGTCTGCTTCAGTTCACTGGAAGACCTTGGGTTTGTCCCCTTCTTCCCTCTGGAGGAGGGGAGTAGGTACCAGGTAGGCTAGTAGCAGCTTAACTGCTTCTGCAGTTTGCCAGTTACAAAACACTTATGCAGAGTCTCCTTCTACCTGCATAAAAATCTTGCAAGGGAAGCAGGGCAGGTATTATTCCCAAGAAGGGAAGGCACCTGATAAAAAATGTTTGATATCAGGCAAGTTACACTGGTTCCAAGTTAGGAAAGGAGTATCTCAAAGCTGAATATTGTCACCCCTCTTATTTAACTTATATGCAGAGTACATCACCCGATATGCCGGGCTGGATGAAACACAAACTGGAATCAAGATTGCTGGAAGAAATATCAATAACTTCAGATATGCAGATGACACCACCCTCATGGCAGAAAGCGAAGAAGAACTAAAGAACCTCTTGATGAAAGTGAAAGAGGAGAGTGAAAAAGGAGCAAGTGAAAATCTGAGAGGGGTTTCTGGTGAGCGTGGGGGCTGGGCGCCAAGGGCCAAGGAATATAAAGTCTCTAGAAGCTTTATTAAACAGCAAGGGAATAGATTCCCCTTGAAACCTCCAGGTGGAACACAGCCCTGCTGATGCCTTGATTTTATATTTCTGAACTTCATAACTCCAAGAGAATAAATTAGTTTTGTTTTAAGCCATGACATTCGTGGTGATTTGTTATAGCAGTAGTTAGAAACTAACGCAGACAGAATGGATCCTGGATGGGTTAACCCCCCGGTCTAGCACGGAAGTTCAGTAGGTAGCTCAAACAATTTGTGCAAAACAGAAACCTTGATTTTCACATTCTCCCCCCTCCTACCACACCTGTTTCCAGACCCAGGAAACGGCACCATTTCATTTAGCTGCTTAGCCTATAAACCTGAATCAACCTGGTTTCATCTTTTCGCACATCCCTGCTCCAAACCCGTCAGCCAGTCCTTCTGCCTCTGCCTTCAAGATAAAGCCCATGTCTGACCACCTCCCATGACATCCCTGGCCGTGCCAGTCTGCCGTCCTCTCTCACCTCGGCCACTGCTGAAACACCTGGGCTCCCTGCTTCTCTTCCTCTCTTCAGTCTATTCTCTAGAGTATCTTTGGTGATAAATAGTCCATCAGATCCCATCACTTCCCCGCTCAAATCCTTTGAATGGCTTCCCATTTGTTATATTAGAATGAAATCCATGTGCTTACCACGGTTGGGGGCCCTACACAATCAGACCCTGCCTGTTCTTCATTTCCCAGCATCCCATTCTGCAGCACTGGCTTTCTTGATGTTTCTCAAATAGGCCCAGGTGGTAGCTGCCTCAGGGCCTTTGCACTCACTGCTTGCTCAGCCTAAAAACACTTCTTTGCATGTCCACAGGGCCTACTCCATCAATCTACTCAAATATAGGCCTGGGAGAGATCTTTCTCAGTCATTCTAACCTAAATTAACCTTCTTCTCACCTACCTCACCATTCCTGAGCTGCTTACAAAAATTTTTTTTTAACTTATTAATTTATTTTTGGTTGCACTGGGTCTTTGTTGCAGCACACAGGCCCTTTGTTGCTGCATGTGGGTTTTCTCTAGTTGCGGTGCACAGGCTTCTCATCGCAGGGGCTGCTCTTGTTACGGAGCACAGGATTTAGAGTGCACAGGCTCAGTAGCTGTGGTTATGGGCTTTGTTGCCCCATGGCATGTGGAGCCTGCTCAGACCAAGGACAGAACCCGTGTTTCCTGCATTGGCAAGTGGGTTCTTAACCGCTGGACCACCATGGAAGTCCCTCCTGATCTTCTTATCCTGATTAATTTCGTCATACTTCTCACTACATGAAATCGTATTAACCATCTCTCTTCTGCACTAAAATATAAATTCTATGAGGCCAAAGACTGTTTTGTTGACTCTTCTTACCCCAATTCTAACAGCAGTGCTTAGCACAGATCAGTAAATATCAGTTGATGAAAGAAAAAAAAGTGTACAAAAGGTTGTTTCCTTTTTGGTATCTATCATGATTAGTCAAAGACAAGCGGTGGCTTCCTATGTAGCTGCAGTTTACCCAGAACACAAATTCGTGCGTTTTTACATATCCACCCACACCTTCCAGATCTCTATGCCTGAAAGAGAAATCAGTCTTCAGTTCCCTCAAGTCCTAAGTTGGAAGAAAATTGTGAACCAGCTGTGACTTCACTGAAAATACAAATCCTCCAACTGCCCTCTTCAGTCACAAATGGACCGTCTTGCCCTCTCAACTGAGAGGGACCACTGTTCACATCAGCCATGTGGCTTTTAGACACTGGTTGATTAATTACTGAAAATTCTTGCTTGGTATTCTAACCTAATCCCTGCTTCCAGCACACATCCAAATCTTCTGGTTTTAAAATTAGCTATACTCATTTGCTCTTGGTACTTATATTATTTTTTAACAGTTTAGCAGATAGAATATATCTATCTTTACAATTCCTTCCTGTCTTCTTTTTCTTTTTTTTTTTCCTCCTCTCCTTCTTACACTCAGTCTCACTGAAGAGTGTAGCTATGCCATAGGACCCTCTCTGGGCTCTGAAATTTCTAAACTGTTCAACTTCAACTGTTACCTCTTCCTAGGGTGCCTTCTACCACTCGTTCAAAGTTTGGCTGCAAACTGGAATCAGGGTTCAACAGCACTGATTCCTGGACCCACCCTCAGAGATACTGACCGAGCTGGTCTGGGATGCTGCCCAGGCTCTGGGACTGGAAAAGATCTCCAGGTGATTCTAGGGTGTAGCCCCCATTGAGGACCATCACATCTAGTCCCTCTCATTAGGGTCTTTAGAACTCCCCCCCCCGACCTGCTTCTGCATAAATTCCCTGGAATTTTCCATTTATCTCTTTAAATTCCCAAAGACCTGCCTTTTGCTTGATGATTCATAACAACATCCACCAAAGGAAATGTCTCCTTACTTGATTTTATAGTTCTTTGGAGCTTGCAAAACCCTTCCCACACATTTTTTTCTCTAACTCCTCCCAACATCCACGTGAGGTGGGTATTCAGGGTCAAGAGGAGGTGACGGCAGCTGGAACGAGGGTCTGCAGAGTTAGAGCTGGGGCAGCCAGACTGAGAAAAACATATAGACAAATACAATAAAAAATGACCCCATAAAAACAGGATACCCAGTTAAACTGGAAGTCTAGATCAGCCACAAATGATTTTTCAGGATAAATTTATTTCATGGAATATGTGGGACATACTTACACTAAAAAAAATATTGTTCTATCTGAAATTCCAATGTAACTGACATCTTGTTTTTTATTTGGCATCTCTACACTCAGTGCCCATTCCTCTTCTGAAGCTCAGGCTATTGGCTCCACCATTCTTTTGCCTTCCTATATTGTCACAGGGCCTCCGTCCTTCCTCTCCTCTGCATGGGTAGCCATAATTCTCAGAAAGCTTCTTCTGTAGATTAGAGTCCACTTGCACTTCCTTTTCTCTGCATTCCTAATCACCTTCCTGTGTCCTAAATTATTAATAAGGTCAGGTTGGGTTGTTTGTTTTATTTTTTTGGCCACACCGCACAGCACGTGGCATCTTAATTCCCACACTGGAAGCTCAGAGTCTTAACCACTGGAATGCCAGGGAAGTCCCACAGTTTAAAAACATAGTTACATATTCACTGAGTACTTTCTGTGTGTCAGACATTGTGTTAAGAGCTTTATACTCATTATTCCCTTTATTTCTCACAAGACTCTTCAAGGTAGATACCATTTCCTAGGTACCTGTGTGTGTGCATGCATGCTAAGTCTCTTCAGTTGTGTCCAACTCTTTGAGACCCTGTGGACTGTAGCCTGCCAGGCTCCTCTGTCCATGGGATTCTCCAGGCAAGAATACTGGAGTGGGTTGCCATGCCCTTCTCCTACATAGCCTAGGTACTTACACATGGCTATTTCCATTTTAAGACGGAGAAACTGAGGTTTAGAGAGCTTGAAAGATTCCTCAAGGTTATGCAACTTGGAGGTGCAAAAGCTAGACTGGGAACTGGGCTCATCCTCCAGAGTCTGTTCTCAACTAGCACACTAGGAAAAGGAGAAGGTACAGAGAGCCTTGTGCCTTTGCTGTTCCAATTTTCCAGCTTGTTCAATTTAGCTTTCTGAAGCTCCTGGGATTTACAACAACCACTGGATAAACCTCTTCCACACCACGTGGGTGGCCTAGGAGATGAAAAGTGTTGACAACGTAGCAATCCATAAGATGCATACGTATTTTTGGAAACTTTATTTTTAACTCTAGGAAAAAAAAAGTGTCACCCACAAGGCTCTTGAAGAAAGGCTTCAGCATCCATTGCCAGCAAAGTAAACACTCAGTCAACCCCGGACAACGCTCTTTAAACACATTTGCTGAGGCTAAGGGGCAAGTAGTTCGTGCTGATTCTGGGTAACGGGCTACAAATATAATGTGTCAGAGAAACTTTTTTTTTTTTCAAGTGTTCCATATCTTTTTTGGTATAAGCTGCCCCTATGCTTTAGTCTGTAAATATTTGTGCAGTTAATGTATGCTGGCAAATGTCTCAGGAGAAATGCAGGCTTCATAACGCCAAGGGAAATCGTAATTAGCAACACAAAAGCAAAAGAATTTGTCTCTTTCATCTCAGTGCTTAAAAACTGTCAGCACTTAATACAGCTGGAAGTTTCAGAAAAGATAATTTGCAAAAGCTGATTTTCCTAAGCTTTTTAAGAGTAGGTCCTACACTCCGGTATAAAAAAACATTCACTTGAGAATTAATTTTTCCTCTTCTTACTTAACATTCACCTGGTTAACGCTAATTATGAAAGACGTGGGAGAGAAAAGTTCCTTTTAAAATGTCAGTAATGTTGTTAAAGAGAGTATTTCGCATTGTGTACCTACAAGAAGCGAGAGGAGAGGGAAAACATGAGCGGCCCATCTTGCCTAGAAATGACTGCCTAAGTGATTTGAGAGGAAGAGGAAAGAGGCGTGCCTGCAGATACCAGCTGGAGAAGCTTGTGCATCTGGACCCACTCACTGCAAACTCCCTCACACTCTCCAAGCTTCTTCTGAAAGTTACCCTGGGCTCGAAGTTCCTGTTTAGCCTTAGGAAGTACCTGGTCAAGTGTTCTCTAGTTCTGAGCACATTTGGAATTGGGATAGGATGGTGAGCCGGGTGTCATGGACTGAATGTTTGTGCCCCTCCCCTAAATTCATATATTGAAATCTTAATCCCTGCAATGTGACAGTGTTAGGAAGGGGGGCTTTTTAAAAAATTTATTCATTTTTTATTGAAACATAACGGCTTTACAGAATGTTGTTGTTTTCTGTCAGACCTCAACATGAATCAGCCATAGGTGTACATATATCCCCTCCCTTTTGATCTTCCCTCCCTTCTCCCGCCCCATCCCACCCCCCTGGGTTGACACAGAGCCCCTGTTTGAGTTTCCTGAGCCAGACAGCAAATTCCTGCTGGCTCTCTATATTACATATGGTAATGTAAGTTTCCAAGTTCCTCTTTCCATACATGTCACCCTCTCCTCCCCTCTCCCCATGTCCATAAGTCTGTTCTCTATGTCTGTTTCTCCACTGCTGCCCTGTAAGTAAATTCTTCAGCACCATTTTTCTAGATTCCATATATATGTGTTAGAATATGATATTTATCTTTCTCTTTCTGACTTACTTCACTCTGTATAATAGCTTCTAGGTTCATCCACCTCATTAGAACTGACTCAGGTGCATTCCTTTTTATGGCCAAGTAATATCCCATTGTGTATATGTACCACAACTTCTTCATCCATTCATCTGTCAATGGACATCTAGGTTGCTTCCATGTTCTAGCTATTGCAAATGGTGCTACAATGAATAATGGGATACATGTGTCTTCTTCAATTTTGGTTTCCTTAGGGTATATACCTAGGAGTGGGATTGCTGGGTCACATGGTGGTTTTATTCCTAGTTTTTTAAGGAATCTCCATACCTTCTTCCATAGTGGCTGTATCAATTTACATTCCCACAAACAGTGCAAGAACATTCCCTTTTCTCTACACCCTCTCCAGCATTTACTGTTTGTAGACTTTTTGATGATGCCCATTCTGACCAGTGTGAGGTGACATCTCATTGTAGTTTTGGTTTGCATTTCTCTAATGATGAGCGATGTTGAGCATCTTTTCATGTGTTTGTTAGCCATCTGTATGTCTTCTTTGGAGAAATGTCTGTTTAGGTCTTTTTCCACTTTTTGATTGGATTGTTTGTTTTTCTGGTATTGAGTTGTATGAGCTGCTTGTATATTTTGGAAATTAATCCTTTGTCAGCTGTTTCATTTGCTATTATTTTCTCCCATTCTGATGGTTGCCTTTTCATCTTGCTTATAGTTTCCTTTGCTGTGCAAAATCTTTTAAGTTTAATCAGGTCCCACTTGTTTACTTTTGTTTTCATTTCCATTACTCTAGGAGGTGGGCCATAGATGGTCTTGCTTTGATTTATGTTATCAAGTGTTCTGCCTATGTTTTCCTCTAAGAGTTTTATAGTTTCCAGTCTTATACTTAGGTCTTTAATTCATTTTATCTTTGTGTATGGTGTTAGGAAGTGTTCTAATTTCATTCTTTTACACATAGCTGTCCAGTTTTCCCAGCACCATTTATTGAAGAGGCCGTCTTTGCCTCATTATATATTCTTGCCTCCTTTGTAAAAAAAAAAGTTACCCATAGGTGCATGGGTTTATTTCTGGCTTTCTATCTTGTTCCATTGTTCTGTATTTCTGTTTTTGTGCCAGTACCATACTGTCTTGATGACTGTAGCTTTGTAGTATAATCTGAAGTCAGAAAGGTTGATTCCTCCAGCTTCATTCTTCTTTCTCAAGACTGCTTTGGCTATTCGGGGTCTTTTGTGTTTCCATATGAAATGTGAAATTTTTTGTTCTAGTTCTGTGCAAAATGATAGGGATCACATTGAATCTGTAGACTGTGTTTGGTACTATAGTCATTTTCACAATATTGATTCTTCCTACCCAGGAACATGGAATATCTCTCTATCTGTTTATGTCATCTTTGATTTCTTTCATTAGTGTCTTATAATTTTCTGTGTACAGTTCTTTCATCTTCTTAGGTAAGTTTATTCCTGAATATTTAATTTCTTTTGTTGCAATGGTGAATGGGATTGATTCCTTAATTTCTCTTTTTGATTTTTCATTGTTAGTATATAGACATGCAAGTGATTTCTGTGCATTGATTTTGTATCTATCCTGCAACTTCGCTAAATTCACTGATTAGCTCTAGTAATTTTCTGATACTATCTTTAGAGTTGTCTATGTACAGTATTGTGTCACCTGCAGTGAGAGCTTTACTTCTTCTTTTCCTATCTGGATTCTTTTTATTTCTTTTTCTTCTCTGATTGCTGTAGCTAGGGCTTCCAGAACTATGTTGAATAATAGTGGTGAAAGTGGACACCCTGTTCTTGTTCCTGATCTTAGGGGGAATACTTTCAGTTTTTCACCATTGAGAGTAATGCTTGCAGTAGGCTTCTCATATCTGACTTTTACTATATTGAGGTAGGTTCCCTCTGTGCCCATTTTTTGAAGAGTTCTAATCATAAATGGGTGCTGAATTTTGTCAAAGGCTTTTTATGCATCTATTGAGATTATCATATGGTTTTTATCTTTCAATTTGTTAATATGGTGTACCACATTGATTGATTTGTGTGTATTGAAGAATCTTTGCATCCCTGGAATAAACCCAACTTGATCATGGTGTATGAGCTTTTTGATTGTTGCTGAATTCTGTTTGCTAAAATTTTATTGAGGATTTTTGCATCTATGTTCATCAGTGATATTGGCCTATAGTTTTCTTTTTTCCTGTTGTCTTTGACTGGTTTTGGTATCATGTCTGGTTTTGGCATGCTGTCTATGCCCTGACCGGTAATGCTGAAGAAGCTGAAACTGAACCAGTTCCACGAAGACCTACAAGACCTTCTAGAACTAACACCCAAAAAAGATGTCCTTTTCATTACAGGGGACTGGAATGCAAAAGTAGGAAGTCAAGAAACACCTAGAGTAACAGGCAAATTTGGCCTTGGAGTATGGAATGAAGCAGGGCAAAGGCTAATAGAGTTTTGCCAAGAGAATGCACTGGTTATAGCAAACACCCTCTTCCAACAACACAAGAGAAGACTCTACATATGGACATCACCAGATGGTCAATAAAGAAATCAGATTGATTATATTCTTTGCAGCCAAAGATAGAGAAGCTTTATATAGTCAGGAAAAACAAGACTGGGAGCTGACGGTGGCTCAGATCACGAACTCCTTGTTGCCAAATTCAGACTTAAATTGAAGAAAGTGGGGAAAACCACTAGACCATTCAGGTATGACCTAAATCAAATCCCTTATGATTATACAGTAGAAGTGAGAAATAGATTCAAGGGATTATATCTGATAGAGTGTCAGAAGAACTATGGATGAAGTTTGTGACACTGTACAGGAGGCAGTGATCAGGACCATCCCCAAGAAAAAGAAATGCAAAAAGGCAAAATGGTTGTCTGAGGAGGCCTTATAGACAGCTATGAAAAGGAGAGAGCTGAAAGGCAAAGGAGAAAAGGAAAGATATACCCATTTGAATGCAGAGTTCCAAAGAATAGCAAGGAGGGATAATAAAGCCTTCCTCAGTGGTCAATGCAGAGAAATAGAGGAAAACAATAGAATGGGAAAGACTAGAGATCTCTTCAAGAAAATCAGAGATACCAAGGGAACATTTCCTGCAAAGATGGGCACAATAAAGGACAGAAATGGTATGGACCAAACAGAAGCAGAAGATACTAAGAAGCAGTGGCAAGAATACAGAGAAGAACTGTACAAAAAAGATCTTCATGACCCAGATAACCACAATGATGTGATCACTCACCTAGAACCAGACATCCTGGAATGTGAAGCCAAGTGGGCCTTAGGAAGCATCACTACAAACAAAGCTAGTGGAGGTGAAGGAGTTCCAGCTGAGCTATTTCAAATCCTGAAAGATGATGCTGTGAAAGTGCTGCACTCAATATGCCAGCAAAGTTGGAAAAGTCAGCAATGGCCACAGGACTGGAAAAGGTCAGTTTTCATTCCAATCCCAAGGAAAGGCAATTGCAAAGAATGCTCAATCCACCACACAATTGCACTCATCTCACATGCTAGCAAAGTAATGCTCAAAATTCTCCATGCCTGACTTCAACAGTACACAAACCGTGAACTTCCAGATGCTCGAACTGGATTTAGAAAAGGCGGAGGAACCAGAGATCAAATTACCAACATGTTGGATCACTGAAAAAGAAAGAGAGTTCCAGAAAAGCATCTATTTCTGCTTTATTGACTATGCCAAAGCCTTTGATTGTGTGGATCACAACAAACTGTGGAAAATTCTGAAAGAGATGGGGATACTAGACCACCTTACTTGCCTCCTGAGAAATCTGTATGCAGGTCAAGAAGCAACAGTTAGAACTGGAAATGGAGCAATAGATTGGTTCCAAATAGGAAAAAGAGTACATCATGGCTGTATATTGCCACCCTGATTATTTAACTTATATGAAGAATACATCATGTGAAATGTCAGGCTTAATGAAGCACAAGCTGGAATCAAGATTGCCGGGAGAAATATCAATAACCTCAGATACGCAGATGACAACACCCTTATGGCAGAAAGCGAAGAAGAACTAAACAGTTCCTTGATGAAAGTGAAAGAGGAGATTGAAAAGCTTGGCTTAAAACTCAACATTCAGAAAACTAAGATCATGGCATCTGGTCCCATCACTTCATGGCAAATAGATGGGAACAGTGGAAACAGTGAGAGACTATGTGTTTGGGCTCCAAAATCACTGCAAATGGTGACTGCAGCCATGAAATTAAAAGACACTTGCTCTTTGGAAGAAAACTATGACCAACCTAGATAGCATATTAAAAAGCAGAGACATTACTTTGCCAACAAAGGTCCATCTAGTCAAAGCTATGGTTTTTCCAGTAGTCATGGATGGATGTGAGAGTTGGACTATAAAGAAAGCTGAGCGCTGAAGAATTGATGCTTTTGAACTGTGGTGTTGGAGAACACTCTTGAGAGTGCCTTGGACAGCAAGGATATCCAACCAGTCTATCCTAAAGGAAATCAGTCCTGAATATTCATTGGAAGGACTGATGCTGAAGCTGAAACTCCAATCCTTTCGCCACTTGATGCAAAGAACTGACTCATTTGAAAAGACTTTGATGCTGGGAAAGATTGAAGGCTGGAGAGGAAGGGGACGACAGAGGATGAGCTGGTTGGATGGCACCACTGACTCTGGACATGAGTTTGAGTAAACTCCGGGAGTTGGTGATGGACAGGGAAACCTGGCATGCTGCAGTCTATGGGGTTGCAAGGAGTCAGACATGACTGAGTGACTGAACTGAACTTAATTCTTCATATTTCTGCATTGTCTGTTGTAATCTCTCATTTTTCATTTCTAATTTTGTTGATTTGTTTCTTCTCTAGGAAGGGGGGCCTTTGAGGGAGGTGATTAGGTCATGAGGGTGAAGCCCTCATGAATAGGATTAGTGCCCTTATAAGAGAGACTCCCAGAGAATTTTTTGCCCATTGTCAAGTGAGGATACAGTGAGAAGATGGCCATCTTTGAACTAGAAAGCAGGCTCACACCAGACACCAAATCTGCTAGTGCCTTGGTCTTGGACTTTATAGACCCCAGATTTGTGATAAATAGATGTTGTTTAAACTTCTCATTCTATAGAAATTTGTCAGCAGTCCAAAGTAACTAAGTCACCAGATATGATTATAGCCAATGAATGGCTGACCCTTTCATGGTTTTTCCTAGCTGTTTAATTGAAGTTTTGCTGCCACTCATGTTGATCTGCAAGGGAATCTTTTAATATCAGTATAAAGCACACTGTCCTAGGACCACTTACATCAGAATCTCCAGGCACATTTGTTAAATGTGAACATTTTTGGTCTCCAACCCAGAAATACTGAATTACAATGGGAGTGAAGTGGGGTGCAAGAAACTGCTTCAAACACAGATCCTCCAGGGTTCTCAAGAACCTAAAACTTGAGAATCACTACATTAAAGAAAGCTGAGCACTGAAGAATTGATGCTTTTGAACTGTGGTGTTGGAGAAGACTCTTGAGAGTCCCTTGGACTGCAAGGAGATCCAACCAGTCCATCCTAAAGGAGATCAATCCTGATTATTCATTGGAAGGACTGATGCTGAAGCTGAAACTCCAATACTTTGGCCACCTGATGCAAAGAACCAACTCATTGGAAAAGACCCTGATGCTGGAAAGATTGAAGGTGGGAAGAAAAGGGGACAACAGAGGATGAGATGGTTGGATGACATCATCGGCTCAATGGACATGAGTTTGAGTAAACTCCGGGAGTTGGTGATGGACAGGGAGGTCTGCCGTGCTGCAGTCCACAGGGTAGCAAAGAGTCGGACACGACTGAGCAACTGAAATGAACTGAAGTGAAAATAAACATTTTCTACCTGCTGACCTTTGTTTCCTGTGTCTGTTGCCTCCTTTCAGCCTTGTTGGGAGGCCAAAGTGGAAGAGAGTTACATACATCCTCTGGGAACCTCTCTGAATCCCTAGGCAGAGGGACACCTCTTTACCTGTACTCCAGAGTGATGAATGCACAGCTCAATTAATAAACAATTAATAAACTATTTTACTGGAGTCATTTGTTTGCCTCCTCTAGGGTAAGTATCATTTCTTGGCCATCTTTTTAGCCCCACTCCTAATAAAACATCTGGTTTTTAGCAGTGCTCTTTAAATATTTGCTTTCATAAATCAATCTTTGGCGTAATGCCTGCACTTTTGGGAGACCTCAGACAAACCTAGAGAGCATATTAAAAATCAGAGACATCACTTTGCCAACAACAGTTCATAAAATCAAAGCTATGGTTTTTTCAGTAGTCATGTATGGATATGAGAGTTGGACCATAAAGAAGGCTGAGTGCCAAAGAATTGATGCTTTTGAACCGTGGTGCTGGAGAAGACTCTTGGGAGTCTCTTAGACAGCAAAGAGTTCAAACCAGTCTATCCTAAAGGAAATCAAACCTGAATATTCTTCAGAAAGACTGATGCTGAAGCTGAAGCTCCAATACATTGGCCACCTGATACGAAGAACAGACTGATTGGAACAGACCCTGATGCTGGGAAAGACTGAGGGCAGGAGGAGAAGGGGACGACAGAGAATGAGATGGTTGGCTGGTATCACCGATTCAACAAACATGAGTTTGAGCAAACTCCAAGATATAGTGAAGGACAGGGAAGCCTGGAGTGCTGCAGTCCATGCTGCTGCTGCTGCTAAGTCACTTCTGTTGTGTCCGACTCTGTGTGATCCCACAGACGGCAGCCCACCAGGCTCCCCCATCCCTGGGATTCTCCAAGCAAGAATACTGGAGTGGGTTGCCATTGCCTTCTCCAATGCATGAAAGTGAAAAATGACAGTGAAGTGGCTCAGTCGTGTCCGACTCTTAGCGACCCCATGGACTGCAGCCTACCAGGCTCCTCTGGACATGGGATTTTCCAGGCAAGAGTACTGGAGTGGGGTGCCATTGCCTTCTCCGCTGCAGTCTGCATGGGGTCACGCAAAGAGTCAGACACCACTGAGCGACTGATTAACTGTACTGCTGCACCAACATAAGAAAATCAAAATCTAAGCCTATAAACATCTCAAGGTCAGGAAAGAGAAAGCTAAGGGCATCCAATCACAGCCAACCTGGGTTTAAGCTAGAGCCAATCAATAACTTCCTTACTTTGCTTCCACTTTTTCCCTGTAAAAGATTTTCCCCAGCTCCCTTTACGGAGCACTTCTAATCACTTCCCACTTTGGATTAAATAAATTCCTAAAATTTTAGTTTGCCTCAGTTTATCTTTTAATAGGACTCAGAGCCAAGTTTCTTTCTTTCTTTTAAACATTTCTGTATTTAGTTAGTTATTTACTGACATTTTTTTTTGCTGTGGTGGGTCTTTGTTGCTTCACACAGCTTTCTCTGGATGCAACTCTAGTTGCGGGTGCACGGACTTCTCACTGTGGTGGCTCCTCTTGTTTCAGAGCACGGACTCTAGGCATGTGGGTTTCAGTAGCTGTAGCACGTGGGCTTGGTAGTTGTAGCACACGGGCTTAGTTGCTCTGTGGCATGTGGGATCCTCCTGGACCAGGGATCGAACTGGCGTCCCTTGCATTGCAAGGCTAATTCTCAACCACTGGACTACCAGGGAAGTATCCAGAGCCAAGTTTCTAAATATGGATGGTTAAAAGCACCTCTGCTAATGCTGGCTCATAAGAAAGAATTTGATGTTGTGAGGACTGAGATAAGCCTCAAACAACTGAAGCTGGAACTAGCCACTTATTTTATTTCATTTATTTTATTCTTTGGCCGTGCTGCACAGCTTGTGGGATCTCAGTTCCCCTACCAGGGACTGAACTTAAGGCCACAGCAGTGAAAGCATGGAGTGGCAAACCACCAAGCCAGCTGGCAACTTCCCTGGAACTAGCGGTTTAGACCAAACCTATCAGACTGCTTCTGCCTCCCTTTCTCCCAAATTCTTTCTGAACCTCATGCCCTCTACCTGGATCCGGCCATTAAAGCTCAAGAAATGCCTGGCTTGTATTCCTGCTGTTATAAGCCCAAGTGCCTTCCAAATGTAAATCCTTTGACACAGTTTGGCTTTAAATGCTTAAAACAAATTTATTGGAAAATTGTAGTGTCATTAATATTTATATAAACCAAAGTTCACGCTAAAGTCAACTCATCATATCTGGCTTTTGGGTTTTCAGGTGTTGATCATGTTGAACTTTTAGATGGTTAATCAAGCACGAACTTGCAAGCTAATGGTGTTTCCACGTCCCCACCAATCCTGTGGTGCTGGCTGGGACCTTCCAAATGTGTGCGTGGGGTGTCTGTGCTAATGATTTATGAATCAGAATTATTTACCATCTGATCCAAAACAAAGCACTGAAATCTATCAAGGGTGATCTATGGCCTGAGGGCACACTGGCAGGGAGAGGCAATTATTCTCTCAACTGTGAGGACAGGTGGGAAGAGGAAGGATCTGTGGTTTCAGTGCACAACAACTTGTGCCTGCAACAAAACCATGCTAAGAATGGCTCCCTTAATGCCATTCAGTCTATGAAGACATTTTAAAGCCTGCAATTCACATTCTCAAACACTTTGAGCACATGTAAACAATCTTATTGTATCATTCAGCAGAAGGCTCATGTAAAATGGAGATGGGCATAGAAAGTATACCATGGAGATTAACTGCATCATATAATTTTACAAGAAGATTTTGCCAAAGATTAAGACATGCTTGAGACATGTCTTCCGTGAAAGCTCCAAAACATGTTATGTTCTTTCATGAATTCATTTTAGGCATATGGTGCTAGAGAAGACTCTTGAGAGTCCCTTGGACTATAAGGAGATCAAACCAGTCAATCTTAAAAGAAATCATCCCTGAGCCATGACATTAAAATATGCTTGCTCCTTGGAAGGAAAGCTATGACAAACCTAGACAGCATATTAAAAAGTAAAGACATCACTTTCCTGACAAATGTCTGTATTCTCAAAGCTATGGTTTTTCCCGTAGTCATGTACAGATGTAAGAGTTGGACTATGAAGGCTGAGCACTGCAGAATTGACGCTTTCAAACTGTGGTGCTGGAGAAGACTCTTGAGAGTTCCTTGGATAGCAAGGAGATCAAATCAGTCAATCCTAAAGGAACGTGAAAGTGAAAGTTGCTCAGTCATGTCCGACTCTCTGTGACCCCATGGAGTTCTCCAGGCCAGAATACTGGAGTGAGTAGCTGTTCCCTGAAATCAACCCTTAATATTCATTGCAAAGACTGAAGCTGAAGCTCCAATACTTTGGCCACCTGACGGGAAGAGCCAACTCACTGGAAAAGTCCCTGATGCTGGGAAAGACTGAAGGCAAAAGGAGAAGGGGGAAGCAGAGAATGAGATGGTTAGATAGCATCACTGACTCAACAGACATGAATATGAGCAAACTCTGAGAGATAGTGGAGGGCAGAGTAGCCTGGCGTGCTGCAGTCCACGGGGTCACAAAGAGTCGGACACGACTTAGTGACCAAACAACAGAAAAATATTATGAAGCTCCAGCTTCAGTGCACAGGGGAAGCAAAATGTGTAAACAAGTGGTCCTTGCCGTCAATACTGAGCTTCTCATACTGTCACATGCATGGGGATCCCTTGGGGCTCTGGTTAAAATGCAGGTTCTTATTGAACATGTCTGGGGCAGGGCCTGGGATTCTGCATTTCTGACAAGCTCCCAGGGGATGTGGATGTTGTGGGGCACAGACATTGTATTTACAAGGCAAAAACATTTATAAGGCAAAACAGTGTAAAAGAACCTTTAGACCTGGCATATTTTTGCAAAGAACTCTGAAGTTCTTTGCAGAACTCTGAAGGATAACTTTCCTTTGGATATGCGTGCTACCTGGCGCTACTGTTCTGTGTGTCCCTGCCTGAAGATACAGATGCATTGCTGCTGCTTTAAATTGGTGACCACGACAGCTTCTCACCTGTCCAGACATCTGATGGAAAAGGACCTGCCAGATGGAAAGCCAGACAGAAGGGTGTGTTCCTAGGAAGTTAAGAGGCAATCCTGGTGCCCAGAGTATCTAGTCCAAAGATTTCAGGTGATGCACTGCCAGGCTGGAGAAGAGAAAGGATTTGTCAACCAGTGTCCACGTCCTTTCAGTGAACATTATCTTCTTTCTCACAGAGAAACTTGGTTTCCATGAGGTCTTAAACCATGCTGAATATACTGCATCCTAGTACTGTGAGACCTATTTTGGATAATTTACAAATATAATCAGCTTATGATGGTTTATGGAAGTTTGCTCAGAGGAAAAAGCTCAGGACAGAGCCTAAAGCTGGTACTTAAAATAGGTGAGTGGCACCTTGAGAAAAAGCAAATAGAAACCCAGACTTGAGCCCATAATGCCAAGGGAAGCATCTTCCTCATAGACGTCAGTGTTCTGCTTGGTATTTTTGCAAGGAGGAAGCTTGGACTCTAACAATAACCAGGAATGTGTATTCACCAGGATTGAGTTCTCCTTTAGAGTAATCTTTCATCAGAATTTCAGATTATAAAAAGATCAGAAAGTTTAAGAATGGAGATGGGTATGAACACATCAACAACTTGGGATAGGATTTCTGATCTTGGTAAATGAGAGCATCTGCCCCATGATGTACTCAAAGACAAAGGCTATTTTCCAACAGTGATTTGTATCTCGGGACTAAGGAGCATGAGGTAATATTCATAATTTATAAACTTAATACCTATGACTGCTCAGAGAACTAAAAAGAAAGTTAATGCTGACATTAATTAATGCTGATCATGTCTGTCTATTTAATGAAGATTACAAGGCAAATAACTAGAGTGCTATGGTTTTTACTTCAAATTACAATACACTTAGGCATATTCTAAGATAGGGAACTTTAATAGGATGGCCTATTTCCCAAAGAACAGCCAATGAATTCTGAAAACAGTGGGGTAGATGCTTGTTGATTTTCTTGATTCATGATCACCACTTATGTTTTGAACATTTGGTATATTTTAGATGGCAGGAAACCAGGGACAAGTCTAAGAAACTGGCCTTAAATTAGTTCTCTCATTGAAAGAAGATACTTTTACACCATCTGATTTTGTTGCCAAATTAATAAATGCCAGTCCATCACAAACAGCTTTACAAGTTCATTAACCATTTACATGAAAATTTTCAGCTTCCTAAGTGATTATTTACTTGTTTTATTAGTGTCCTAGCTTCAAAAGAAATCATGAATTACGTTTTGTGTTGAGTTCAAGTCATAGGCTCAGTTCTTATCCTGTTTTCTCATTTTCCAACTGCCATAAGAAAAAAAAAAAAAGACACTTCAAAAGGAAAGCAAACTGAGCAGATTAGGAATTAAACAACCACATTTTAATCAATAAATATAAACACTTGTTAACAAGTTACTAGGCAAAATAAAACAGTAATTTATCAAGAATTCAAAAGAGAATACCACCTTGAAAACACAGTGAAAACATTTTGCCATAAACCTTTTTCCATTTAGAGAATCAGAGATAACAAAAATTTACTCAGAATAAGGCTTGGAATAACCTAAAAAGTTCCAGGTAGATTATAAACTAAAACAGATGATTTTGCACATAGTAGGTAATACACAGATTGTCTGACAACTCAGTGAATAAATGACTGAATGGATGAATCACTCAACACAGGCAACAGAATTCCTTCTATTCACATTGTGGGCCAGGCCCATAACCATTTCTCATTCCTTCTCTGCCTCACTATGCCTGGCTATGCTCTGTATTGCAGGAGATCACACTTCCCAGGACCTTTGCCAGATGGCTTCCAGGTAGAGCTGGAAGGGTAAGGTGTTGAAGGAAGACTACAGGGCAGGAGGAGAGGTGGAAAACATCAGGGAATTTTCCCATGTCTGACTCATCTGGTGTTGCTTCATCTTGGGCAGTGGCTTTGTCCCTGCCATTGCTTCATTTCCTGCAACTCCCGGGTGGTCCAGTTCCCACCAGGCAGCCCCACCATGGTTCCAGCTCCTATGCAGGGTCCCAGTTTCTGGACTTAAGGAACCACACCTCCTCATAAGCCTATGTGACAATGCTCATGCATCTTAAGTCACCTCTGTCGCGTCCAACTCTGTGACTCTATGGCCTGTAGCCCATCAGGCTCCTCTGTTCATGGGATTCTCCAGGCAAGAATACTGGAGTGGGTTGCCATGCCCTCCTCCAGGGGATCTTCCTGACCCAGGGATTGAACCAGAGTCTCTTACCTCTCCTGCATTGGCAGGCGGGTTCTTCATCACTAGTGCCACCTGGGTTACAGCTTCCTTTCATCTATCTTCTCTTTCATCATCTACGTATGTCAATTTCCTCTATTAAATTCCCTCTACTGAAATACCTAGAATGGTTTCCGTTTTCTTGACTGGATCCTGACTGCTACATATTAGAATCATTTTATTTTTTTCCCCTCTTAACATATCTGGGAATTTTTGCACAAGCATCTTCCCTAAGTCAATGAAAAATTCACTCAAACCACATTCGATATCCCACTTTCTGCAATACAGGTGAATGAATATCCCTTTGGCTGTTTTTTGTCAAGGACTCTCTTTGCCAGGTACGAATAGGACTCTGATAGTCTACCAAAGTCACCACCAGTCACGGTGGACACAGTCAAAAGTCATCTGCAGAGGTCATTTTTGTTGTATGTACTAAGTGCGACAACAAGGAGAAAGACAAACAGAAAATGAATCTTAAGAGAAAAAGTCATCAAATGGATAACAATGTAAAAAAAAAAGTCTCTGAAAATTCAGAGACCGTAAGACAGCACCAGAGAGTTTCTTTCCCATTGAATCAATAATTTTCCTGAAATTAAAATCTTATAGAATTTCTGGATCTTTTAAGAGCATTACAAAAAAAAATTTCTGATTCATCAACAAATGATTTGTAGCTTCTCAGCTGGAATGCACCCCTGGAATGGTTATCTTCAGAAGTAGAGTTCCTTGGTGAGCATGGTGACCACACATGGGATCTGCTTCTTCTCGTGGAAGCGTGGGTCATCAGACTGGGATTCAAAGTGCCTGGCCACCCTGTCATTCACCCTGGTGAGGATCTGCAAGATCTCCAGGCTCTTCCCATGCTCATTCAGGATGGAGCAGAGGGCCTGCACAAACCAGGAGCCACTCCCTGGGTTCCTCCATGAATAATAGCCTTCAACAGGAGAAGAGAAAGGAGATGACGTCAGCTGACCTGGCTGCTGCTTTGCTCACTACCCAGAAGGAGCTGTCTGTGACTGGAGCCTTCACATGTGCTCTTCTGAAATGACAGCAGTCCCCACTTACTCATATGGGATATGTGTCCTCCAAACTCTGTACTGCAGGAATATTTCCTGCCATATCAGTAAACAAGGATGTCATAGTCATCAGTGACTGTAGCCCTCCAATGTGAGCTGGTGAGCCCGAAGGGCACTCAGGAAGGAGAATACCTGTGATCTAGCAGCCATCAGACTGCAGCCACTTCCGATGGTGAGCCTCAAGGGAGCTTAGGTTGTGAAAAACACAGGATACTGGCCCCAATAGTTGATGCATATGAAAGGAGTGATTTCAGACAGTTCAGACTCTCACATCTTCCCATATATAGAGAAGCACTACATTAATTTGGGTTATCTGGTTTTCTTTAATTAACAATGGTCTTTTGATGTTCAAACTACCTGTCCTTTGTTGCATATAGAAGTTATACAACTTCTATATAACCTGGCTCCTTCCCTTGTCTCCTTGGAGTTCTCCCAAGATTACTTGAGATGCTATCTCCCGGGCTTAAGTCCTAAGAATTTCCATGTAATAAAACATAACTCTCAAGTTTTAGGTTGTGAATATTTTTTAAGTCGACGTCCCTCTCTCACCTAAAACAGTTCCTTCTATATGAGGGTGAAATTTAGGCTGCTTAGCACATCCTGCAGGGCCCATCACAATTGGGCCCCCATTTCCCTGTCTAGGTTTGAAACTTGTTCATGCCCAGTCCTGCAGTCATGAACAGCTGGACACAACTTGGCTAATGAACAACAACAAAAACATGCCCAGTCACACCCTGCGCTATGGCCTCTCTCCCCTCCCTGGGCCACGTGAGTGAAGAGGCAGTGATCTACAAGCTAGGATAACAGCTCTCATCAGAAGCCACAATGCCTGGCACCTTGATCTCAACCTCCAGAACTGTGAAAAATGAACTTTTGCTCCCCAGCCTGTGGACTCACATTACAGCTACCTGAAAAGACTAATACATCCTGTGGTCCAGCTCTTGAGTTTTACCAATGCACTGAGCCACCTGTCCCTGGGTACTCTGTCTGATAAGCCATCTTGCCCTTCATCCTGTTATTTGATTTTTTAAGACTTGGTTACAGAAGTTCTTTCCTAGGAAGCCTCTCTCACCTGCTTCCCTAGAGTTCACCCTTAGTGTTCACCCTTCTTCCTTCAGTTCTGCCAGACCTGGCTGAGGGTCTTTCCAACTCGACTGACAGGTTGGATTGCACAACTATATGTTCCCATGACTCTGCCTTCCTCTCAAGGGCAGGAACCAAATTTCTTTCTTACAGGATTCTTAAAACTTGTGAAGTTCTCATTCTCACAAAATCCCATCTGTACATCTTGCCAGAGTTGGTTTTCCAAACACAACAGCCAACTTACTGTAACTGATACTTCTATACCAAGCACTGGACAAAGTACTGCTATAGCTGGGAGAATTCTGAGTGATGGTTTTTACCCCAAGCAATGGAACTTCACTGAACTTGCTCAGGCAAACCCAAACAAGAGGGAGGCTTGCTTGCTGCTGGCATTTCTGGTGCCTGTTTACAGGCTATTGTATAAAGGAATTCTGGTCTGAGCTATAACTCTATGATGTGTGAAAATCTCTATACAACCTTGGGCAGGTCACTTAAACTTACTCAAGCTCAATTTTTTTTCTACTGTAAAATTAGGACAGAAATAACACCTTCTCTAACTACTACACGATTATTTCAGGGTAAAAGACACAAACAACACTCAGTAAATAGGTGCCATAGACATGCTTGTTCTTATAATTACCAATAATAATCATCATCATAAATGAGAGAATTCAGCTTTCTTTTGGAGAGAAAAGTGACTGTATCCCTATGGTAAGCAGAACAGTGGCCCTCAGAAATGCTCATGCCATAAAGTAGGGGTCCTCAGGATCTAATGCCTGATGACCTGAGGTGGAGTTGATGTAATAATAATAGAAATAAAGTGCACAGTACATGTAATGTGCTTGAATCATCTGGAAACCATCCACCCCCACCCTGGTCCATGGAAAAACTGTTTTCCACGAGTCATGTTCCTGGTGCCAAAAAGGCTGGGAACTGCTGCCCTAGAGAACTTCACAGATGGGGCTGAGGTCAAGGAAACAAGATGGAGAAATCATCCTGGGATTATCCAGACGGGACTAATCTAATCACAGGAGCCCTTACAAGAGGGTCAGAAAGAACAATGTAAGGTTGGAAGGAGGGTCAGGGATGTGAGGCTTCTGGCTTTGAAGCTAGAGGAAGGAGGCCACAGGCCAAGGAACACAGGCAGTTCTAAACATGCTGGGAAAGCAAGGATGTGGATTTGCGCCCCCTACAGTCTTTAGAAGGAACTGCTGTCCTGCCAACCCATTCTGGAATTCTGACCTCTGGAACTGTAAGATAATACATTTGTGTGTGTTCAGCCACCAGGTTTGCGGCAACTTATCACTGCAGCAATGGGAAACTAACACAGCTCCACGTCTCCATTTCGAAGGTGGGATGCACGGTCTGGTTAGCAGACAAGGGACTTGATACCTGGAACTGTGGAATAGGCAAAGAGAAAGTCGGCTTCAACTGGGATCTTGTATCGGGGATTGGCATCTGTGTCATTGATAGGTCCTGAGTCAGCCTGGATCCCGTCATCAAGCTCTGTTCCCCGGCAAGCCTAAAATCAAAGCAGAGATGGCTGCATGAAGCTGAGAATAGGAACACATGTGCTATTCACAGCTGTATCCCACTGCAGTCTTAGAACTGTGCTTGGCATGTACCAGCAACACAACGATGTCCAAGATAATCTGAAGATGTGTTGAATTAGCAAGCAGAGCAAATAGAGAGACTATAATGTCTTAAACTCACATACTTTGTGATCCAATGCAAATATAGATGCCAAGCATTAGAGGTAGAAAAATACAACCTAAATTTGCATACCCCAATGGAAATAGCACGTAGATTTGTAAAAAATGATATAAGCCAAGATCAGTCTGTAATCTTTTTTCATTTCTATTGACTTTGTTTTTTTAAATTATTTTAATAGTTAAAGAAAATTAATTTACTTGTCTGTGCTCGGTCTTAGTTGCAGCTTAGTTATGACATGTGGGATCCAGTCCCCTGACCACGGATTGAACCTGGGCCCCCGGCATTGGGAAGGCAGGGTCTTAGCCACTGGACTACCAGGGAAGTCTCTCTATAGACTCCGAAAAGGGATTACCTGAATGAAGAAGAGTTTGGGTTTCTCTAACAGGGTTTTGCATCGATCCCCCCTAAAATGGGCTGTCAAGTCCTTTATTGCTGTCTTGCCATCTGTTCCATAAATTAAATTTTCTTCTCCATGGCTTAATAAGATGCAGGCGAAGCAGGCTGAATTTCTGTGGTCCTCTTCAGAAGCTGCAAGCAATTGAAACATTGAAAAGTTAAAATATGACTCCTGGGTGTGGGACCTCAGAAGTACTACTCCCTTCCAGTCTGGCAGCTGCCACTGACAAAGAGGGACAGGCAGAGGTGGAGAAGCACCCCTGGAAGACACTGGGGAGAGGTTAGAGGGAGAATTCTAGAATCCCCACTGAGTCTGAAACCAGAATGAGGCTGCCTCACGTGGAAGAGAATCCCACAGGCAAGAGGGCTTCAGGCAGCTCCTGGGAGGCAGCATATTGGGCTGCTAAAGGCCAGGGCCTTGGTTAGGTCTGTGACACTGGGCAAGCTGCTTAACCATTTTGTGTCTTGGTTTTCTTGTCTGTAAAATGGAGCTACCCATTAAATGAGTTGATATTTGCAAAGCAGCACATGAGTATCAAGCAAGTATTTGTTAAAGAAAATAAAACACACTAAGTGAAACAAGACACTGGCTAAAGAAAAGATGCTCTATGATTTCATGTACATGAGGTTCCCGGGGTGATCAGGTTCACCAAGGCAGAAAGCAGAATGGTGGCTACCAGGGGTTGAGGGGATGGGAAATGGGGCATTAGGGTTTCATGGGGACAGAGTTTCAGTTGTGCAAGATGAAAAGAGTTCTTCTGGAGGCGGGTGGTGGCGGTTGCCAAACAATGTGAATCTATTACTTTTACTGAAAAGAAAAGAAAGTGATAGTCGTTCAGTCGTGTCCGACTCTTTGAGATCCCATGAACTGTAGCCCAGCACGTTCCTCTGTCCATGGGATTCTCCAGGCAAGAATACCGGAGTGGGTTGCCATTTCCTCCTCCAGGGGATCTTCCCGACCAGGATCAAATGTGGATCTCTTACATCTCTCCCACACTGGCAGGCAGGTTCTTTACCACTAGCGCCATCTGGGAAGCCCCAATAAGTTGGCTTAGCTTGATCTCATCTAAGGTTCCATGGTTCTAACTAGCTAGCTAGCTAGAACTATGTACTATAACCTTTCTTCTTCTCTTCTCTTCATCAGTGATGAGAGAAGAGTAAGATTTAGAATTTCTTAATTCCCCGGCAGTTGAGTGGTTAGGACTCCATGCTCTGACTGCTGAGGGCCTGGGTTTGATTCCTGGTTGGGGAGCTAAAATTCCACAAGCTGTGATGTGGCCAAAAAAATAACAGTAGTAAAAGAATTTCCTGAACACCTACTGCAGCAGTGATCTAGGTACTTTGCCCGAGTTATCTTACTTAACCTCTACAAGAGCCCCTTGAAGTAGGCCTCATTTATTTTTATTTCACTGATAAAAAATGGCATCTCAGAGATGTCCTAGAACTTTGCCCTGTCAAGAGAAATCACCACCTTGCTATTTTGATAGGACAATAAATGAGAATTCTGTGATCTTGACATGACCTGGGCTCAGGTAGAATAATCTGCTTTTTAAAAAATATTTATTTTTATTTACTTATTTGGCTGTGTGAAATCCTAGTAGCAGTATGTGGATCTTCGATCTTCCTTGTGGAATGTGGGAGTTTTCTAGCTGTGGCATATAAAGACTTAGTTGTGGCATGTGGGAAATAATCCCCTGACCAGGGATCGAAGCTGGGCCCCCTGCTTTGGGAGCATGCAGTCTTAGCCACCTGACCTCCAGGGAAGTCCCAGTAAAACTCACTTTTCATAAGAACAGAAACTACCATTGGGACAAGTCGTTACATCTGTATAGGACATTATCTTTCTCAAATCATGCTCACAAGCTTTCCCTCAGCTAATGCTAATTGCACCCCCAAGAAGCAGGACTTGCTATATCATGATCCGCATTTCAGGAAAGCAAAAAACCAGGAGGGCACAGACACCCTGCCTTGCTCACCCAGCTGCTCAAGCTTGGACTAGACCCCAAACATAGACTTGTGATTTCCAGTCTGTTCTACCATGTGGCCTACTAGGGTACAGAAGGTCGGCTCTTAAGATCCTTGTTTGAAGAAGTAAGGAAAAGATGCCTGGTTTTTAAAAATGTAAGAGAGGGGTACTTAAGAGAGTGTTATAAGGTGGGGGGAAGGATCTTTTTCTTGTTTAGCTGCACATCTAAGAAAAGCAGCAGTGTTTGAAACTGTCTACCCTCTGCCCACACGTCACTGTCTAACAGGTTGGGAGAGTGTTACTTTCAATTATTTGCTCTAAATGTGAGAATATCATAGGTAGCTTCCACTAGATAGGTATGGGGTAATAGAAAACATAATTGCTCTGGAACTAGTTAATGCTTGAGTTTTGGTTCTGCTCCTCCTAACTGCCTTCAGTATGACCCTTATTCTCTCTCTAAAGCTCTATCCCTACATTTATGAAATGGGCATGATGATGTTGTTGGCCAACGCAGCAGGGGTTCCATTAAAGATCTAAAGAAGCAATTCTGTGAATGTGTTGTCTAAGAAATAAGGTAGTTCTGAAGTATATGGGGATTATTATTCTCTATCTGTCACCAGTGAAAATTTATACTTAAAGTCTGTTCTGGACAGAAAGGTAAGATTTGCTACTTTCCTAGGAATTAGCCTTTTGAAATTGAGACTGTTTTGTAGCTATAGAACCTATTGCTGTGAGGTAAGCTGCTTTCCTTCTTTTAGGGGGAAATCTAAGTTTACCGAGAGAGACAGGTGTCCTGGAGACAGGTATGGAGTCACCTGGAGGAAGGGAAGGCTTCCCATGCTGAGATCCTTCCCCCCGTCATGTGAAGGCAGCTTCTTAGACCAGGTGGGGCCCTGCTCCACTCGGGAGCAGGAAGATGACTGAAGGAGGAGGGGCATGGGCATACCTTTTTTCAGCAGATCTTGCATCTTGGCACAAGAGCAGTCGTTATAGACAGACACATCGAAACCCAGACTCCGGAAGCACTTGAAAAGAGCCTCTGCATCTTTGTCTGTGCCGTTGCGGACACCCATTCCTGTGGGGATCAAGCGCCGACTTCACCGATGGCCGCCACATACACAAAAGGTGAGCACCCCCCCCCCCCCAAAAAAAAAGGTAAGCCTCTTCATGCGGCTCAGTCAGGTCCGACTCTTTGCTACCCCATGGCCTGCAGCCCACCAGGCATCTCTGTCCATGAGGACTCTCCAGGCAAGAATATTGGAGTGGATTGCCATTTCCTCCTCCAGGGGATCTTCCCCATCCAGGGATCAAACCTGTGTCTCCGGTGGCTCCTGCATTGGCAGGCAGATTCTTTACCACTAGCACCACCTGGGAAGCCCCATCACCTGGCTCAGCCAACGCCAAACAGCCCGCCCCCCTGCTTCACCCTCTGAGTCCTTTGGTCCACGTCCCACATCTGCTAATCCACATGATGGGACTCTCAAACTGAAAGTTCCCAGTTTCCCCTCATCCCTCTCTCCTGAACACGGGACACCACCTGCAGAGGGGCTGTCTGCTATAGCAGGTAGACATAGAGGTCTTCTGACAAATGCATCATATAAGTCTGAATGAAGCTGAAGAAAGTGGAAGGGAACGGAAGAGCTGAGCCCATGCCCCCAGCACCCACCTGTTATTCTGTCGAAGTTCTTGTTGTTTATGATGATGCATTTGCCCACCTTCTCAAAATTCATGTTATACTGATATGTAGGCACTCGGTCCCGGGGGGTGTTGACTGATTTCCCTGAGTCATTTTTCTTCTTCTTACTAGGGAAATATAAAGCCAGTCAGGGGCTATCAAAGATGTCAAGACAGTAATGACCTCTTGATTTTACTACTAGCATAAAAGGGATACCTAAGAAAGCTGCGATGTCTGTGGGAAAAAAAAGACCTGGGGTAGACAAATTGTTCTGTTTAACTGTCATATTTAAAATGAATAGGATCTCCTGCTTAATTTCATTAGATGCTACAGAAATGCCAACTGAAATCATAATGTGATAACAGTACATTCCTTACAAGTGCTACAGGGTGTTGGTGACAATACCTGAGAGTACTACAGGGTGTTTGGCTCCTGGAGTTACTATCTGTTGCTGGGGGAGCCCACTTCGTACATCCCTCTGTGGAAACTGGCAGAATCTACTAAAACTGAACTTAAACATATCCTTTGAGAGACCCATTCCACTCCTGGGTATCCAGCCCAAAGGAGAGCAGATGTTTGCGTAAGGACAGAGCCACCACGCATATGCACAGCAGGACTGTTCAGTAACAGCCCAAACAGGGAGTAATCCTAATGTCCATTTACAGCAGAATGGACTAACTGTGGGATATTCATCTAGTGCAATACTACAGACACAGAGATGTGGGTTCAGACCACTGCAATCAAGCAATTATTACAATAAAGTGAGTCAGATGATTTTATTTTTTTTGTTTCCCAGTGTATATAAAAGTTATGTTTATACTATACTGTAGTCTACTGTATGCAACAGCATTATTTCTTAAAAAAAATGTAGGTATACTTTTATTAAAAAGTACTTTCTTGCTGACTTCCCTGGTGATCTAATGCCTACTGCTACTGCTGCTGCTAAGTCACTTCAGTGGTGTCCGACTCTGTGCGACCCCATCCCTGGGATTCTCCAGGTAAGAACACTGGAGTGGGTTGCCATTTCCTTCTCCAATGCATAAAAGTGAAAAGTGAAAGTGAAGTCGCTCAGTCATGTCTGACTCTTCGCGACCCCATGGACTGCAGCCCACCAGGCTCCTCCGTCCATGGAATTTTCCAGGCAAGAGTACTGGAGTGGGGTGCCATTGACTTCTCCGGGTCTAATGTCTAAGTCTCTCCCAAATGCTGGGGGCCTGGGTCTGATCCCATATGCCACAACAGAAGATCCTGCATGCCGCAGTGAAGACTGAAGATCCACGTGCTGCAACTAACACTTGGCACCGCCAAATAAATTAATAAGTAATTTAAAAAACTGCTAAAATATCCTAACCATCATCTGACAACGTAGGGTTTGTCACAAGCCTTCAGTTTGTAAAAAAAAAAAAAAAATACATGATCTGTGATGATGATGAACAGAGTGCATTAAAACACATGCCTACAAGAACGAGATGAATAAACTATGACAACACAGAGTCAGGTGGATGCATCTCAAACAGATAATGCTGAGTGAAAGGACCTAGACGCAAAAGGGTACATAAGTGTGTGCCCTTCTCAGTATGGATGTTATCATTCAGTTAACATTTCCATTAAAGGGGGAAAAAGGAACAGTAACTTAAAATGGAAAGTAGGCCCCTTCCGATCTCCAGACACTGACCATTCAGTTTTCTAAGAGTCAGGCACACAGGCACTGAAGCTGGAACCTGGGGCATTGTCGAGAGAGTAGAGGAAAAAAAACATCAGATGTGAGTGGGGAGCTGCATCGCTAGTCACCCACCCGAATGTAAATCCCATGAGAGAAAATATATATATGTTATCATATATATATACATATTTATCATATATATATACATATTTATCATATATATATATTCTGAAAATAAAATCTCTTCTGAAAAATTGCAGAATCCCCAATACCTAGAACAATGCCTGGCTTGTAAGTTGCTCAATAAATATTTTGCTGTAAGCTACAGATCAATATCCTTCATGAATATAGATGCAAAAATCCTTGATGAAATCTTACAAGCCAATTCCGCAATCTATAAATAGGATTATACACCATGACCAAGTATGATTGATCCCATGAACACAAGGTCAATTTAACATCCAAAAATCAATCTATGTAACCCATCATATTAACAGAATAAAGGACAAAACCTATGTGATAAACTCAGTTGGTGCAAAAAAGCATTTGACAAAACCCAATACCCTGCTGAGTTAAATTCACCCACTCCAGTCCATTTTAGTTTGCTGATTCTTAAAATGTCAATGTTCACTCCTGCCATCTCCTGTTTGACCACTTCCAATTGACCTTGATTCATACCCCGAACATTCCAGGTTCCTATGCATATTGTTCTTTATAGCATCGGACTTTACTTCCATCATCAGTCACATCCACAACTGGGTGTTGTTTTTGCTTTTGCTCCATCTCTTCATTTTTTCTGGAGTTATTTCTCCACTGATCTCAAGTAGCATATTGGGCACCAGCCAACCTGGGGAGTTCATCTTTCAGCGTCTTATCTTTTTACCTTTTCATACTGTTCATGGAGTTCTCAAGGCAAGAATACTGAAGTGCTTTGCCATTCCCTTCTCCAGTGGACCATGTTTTGTCAGAACTCTCCACCATGACCTGTCTGTCTTGGGTGGCCCTACATGGCATGGCTCATAGTTTCATTGAGTTAGACAAGGCTGTGGTCCATGTGATCAGTTTGATTGGTTTTCTGTGACTGTGGTTTTCATTCTGTCTGCCCTCTGAAGGATAAGGATAAGAAGCTTATGGAAGCTTCCTAATGGGAGAGACTGACTGAGGGGGAAACTGGGTCTTACTGTGATGGCAGGGCCATGCTTAGTAAATCTTTAATCCAATTTTCTGTTGATGGGCAGGGTTGTGTTCCCTCCCTTGTTTCTTTGACCTGAGGCCAAACTATGATGGAGGTAAGAATCCCTCAGAAGAAATGGAGCAGCCCTCATAATCAACAAAAGAGTACAAAATGCAGTACTTGGATGCAATCTCAAAAATGACAGAATGATCCCTGTCCTTTCTAAGGCAAACCATTCAGTATCACGGTAATCCAAGTCTATGCCCCAGCCAGTAATGCTGAAGAAGCTGAAGGTGAACGGTCCTATGAAGACCTACAAGAATTTCAAGAACTAACACCCAAAGAAGATGTCCTTTTCATTATAGGGGACTGGAATGCAAAAGTAGAAAGTCAAGAAATACCTAGAGTAACAGGCAAATTTGGCCTTGCAGTACAAAATGAAGCAGGGCAAAAGCTAACAGAGTTTTGCCAAGAGAACACACTGGTCAGAGCAAACACCCTCTTCCAACAACACGAGAGAAGACTCTACACATGGACATCACCAGATGGTCGACACTGAAATCAGATTGATTGTATTCTTTGCAGCCAAAGATGGAGAAGCTCTATACAGTCAGCAAAAACAAGACCAGGAGCTGACTGTGGCTCAGATCATGAACTCCTTATTGCCAAATTCAGACTTAAATTGAATAAAGTAGGGAAAACCACTAGACCATTCAGGTATGATCTAAATGAAATCCCTTATGATTATACAGTGGAAGTTAGAAATAGATTCAAGGGATTAGATCTGACAGAGTGCCAGAAGAACTATGGATGGAGGTTCGTGACACTGTACAGGAGGTAGTGATCAAGACCATCCCCAAGAAAAAGAAATACAAAAAGGCAAAATGGTTGTCTGAGGATGCCTTACAAATAGCTGAGAAAAGAAGAGAAGTGAAAGGCAAAGGAGAAAAGGAAAGATACATCCATTTGAACACAGAGTTCCAAAGAAAAGCAAGGAGAGATAAAAAAAAGCCTTCCTCAGTGATCAATGCAAAGAAATAGAGGAAAACAATAGAGTGGGAAAGACTAGAGATCTCTTCAAGAAAATGAGAGATACCAAGGGAACATTTCATGCAAAGATAGGCACAGTAACGGACAGAAATGGTATGAACCTAACAGAAGCAGAAGACATTAAGGTGAGGTGGCAAGAATACACAGAACTGTACAAAAAAGATCTTCATGAACCAGATAACCAGGACGGTGTGATCACTCACCTGGAACCAGACATCTTGGAATGAGAAGTCAAATGGGCCTTAGGAAGCATCACTATGAACAAAGCTATTGGAGGTGATGGAATTCCAATTAAGCTTTTTCAAATCCTAAAAGATGATGCTGTTAAAGTGCTGCACTCAGTATGCTAGCAAATTTGAAAAACTCAGCAGTGACCACACGACTGGAAAAGGTCAGTTTTCATTCCAATCTCAAAGAAAGGCAATGCCAAAGAATGCTCAAACTACCGCACTATTGCACTCATCTCACATGCTAGCAAAAAAAATTCTCCAAGCCAGACTTCAACAGTACATGAACTGTGAACTTCCAGATGTTCAAGCTGTATTTAGAAAAGGCAGAGGAACCAGAGATCAAATTGCCAACATCCTCTGGATCATCAAAAAAGCCAAAGAGTTCCAGAAAAACATCTATTTCTGCTTTATTGACTACACTAAAGTCTTTGACTCTGTGGATCACAACAAAGTGAAAAACTCTTAAAGAGATGGGAATACTAGACCACCTTACCTGCCTCCTGAGAAATCTCTATGTAGGTCAAGAAGCAACAGTTAGAACTGGAAATGGAGCAATAGATTGGTTCCAAATTGGGAAAGGAGTACGTCAAGCCTGTATGTTGCCACCCTGTTTATTTAACTTATATGCAGAATACATTATGCGAAATGCTGGGCTGAATGAAGCACAAGCTGGAATCAAGATTGCTGGGAGAAATATCAATAACCTCAGATATGCAGATGACACCACTCTTATGGCAGAAAATAAAGAAGAACTAAAGAGCCTCTAGATGAAAGTGAAAGAGGAGAGTGAAAAAGTTGGCTTAAAACTCAACATTCAGAAAACTAAGATCATCACATCTGGTCCCATCACTTCATGGCAAATAGATGCAGAAACAATGGAAACAGTGACAGACTTCTAACCAGTCAGTCCCGAAGGAAATCAGTCCTGAATGTTCTCTGGAAGGATTGATACTGAAGCCAAAACTCCAATACTTTGGCCACCTGATGTGAAGAATTGACTCACTGGAAAAGACCCTGATGCTGGAAAGATTGAAGGTGGGAGGAGAAGGGGATGACAGAGGATGAGACAGTTGGATGGCATCATCGACTCAAGGGATATGAGTTTGAGCACGCTCCGGTAGATGGTGATGGACAGGGAAGCCTGGCGTGCTGCAGTCCATGGGGTCTTAAAGAGTTGGACATGACTGAGTGAGTGAACTAAACTGAACACCCTGCTATGAGAAAAATGATAATTAGATTAGGATTACAATGGAACTAACTCAGCCTGCAAAGGGCATCTATGAAAAACCCATTGCTAATATCATACTTAATGAAATAAAATTTTTATTTTTAGGCAGGGCATGAAAAAATTAAACACAAACTCTGTGTTTGTTTGGGCCTCCCTCCGCTTCCTAATGTGCAGTAAGCCTCTGCATTATACATTAACCAGGGCTCTTATAGGATGGGGCTGCCTGCTCAGCTGCAAAGATCAATATTTCTTTTTTCTTCTGATGCTAGCAATGTATATAGCATTCTTTCCTGACTCTGCGGGGGGTCATGGTGACTTGCTGCTGGCTTTGCATGTGCTTACCTGGACTATGTGTCTTTGGTGAACTTCATGTGAAATACCAGTATGTCATTTTTAAAAAAAATTAAGTTATTTATTTGGCTGCTTTGGGTCTTAGTTGTGGCACGTGGAATCTTTGTTGAGGCACGCAGGGTCAGTAGTTGTAGGGTAAGAACTTAGGTGTTCCACGGCACATGGGACTTTAGTTCCTCGACTAGGGATTGAACTCGTGTCCTATGAATTGCAAGATGAATTCTTCACCACTGGACCACCAAAACCCCCAGTATGCAATTTCGATGTACAATCCTGTGTCTCAAAAATGTATATAATCATGCCTTTGACTAACAGGTAGAGCAGTTCTCAGAGCTTTCTGTGACTCTGCTTCCCGGAGTACAATTCTCAAGTTCCAAAATTCCTGTTTTTTTCTGACTTGATAATTAACTGAATTTTCATGACATACTTAATAATGAAAGGCTGAATGCTTCCCACTTGAGATCAGGAAAAAGTCAAATATATCCACTCCTGCCACTTCTACTAAATACTGCAAGAAAGGTTTTAGTTGGCACAATCAGGATTTTAAAAATGTCATATGAATGAATGAATCAGGTTTTGTTTGCTCATTTGGCGGACATGGAAACTGAGGTCCACAGACAGGCAGGGAGTTGTCCAAGGTCACCCAAGTAGTGATTGGCGGAGTGGGACCATCCCAGGTCTTCTCCTTCAAGTCAGAGTTCCAGAGTCCTACGCCCTTGGGTATTTGTTACAGAGTGATGTGTCCACCACTCTCCCAAAGCTTGATCAAAAGTTGGAAGAAGGAGCTTCTTTGTGGTTAAGACTACCTTTAATGCAGGGGATGAGGTTTCGATTCCTGGTCAGGGATCTAAGCTCCCAAATGCCTTGCGGCCAAAACCCAAAACTTAAAACAGAAGCAATGCTGTAGCAAATTCAATAAAGACTTTAAAAATGGTTCATATTAAAACAAATTTTTTAAAAAGTTGGAATAAGTAAAATGAAAGTAAAAGCTGAGCTTGTTCCCTGGTCCAAGGGTCCTTTACTCTGAGTTTTCATTCAGTGTTATCTGAGTTTATCAGAATGTGAAAGGAGGTGGCCTTTCCCCTCCTACTTTGGCCCAGATTACAGATGAGTTGTGTAAGTTCAACATTCAGATTCCTTATTGCTGTTTTCAGCTTCAACGTGACTTTATCTTCTACTTTTATAAGGTCAAATTTCTTGTGTTGTATCATTTTATTTCTCAAAGAGAAACGTCCTCGGTCTGGTCTCCTACCTTCTAAAGACTCCCTCTCCTTTGTTTCCTGTCTGTTTACAGGGGTGATGCCAATTTTCCTTCATCCTACTTCCCCCAGGGCTTCCCTGGTGGCTCAGTGGTAAAGAATCTGTCTTCAATGCACGAGACACGGCTTCAATACCTGGGTCGGGAAGATTCCCCGGAGAAGGAAATGGCAACCCACTCCAGTATTCTTGCCTGGAGAATCCCATGAACAGAGGAGCCTGGTGGGCTACAGTCCATGGGGTCACAAAGAGTTGGATACGACTGAGCGACTAAACAATTTCCCCCAGAGAGGCAGTACAAAAGAGCCCTGGACCTGGGGTCAGACAGAGGTCTGCATTATCCCGTGTGCCCTGGGTCGGTGAGTCTCTGCTTTCACAGAACATCAGCTTCCTCTCTTGAATTCCCTGGGGCCTCTGGGACTGTCACAAAACAGTGGGGAGTTTCGGTGACAGCAGGTCTTCCCGTGGAGTCTTCTCCCACTCTAAGGGCTCCATAAAAGCTCAGAGATGAGTGTCAGCAAAAGTGTTTCTGTACTGGTCAAGGACACCCCATTTGGGGAGGAGCAGGACTGGCTTCCTTATTGCCACTGTGTCAATGACCTCCACGGATGGTGTTCTCTGGGCAAGTTAAAATATCTACACCATATTCCATACATTTACAGAGTCTCTGGTCTTCAACTGACACCTCTGAGGTAGAAGGATGGGGTATAATCACACCCATTTTATATGTAATATAACAATAATTAGCATCTGTCAGTATTTCTTATGGGCTGCTATCTTGATAAAACTCTCATATCTGCATTTTCTCACTGACTCCTGACAGGTCTTTAGCTAATTTATGGCCACAGTCCACGGGGTCGCAAAACAGTTAGACATGACCTAGCCACTAAACAACAAAGACGCTAACAAGAGGAGCATTAAGTCTGACAGGCTGGAGGCCACATTTAAGTCCTTTAAGAGATAAAATTTTACTGTTTTCTGAAATATAGATTATTTTCCAGCAATTTGTACAGTGATATCCAAATAATAAACAAGCTGTGATATCTTTAGGCTGCCATTAACCCAACCTCAGTGGTGATAAGCAAAACTACACCAGCAAGTATCTTTTATAAGAAACACAGGCTCTGGGGATTCCCTGGCCATCCACTGGTTAGGACTCTACACTATCCATGCTGAGGGCAAAGGGTTTGATCCCTGGTCAGAGAACTAAGATCCTGTAAGCCACAGCACAGCCAAAAACAAAAAAACATAGGAAAAACAGGCTCAGCTATAAGTTACATTAAAGAAAAGGACTCAGTTTCTATCAGAACAGAATTTGGAAAATAAACTGTTTTAAAAATAGGAACACAAAAGTGTGCATGTAAAGATACACACTTTAAAGAAAATACTTTCCATGGTTCTAAAAAGTACTTTAAAAATGAATATGAAATGTGATTCTCATCCCGATTAAATATCTTAAGGGAGGTAAGGACAACTTCCCTTTCTTACTCTTTCCCCAAAAAGAAGGCTGAGCGCTGAATTGTTGCTTTCCAATTGTGGTGTTGGAGAAGACTCTTGGAGAGTCCCTTGGATTGCAAGGAGATCAAATCAGTCAATCCTAAAGGAAATAACCCTGAATACTCATTGGAAGGACTGATGCTGAGGCTGAAGCTTCAATAATCTGGCCAACTGATGCAAACAGCTGACTTGTTGGAAAAGACCCTGATGCTGGGAAAGACTGAAGGCAAAAGGAGAAGAGGGCAGCAGAGGATGAAATGATTGGATAGCATCACTGATTCAATGGACATGAACTTGGGCAAACTCCAGGAGACAGTGAGGGACAGGCAGGCCCGGAGCGCTGCAGTCCATGGGGTCACAAAGAGTCAGACACGACTTAGCGATTGAACAAGAACAACAACATTCTTCCCCTAAACTGAAATCTCATTTTCAAAATGAACTTCATATCTGCTTCCTCCTTCCGGATTTGAGTCAGTCCGTATTCATTTTCCCTTCTAACCCAAATAGGTTTTTGTTAAAATGAAACCCAGGTCTTTCTCTACGAAAGATGTGCATCAGAGAGTGATTATCAACTCAATCCCATCAAGTTTATCTTGCTAAGAGGCGCAGGCTTTGAGAAAACTCCACCTGTAGCTTAAGTCTGGGGAAGCAAACCCTGACAATTAGTTTAACGTATGTAACAAGAGACAAGCAAGAGGAGGAAACGATTGTTGAGAAGTCACCAGGGGAAAAGAGCCAGGAAGAAACCAACTGGACTGGACTTTCCTGGTGGTCCAGTGGTTAAGAATCGGCTGGCTGATGCAAAGGACATGGGTTCGATCCCTCCTCGGGGGAGATTCCACATGCCTCCTTGGAGAAACTAAGCCCGTGTGCCATGACTACTGAGCCTACACACTTAGAGCCTGTGCTCTGCAACAAGAGAAGCCATGCAATGAGAAGCCCTTGCCCTGCAACTAGAGAGAAGCCCTCACTTGCCACAAGTAGAGAAAGTCTGCCTAGAGCAATGAAGACCCAGCCCAGCCAAAAGCAACAAAAAGGAAAAACCAAAAACAAACAAACAAAACCCAAGTGGACTACAGACTGTCGCCTATGGATATATTCTGCAAGAAAGAGTCTAAGAGACTAGAGTCTACCACCTGCTAGTTGTGAGGCTTCAGGGTCCCTCTTCCTGGGGATTATCTAGCTCCCTTCCACCCCATTCTCCTTCTTGCGCCATCTTTCCCACTCTGCCCATTACTGCTGCCAGGCTGTGGCAGAGACATGAACTGGGCCAGCCTCACACATAGGAAGGGGACTGATTCCTGAGAGGGGCTTATGTTAGGGAGCCCCAGGCGCTGATTCCGCAGGACACCGGACAATCACTGTGCTCAAGTTTCTCTTTTGTGTCTGACACCTAACACTGTTTGGAAATACTTTTGGAGAAGTTCTCTTCCATTATTTTTTTCCCTCCCACGGTTCCCATTTCCAATTCTGAAACTTAATAATAGCAAGCCTCTATGAAAAGACCTGGCTGGCAGACCTAAGTTTATTCAGTTAGCCACTCCCTCTTATAATAACCAGCAGGGCAAGTATCAAGATCCAATTCGGTCTATACTTCCTGGATGGACTCTAAAAGAGAAGGTCTTGAATCCAAACCAAACGGTATTGTTAAAAAATAATGGGGAGGCTCTGTCTGTCTTGCTGTTGCATGATTTCCAATAAGTAGCATTAACTGAAGAGCAAAACAAAGCAGAAGAACAGTGAGAACACTGTGCTACCTGTCAGGAAAAATTAGTATCTCACTTGGATTTGCATAAAGAGACTCCTGTAGGATGATACAAAGGATAAATCCACAGATTCTGGGACTGGACTGCCTGGGTTTGAAACTCTGCTCCAGCACATTGCTGAACGATCCTGGGCAAGTTACTTAGCCTAACCTCTCTGAGCTTCAGTTTCCTCATTTGTAAAAAGAACAGTAACAGCCTCTGCCTCAAAGCTAGTAAACAAGTTAATACCCACAAAGCACTTAGAACTGTGTTTGGCATGTAGTAAGCTGTAAATAAATGTCATTATTATTACGAATGTTACTTATCACATGCGTGCCTGTCAAGTCTCTTTAGTCACATCCGACTCTTTGTGACCCTATGGACCATAGCCTGCCAGGCTCCTCTGTCCGTGGGATTCTCCAAGCAGAAATACGGAGTCCGTTGCCACACCCTCCTCCAGGGGATCCTCCCAATCCAGGGATCCAAACTGAGTCTCTTACCTCTCCATCTCCTGCAATGACAGGTGGGCTCTTTACCACTAGTACCACCTGGGAAGCCCATGTTATTTATTAAGTAGCGTCAAAAGTGATTACCTGTGTTCCAGGGGCCAAGGGTAGGACAGTAGGAAGGAGGAAGAATTTTGACTGTATATCTCTTTTTGTATCTATGAATAAGTTAACTATTCAAAGATTTTTAAAAGTTATTATTTACTAGTTAAAAATCACTTGCTGCAAATGAATTTCAAGATCAGGTCTGTTTTGAACATTACCTTTTTGAAATTTTTGGATTCATACTTTTTTTGTGCAAACTATTGAGAGACGTCCCCAAACACCCCATTTTTCTGTTTTCTACTGCAATTTCACCTCTTTCCCTAACTTTCTAAACTTCTTGCTCTTCTAAGCATCAACAGTAACAACAATAATAAATACAGTTCTAAGTACCACTTTTTGAACACTTGCTGCTTTACATATTATATCTCATGTAATCTTTACAATAACTCAATGAGGCATTAACCCCGTAACTCATAGAACAGATTGCATTAACTTGTCCAAGATCACAAAGCTAGACAGTGGCAGTGCCCAGGTTTATTCTGTGGTCTAACACCTTATTCCAGGGTTTCTCTGTTAAAACAGATTCCCAGGCTTCGCCCTAGATCCAGGCTCCGGTCCCCAGGCCTGGGTGTTTTCTTGGAGATAGTCACACCCTCTGAAGCCTGAGGGCCTTGCAGTCTGGGCCCTCTTGACCCTGACCTTTCACTCCTGTCTCTGCTCTTGCTTCAAGCCTCTTGGTTACTTCCAGAGCCAGTGGAAGCAGAGGTCTCAGTCCTGGAGGGTAGACCAGTCCCTCTCCCTCCTAAACAAGGTAGGAAGCACCAGCTTGTCCACCCTATCAAATGCCACTCTTCACAGGGCTGCAGCCTTTGGGCCCCTTAGCTCTGGGCCAGAAGGTCACACGAGATATGCCTCGGGGAGCACGGTCTTGTGGAAGGCACCCTGGGTCAGCAGCATGGTTATATTTAGGGTCACATGTGGGATTTATGGCTCTCCACGAAATCTGCAAGGTGACAGAGGTGACAGCTGAGCTGAACATTAAACCGAAATTAACAGCAACAACCAAGACACTTCCAGGAAACGCCTCTTTGCAAGCAAGGTCATCCTGATGTGCCCTTGTTTGCACAATGTTTGAGCGAGTCTCCAGCATTGCCTTGGTGGCCCCATAACTCATATCAGCAGAGTGTGGGGAGGGGAGCTCTGCTATCCCAGCGTTAGCAGCTCATAAAGTTACTGTCTGGAGATCAATGGCCAGAGCCAAGCAGATTGTTAGATAAACAACTGCTGCTGGACAGAATCATAAGACCCTCAAAAGCTCCAAAGAGATGGTATCAATCCATCAGCCAAGTGCACAGAGATGAACGTGGTCTGGTCCACACCTCAGCAGCGCAGGTTCTCCAAGGGTGGGGGCCAGGGAGGGAATGGACAGGGTGATAAAAAGCTTTCAAGGATCCAGATTAAAAACTTCTAAAGCTGACGATCCTCCCCCAAAGATAAGATTTTCTAAAAGTGGCTGTTCTTTTCCTCTAAGGTTCATTGAGCTTTTCTGCCGGAGATGCTAGCACATGTGAAAACGGCTATTACACAGACCCCAAGAAGTGGATGCCTGCACTTTGCTCCAGTCCAGATCAATGGAAACCAGCCTTTCTCCTGAATCTGACAAATGGCATAAATGGTGGAGGAACCACTTCAGATATCCCCCAAGTCATCAGGAACAAGGATCACTGATACATTTTTAAAATTTATTTTTTTCAACTATAGTTGATATACAAAGTTGTGCAGCAAAGTGATTCAGATACACATATCTGAATATATATATTCTTTTTTTCATATGTTCTCCCATTATGGTTTATCACACGATACTGAATACAGTCCCCTGTGCTCTACATTAGGGCCTTGTTGTTCCATTAATATTTTTCAATAGTGTTTAATGCTTTAAGAAGTCTGTTAATAATCATTACCCACATTTGTTCTACAAAGTACAAATGAGAGGTATGGAAGGATGTAACAAATAAAGACCAGCCAGGGTACTTTCAAAGCCAGATTCTATGCCTTCCCATTCTACCCTCCCCAGGCCCCATTCTGTCCCCTCCCTTTGCTGATTTTGTGCTGATAAACTTAGTCTCTAACTTGACCTTTCTACATTCTGAACACACTGGCCAAGATTATTGCGCCGAGGAGAAACACTGGATTCTGGTTTTGAACCCTGCAAGGCTCTCATAAACCAGTGAATTAAAAGTTCCAAAATCCTCTTAAAAGCTCATGTGTTACACAATTGGCTGCAGATTTAAAAAAAACAAATCTGACCACAAAATCACCATGCTTAATTGGGGCCAGACAAGCAAGATCACAAGAGCCACGAAGGCCCAGCAGAAGGACTGACTTAGGAAATGCGCTCAAGTGTGCACTCAGGTACAATGAGCAGCTAATTTACAGAAGCAGGCTGGTTGACTACGGTGCTTCCTCACCATCCTTCATGTTGCCTGCTGATGTAGTTCCTCGCTCATATGGGGAAGGACCACTATTTTCAACTCCCAGATGCATTCCAGTAAGCTCAAATCTCTGCTAGGAACACAGCTAATGCTAGCATTGATTATCAGGAAGGAACTAGGTAATTCTAACCTCTTAGATTGAGAGCCATTTTTTAGAACCTCAAATTTCACAGTGCATGGCTAACTCAGTCATTTCAGCAACATCAAGAGACAAAGAATTACAACCAAGCTCCGATGGTTATTTATACAAAAAGACTTCCTTGAAAAATCCACAGTCACTCATACCAGAAAACATTATAGGATAAAAATACCGTGCCTACTTTACAAAGAAGTAAAAAAACCTCAGAAGGCGCACAATAAATTTTTATAATACACTCGGCACAAGTATAATTTTCCCCATCACCGGAGTGAATAAATCCAGGTTTTATCTTCTTACAGATCCCCTAGGCTGCTCAAAATGTGAATTTTACCTTTCTATATTTGGAAGGGAATATATAAGCACCCAAACCCGCTCCTATTTATTTTCTAAAGTGTCTCCATGAATAGGATTCCCAGTAGCTCTGTTTGCAGACATTCATCAACACGAAAGTAAACACACCACCAGGCACACAATTCCCTAGGGCTGCTCCAATCGGAACCAGAGCTCCGGTTTTCATAGCTGCTTTGTCTAAACATTTTTGCGATGATTCATTCATGGTTTCAAGATTTAAGGAGAGGGCACCCCCAGCAGTTGGGATACACCAAGGCACAGAACAAGACCGAGAGGAAGGAAAAGAGTGAAGGTGGTACCTCATGTCTCCATCCGAAAGCACCCCTCTCTGCATCAGAACTACGCTTCGCCCTGCGATGACCGGCAGCGAGTTTCCTTCTTCCCTGAAATAATAAAAACTCAACATGCTCGGAGCTCAGCAGGGGCAGGAGACTGGCACAGTCCGCCCGGCCCTGAAGGCCTGTGACTGAATCAGCAGTGAACTGCACGCTGGACTTTTCCATAGGACCATTCACACTGGGGCTGGGAACATCACACTGGCCTCCCCCTTCTCTGCTGACCGGCAGAAATGCCCACGCTCCACGTGGCTGCCTCCTCCCTATTCCCGGACGGCTCCCTAGAGAAAAAGTGACTTTCCAGGAACTTGGGGGCCCAAGGGAAAACCCACATACTTCCACGAAGATGCAGCCAGCAGCACCATCTTTAAGAGCGAAAAACTAGAAACAATGGGGCAATGGCCGAGCAGGGGACAGAGGATAGGGAGAATAAAATACTACACAGCTATTTAAAGTGATGAGCATGCAGATGTAGGCAACCCACCGAAGTGCCAAATGCACAAAAAGGTGGCAAAACAGCACACACAGGAACTGCGAAAAGATGTAAAATTTTATGTAAGTGAATGAAAGTAGGAAGTGAGTGTGTGTTCAATCAGAGTTCAAATTCATTAAGGTTATTTTTTTTCCTTATCAAGATACTCAAGATAGTACTGTAAGTAATAAAACAAAAGACCATAGAGGTATACCAAGCATCTTAATTTTCAAATAAGGCATATAATCATTTTTCAAGGGTCCTGAAAAAAGCAAATGGTTCAGGAAATGACTACACTTTTCCTATCTCACTCCTCCAAATGCAATGAGGAAGAGGTGAACACATAAAAACCCAGATTATTAAGCAAACAGCTCAGCAGTGCTGTTCTCAATTTCCTGGTTCAGGGTCACAGTCAATGAAAGGTGTGAAGCTGATGAAGTCGAGTTACAACATCTGCTCTCCTGGGCCAACCTCCTAATCACTTGCCATCCTCAGGTTTATGAAGGAGAGAAAACTGGCTCCATTCCTTCTGCTCTGAAACTACGTTTGCAAGTATACACTTATATTGGGAAAGAAAGTCAGTTTAAAGTCAGGCTAAGGAGAAGAATTATTAGCCTCCATATTTCCAACTTCCTCCTTTAAAAAAGAATAGAGACCTCTGGCAATAAAAACTGATAAACGACTTAAAAAAAAATCATTCAGCGGAAATGAAGGACTGAATTCTCTTTAAATAGCCTAGAACAAAGTGGGAGACGCAGTGGTATCTGTATTGTGGCTGCAGGCTCCACAACTGAGAACAGCTCAGACACTCCGTTTTGATTCTCTCACAACCACTTCATCTACCTTTTCCACTTTCAGCCGCGGAGTTTACAAAGTCATCTTACCAGCTGTAGGCCAGACAGAAAGCCCTAAGCACCAGTGAGCTGGGGTTTGATCATGCAAGACCATAATGCACATTTCTTACTGTGACTACAAGTTCCCTTGGGAAAAAATGGGTCTTATTCTCATAGGACTTTTTTATTACTGGACTTCTATGCTAACGGCGTTTGAAAAGTTCTATTACTATTTACCGCCCTTTCTCCCTTTTTTTTAAACCTTTTATTTTGTTTTGGGGTATAGCCAATGAACAATGTTGTGACAGTTTCAGGTGAACCACGAAAGGGGCTTGGCCATACATGTGCATGTATCCATTCTCTCCCAAACTCCTTCCTCACTTTTTCTGCTAACTTTACAGCTTGTTATTTCTCTTCTAGAAGAGAAATCATCTATACATGTAGAAGTTACGGCTTCAAAGTTTTAGACTGCCTGATCATGTTTCAGAGGTGTGGCTCGCTGCTCCTGAAACAGTCACATGGCCCCCTTTATCAGAAAGCCCATCGCTAGCCCTGTTGAAATGCTGTCTGTATACCATCCCTCAGCTGAAGTGAAGCAGAAAGGGAGCAGTTTCAATGAAGAATTAAATTTGCTGACCCACTTGGGTGGAAGAAAAAAAACCGCCCCGCTGGTGGATTAATATGGTTGAATAGCTCGATGCCACTGCACTTGTGGATGGCACTTGATGCAATGACCCCAAGTTAGACCTGGGTCTTGGTCTTGCTGGGTGACTGTGAATAGAGGACTTTACCTCTCTGGTCTTCACTTGCTTTGATCATTAAAGAAGGGGAACTGGATAAATTACCTTTCAAGGAGTTCTCTGGTTTGAAATTACGGTTCTAAGATTTCTCCCTCATCAGGTCCTTTAATTCTCACCAACAACCCAGTGGATGGTATTGATATTTCTATCACATGGATGAGGAAACTGAGGCTCAAGAGAGCCAAAAAATTTGCTCTAGTTACTCACACTCTACTCAACTAGAGTGGGACTCAGGGCCAGAATCTGAACCTGAGTTGTCCAACTCTGCACTGCACTGGTATTTTAAGCAACACCATCACTGCTTCAACTAATTAAACCATGATTATTCTTTATATAAAAAATTGGGAGACAGGCCTCCAGGATTCCAGGGTCTGAACTTGAAGGCTACCTTTACTAAAAAAAGTAAACTGCCTGGGTATATTTTAAAGTTCTTTTTCTTTCAGGGTGCTTGGACCTGGTCTGTTTCAATCAACGAGTATGACTGAATGACTTTTGCTTAATTAGGAACACAGTCTTAGAATAAGCTAAAGTCTGCTTTGTTTCTGCTTTTCTCCAATTCGCCCACCCCCCTCCAAATGAACAGGCAGGCCACCTGGATCTTTCTTATAACCACACAAAGAGCACTTTTTAAAAACAAAATAGGGACCTGTTTACATATAACACTTACTGGTGGAGCAACTCAAGCTGCAGCCCAGAAGAAAGAAGAATTACAACCAAGTGCTATTTATGAAACACACTCCAGGAAGGACAAAAGTTGGACCTCAGAGATGACACAGAGGGGAAAGCCCACGGGATCTGAGCCAGAGCCTCAAAAGTAGGGAGTTTATCAAGCATCGAAAACAAGCCTTTTCTCCTGCCCTCCTCACTCAGGAACTGGAAGGGTAAACACACCCCTCGCAGGGACACCCCCGGCTCCACCAAGGCCCCGGGGAAGTTTGAGAGCCTGTGCAATCTGTTTTCTGCATTTTTTATTTCCTTTAATAGTGACCTTGAGGACAGACTCAGAAAGGAGTCTCTGATTTCTCAGCTGCAGTGTTGCTGGGAAGGGGTATCTTCCAGGCTACTGGGCAGGGCTTGGTTTTTTATCTGCCCTGGCTTCCAGCAGTGCCACTGGGACAAAACTCAGCCTGTTCAAGGGCCTCCAAGGAGACCTGTGCTGTGCGGCCTGGCCTGACCATCACTCCCCTGTGGCATTGTGCCCCACCTCCACCCCCGCCAGGCAGGCTCTTCCAGTCCCCCATAACCTGTCTATTCTCTGACAAGTCCCTCCTCCTCCAGCTTGCCCCCATCCTTCCTCTCCCAGCCTCATGCAGCTCCCAATACTCTACAATTCTGTGAACAGTTATTCCCGGTTACTAGCTATTTTAGCTGTGCCTAGATATTCATTAAGAACTTGAGTTTATATCCAGAGCAGGGTCCACATTGTTAACACGGATGGCAGGTAACCTGGGCTAGGATCTAGGGTTACTGTTAATATCAAGAGAGATCCTTCTTCCAGTGCTCAGATGACACGAAGTCTTGTTCAAAAATGATGGCTCATAATGAACATAGATGGTACACACACAGTTGTCCCTTCGTATCTGAGGGCGATTGGTTCTGGGACCCCTGAGGATACCAAAATCCTTGGATGCTCAAGTAAAGTGTTTAAAACGGGGTGGTATTTGCATATAGGGCTTCCCAGGTGGCACCAGTGGTAAAGAACCTGCCTGCCAAAGCAAGAGACCTGAGAGATGGGGATTCAATCCCTGGTTGGGAAGATCCCCTGGAGAAGGGAATGGCAACCCACTCCAGTATTCTTGCCTGGAGAATCCCATGGACAGAGGAACCTGATGGGCTACAATCCAGGAGGTTGCAAAGAGTTCAACATGACTGAGGCGGCTTAGCACCGTGTGCATATAATATAGGCATATCCTCCCTTATACTTTAAATTATCCTTAGGTTACTTATATAATACCTAAAACAATATAAATGCTGTGTAAATAGTTGCTGGCACTCTGCAAATCCATTTTGCTTTTTGAAACTTTCTGGAACCCCCTCTCCCAATATTTTCAATCCACAGTTGGTTAGATTAACAGGTACAGAACAGAGGGCACGCAGCACTTACTTCTAACTCATTTAAAACAATTTTTTATGGAACTTTTTCTATTTTTATTAAAAAAAGTTTATTGGAATATAGTTGCTAAGTCCAAATATTTTACTAATTTAAATTTTACATTCTAAATATTTTTACTTTGAGGTTCTCTGTCTTTTCCAAGTGTACTTCAGTAATCAGGTAAGTAGAAGACATTTTAATAAAGTTTTGTGTTTTAAGAAATGCAAATTAAGGAATAGTCTGGTTTACTCATGGACAGAGGAGCCTGGTAGGCTACAGTCCATGGGGCCACAGAGTTGGATACGACTGAGTGACTTCACTTACTCAGGGCCCAATGAAATGGTCTTCCCTGATGGTTCAAGAGACCTGGGTTCGATCCCTGGGTTAGGAAGATTCCCCTGGAGGAGGAAATGGCAACTGACTCTAGTATTCTTGCCTGGAAAATCTCATGGACAGAGGAGCCTGGCAGGCTATAGTCCATGGGGTTGCAAAGAGTCAGAACTGACTGAGCATGCATGCAATGAAATGGAAATAAAACGATGCTGTCATGCCATCTAGTGGCAGTGAGACAAAAAAAAAAAAAAAAAAAAACCAAGACAAGTCGAAGGGCCTGGGACCACCTAGGCCACTGCATCCATCCCAGCCAGACTTCTGGGGGAAAAGAGGGGTCTTTTTGTTTCCCGGAGTCTTTGGAGTTTCCAGTGGAGGGTGAGGGTCCTCAATTAGAGACAGATGGGGTGCTACTGCCCCCTCCACTGCCTTCAGTTCAGTTCAGTCGCTCAGTCGTGTCCGATTCTTTGCAACCCCATGGACTGCAGAATGCCAGGCTTCCCTGTCCATCACCAACTCCCGGAGCTTGCTCAAACTCATGTCCATCGAGTCCACTGCCTTACCTTCCTGCAATTCTGACACCTAGAGAAGGGAGCTGCGGATGGGACAGGAGGGGGAAGGTGCCTGCCATCAGCTGCGGGGAGCACCCAGAGCAGCAACACTCCCACACCACAGGCTGCACCCACCCCTCTGGCGTGAGGGATGCAAAGTTCCCCACACTCCGCAGAGGGAACCATGGAGGGGCTGCCACACACCTGTCAGACTTTCAGGAAACAACCAGCATCGAGTGCTGTGTTCAGGTCACCCCAGTTACAGAATTACAACCCCAGTCAGAATCCATAAAGCCCAGACGGTAAGTGTGGAATGTCCATAGTCCAGGTGTGATGAGGGACACTCCCTCTTTGCTTCAGATCATCCTGTCTTAATCACACTTGGAGTTTCACCCCATCATATAAGAGGTCTCTGACACCATCCAAGTTTCTTTTTTTTTTTTTTTCCTGCTGGGTTCTTTTTTTTTTTTTTTTTTTATTAGTTGGAGGCTAATTACTTCACAACATTTCAGTGGGTTTTGTCATACATTGATATGAATCAGCCATAGAGTTACACGTATTCCCCATCCCGATCCCCTCTCCCACCTCCCTCTCCACCCGATTCCTCTGGGTCTTCCCAGTACCATCCAAGTTTCTTATGAGGTTTTGGTCAGCAAAGCCACAGGCCGCAGGCACGGTCAGGGAGGAACTGAAAGGCAGCAAATGCTGCTGCAGTGCTATCCCCGCGACACTGGAAATAGAAAGGGCTTGACCTCTTTGCCGGGCTAGAGGGCTCAGTGGGCACGAGCCGCCTTCAACACTCCCTGGGATCCAGGTGTCACTCTCCCCTTGTCAATCTCTTCTCTGGCTTCTCCTTCCACTTGGTCAAAATTTGACAACTTCTACCTCTCAGAAGCCCTGGAGGCCCCCCGTCCCGCTCCACCTACACCGTCCACTCCGCCTGGGGAGCTCCTAACCCACTTCTTCTCCCCACAAACCCCTCTTCAGAGCATCCTCCTCCGTGCTGCAGCTTGGGTGATCTTGTGGGTTTCTGTAGGTATCATCAATCAAGTCACTCTACGGCTTAAACCCTTTAGTGACCTCCCCATCCTTAGAACCAATTCCAGATCCTTTCTGTGACCCGTAGACAAGTCCTTCTAAAATCCGGCTCGGCCCATCTCCCCCCATCTCTGCTCTGCCCACTCCTGACACCGTCACACTTCAGTTACTGGTTCCATGTATGGTTTCCCTACCAGAGTGTGAGTGTCTGAGGCAGAGACCACACTGATCATGTTGGTCTGCTTGCCGGCTGCAAACCCAGGGCCCAACACGGGACCTGGCACATAAGGCGGCAACTGAGAGTGGTGTTTGAGAGCTCGGTTTGAGAGGCAGGGGAGTAGAGGTTCAAATCCTGGCTCTGCCACCAAACTATGGGACTTGCTGCAAGGGACTTACGTTCTCTCAGCCACTCCGTAAATATTTACTGAATGGGACTTCCCTGGTGGCTCAATGGATAAGAATCTGTCTGCCAATGCAGGGGACACTGGTTCGACCCCTGGTCCGGGAAGATTCCACATGTGGTGGAGTAACAGAGCTCGCGTGCCACAACTACTGAAGCCCACATACCTAGAGTCTGTGCTCCACAACGGGAGAAGCCACTGCAAGGAGAAAACCACACACTGCAACCAAATCTACCTCCCAAAGGAGACCCGGCACAGCCAAAAATAAATAATAAATAAATTTTAAAAAATTAATGAACAAATGAAATAATTAATTAGTGACCAAAATGGTATCTCAAGTGGTTAAAATTTTAAAGATACTTTACTAGATGAAAGAAACTTCTATTCTACTAAAGCTAAAAAGCAAAAAAAATCAAACAAAAAAAGGGAGGAAAAAAATCTAAATTTTAAGGGTTTGTCATACATTTTGATTGAATTTTAACTGTCTGTTTGGTAGGTGGCTGGTATACTATCTAACGTGGGTATAGGTCAGATCTGAGTGAAGGCAGAGAAAATAAGCAACTAATATTTCACAACCTGGATGAAGACAACATTAAATTGACATTTAATGTAGCTCAAATACTGTTTAGTAAGTCAACAATTATGGATTAATTCATACAACTAAAATAAGCAGTTCAGAAGATGGAATTGAATTTAAATATTTTGCAAGGGTACTTACTACTTATTTTGATAATATGAAGCCTAATGTTAATATCAGCCACACTATAAAGAAGGTAAGATGCCCTGGAACCAGGGAATGGTTACTCACTCCAGTATTTTTTTTTTCCACTCCAGTATTCTTGCCTGGAGAATTCCATGGACAGAGGAGCCTGGTGGGCTACAGTCCATGGGGTTGCAAAAACTGAGAAACTAATACATAAAAAAGGTATAGTGGACCAGAATATAGATTATATACAGGCTTATTTACCTTTCCAAAGAATTTATGGGGGTAAAAAAACCCCACATCAAAGACCACACCTATTTTTTGCAAGATGGTGGGTCTTCTAGTCAGCAGTCTCTAACCAGGGTACTCAAAGACCTTCTGAGGGATGCAGACATTTTTAAGTGAATGAATTGCCAGACCCTGAATTTCCATTTGTATTTTTCCTAAAAGTGGTCTGCCTAAGTACGATACCACCGCCCCTCTACGAACTCCCATCTCGCTGACAGAAGAGAAGGGTGGACTTCACACCCATCCTGAATCTTAGAAGACATAGAAGCGGCCACATCATTGAACAAAGGGCCAGCCAAACATCGGTGTCCATGAGTCTCCCTGACTCGCATTGTGGTGTGCTCAAGGAGGAGGTAGGGGCTCGTTATGAATACTTATACAAGAGTCTGATCAGGGTGGAGGATGGCATCAGAAATAGGGTGATACGGGGCCACACGGGGCTGTTTAGATCCAATTATATACCAAAAAATATTTTAAAAAATACACGTGATAGGATGAAATGAGAGTGGTGTGACTCTCCTTTAAGGACTTTAACACCCTGACTATTCCCAAAGACTCTATCACTGAGCTCGAGTTCTTGGAGAGCAAAGCAAACACTTAATTACAAATAAGTGAATAAATAAAGCCCAGCACTGGCTTTTGTGCCCCTCCCTTCTTTCCTCCTTTCCATCTGGCTTGGGTGACTGCTGAAGGACAGTGTCAATAACTCAGGTGGAGAACAAAGAAGGAGAGTAGGTTATTAGGAGAAAGGACCAGTTTTCAAAAATAAATATAGAGCAGACAGCTTAAAAGCATCTCACCAAAATGATACTGAAAAATACGTATTAATGCGATTTTCATTATCTTATCTTATTGGAGCATTTTGGGTTAAACAAGTTGCCTTTAAGTAAAACAGAAACAGGTTTAATTAATAGTTATTTGAGGAGTTTTAATAAAGTCTTTTTTGGTGTACTTCCCAGAAACTGAAAAAAATTAAAGGTCTCAAGGGTTGAATAACAATTTGTTTTGTAAGTCAGGTAATTTCCAATTCTTTATTTTCAATACAATTGAAGAAGGAAATAATTGAGTTGTCATTTTTGGCACAGACCTGAGAAGGAATTGAAAGAATTAAGTGACATTATAATAACAAAACTCCTGCCATCCCATGTACTTATTCACCGTATCTCAGCACTTTTATCTCTAAAAATGAAAGACAGGGAAAAACGATGATACTAAACTCTTTCTTACTCTAGCAAAAAGTATTATTTGTCCATTTACTCACAAACTAGCTTCTTATATGCCCTCCCCTCCCATATTTGATAATTATTTCTACGAAAAATGATTTAACAGCACTAACAATTTATCAACATATACTTGCTTGGGTCAACTGTGAATAAAAAACAATAACTTAGTTTAGGAGAAATTTCTTTTAATACTCATAAAACCTGGAAAAATATCTTCAAACTTCTGCATATGTACATATGCATACATCTATATGTTAAAGAGATGTATGATGAGGTGATCAATAAAAGACTTTCAAGCAACTAAGTCTATTACATCAGAATAAAATACTGTGGAGAGAAAGGGGTTTGGGGGAAAACAAAAAAGGGGCTCAGGGGAAAAAAGAACATAAAAATTATAGATGTTACAGGACAGCTTGTTCATGAACATTTCTAATGGGTTAAATTACTAAAGAATCAGACTCCATACACTTAAAGGGATGATTTTTAAATGTTAGTCTTGACAATACCCTTTTCATTTTCATAATTTCTGGGAAGTATAACAAAAGGCTTTAGTAAGACTTATGAAATGACTACTATACGATTCCAGTTCCTCTTTTACTTAGAGGCAACTTACTTAACCTGAATACTCAAGAGAGATGAGAAAACAGAAATACTATTACATCCTTTGCAGCTATTTTGACAAGAAATTTCTTTGTCACCTTAAAGTGTATGAGGGGGGTATGTCTTAGTTTTACATTATTTGGGGGGTATGTGAACAGAAACATTTGAAGGCCACGGCACTGGGGAATGGTTTAGCCTGGACCACCCGACCTCATGACTTTGAAAAGTTTTCAGCAATTGGAGCTGTATTTTCTGGTCATCTCATGGGATATCTTTGGCCCTAAATGGCAACCAGTGCCAATGGAATGCAGATCTAGGATGCTGAGGTCTTCCTCCTTTTCTGAGCCTTGTCTGGGATGATGTGACCCAAGGTTGTCTGTGGGATGTTGCAGGGAGCCAGCATGCCCCTGGTCACCAGCAATTCCCTTCCTGAGCACTGCTGGGGAGCACTCCCTAACCTCAGACTTTATCCCCCTTGCTGTCTCTCCAACGTGGGGCTTGGTTTAGGAGCTAGCAAGAAGGCTGATGCTTCTGACCACAGACCACCCTTGCCTCTTGCCAGGGAGCCCCACTCACTGCTTCGCCATGACCAACGTTCAGGAGGGGAGGTCAGGGGCTCCTCCACTTCCCTGCAGCCGTAATTTTAAGCAGAAAGAACAGCAGGGCTGTGAGCAGTGCTGGTACTGCTTGGATTCTAATCCCAGCTCGACCATTTATTCACCACCATCACAAAGGCAGGCTACTAAACCTCACAATGCCTCAGTTTACCGACCTGTTAAGTGATGGTAACAACAGAACCAGCTACTGGGGTTGTGAGGATTACATGCAATACTGAGCTGGCATACGAAGGCTTAATAAAGGAAGCTGCTATTATTAAATGTAAAGCTCAGGATTTAAGAAGTGAAAAAAGGAAAAGTAAACGGTAGGAATCAGCAGAGTGCTACCCTAAAATCTCCTATCCCATGGTCCCCAGTTTGGCTTTTCAGCCAAGCCTGGTCCCAATTGGCAGAAGCAGTAGCCCAAGCTTTTTCCCAAAGGAGCCCGGCTGCAGTTTACCTCTGATGGGGAGCCTGGCTCCCCCACACCTGGGCTTACCCTAGAGACAGAGGAGTGCAGAGGGGGACCCCAGTGTTGTCATACATAGCAGGCAGGATTCTGCACAAATCTCCCACGCACAGCACAGACTTCCTCCCCTGAAGGCCCCCTTTCGCATGGGTGAGCGGAGATGACAGAGGCATGACAGGCTGAAGTGACCCAGGGTTCCTCTTTAACTCAGCGAGAAAGGAAACTTACCTGAAGATGGATGAGACAAAAGAGGACCGGTCTGGCTTTGCATCAACTGTATCATTGTTTTCGGGAACCTCAGGCCCCTCCTCCACAATATGGCCTTGATCATCTGCCATCTGGAAGGAAAAAAACCAACCAGAAAATTGGTACCCAGTGGCATCACTGGCCTCATGATGTTTTAAATAACACTCATTCAGTGACATAGTTTTTAATTAAGCCTAGAGATGATCAGTACTGCCTATCTGGGCTCCAGGGATGCTGTACCAATAATTCATTCAAATGCTTGAGTACCAGCTCTACTTCAGGCTTCCCTCCCGAGTCTGGATGCACAGCTGCAAAGAAAGCAAAGTCCTCGTCCTCTGGGAGCTTCTAATCCAGCATTCATGCTTTTGTTAAATGTTCACTGTGTAGGAGAAACTGTGGAAGGTTCATCAAGTCTGTAATAACAAGAAACTCCTCCTGAATTCCTGACAGGTTATAAGATGTTCATCCTTTGCCTGGCATCCCTCAAGCCCAGTTCAAAAAACAGGGACTTCTCTGGAGGCTCCTTGGTTAGGAATCCGCCTGCCAATGCAGGGGACACGGGTTTGATCCCTGGTCCAGGAAGATACCACATGCTGCAGAGCAACTAAGCCTGTGTACCACAACTATTGAGCTGTGTTCTAAAGCCTGGGAGCCACAATTACAGAGCCTAGGTGCCAAAAATACAGAAGCTCATGTGCACCAGAGCCTGTGCGCTGCAACAAAAGAAGCCACCGCAATCAGAAGCCTGCTGGCCACAATTAGAGAAAACCTGTGCGCAGCAATGAAGACCCAGTACAGCCAAAAAATAAATAAAATAAAAACAGCAGCAACCTGGAGTATAAAGCTCTTTGTTTCAGATGATTTTTCTAATTTTGTAAGGCTGAAGCTGAAGTTACTGATTTGTGACCTTTACGTCCTTCCTACACACAGGTGTTCAGTGCTAAAAATCTCACTCTATGTACTCGCCACCTGTTTTTGTAAATAAAGTTTTACTGGAACACAGTCACACCCATTCATTTACATATTGTCTGTGGCTACTTTCCCACCACAACCATAGTTGAATGATTGTGACAGACATCATGTGGCCTGAAGTGCCTAAAATATTTTATCACCTGGCCCTTTAAAAACAGGTTTGCTAACCCCTGATCTAGGATAATTACTAGCCAACAGGATCCCCTGGGACTTCCTAGGTGGTTCAAGAGATAAATAATCCACCTGCCAAAGCAGGAGACAAGGGGCTTGATCCCTGGATTGGGAAGATTCCCTGGAGGAGGAAATGGAAACCCACTCCAGTATCCTTGCCTGGGAAATCCCAGGGACAGAGGAGCCTGGTGAGCTACAGTCCATGGACTGCCATAGAGTCTGACACAACTAAGCAACAAAACAATAGGATCTCCTACTCACCTACTACTTCCCTTACTTTAAGAAGCAAAATTAATGATAATAAAAATAATTTATTATTTGCCGAGCTAATCACGTTGTAAGTATTATCTTATTTAATACTCTCCCAAATGATGTTGGGATCTCCCAGGTGATGCCAGTGGTAAAGAACCTGCCTACCAGTGCAGGAGACATAAGAGATGGGGGTTGGATCCCTGGGTTGAGAAGATCCCCTGGAGGAGGGCATGGCAACCCACCCCAGTATTCCGGCCTGGAAAATCCCATGGACAGAGGAGCCTCGTGGGGCTACAGTCCACAGGGTCATAAAGTGTCAGATACGACTGAAGCAACTTAGCACACGTGCATACAAACACTATTAGATCAGCCCTAAGATCACTGCCTTTGACAGATGAGGAACATGAGGTTAGAAAAAGGTAGTAACTGGCCCCAGGCTAAGTAACTAGTTAACCAAACTCAGAACTGAAGCCAGCAACACCACTCAGAGCCCAGCCCTCACCAACATACCATTCAGCCTCCCAGGCTCTGAGCATCCCTGGGCCCACCATGCTCGTTTCAGGCTCCATCAGGGCTTATGGTTCTTTCAGTCTGGAAGTCATCACCCAGACCTTTGCTGGACAAGCCATCTTTGGCCAGATGGCTAGATCTCCATCTTCAGAATTCAGTTCACTGGTACCTCTGCTGGGAGGTCCTCCCTGATTATACCTACCTCCCCAGCTCCTTCCCTTCCCCCAGTCTCTTTACAGTCCTTGTATTTGTCTTGATTATCAGCACTCTTATTGCTTGACATTATCAAGCATGACAATGAAGTTCATCATGACAGGGGTGCCTGGCACTCATGAAGTATTTGCTAAACAAATATTAATTGAATGGGAAGCTGGAAGAAACAAACACCCCAAACGAAGAGAATTAGCTAAAAGTGACACAGCTGGTCAGAAGCAGAGCCTGTACTAGAGTCCTTTCTCCTAAACCAAGCCCTGTGTCCTTTCCTGTAAAGGGCGTGGCCTTTTGCAACAAAGAGAGACTTCCCCAGACTCTGTTCGTGCTGGTTTCTATCTCAGCAATCTCAGGGTCACAGGTGGCAGCTGCAGGTCTGTACTCCTATCAGATGTACTCCCCCAGGGGTTTTCACCCGGTTGGAAAATAAGGCATCTATCTGACTGTGCCCCAGAGCACAAGCAATGACTTTTAGAGCGGGCAGAAGGAATCTAGATGGGGGGAGGCGTCCAAGATGGCAAAGTGCTGACCTTGTAGCCCTGAGTGGTGTTATCCTGTCACCTTGCAGCTTATTTAGGGGTCAGCTGGGCAATGAGAAGGGACAGGGAGAGTAAGTTCCATGACCAGATCTCTACAAAGACAGTGAGAAGTCTGATGGCCATCTTGTTCCTCAACCACAATCAACACCCCACCATGGACACCAAACTGTTTCCGAATGGGAGGCAGTAAGATTTTTCAGATTAGGACCCAAACCGTTTCTTGAAAATAGAGATGACCCATATCCAGAGGAAATGAATGTTAAGTATAGACATGTAGAAAACACGCAATCATTTTTATTTCATCTCCTTCACACAGACTCAGTTACTTGTGGATCATTATTAGTAAAGCATGGAGATATTTTCAAAATTAACCAGTTAATGTTATACAAAATCCACCAGAAAAAGACACATAACTTTGACATGTGGTGTTGAAGCCTTAAGTCTTTTGTCCTAGAGATTGTCAAACAGAGTGAAGAAAGAATCGTATATTAATGCTAAGGCTAATCTTAAAGACTGAACCTAGGATGTACAATGATAAAACAATGTGACTGTTACATAGATCATCATATCTATATATCAATATACAGATACAAGTTCCTGGAACTTCAATGCACCAGGTGTGTACTAGGAGTCTGGGAGACACCTGACCTGGCCCTGTTTTTGCTGAGAGAAAGGCACATAGCATGAACATTGACAACCATGATCAGGGCCACTTGTGGTCAGAGCAGGGACCTGACCAAGCCCCAAAGGAATTAGGAAGAGTTCTCTTGACCTGGTATTCCCAGTGGTTCAGAAGGTGAAGAGTTGGCCTGCAGTGCAGGAGACCCGGGTTCGTCCCCTGGGTCGGGAAGATCCCCTGGAGAAGGAAATGGCAACCCACTGCAGTATTCTCGCCTGAAGATTCCCAAGGACAGAAGAGCCTGGAGGACTATAGCCCATCGGGTCGCAAAGAGTTGGACACAACTGAGCGAATAACACTTTCATACTTTCACTCTTGACCTGAGGTCTGAAAAGGGGAAGCAGAGAGGGTGGAAGTGAGGGAGGCAGCGAAATGCATACCCATCAAACACCCGAAACGCTCCATCGACAGAGGGGAGCAACTTAAACCCCTCATCCCTTCCTGACACTTGAAAGGGGCTTTGGACTTAAGTGACAGGCTGATTTCCACAGCTCAGAGGTAGGAAGATCTCCAAAGCTTTCTTTGCAAACTCTAAGCCAGGAGGGTCTTCTGTTTGAAACCTATAGCATTTTTCTGGGCTGAAGCTGAACACTTGTCTAGGGGGGCACTGAGAGACCCTTCTAACAACGTTTAGAACGTGTGTGTCTAAAATAAGGCAGTAAAATGGAGCTTCATTCTTGTATCTGTGAGGCTAAACATTCAGTGACTGTCTTATTCCTCTGAGGCTTGCCTTAATTTCTGGTTGAAGTAAAGTTCACCCAGAATGAGAGTGGTGACTGAGTGGGGTGCCTGTTCTTGGTCCCATCATTTCAGTTAAGCCAAGGCTTGGTGTTGACCTTTTATTTATGCTTCTCTTTGAAGCCCAAGATAATCCAGGCCTATCTCGGTCAGCTATGCCTGGAGAGAGCATGTCTGGTGTCATTTTCTTGTATTCATTCCTGCTGTAATGCTAAGGCTGCAAAGACCAGTCAGTCATTTGGGGGAATATATCGCTTACTCAATTGTCAAACATATCTATCTTCTTTTTAATAAGTTAATATTTAATACACATACAGCATTAGCAATGCCAGGCACTCTCTTTAAGTACTCAGTTATTATTATTACTCTTACTATTATCCACTGGGACTCTTATTTGTAGTTTGAGAAGTTATCTTAATCATCATTTTTTTTTTTTGTCTCAGTCATAGAAAAGTGCCAGGTATACAATAGGCACTCAATAAATATTTCTTTATTAATGTCACAACTGAAATGTACTTAAACATTTTGAATCCTTCAGGGCCCTGACTAAATTGTTGGCATGGGACAGACAACGGAATCAAAGGGATTCGGGAAGGTGGCTGAGAGCCTAGTCACGGCGAACTGCAGGCCAGGCGTGTAAATCAGCACCTCCACCTATATCGGCCATGGGACCTTGAACAAAGTCCCGGAGGAGGGCATGGCAACCCACTCCAGTAATTCTTGCCTAGAGAATCCCATGGAATCCCCAGAAAAGCCTGGCAGGCTATGGTCCATAGGATTGCAAAGAGTCAGACACGACTGAAGTGACAGCACACATGCACGCACTTGAACAAAGGACTCAATGTCTCCAAGCCTCAGTTTTCTCAACTGTAAAATGGGAAAACAGCAAAGCCTAAGTCACACACGGCTGTGAGGATGAATGGAACAATGCATGTAAGATGCTAAATGTTCTAATCTCGCGTGTCTAAATGTTTGATAAAGACTCCCTATTATCACCACTGTCTGGAGAACTCAAGACTAAGACAACACTCTACTGTCACCTCCCACTGGTGTTTAAAAAGAATAGAGACATGTATATGCATGGCTGAGTCTGTTCACCTAAGACTATCACAACATTGTTAATTGGCTACACCCCAATACAAAATGTTTTTGGTGTAAAAAAAATTTTTTTTAATTAAAAAAGAATGCCATAAAGCATAAAAAAAAATCACATTAATATTTTAAACAGCTTTTGTGAAGATTGAAAAACAGTTACCCTAGTGATTATTTCTACACATGTTTAAGTGACTCATACATATGTGGTAGGAAATCATTTCCCAGCTATTATCTGAATTTCATTGCAGCTGTTTCCCCTGAAAAGTGACATAATACAACTTGTGCCTCACCCTTGCCCCAGTGAAGACAATTTTTCTAAAAGGCTCAAAAAGAAGGCCCCCAGAGTACCTCCACCGCTCACCTCCAGCACCTGAGGGGGGCGGGGGGTTCTGCTGGGCCCTGAAGTACTCCACTGTCCCGTGATGCTCACAGCACTGCCAAGAAGCTGGAGCCTATTACAGAAGAAACTTTGGTTTTTTCAGAGAGGTTCAATACCCTGCCCAAAGCCACACAGCTAACAGGAGGCAGAAGTGAACTATGAGACCAGGCAGTGGCTGGTGACCTGGATGGCCATCAGGTTATAAGACCCTAAAGGAGTAATTAGCCTGTAAGTAAACAAAAGTTAGGGCCACGTCCTTGGCCAGCCCGGGAGTTCACGGGAAAAGGCCCGGGGATTACTCAGAACCACTCGCAAACGATTTTACTGCCCCATAAAAGGCAAGCTTGCATACAGAGGAGAAGGGTTGCAGACGGAGAGTCCTGCCTTTCTCCACTTCCTCAAGGAATCAAGAGGCCCGCAGGATGTCAGCGGCTTACGCTTACCTGTAGTGTGCTAAGCCCAGACAGAGGCACTGCTGTGCACTGCATTCCCCTCATTGACCCTCCCGGCCCACCACCAGACCCATTTCACAGACAGGCAGAGAGAGGGTCAAGGCCCCACAGGTGACAGGCGGGACGCTGGGACTGGAACCCTGGGCTGTCAGACACGGGAAGCCCCTGTGTTAGCCAGACGAGAGAACAAGCCCCTCCCGCCCTCCCAGGTACCCCCCTTCTCCCCTTCCAGGTACCCCTCTCCCGCCCTCCCAAGTCCACCCCTCATTTTCCGAATCTCGAATAGCACCGAGTGTCCCGAGCCCGGGGGCTAGACGGGAAGGGAGGGCCAAGTGAGCAAAGTAAGTGATACTGGGGGTGGGGAGAGCCTTCTTGCTCAAGTTTTACTGCTTTGCCCGAAGGAACCCGGCCCCCGACGACCGCGCTCGGGACAACACCGGAGCGGGCAGCCGGGCGGGAAGGGAGGAAAGCGGGAGAAGGAAGGGCGGCGGCCCACGGGAGAGACGCCCTGCGGAGACGGGGGCCGAAGTTACCGTTCCCACGGCGACCGGACGGCCGGAGATGGCGTACGTCTCCGTCGCTCAGCTGCGAGGGTCTGCGGCCGCTAGAACCAAATCGAAACTAAAAGCTCCAGCGTAACCGGGGGAGGAGTCGCCCGGGGCTAGACCCGGACCGGGCGGGGCTGCGGGCACCGCCTCCGACTCGGAACCCGGCGCTCCGTACCGTCGGCCGCGCGCAGGACCCCCGAGTCTCCGCGCGCCCTGTCGGGGAGAGCGCGCCCAGCCCCGCTGGCCGAGCGTCGCGGCCGCAGTCCCCGGCGGGCGCCTGGGGCAAAGCTGGTGGCGCGCACCGGAGAGCGTGCTGGGCAAAGTTTGCACAGCTCTAAAGGGATCCCGCCGCCGCGCGCGCCGTTCCCCCGAGAAAATTTTGCAGAATCGACCGCGCTCCCAGTGACCCGAAGAGCGCGCTCCGCAAGTCCGCCGCACGCAGTGTCCCCAGCCGGGCTGAACTGAGAGCGCGCCCGGCAGACTTCCCAGGGGCGGCGGATCATGGGGCGCTCGTCAGAGTCCCCGCTCCTGCCCTTTGGCTGCTGCCCTCTGTCTAGAGCTCGACTTCGGCCTTCGCATCAGCTCCGGGACCCAGTTCCCAAAGCCCGAAGGCTGCTGCCCGGCCAGATCCTGACCCCACCGGGTGCGGGTCGGGGCCCCTGGGGGACGGGGCGCCCGCACCTGCACGAGTTTACCGAGGGCGGGCGGTGGGAGCTGCCGTGGTCTCCAGCTCCCAGAACTTGGTTACACTCCGCGGCTTCTGCAGGGCGCGTTCCCACAGCCTAACACCTCCTGCAGGCTTGGATGTGGCTCCAGAATCATTCATGGACTGTCTATTCAGCGCCACCACGTGTCAGCCACTGGGTGCGTGCGTGCCTGCTGAGTCGCACGGTTGTGTCCGACTCTTTGCGACCCCATGAACTATATATAACCTGCCAGGCTCCTCCTCTGGTATTCTGCAGGCGAAGATCCTGGTTCGGGTTCCCATTTGCTCCTCTAGGTGGGGATCTTCCCGACCCAGGGATCTAACCCTCGTGTCTTTTGTCTTCTGCATTGGTAGCCATGTTCTTTACCACTAATGCCAACTGGGAAGCCCAGCCACCGGGTGTGTGGCCGTAAGTTAGTCTAATACGGGAGCGACATTGTAGTTGCCCCAATACCACTTCACCCCTCACCCACGCGTGCACCCACATTTGTCTTTCTTCAACCTGGAGACTCCAGCGGAGGCCTCCAGGGCCTTGCTCTCCAGGACTTCTCACGCGACCGGCTAATGAACACAGGCGCGCTGAGGAGTAAATAGCTTAGGAGAAATTACAGTTTTCTTCACACCAGAGACATTTGCTATGAAACTGTCAACGCCTTGAGAGAAAGGAGCGAATCTTCAGGATGTGACGTCAGGCAAGAACGGGCCTCTCCTCTTTGCTCTCCTCTGGGCCTGAGACTTCAATATGCTCCATAAAATCTCACCAGGTGAGGACACTTTCTTGGTCTAAGAAACACTGGCCCCAGGCAAGTGTAAGTGAATAATTGTAATTTAATAACTTCTGCCAGAATCCCGAATTCATGAATATTTTAAACAGGCCATTATACTATTTACACTATGGCTATGCTACAGTGTATTCACTATATGCACACGTCCCCCAATTCATATGTTGAAACTTAATCCCCAAAGTGATGGCGTTAGGAGGTGGGGCCTTTGGGAGGCGCTAAAATCTGAAAAGTGGAGCCCTGGGGTTAGTGCCCTTGTAAAGCTGGCCAGACAGAGCTTCCTGGCCTTTGCCACCAAGTGAGGACACAGAAATTGCAGTCTGTAACCCAAAGAAGGCTTTGACTAGAACCCAACCATCCTGGCATTCTGTTCTTGGCCTTCTAGCTTCCAGTTCCGAGAGGAATAAATTTCTGTTGTTCGTAAGCTATTCAGCCTGTGGTATTTTGTTACAGCAACTGAAACAGACTAAGACAGGGTGTCCTATTCTTTCTTTAATACCCATATTTCTGAAATGTCAGGGGCAACTAAGTCATTGTAGACCCAAAGATAAAATACTTTTTGAAGGAATTCAATTGTGAATCACTTGAGAAATGAAAAATCCTTTAGTAAGGCAAATAAATTACTCTAATTTGTCTTATTTATACAATTAAGTTTTTGCAAGTTATTCCTGAAATACAATGAAACAGTGATAGATGTGGAGGAGCCTTCACAACTAATCCCTCTGCTCATGTTATAGATAAAGAATCTGAGGTTCAGAGAGGTTGCCCACATCATAAGCTTGCTAGTGACAGAACCAGGATCAGGATGCTTATAAAAAATAATAAATTTTCCATCTGCAAGAGTTATGTGATAATTATATCATGCATTTATTAAAACGTGTTGCACACAGGAATTCACTGCTGACTCAGAGAGAAAGATGATTTGAAGCAAAACTTTGCTTTTTCAGTTCTCTAGTGTGGACTAATGTGGCACCTCTGAAAGGATTGCTCCAAGGCTGGATTATCACAGCACCAACAAATAAAACTACAGATATGGAAAGGGAAGAAACAGTTTTAAATTTTTCCCTCTCTGGTGAGACAGCAAAAGAGACACAGATGTAAAGAACAGTCTTTTGGACTCTGTGGGAGAAGGCGAGGGTGGGATGATTTGAGAGAATAGCATTGAAACATGTATATTATCATATGTGAAACAGATCGCCAGTCCAGGTTCGAAGCATGAGACCGGGTGCTCGGGGCTGATGCCCTGGGATGACCCTGAGGGATGGGATGGGGAGGGTGGTGGGAGGGGGGTTCAGGATAGGGAACACCTGTATACCCGTGGCTGATTGATATCAATATATGGCAAAAACCCCTACAATATTATAAAGTAATTAGCCTCCAATTAAAATAAATAAATTAATTAGTAAATAAACATTCAAAGAACTAAAGAAAAAAAAAATTTCCCTCTCTGATACTGACCTGTTAGATCCAAATGCTATTTTCTTCTAACTGTATTTCCTGTGTTTCTCCAGCTTTGGCCCATGTCACTGTTTTCTGCTTCCTTTCCAAACTCACACAATTAGAGCTAAGTCTTTCTCTTCACCCCAGAAAAATCCCCAACTCCATTATTCAGAAGTCTTTACAAGAGCTGACCTCATGGGTGCTCCTGGGTTGATCCCTCTGGACTTTGCCTCTGGCCCTCTGCTCTAGTCACCAGGATGCGGCTGCTAATCCTGCTGAGCTCAACAATCCCACCCTCATCCTGCTGGGTACCACACCTCCATGGGGTGCAATCAGTGATTGCTTCTTTTGCTATTCACAGGACAGCTCAGGCCAGGCTATGACTTTGTACAGGACTCCACTGAAGGATAATCCCTTGAGTAACAGAAATGCCCGTCTTAGGACTCACAGGCCCAAGCCCAGACTCTGGCTGAGGCACCAGCAGGCTTCTGCAAAGGGGGAGAGGGGTGGGTCAGGATTCAGGCTGAATTCCCTGACAAGAAGAATTGATGCTATTATCCACTGCCTCTAAGCTCTCCGTTCTGTGAAAATGGAACTGGGTCTTTTAAGTAGTTTTCCTTTGCCTGTGGTCCTATGTTCAGCTTTGCCAGTTGGGGACAGTAGAGAAAGATTGTTGTTGTTATTCAGTCGTCAAGTTGTGTCTGACTGTTTGCAAGCCCATGGACTGCAGAACACCAGGCTTCCCTGTCCCTCACCTCTCCCAGAGTTTGCCCAAGTTCATGTCTGTTGAGTCGGTAATGCCATCCAACCAATGAAGCCATCCCTTCATGGATCACTGCCTTGTTGTGGTGAAGGGACTTGCGTAACTCAGTGAAGATATGGGTTGTGATGTGCAGGGCCACCCAGGACAGACGGGTCATAGTGGAAAGTTCTGACAAAACGTGATCCACTGGAGGAGGGAATGCAAACTACCCCAGTATACTTGCCGTGAGAACCCCATGGACTGTATAAAAAGGCAAAAAGAGAGAGACTGCAGGAGGTAAAGTTTTGTTCCCTGGTTCTGGTGTGTCTGGCATACTTTTGAGGAATCGGGCTCCTACAGAAGGGGTGCACACTTTCTAGGTTCCTATCACACACCTGGCTTCCCCAGCGCCCAGCAGTACCCAGCAATTAGCAACTTCCCTGGCACCCCCTTCAGGTGTCCTTCCATTGAGATACTTCCCCACGAACAGCTGTCTCTGGCACTAGAGGGTAGATTTCCAGAAAGTTCTAGAGGACAGATCACTAGCACGTTCCACTGGCACAGTCCGCTAATAACTTCCCTGCATCTAGTAAGCCTTTAACATGCTCTCTTCAATAAAGTTTGGATCACAGCCCTGGGGTGGGAAGAAGGTGCAGGGGGCTCTTCTTAGGCCGTCTAGGGGTAATGGCAAGCTGTTGTTTAAAGTTGCTCAGTCGTGTCTGATTCTTTGTGACCCCATGGATTGCAGTATGACAGGCTTCCCTGTCCTTCACCATCTCAAACTCATGAGCTTGAGCCAAATTCATGTTTGCTCAAACTCATGTCCATTGAGTCGGTGATGCCATCCAACCATCTTGTCCTCGGTTGTCCCCTTCTCCTCCTGCCTTCAATTTTTCCCAGCATCAGGGTCTTTTCTAATGAATTGGCTCTTCGCATCAGGTAGCCAAAGTATTGGAGCTTCAGCTTCAACCTCAGTCCTTCCAATGAATATTCAGGATTGATTTCCTTTAGGATTGACTGATTTGACCTCCTTGCAGTCCAAGGGACTTAATGGCAAGTTAAGTTGTGTTATATTGTTGGGCTTCCCTCATGGCTCAGAGGGTAAAGAATCTGCTTGCAGTTCAGACCCAGGTTCAATCCCTGGGTCAGGAAGATCCCCTGGAAAAGGGCATTACAACCCACTCCAGTATTCTTGCCTAGAGAATTTCATGGACAGAGGAGCCTGACGGGCTATATGGAATGAATTGTTTCTTTTGCCTCCAAATTCATACATTGAAATCAACTCTGCCTCTGTCTAACCCCATGTGATCACCCCCAGGCGCCTGAAAACACCAAGGGATGAGGGTAAGAGTGGGGTGGGAGTTCTGATCTGGGAAAGCCTGACTGCTAGAGGCAAGCCCTTGCTTCTTGAATTCTCTACCCCAAGTGTTGGTCACATGTTGCACAGTGCAGAGAAGAGGAAGGAGGGGATAGAATTGACACCAGCAGCCAGAAAAGAAGACCATGGGAGTTCATGGTGTATCTCATGCAAATGCTTTCCTTGCCCCTTCTCACAGTTAGTTTCCTTGAGTGACTGACCTTGCAGTACCCTGTTTGCATCCCCTCGGCTCATCAATAGCTCCATGTGTGGCACCAGGACCCCCTTAAGTCCCTGCAGCATCATCCCCCTGCTTCTCTGCCTCTGGGCTTTCTCTGAAGCTGTAGAAGTCTGTTCAGCTTATGCACACAGGTGTACTCTAGAGGTGGAGGGAGTTAATGCCCCTGAGATGCAGCCACTGGGAGATGAGAGTTGGGTGGATAAGTATCCCAGCCTCTGTCCTTCAGTGGGATGGTTTGGGGAAATATTCTATACAATGCCTCAGAGGATCCCTAACAAGATTGAACCTCAGTTGCCCACAGTGGTAATTAGCTCAGGATGCACCCTTTATTGACTTTTCTTTCTCTGCTCACTCACCTCAGACCCTCATTCTTACCTTGTGAGATCATCTCCCAAATATACCACCTGCAGCCAAGTCCTTACCTCAAGCTCTGCTTTTGGGAGAAGCTAAACTAAGGTAGGCATGCACACACCCCCACCATGGGAGGAAAAAGCCTGGTCTAACCAGAGTGGCAACGACAGACTGGAGGCTTGATAGCTTTCTTTTTACTTCGCTTTGGTCATCTCTTCATAATCTCAAAACCATTTTACATCCATGGCCCTGTAGGGCATTGGAAATGGTTCAGAGCTAGAGGAATTACCTCATATTCTCGATGACAGAACCAGGGTTCAAAAAGATCTTGACTGGCTGAAGCAATGGGGCTGCCATCAATAGGATGCAATTTAAAAGAAACAAGTGCTATGGTAAAGTTGAAAAAAAAATCGATTGTTCATGTACTGAACATGATAGTCACTAATGTGAAGTGAAATGTGGGGTTTTTCATTGATCGCAATCTCCCTGTGAGTCAAGACTTGGAAAAAAAAAAAAAGAAGCAATATGGGACACTGTTGACAGAAGCATCTAGATCAGAGGTTAACAAGCCTCTGCTTCAGCTCACTCTGGCTCACCACCACCAAGCCCAAGTCCTGGACTTTCTGCTGATTGGCCAACATATCACACACCTCTCAGGAGCCTTTTTCCATCCACTTAGCCTCACCTATCTTAAGACTTATGCCAGTCCAACCTTGACAGTGGCAGCTAGCTCTACATCAGTTTAGCCAACAGTGTCTTTGATCTGCTGTTGCCCTTGCTTTTTTCCCTGTTGCTATTGAAGCATAGGATGCTGTGGGATTGCCTGGGCATATGCACAGCATGGACGTATAAGGGAGTTAACACTCAGTGGGGCCAGACATTAGTCAGTGGTGGGCAGGGCCAGCAGGTACTTCCTTCCTCCAGTAGACGTTCCTGAGTAGCAGTGGTTTATGTGGCCTCTTGGAAGGTAGAGACCAAGAAATCCAATGTCCAAAGCTTCTGTGGGAAAGGATGTTGACTCTCTCCCTCCACTTCCTGCCCCCTAGATCACATTTCTGAATAAAGTTCTCGCATGGAAGCCTTTGCCCCAAGTTCTATTTTGTGGGGAATCTAGACTAACACGTGTTGTCTGAACCGATCCCAGGGGCCAGAGGAGCAGGCTTGTTCATTGGCTAAGATGTGGAGGGTCTGATGTAATCACCGTCAGAAGTGTAAGGGGCTCTGCCTGATGTGAGAGGGTTAGGATGCACCCAAGGAAGACCATACATAAGGTCTGCAAAGCAGATGAGGGCTGTGTGTCTCTGGCCCCAGCAATGCATGTTCATTTTAGGTCTTTAAACTGTCCCACTTCCAGTTCTGCGGGGTTGCTTCTTCTCACAGTTTCTGATACATAATAAGTGCCTTTCAAAAGCAGAAGTGATGGTACAAGTCAGATTTAGCATCTTGCGTTTGGTTCATCCTTGTTTTCACAACTTACAGCAGTGATGCAGTCACAGCCTTAGAGAAGCGTTAGGTCATTTTTCTTTAAAGGAAATTTGGCTGTGATTCTGCATCCCTCTGGATTGGGGCAGAGTTCTTTCTCAGTGATTATTGAGACTTCCAGCCCATGTCCAGGTATTGCTGGAGAAATCCCACACAGAGCAAAATATGTGGGGAAACTGTAGGTCTTTTTGTAAAAGGCATTTATTTGGCTGTGCCGGGTCTTAGTTGTGGCACACGAAATCTTTGTTGCAGTATCTTTAGTCGCGGCATGTGGACACTTAGTTGTAGGATGTGGGATCTAGTTCCCCGACCAGAGATGGAACCCAGACATTGGGAGCACAGTCTTAGCCACTGGACCACCAGGGAAGTCCCTAACCTGTAGGCCTTAGTTCTTTGCCTTTACTGTTCCCATTTGTTCAGGCTGTGTTGTATCACATTTCAGCCTGAGTCTTCCTGAATCTGGGGCCCCTATTCAGAGTCTCCTCTGGTGCTGAGAGGGCAGCTCCGCGCCCCCTCTTTCTCTGTGGGGAACCTCACAGCATCCTCTCCTTAGCGTCATGGCGACGCTGTTCTTCATCTGTTCTGTGGCCTCCTCCTCCCCGTGGTTCTCCTGTCACAACACAGAAGTACTACTGAGTTCTCTGTCTTACCTGAGGTCTCCCCAGCAGAGTTTCCTCAGAGCCTTTTCTTGAGGTGGAAAGTCACTAATTGGTAGTCTGCCGACTAAGTCCCGCCCATGACTCTGTTTTATTGTTTTATTCCCAGTGTTTTGCAAAAGAGGGAATTGCAGGTGCAGATGCGGGTATCTCGCTTTTCTGGAAAAGTCAGAATATTTGTCCCTGCTGGCTACTGATTCCCTCATCACAAGTTGGCTGGGGTGGCGAGGTGGTTCAGATGGGGCATGTGACCTATGGCTTCACCTCGGTCCTTGCAGGCATTTTGGTATCCGTGTTAATTTCTTTGATTTGATAAATATTTGTTGAGCACGTTTTCTGTATCAGACCTTGTTCTCGGCATTGGGGATACAGAAAGGACAACATGGACCAAGGACCCTATTTTGATGAAACACATATCTTGATGGAGGAGACATAATTTTTAAAAGCAGATATACTAATATTTAAGGTGTCAGGTGGTGGTAACTGCTGTGAAGAACATAAAACAGGAAGAGGGTTGTAGAAGACAGTGAGCCGAGGGGTGGGGACAAGTGTGTTGCCATTTTTTGTAAGCTGTTCCTAGAAGGTCTGTTTTCAGTGACATTTAGGCAATGAGGGGCTTCACAAGGCCAAGAAGAGAAAGTTTGTCTTCACACTGCTCCTTTCAAGCCTGGGAGGCAAGGGACTAAGGAAGACCTGGAAGGCAAGGAATTTTTGGAACCAAAATCACTGCAGATGGTGATTGCAGCCATGAAATTAAAAGACGCTTGCTCCTTGGAAGGAAAGTTATGACCAACCTAGATAGCATATTAAAAAGCAGAGACATTACTTTGGACTGTGAGAGTTGGACTGTGCAGAAAGCTGAGTGCTGAAAAATTGATGCTTTTGGACTGTGGTGTTGGAGAAGACTCTTGAGAGGCCCTTGGACTACAAGGAGATCCAACCAGTTCATCCTAAAGGAGATCAGTCCTGGGTGTTCATTGGAAGGACTGATGCTGAAGCTGAAACTCCAATACTTTGGCCACCTCATGCAAAGAGTTGACTCATTGGAAAAGACCCTGATGGCTGGGAGGGATTGGGGACAGGAGGAGAAGGGGATGACAGAGGATAAGATGGTTGGATGGCATCACCGACTCGATGGGCATGAGTTTGAGTAAACTCCAGGAGTTGGTGATGGACAGGGAGGCCTGGCATGCTGCAATTCATGGGGTCGCAGAGTCGGACACAACTGAGCGACTGAACTGAACTGAACTGAAGATAACAGAGGTCAACACTCAAAGAGTTCTCATCTGTCCTTATTTTTGCATCCTTGCAGAAGCTAAACATGAACTGATATCTTAATAAATTTTCCATCCTACTCTTATAAACATTTTCATTTATTTAAAAAAATTTCATTGAAGTACAGTTGGTTTACAGTATTGTGTTAATCTCTGCTATAGAGCAAAGTGACTCAGTTATACATACATATATTCTTTTTCGTATTCTTTTCTATTATGGTTTGTCACTGGATATTGAATATAGTTTCCTGTGCCATACTGTAGGATCCTGTTGTTTATCTGTAACAGTTTGCCTCTGCTAATCCCAAACTCCCAAGCCTTCCCACCCCCATGCAGCTCTCTCTTGGCAACCACAAGTCTGTTCTCTATGTCTGTGAGTCTTTTTTGTTTCAGATACATTCATTTGTATCATGTTTTAGATTCCATATATAAGTGATATCATATAGTATTTGTCTTTCTCTGACTTACTTTCAATCATCTCTAGGTCCATGCATGTTGCTACAAAGAGCCTTATTTCATTCTTTTTATGGTTGGGTGATATGAAACATTTTTAAGAGATAAGGCTAAATTTCAAATATAGTATTTACCCTCCATGGAGTGAATAAATCCATTTTCATTTTCTTTGGAGGGGTGAGTTGGACTTTCTGCTTTAGTCACAGGCCTCACAGAGCGAGCTTTTCTCATTTAGTCGTTGTATGAGGGTGTGGGGTATGCCTTTGACTTCTTTTCTTGGGTTATGATCACAGCTAGTGTTAAACTACTGCATGCTGCCTGATCATACACAAGGATTTGGTCATCCACATAAACATGATGCTGTTGTGAGTTCACTTTTCTATTTAGAGAAACATGTCAGCTAGAAATACCTCCACCTTATTACCCAGACGCATGCGTGCCGAGCAAGTCTCCAAAATAGCCCTTTGAGTAAGTGGCAGCTTTAAAAACCATCCAGCCGCCGACTTCAAACCAGAAGGTCAGCAGAGGAGAGTGGAGGTTGGATTCTGAACGGTCAAGGTGCCCACAGGAGTTTAGTAGGAGTCAGGATTTTGGAGACTTGAACAGCCAAACAGCGGCTTCTCCTTGGATTTCTTGCCTGTTCTTGGTCTTTTCTCTTCAGACTTCACGATGAATGTGCAGGCTTGCTCTAGGTGTGGGTACGGAGTGTACCCTGCTGAGAAGATCAACTGTCTAGACCAGGTCAGTAGACATTTCTTGGCCTTTGCAGATTGTCACAAACTTGGGAAATATATCTTTTACATATGGACATGTGGGTTTTTTTGAGCCACCAAGATATGATGTTTTCCCCACTTTTCTTCAGTTCTACCCATTTCTAGCTACATCTCCTGTATTGTCTCAAAAAAAAAAAATTGTGAGTTTTATCACCATTTTATCCCTAAAGCTCATTTTTTTTTTTTTTGCCCAGAAATATATAAGATTCCTGAGAACTAAAGAAAAGGTAATTTTGCTCAATCTTTTCTGTTTGGTTTCTAGATATGGCACAAAGCTTGTTTTCACTGTGAAGTTTGCAAGATGATGCTATCAGTAAATAACTTTGTGAGTCACCAGAAAAAGCCATACTGTCACGCGTAAGTGTTTGATGTCCCTCCCCACCACCTCTTGAATTATATTTGTTGTTTTTTTTTTTTTAAATAAGTAACCAACCAGAGGTTCAAATCGCACACTCCAGGGTTATATCCAAGAACCCAAGAAATGTCTTCTCAAAAATTTTTACGTACATACAGTCATTAAAGAGATCTGACACAGGATTTTATGCAATGGACAGAAAGTTGAAAATTTCAAATTTCTTACAAGTGAAAGACAAAATCTATCCTCTATAACCCCATGTCAAATTATTAAAGATTGTGCAGAACAGTGTAATTGCTGTGGATATACAGAAAGCTTTAAAATGTTTTCTTTTAAATAATTTCAGGTAAATAATTTCCAGTTAAATTTGGTGTTTATGTTAAATAGGTTGAATTTATTTGATTTGCTTTTCTTTCTTTATGCCGCATTGCCTGGAAACTCTTGAATTTAATTATTACGTCTTACATTTTTTTGATGTAAAAAGTGACTCTTCCTTTAAGAATAGTCACTCAGTCATCTTGGATAAAGTACATTTCTAATTCTGATTTATATCTACTTTTCGTAGCCATAACCCCAAGAACAACACTTTTACAAGTGTCTATTACACTCCATTAAATCTAAATGTGAGGAAACCTCCAGAGGCCATTTGTGGGGTAAGTTACTTAATTTTGAATTTCAAAATAGTGTGTAAATAAATTTTCTTAGCTCAGGCACTTCTTAGGTTTTTAAGTGATTTTGTAAATATGGAGAAAATGGGCAGGTTCACATCTAGGCAGAAAATGGGCAGGTTTATACCTAGGCATGTTTGAGTAACAAATATTGCTGTTTGTCCTGCCACAACATAGAGGCCCATACAGGATAATCCAGCTTGAATACCTGAGGATCTTGTATCCATTTTAATCTCCTTGTGCCTGTCAGCTCTGTACACATTGATACAGCAGGCCATGCATACACCAGGTGCTTAATACATAAAACAAAGTTCACATAGTTGGGAAATATTACAAAGCCCTTTCTTTCCCCATTATATTTGGGTACAAACATGGAAACCTCTAGTTCCACACTATTAAATCTCTCTGCATTGGGTAGTGTTTAAGATCTCTTTCCCCATGGGTAGGGGTAGGTCAGAGATACTCTGATCTGTAACTGATGTTTCGGTAGGCCAGGAGGCCATATTGATTAACCAACCTGTTTTGAAAAACTAACAGTAGAGTTTTGTCAGAAAACTATTGATTGAACGCTTGCATTTATTAAAATGATGAATCATTTCACTTGCCTCCCCCGGGCCTCATAGCAAGTTGTTTTATGGGGTGGAACTAGCAGCTTTCTAAAATTAGAGACTGACACAGGAGGTGGAAGGCTGTCTAGTAATCTGCCTTCCTCATGTTACCTCGCCCTATCCTGACTCTCCTGCCTGCCCAGGCCACGTCCTCCTCAAGAAGATGGTTTAGGTTGAGTTTATCCTTCCCATGGCTTTCTATACATAACTGCCAACTAGCTTATTTCACTAAGTGCTTTGCTCCAATTGTGAGTTTATTATTTTTTTTTAACAAGCTTAGGTTAACATTTACTGTGTAATTACTTAACTAATTTAACACATTACAATCCAATAGAATAAATACTACTATTATCCCATTCTACTGGTGAGGAAACTGAGGCTTGGAGAGTTGTTCATGTATCTATCATTGACTTCTAACAATTGAGAAGCCTGAAGAATTCATGAGCCATTGATTACTGAGAAGGCTGATTCTTTTTGCGTTCAAAAATCCTTTTTGTCTTTGCTTGTTTGTGTGGGTTTTGTTGTTGTTTGTTTTTGTCTCTTAACATCTCACACAAAATTGACAGTACTGAATTTAACTCTCAGTTCGACAGAGTGCCAGACACTTTGCAACGCCCTTTATCTGTATAATCTCACTCATTCTTCACAAAAACCCTCTGCAGTATTATATTACAGTTGGAGAGGCTGAGGCTCACAGAAGTTAGGTAACTTACCCAGTTTTACCGGGCCTGTTGAATGGGTACAAATCCAGACCTCTGTCACTCTAGGACCCATATTCTAAGCTGCTCAGTCAGCCTATTCCCATGTACTTAGGGTGTGGCAAACTATCCAGAAGGAAAAAAAAGCACTTGTTTATGTTTACAAACATCCAGATATTTCAGCAGCTCTGGGGCCAGAGTTTGCCCAGAGATTGAATACAAGGAGGTGTACTTATATATCAGAATATTGTTTGTATTTGTCACAAAAAGATCCATAATATCTCTATCTTCCACCCTCAGTGAGGTATCAACTGGCATGTCCCCCTTACAAAATCTTACAACAGATCAGGCAATACTTACCTTCCTTTGAAGTGGTGGTGAAATCAGTTTTTTGTAACTTGTATGACAGGCCGGACCTGGAGCGAGATTATCGCTCATTCTATTTCCAGCCACAGGCAATGACGTGAGCTTCCCAGGAAGCCTGTGTGTGTGTGTTAGTTCAGATCTGTGTGAATATGTGTGTATGTGTGTGAATATGTGTGTTTGCATATGGGGAGTGTATGTATGTGTGTATGTAGGTGTAAATATGTGTGCATGTGTATACATGTGTGTATACATGGTGTATATACATGTGCGAATATATATGAATGTGTATATACATGCCTGTGTGCACATTTGTGTATGTGTATGGTATGTGTATATATGTATATGTGTGTTATCTCTGTGTGTATATGGTGGATGTGTGTTTACATGCATGTGTATACACTTACATATGTGTGTGCATGCATATGCGTGCATGCGTGTACACACACGTGTGTGTCTGTGTATGTATGCATATATGTGTATATGTGTGCATGTGTGTGTGTGCGTGTGTACAGAACAACTGACTGCTGAGACCCATTTCTCCTCCTTTCCCACCAGGGGAAAAATTAAGTGGACACTCATGTCCCTTCTAGACCCCAGATCTTACAACCCCTCTGGGGAATGTTGTGGATTGCATTCTTACTCCCTTTTCTTCTCTGGGAGACTTTGCCAATTGAATAAAAAACAGATTCATAGTGCATGTGCTAAAATTAAAAAAGGAAAGAAAGGGATTCTTCAGTTACGGCGATGAAGGTGAAATGGCATTTGAAGCTGTCAACATTTTTCTGTTTTTTTTAAATGTCACTCTTCGAAAAATAAATGCATAAATAAATATTTACTAAGACAGAATTTCCTGTTTGGTAGGTGTGAATGGAACTTTTAGCAGAATAGAACATCTAGATTCTCTCCTATTCAGAGAATGAACTTTAGCCCTTAATGCTTCCTTACTCCACAAATAACATTTATGGCTTTTTTCCTCTTCCTATTTCCTCCGAATAGTCATGAGCCCTGTGAGAGGTCTCTACGGAGGCAGGCACCCCCCTTGCTGCCTATACTGTGGGAGAAGGGCAGAAAATACAGATTCCTGTGTACTTTGGTCACGTGATTCTGATTCCTTTAGTCAGTGGCTCTAAAGGAGGGCGGTTTTGCCCCCTAGGGGATATTTGGTGATGTCAGAGGGACTTTTTCTGGTCAAAACTGGGAAGGTAAGAATACTGGTGGCATCTGGTGGATAGAGACCACCCATCTTGCTCAGCATCCTGCCATGAGCTAGACAGGCTGCCTCCAACAAGAAATGAACTGGCCCCAAATGTCAGTGGAGCTGCTTACAAGAAACTTTGCCGTGAGTTTATGTAGTGTTCAAGGTAATTTCTCAATAGCCAAGAGAAAAGGCATGTAGAAATTTCTCAACTTATGTACTTAAAAATGTACATGTTCGTGCTGCATTAAACAAGCCCAGACAAAGTGCCCTTGACAGGGAACTAGAATTCCCAGGTTCTGAACCTGGCTTTGTTAACCTGCTGAATGATTTCAATAAGTTTACTTCTCTTCTCTGAGCTTCTTTCCTTATCTGTAAAATTAATGATTTAAATTTCAACTTGTTTAAGTTGCAGATTTCTGGGCTCCATCTTGGATCTCAAACATTATGATATCTGGGTTTGAACCTAAGCCCCGATATTTTCTTTTGTGGTTAGTTCTTCTTATGTTCTCCTTAAGAAATCTTTGCCTATGCCAAAGTCATGAAGATGTGGTTAGACATCAGTTCTCTTCAAATTGATCAACGCATTTAGTGCAGTCCCAGCCAAAACTCTGGTGTTTTTCATAAAAATTGACAAACTGATTCTAAAATTGATGTGAACATACAGCGATTCTAGAATGGCCAAGAAATCTTGAAGAACAAAATCAAAGGACTTAGGTGACCAGGTTTCTAGGATCCTCTGTCCATGAAATTCTCCAGGCAAGAATACTGAAGTGGGTTGCCATTCCCTTCTCCAGAGGATCTTTCCCACCCAAGGATCGAACCCAGGTCTCCTACATTGCAGGTGGATTCTTTACCATCTGAGCCACCAGGGTGCCTCTTGTAATTGTTAACTCAGTGGAATAATATTGGCATAAGAATTGACAGGTCAGTGGAAAACAATACAAGGTTCAGAAATAGAGTTGCACATATGTGGTCACCTGAGTTACATCAAAGGCACCACTGCAATTCAGTGTAGCAAGAATCATCTAAATAAATGGTACCCGAGTGACTGGACACTTACATAGAAGAAACGAACCTTGATACCTACCTCATATCTGTACATAAGCATTAATACAAGGTGTGTTATGGATCAAGATGTGAAAGGTGGAATCATAAAGCATAGCAGAACACCTACATGAATTTGAGGAGCCAGCATTTAACAAGCTCCCTGAGTGTTGCACAGGCTAGTTAGGAACCACTGCTGTCATGTCTAGTGTTTTCTAAGCTGAATACTTGGTGCTGGGCGATAAGCTTGTAGAGACATTGTCTTTTTATTTGCGCTGCAAAATAGAGCTTTTCACACTGTAGGTGCTAGCCAGGTGCCACTTGGCTGGTGGTACAGATGAAGCCAGTGGTGACACTTGTCAGCACAGTACAGTTAAGATGCTCTGCAGTTGAGACTTAGGATCCGCTCCCCCTCCCAATTTAGTTCTATATTATTTGTTACCTTTCTCGTGTCTGATGGAAGCATTACTGACAACATCTTCATTGTGCAGATCGATGGCCAAGAGGATGGTGAACGGTTTAAGTCAGTTTTTCACTGGGACATGAAATCCAAGGATGAGGCCGCTGCACCTAACAGGCAACCACTGGTGGATGAGGTGAGGCGAGAGTTATAAACAGGTTTGGAAGCAGAGAAAAGAGTGACACATTGTGCAGATGACATGTGTAGTCAGCATTACTTCTAGAGGGAATTGGTTAAGCTTTCTTCTATCCATCTTGTCATTCCAGTGGTCTACAGAAGACCTCCATGGTCTGTTTCCCACATTCTCACAATACTTGGTATTACCAGACAAAAGTTTTGACAACCTGTAGCTTGGTTTCTTCTGTTTAAACTTTCCTGATTGCAAGTCTAGTTGAGCGTATTTTCACACATGAATGATCTGACTTTTCAGATCGCCAAAGGATGGTTCTACTCAAACTGTCCAATTTGCCGTACCTCCAGCCCACTTGGCTCCCTATCTCTTCCCCCCAATTCCAGTGAAATCCATTTCCTCATGGTCTTTCACATGAAGTCTATCATTGCCTTCATGCTTTTATTCATGGCAGTCCCCACTCTTAGAATTTATCCAACATATGTTTGTTTTTTTCTTTTTTAAAGTCAGCATGTATTTATTGAGTATTAAATGCCAGGCACTATTCCAGGCTGCTGGAATACTTCAGTGCACAAAACAGACAAAAATCTCTGCCTTCATGGAACAGACCTCCTTGAGCAGATGCTTTTTCTTATTCCTTTGCATCATCTGGCAACTGACCTCATCCCTGGAGGTCCAGCTCAAATTCCTGTCCAAATCAGGGGCCCTCACATGGAGATTGCTTTTTCAAAACTCTCACTGTGTTTATCTTCAATATAGTACATTTAAGCACCAAGCATTTTCTAATCGCTAATTGTTTCATGTGTTAGTTTTATCTCCCTAGATAAACCACACATATCTTAAAAGAGGAACTTTGTCTTCTTTTTTTTCTTTTTTGATTTTCTTTTCCTAGTGTTAATTGCTTAATCTAGCGCTTGGCGCACAACAGGTAGCAGGATTTTGAAGCTTGGCTGAATAATGCTGATTAATCTCAGATGACCTGTCCACAGCAACTCCCTGCTGCCCCATCTTGATGCAATAATGAGCCAAAAAAATGTTAAGTTACGTTTGGAACTGCTATGATATCAGTCAATCTCCGAAAGTTTTGGTTATTTAGGACATTAGGTTATTTTCTAGTTTGAAAAAAATGAACATTCTGGTTAGCTGAGACCTGCCATGTAGCAGGAGGAGTTTATCATTTTTAGAGAATTTCTGTCTTTTCTCTCTTATGTTGACGATGTAGGTGAGCATTGCTGGGAGGGTGGGGTAGGTAGGATGATCTTACCAAGCAAGTGTGTGGGCTGTGTGTTTCTCTGCATTTATGTTTTTCCTCTCCAGAGAGCCTATTGGAGTGGATACAGGGAAGGGAATGCCTGGTGCCCAGGAGCTCTGCCAGACCCTGAAATCGTAAGGATGGTGGAGGCACGAAAGTCACTGGGTGAGGTAAGGGCCCTAGGAAATTACTTTAGCAGTTAGCTTGAATGTTCATTAAGATTGTGATAGAATACTGGCCCTCCCCCAAACATTCCCATGTCCTAGTCCCCGGAACCTATGAATATGCTACTATGCATGGCCAAAGATATGATGAAGGTAGGGATTTTTTTAATTGAAGTATAGCTGATTTGCTTCCCAGGTAGCTCAGTGGTAAAGAATCCGCCTGTCAATGCAGGAGAGGCTGGAGACAAGGGAGACATGGGTTTGATCCTTGGGTTGGGAAGATCCCCTGGAGGAGGAAATGGCAACCCACTGCAGTATTCTGGCCTGGAACATCCCATGGACAGAGGAGCCTGGTGGGCTACAGTCCATCGGGTTGCAAAGAGCTGGACATGACTGAACGATTGAACAAACATACATAAGTTGATTTACAGTCTTGTGTTAGTTTCTGATGTACAGCAGAGTGATTCAGTTATATGTATACATATATATGCACATATATTCTTTTTCATGTTCTTTTCCATTATAATTAATTACAAGATAATGAATATAGTTCCCTATGCTATCCAATGGGACCTTGTTTTTTATTTTATACATAGTAGTTTGTATCTGCTAAACTCAAGTTCCTAATTAAGGTAAGGATCTTGAGATAGGAAGATTATCCTGGATGATTAACGGGGACCAAATGTGATCACAAGCGTGCTTATAAGGAGGGAGGCAGGAGAGTCAGAGTCAGAGAAAAGATGATGTGGCAACAGAAGCAGAGGTCAAAGCTGTCTGGGGCTGTAAACCAAGAACTGTGGACAGCCTCTTGAAGCTGGAAAAGGCAAAGAAATGGATTTCCTACCAGAGCTTTCAAAACCAGCCCTGATGCCCTATTTTAGATTTTGGACCTGTCGCACCATAAGAGAGATCTTAGTAGGTTTTCATTGTAGGAAAGACAATTTTACCCGAGGTTATGGAATTCCTTAATGATCTGCATGCTGTATCCTCTAGTTCTCTCCCTAAACCCAGGGCACCTGTCCTTTGAAGAAACCACTTTGGAAAATATTGTTAGGCTTGAGTAACTTTTCTTTAGCACATGGAAAGAAAACAACTGAAGCACAGTTGCTAAGGTGCTGTGTTTCGTTAGGAAAGCAGACTAGCAGAGATATTGAAAAGTAAGGAGGAGAAAAGAACAGATATTTCACTCCCAGTACTGTAGAAATGTGTCTGGTGGTGGTTTAGTCATTAAGTCGTGTCCAAATCTGCGACCCTATGGACTGTAGAGCCCGCCATGGACTGTGGGCCCATGGACTGAGGAGCCTGCCAGGCTTCTCTGTCCATAAGGACTTTCCAGGCAAGAATAGTGGAGTGGGTTGCCATTTTCGGCTTCAGGGGATCTTCCTGACCCAGGGATCTAACGTAGGTTCCCTGCACTGGAGGCAGATTCTTTATACCGACTGAGCTACCAGGGAAGTCCAGAACTGTGTCTAGTGGATGAGTTGCTGAAGGGTCTCCTGCATAATAATTGCTGCATTATCTTACAAGCCTTTGAGTCAAGTGGCCTCCCTTGGGTTGTGCCGGGTTCCACAGAGTTTAATATAAACATTGAAGGGGAAACTCTTTGACCTGGGAAATACGATTTCTTCAGCCTTGAAGGTGTTAATTTAAATCACCAAGTGAATAATTTTCAAATTTATTCCAGGAGACCAAAATATTTTCCTAGTACCATATACATTCCAGTTGCATTGGTTCTGATGATGCTTGCTATTGCAGTTTTATTCATTCTCATTGGAGATCCTATTGGTTCTCATGCTGACATTGGTCTGACCAACAGGAGTATCCAGAAGACTATGAGCAACAGAGAGGCAAAGGGAGTTTTCCAGCCATGATTACACCTGCTTATCAAAGGGCCAAGATCGCCAACCAGCTGGCCAGCCAAGTGAGTGTCTTAGTGCTTACTCGCCGTTGATTACACTAATTTTTGTCATTAGTGAATCCCTGGGATTCAGGTAAAATCCAACAGGAGAGTTCTTTGGGGGGCAGTAGGTACCCTGAGTACAATATTACGAAAAAGACTGTGTTCTACATTTTCTGTCTCAGTCATTATCTATGCCCGTGCCTCCTCTATCAATGGAGAGAAGACCATGTTGTCCACCCCAAAACTGATCCAAATAATTTTTTGAGGTTAAGCATCAAGGACACTGATTTTTATTAAGAGGGTGGCAGATCCTACTGAAGAACAGCATAGCTGGTTGATTTAGAGCTCAGATTCTGGAGCCAGCTATATTGGGATTTGAATCCTGGCTCTCTTGCTTCGTAGCTATGGGACCCTGCACAAATTACTTAACCTCTCTGTTCCCCAGCTGCTCATCTGTAAAATGGGGAAAATCATAGTCCTGCCTCATGTGATTGTTACAGAGACAAATGAATATTTGTTCAAGTTTAGCAGTTCCTGGCACTCTCTTGGACTGAACACATGTGCATGTTTTTGGAGAGGAGCCCATAAAGCAAGCCAGAAAGACCTGCCATAGATTGCCTTAAGTGTTGCCCAGTGGTGTAGCTTCAGCTCAGTCGCAGGGAGAGGTCCTACAAAGGCTGCTGGGTGTGACCTTGACTCCGTGCTGTCTCCTCACCAGGTGGAGTACAAGAGAGGGCATGATGAGCGCATCTCCAGGTTCAGCACGGTGGCGGATACCCCCGAGCTGCTCCGGGCCAAGGCTGGTGGACAGCTTCAAAGTGATGTAAGAAGGCCAAAAAGAAAAGAAAGCAATGATGATGGTGGCCAGACACTGTGACTCTTCTTTAAGGTTCCCCACTCTTTCCTAACATGGAGAAGGGTGGTCAGGTCAGATTCAGCAGCTAGCACAGACCACATGAAAACTCCTCCTTAGAAAAGTTTACACGGTATTAGTAACAAACTAGATATTTCTGATTAACCTGGAAGAATTCTCTCCTTGTCACTGCAAATTACAGAATAGAACTTCCAAAGAATTTGTACCATTTGCCTTTTCCATTCCACTTGCTCCACTGCATAATAAGATGGAAAACTTAGTGTTGTTCTGATTGGGAAGTTTAAGCACGAATCCAGGTTCAGCTTAACGAGTGGCTTCCACTTGCCTTGGTTGGCCTGCACCAGCTGCTCACAAGTATGTGTTGAATTCTGCCTTGAGCATCTCCATGTATCAGACACTGAGTGTTGGGAATAAAATGGTAAATAAGGGTCCATCAAGCACTAAACCTACTACATTGCCTAAGAGATCTGATGGGAGATGTGCATGTGTTATGGAGCCCTTAGCGGGACTTCTCACTCAGATTGCCTGGTAGATGGTGGGATTGTGGTATGTGATTCAAAACATTTCTTTTCTCAGGTGAGATACTCAGAGGCCTATGAACAGCAGAGAGGGAAAGGCAGTTTTCCTGCTATGATCACACCTGCTTATCAGATAGCCAAAAGAGCCAACGAGCTGGCAAGTGATGTAAGTGTCCGGGGCAATGTTGTCACGTGAGGGGAGGGGTCAGGAAGTTACCCAGACCTGGCGAGTCCAACTTCCTGCCTTCTTTTGTGCGCACTGTGGATCCAAGAAGGAACATTCCTTCAGAGTTTTCAGTCAGTTTTACTAGAACAATGATCTGGCACTTTTATGTCTAAGACACACTCCCTAGACTCCAGCAGAAAAAGAACTTTCCGTAGACATTCATTTTGAATCTTCTGACCCGTGTGCATAAGAGGCTAAATTTACCAGGTGTATCCTTCTCTCCCCTTCAAATAGGTGAGATACCATCAACAATATCAAAGAGAAATGAAGGGAGTGGCTGGCCCTGCTGCTGGAGCTGAGGGCCCATTGCCAAAGGATTACATGGACCAGTATGGCCAGGTATGTGATAAAGTGACTTCCTGGGAGACTATCCTTTTGGATGGTCAGGTCTCAGTTTGGCAACCCTCTAGCCCGTGACCCAACCTGTGACAGTTTACTCAGGGATTGGGCTGTCATTTATATTTGTCCTATTTATGGAACGTGGATTTCAAAGCTGGAAAGTAGCAGGCAAACAATTACACATGTTTCAGCTTGACTCACTTAGGAAAACAAATTCTAAGTACTTTATATTTCCTTTTTTAAAAAAAAAAAACTAAAGGACCTATATCAGAATGGTGCATTTGCTAGGAATAAAGCATCCTCATCTATTCATTGAAGAAAAGTCCTGAGGACTCAGACTGGCTGTGTTTAGCCTGTCACTACATAGTAGTACCAAAGGGATCAATGCATGTATTGAAAAATATTTTGCTGAGTAGCAGGATTCTTTTTCTTAGAAAGTGAATTTCTTATCTAGGTTGCCAGATAAAGCAATATGCCAGAGGGGGGAAAAAAAGCATATTGCTTTATGCCTTTTTTTCTCAATTTCATTTCTTCAGTGAACTACATCTTGACAGGATGTAAAAAGATTGAGTGACAATTACAAGCTAATTTTATTTACATATTCCTCTGTATTTTCTGGTACTAGACAGCTGTTATAAGGGGAAAATGGAACATTAATTTTTCGTGATTGTAACTAAAGAATGTTGGAAGATCAAATGTGTGTACTGGAAGAGTGTGTTCAGTTGGGCTTAGTTGATATTTTTCTCTTAATTCGACAGTTGTTTAAATTTTTTGGCACTGAGTAGACTTTACAACACATGTAACTTATTCGATATATATAATTTATAAAAGGAAACAAATAACTGATTTTTCTACTTCAGAAAACTGAGTTGCTTACATTGGGGGATATATTCATGTGAAGCTTTAATTTTTTTTTAATTAGTTAATTAATTAATTTTACTTTACAATATTGTGTTGGTTTTGCCACACATTGACATGAATCAGCCACGGGTGTACATGTGTTCTCCATCCTGAACCCCCCTCCCACCTCCCTCCCCATCCCATCCCGCTGGGTCATCCCAGTGCACCAGCCCCGAACACCCTGTCTCAAGCATCAAACCTGGACTGGCAATTCGTTTCACATATGATGATATACATGTTTCATGTGAAACTAAATAAATATAGGTTTCGACCCCTTTGCAAATGTCTGTCTGAACACAAATGTTTGAATTTATAAGGCCATTTTATTAAATTCCACAATAATTGTTAGTCAAATGGTCTCTTAGTGCTTAAAGCTCAATGAGAATATTTTTTGTAATTGTATTTATTTGTTTATTTTTGGTGGTGCTGGGTCTTTGTTGCTGTGTGGGCTTTTCTCTGGTTGCAGTGAGCAGGAGCTACTCTCTAGTTGGCATGTGCAGGCTTCTCATTGCAATAGTCTCCTTTGTTGCGGAGCACAGGCTCTAGGGTGCACAGGCTTCAGCAGTTGTGACACGTGGACTCGAGAGCAAAGGCTCAATAGTTGTAATGCATGGGCTTACTTGCTCTGTGGCATGTGGGATCTTACTGAATCAGGGATCAAACTCATGTCGCCTGCATTGACAGGCAGATTCCTTACCTCTGAGCCCCCAGGGAAACCCCAAAATATGTTTTTATTGGTTTTATGTTCTAAATATGTTGCTCAGATACTCTGGACAACTTTTCAAAGTCAGTTTTAAAAATACTTGGCTTCCATATTCAGCAGAAAATATTTTGTTCTATATTTGGGCCGTCCTATCTACCACTGTTATTACACACATATAATTTCTTATGTGTGTCTAGGCCTTTCTATACACAGTGATGAAATCTAACTTCCTACTGCCAGAGTGGAGCCTTGATTATTAGGGCATTTTGGTTAAGTTTCCAATCGTGATAATGGGCTTCCCAGGTGGTGCTACCGGTAAAGAATTCATCTGCCAATGCAGGAGATATAAGAGACGTGGGTTTGATCTCTGGGTTGGGAAGATCCCTTGGAGTAGGAAATGACACCTCAGTCCAGTGAACTCACCTGGAAAATTTCATGGGCAGAGGAGCCTGATGGGCTATAGTCCATGAGACTGCAAAGAGTCTGATATGACTAAGCGGCTGAGCACACAGCACGTGGAATCATGATAATAACAAATACAAGAATCAAACTGAGTCTGGTTTGATAGCACCACCAGCAGCTGTCAGTCAAGAGGACTCCATCCCCTGTGGTGCTTCATTATGATTTATGTGACTCGTCAGGGTGAGAGTAGCAGGGAGTGAGAAAGAAACAGGCAGTCAGATGAACGATAAATATCTGTAATGCCTAAATGACAAAATAATTCATTCTTTTTAATGCATATTTTTAGGTTAATGGACTTTAGCATGTAATCTATTATTGTAACCAGTCGTCTTCCCAATAGGATTAAGTGTCTCAAAAAGATTTACATACTAAAAAAAAAAGATTTACATACACAACATATATTCATATAAACAGAGACGTTAAAATAAAGCTACAAACCAACTCCAAATCATAATGCAGAAAGGGCAAAAGGAGGCTACCAAAGAATTTGAGTCTTTGTTATTATTATTTTTTTAGCTTGACTTTTTTCACTTACTATATGTGGCCCAGAACCTTCTGGCAACCAACCAAAAAGGAGCTCTTAGGCTAAGCAGTTGTCATTACTGGGTAGAAAGGAGCCCTGGGCATTCTAATTTGACCCAACTCTTTCATATAAGAGAGTAGTATGCCAGGCTTGGAATGGTGTTTCTGGAGCCAGGCAGCCCCACCACGGAGGAGGCCAGAGTGAGATGGAGTCATGAGCCCGAGGGGACACACTAAGGGTTGTTTCAGATCGGTGGGAGCACAGATGAGGAAGCAGCCGGTTCTGCCTGGGGCAGGCCCGGGAGTGAGGGAGGAGTTCCCTGGAGAGAAGGTAGCATCTGATGGAGTTTTGAAGTACATCTGGTTCCTGATTGCTGGGGAAAGTGTACACCAGTGACGTGGGGCTTCCCAGCTGCTGCTGCTGCTGCTGCTAAGTCACTTCAGTCGTGTCCAACTCTGTGCGACCCCATAGACGGCAGCCCACCAGGCTCCGCCGTCCCTGGGATTTTCCAGGCAAGAGTACTGGAGTGGGTTGCCATTGCCTTCTCCATGCAGGTGGTGCTAGTGGTAAAGAACCTGCCTGCCAATGCAGGAAACGTAAGAGCCTTGGATTCGATCCCTGGGTCGGGAAGATCCCATAGAGACGGGCATGACAACCCATTCCCATACTCTTGCCTGGAGAATCCCATGGACAGAGGAGCCAGGTGGGCTAAGTCTGTAGGGTCGCAAAGAGTTGGATGTCACTGAAGCGACTTAGAACAAACGTGAGGACATTTCCATGAGAAGGAGGGTTCTCCTTTATGGGAGTGGCAGGGTGATGTTGTGGGGAGGAAGGAAGAAATCGAGACTCAGATTGTAATACTTAGTTTGAAATATACATTTGGTCCCAGTTGAGATCATCTTATGGAAATTTGAAATCTTTTCCTCCAAATATCAAAAATTCAAATTGTTATATAACCTTCCTTTATTGGTAAATGAAATGAATCCATCGTTGGGGGAGGCAGTTTGTGGGATATCAGTGCCTCTCTGCATAGACCTGCCAACAGGTCTGTGAACAGTAGCGTTCAAGATCCTTGGAAGGCAGAGGGACTTTCCTGGTGTCTTTTAAGAAATGATTACTCCATGCGCCTAGGAGACTCATACAGCGTCATAACTTATCTGATGGGAACAATGATGCCAATGATAGTCGTTTCCATTTACTTAGTGCTGACCCCAGTAAGTGTGCTGGGCAATAGTAGGTGGGTCTGCCTCCAGAGTCCACCAGCTCAATAACCACATGTACTGCTCTTAGGGGTGAACACAGGAGGGTTCAGTGTGGACGGGCCTCCATGGGAACAGGAGATATAAGAACAAGAGATGTAGGAGAGATCATTGCTAATCCCCTACCCATTCCAGTGAAAGAGCATTACTGATTAAAGTGTTTTGAAATTAGCTAATTATCTATTTGGCTGCACTGAGTCTTTGTTGCTTTGCTTTCTCTGTTTGCGGTGAGCAGGGGCTACTCTCTGGCTGTTGTGCATGAGCTTCTCAGAGCTTCTCGTTGTGGTGGCTTCTCCTGTTGCAGAGCACAGGCTCTAGGGCACTTGAGCTTCGGTAGTTGCTGCACTCAGCCTCAGTAGTTGTGACATACAGACTTAGTTGCCCCTGCAGCATGTGGGATCCTAGGTCCCAGGCCAGGAATAGAACCCTTGTCCCCAGATTCTTAACTGCTGGACCACCAGGGAAGTCCCCTGATTAAAATTTTCTATTGACCCAGCAGGGTTACTCAGAAGAGTATGGTGAGCACAGAGGAAAGGGTAGCTTCCCGGCCATGATCACCCCAGCTTATCAGAACGCCAAGAAAGCCAACGAACTCGCTAGTGATGTAAGTACCTCATTGCGACAACCCACAGAGCCACAGAAGCAGAGGAAAAATGAGACTTTGGAGGCTGTGCTTGCTGAAACCTACAGCCAGTCAAATTTTTCAGAGCTGAGTCAAAGCAGAATGTTAACCTTCAATTCCTAACCAAATTTCCGACATCTGCTTTCTGGGTTCATACAGTTAGGTCACATTTGTCTGCTTTAAAGCAGACTGACATGGACAAACCACATCACTTACTTGAGGTCAGCCGAAGCAAGTGCAGATACCAGTCCAGCCAAATAAGATGGAGTTAGGAGAGTCTTTGCAAAATAACCCACTTTAGAAATTGGGCACTCAAGAGGAATAGCTGCTTAAAATAAACAGTATGATTATCAAACTGGGTATAACCCAGTTGATAAAATAATTTTTATTTGTAGAATGTTAGCCAATTGTCCATCGTTGAAAGATAAGCTATCATTACACTTGGTAAAGTGACATGCACACTGCAGATCTTTCACCATCTTGATCTTGATCAATCAGAAGCCCAGCATTCGTCTCATACCCCCTTTGCCCTTCTTCTTTACTTTGTTCCTACTCAGTTATTACCCATTTCCCTAGAAAAGTGCACTTTGTCCTGAGAGGGGAAATAAAGGACACATTCATCACTTGAGGCTGGATGAGAAATGGTTGTTAAAACCAAAGGCAGAATGGGTTTTTGGATGATATGTCTAGGTATGATCATTCTGAGACCTTTCTTCATGCAGAACTAGAATGTAAAGTGTAAAAAATGTGAAAGGGGGCAGTAATATTTTAGTCTAAAAGGGAGTGAGTGGTGTAGGGACTTAGTGGAGGAAAAACCCATGTGATTTTTTTTTTCCTCCAGAAAATTGTATGAAGTAAATGTTGACATGAAATGTGGGGTAGATGTGGAGTGACTTCTCTCCTGGAGAATGAAAGCAACTCTGTTCTTTGTGTGCTTCTTTCAGATAAAATACAGGCAAGACTTCAATAAGATGAAGGGTGCTGCACATTATCATTCCCTCCCAGCCCAGGACAACTTGGTTCTGAAGCGGGCTCAGAGTGTGAACAAGCTCGTGAGTGAGGTACGTAGGGGGACAGCCCCATCTGTGTGCTGTCACCTCCTTTGATTCCGACAGACAGTGAAGGGGTGACCCCAGAATGAAAAATTCTATGTTAACGCCACATGAGCTACACACGTGTTACCAGTTGCCAAAGAACGAATAGGTAGTCAAAAGCAATTCATAACAGAGCCTAGAACCAAACTAATTAAATCTTTCTCTGATGGTTCAGAAGTTTCCTCCTAAAATTCTCACAGGGCTGTGGATATTCCAAAGTTCCCAGGAGTAGATTTCTAGTTGCCCGAATATTGGATGAGCCAACCTTTATAACCATAAGTCATTCTTAAAGAGTGGAAATCAAAGATGAGGAGTGTTTTGAACATGGAACCTCCTTCATTGTCTTGTTTTTGTAGTCAGGTTTCCAAGAAGCTCTGTGTGCTATATGAATTCCCCTTGCCTTAGAGGCAGACCTGGCTGCCAGAGACAGTGTTTCGTTTGGCCTGCCAAGGGGTTAGGATTTTTAGAATTGCTAGGGCTGTTTGCAAGGGAATATCCCCTCTAGTTCCCCATATCCTTTTTATTGTTCTTGAGTTTCTTATAGCAGCTTCTTCTCTGTTGCCATCACCTATCAGGACCCTGAAGTCTTTCGAGTTGTCAGCCTCTTGCCAGGCTCTGCATAGGACTCATCTAACAAGTTGTCTGAAACTCAAAAAAAGATACGCAAATATCCTAAAAGATTTTTCTTCTCTTTCCTGAGAGTCAGTCCTTTATTTCAAAAAGTGCCTTAGCCTGTGATGCTGCTCAGAATCACAAGAGTATACATTTCCTGGGCATCATCAGAAACTTCAGATACTTAGAAATAGTGGATAGGTGACTAGCCCTTGGAACCTGCATTTAAAAATAAAATTGTATATTTGGCTGTGCCAGGTCGTAGTTGCTGCACATGGCATCTGGTTCTCTGACCAGGGATCGAACCCAGGCCCCTTGCATTGGGAACGTGGAGGCTTAGCCATGGGACCACCAGGGAAGTCCAGAACTTGCGGTTTAAACAAATTATCCATATGATTCTTATGCTCTAGGCCAGAGGTCAGCAAACTATGACCTGAGTAACAAAAATCTGGCCTGCAGCTTGTTTTTATAAATGAAGTCTCATTGAAATACATCATATATCTGCTTTTGAATGATAAAGACAGAATTGATAGAGATGGTATGTCCTGCAGGGCTTCCCAAGTGGCACATCGGGTCACATAGAGTTGAACACAACTGAAGTGACTCAGCACACACGCGCGTGCACGCGCGCGCGCGCGCGCGCGCGCACACACACACACACACACACACACACACACACACACACACACACACATGTCCTGCTAAGACTCAAATGTTTACTATCTGCTCATCTATAGAAAAAGTTTGCTGAATCTTGTGTTTTGACTCATGGAACATTAGATCTAGGTGGGGTATTTGCAGTCTTTTGTCCCTAGCTTTGTCATAGACCTGGAAAAGTCAAGTGTCTTGTTCTGGTTTCGATAGGCTTCTAGGGACAGAACTAGAACCAGACCCAGGAATAACACTGTTACCATTTTGGCCTTTTTCTACCTGAAAGTGTTAATTGCTCATTCGTGTCCAACTCTTTGCGACCCCATGGACTGTAGCTTGCCAGGCTCCCCCATTCATGGGATTTTCCAGGCAAGAATATTGAAGTAGGTTGCCATTTCCTTCTCCAGGGATCTTTCTGACCCAAGGATTGAACCCACGTCTTTTGCATTACAAGCAGACTCTTTACCATCTGAGCCACAAGGGAAGCCTTTTCTATGTGAATATACTATAAATAAATATATGAATATAAAAATATATTTTCATAGAATTAGAATTCAACTGTGTGTACAGTTTTATATGCTTTTTTCATTTTATATCATATTGTAAGCATTGTGATGCATCTTGCAAACTTTAAGAGGCATATTCCCACCAAATGTTTTATAAGGATGATAATAAATTGTATTTCCTTTGGTAAGCATCACAAGGGAACCTTCCATTTCTTTTTGCCCTTATGTTTATTTAGTAAGACAAACCAGCCCTGCCTCTATTAATGGTAACTAGCCTTCAGCTGCCTTCTCTAATTACCTGGAACAACTTGGAGTCTATTTAATAGTGACCTCACATCTTACATACAACTACCCAGAGGAGCTCAACTAGCCATTTAAAATTAGAAGGCACTCTGCGTTTATGTGTGGTCTCATTTATTACACTCTTTTGTAAAGTAACTTTTTTGGTTAAATTCTACTGAAGTATATATACAGAGAAGTGCATATATCATAAGTGTTCAATAGGAAGAATTTCCACAAGTGGGCTCATCTTCATAATAAGCAATCAGATCAAAAACAGAACATGACCAGAAGTCCTGACATCCCCCCAGACACCTGTCCCCAGAAGTGACCACTTCCCTGTTTTCTAAAACTATTTTGCCATTTTTTGAGCTATACTATATAAAAATCTTGAAGTATTTACTCTTAAAAGGGACTATATATTTTTTAATATTCAGAACCAAACTGATTATTTACTTATTCACTATTTGAAAGGAAAACATGTATTGTTGACCTACAGTAGCCTATGCCTGATATTTTAAAATCTTCGGTTGAAAGTTTTCTAAAAATATCTTAAGTTGAGCCCTGGTGACATTTTCAAGAGTGACTTTGGGTTTGGTTCTCTTGTGCATCTGGTGTTTTGGTTTCCAAGGTGGAGTATAAGAAGGATCTGGAAAGTAGTAAAGGTCATAGTATCAACTACTGTGAAACGCCTCAATTCAGGAATGTGTGCAAGATCTCAAAATTCACCAGTGATGTGAGTTTTTAATGCCTAAGCCTTTGTTTGGCCTTTTTTTTTTTTTTAATGACCTGAATTTCTTGGTCTCCTAAGAGAATGCATCTGGGTGTCTTGGAGAAGCATGGCTTCTTAGGCACAGATACTATGAGTGTTGATAGAGATTGCCTGCTGGGCTGGTCCATGGAGTGTTAAATCCCCAGCATGCACTTGACCCTGAGTCCTTAGGGCGGCATCTGCCCTCTTGCCTCCTTCATGTAAAACAGTATCCGGATCCTAGTGGCAAATGCTGGTAAGGAAGCCTAGCTGAGCATGCAGCGTTCCCTCTCAACTTGACTCTGTGCTTCTTAAATTAGTACACAATCTCAGTTATCCTGCCCGGTCACCTGGGGGGCCAGGTGTTACTTCCCCATCTTACAGCTGAGCAGATGTATGCTGGCGTGGCATTTGCAAATTTGGAAATTCTCCAAGCCTGGGGATGTATCCTTGAGAACATCAAAGACTGGTTTATATGATTATACTTCTACTTATACTATAAAATATGCTTATAGTAGTAAAATCTGAAATCACGTGGGACTTTGTAAGGCTCAGTAAGGAATTTTTTTTTTTTTGCCTACATGCCATAGTTGAGCACGCCAGCTTTGGAGCTGATGGGCCTGGTTCCATAATTGGCCAAGTGGCCTACTCTGGGCAAGTTGTTTAAGTTCCTGGAGCCATTTTGCCTGTCTGTAAAAAGGGGATGATAATAAATCCTTCCTCCTCATAGAGTGTTTGTGAAGATTAACTGAGATAAGTAGAACTGTATCTGAGGTAGAGCAATAGTATTCTGTTAAAATACTCTCAGTGCCTAGACACTCAATGGCCTCCCAAGGTAGGTGATTTTAATGTAACTTTATTAGAAAGTACTCCGATTTTTCTACTTATGACTTCTTGTCTTCTTGTTTTGTTCTTTGTAAGCTGCAGTTGGGACATAATATAGCTACTTAACATGGTTGCGGTAGTAACCAATGTGTTATGTAAAAGGCGCAGAATTTGGCAAAGCTCAGGTTTTATTCTTCATATATCTAGAAAGAGTGGTAATGGCATGCAGTGCAGGGGCCTGGGGCATGGGGTTGCATGCAGCCCCTATATCATCAGTGCTTGTCCTTGGAAAGCTCCACATTCATGTGATAGGTTTTCACGTTGGAAAAATCTGGTATGTTTACAACTGAAAATGTTAAAAAAAAAAATCAGGTCTGTTTTGTGCTGTCCATGCATCAGATCTTGTGTTTGCTTGTATGCTTGTTTTACACCAACTTCTTGAATTCTAATTTTTTTTTTTTAGGTTTGTCTTATTTTTAATTCGCTGACCCACTGAATACATAAATAGGCTCTATTTTATCATTATGTGTTGGATTTAGCACATTAAGATGAGTCGTTTGTCTTCCATGAGTTGGGGGAGAGAATGCTTTTGTTGAAGGTTTTGTGTTCCCATGTAGAATAAATATAAAGAAAACTACCAGAACCGCATGAGAGGCCACTATGAAGGAGTTGGGATGGACAAACGGATGCTCCATGCTCTGAAGGTTGGAAGCCTCGCAAGCAATGTGAGTCCTGTTGTGAAGGGCCTGCGTGTCTCCGGGGTCTACTGGGGTGGAAGGAGAAAGGGCACGAGGAATTCAGCCAATTCTTTTCCAACCTCCCTTTTAAAAAGTCAGTGTTTTGTTGTGTAAAGACTGACCTCAAAGAGTTTCTAAATGTTAATCAATACAACCAAGGCTAGGTAAAAAAATCCTTGAAAATTTTCAAAAGCTTCCATGTATTAATCTCAGCTTTCTCTGCTTTGAAGAGTACTTGGATCTATTGTAATTGATCCAGTGTAACAAAAACTTTCAGTTTCTGAGAGATAAAGAGAAGTGGATGAGCATAATTCTCATTTGAAATGCTTCAGATTTCCAAAGCGTTTGTGATTTATTTGAAATTGATTGGTTGGTTGACTGATTTATTCATTCGTTCCACCTTAGTGTTCATTGTAGATTTCCTGTGTCCAGGCAATGCTCAAGATAGTGGGATAACAAGATAGATCAGGCCCCTCTTTTTGCTAAAGCATGTGATCTATTAATCTCTGGCTTTGTCCATTCGGTTTACACATTTGCAAATGCCAAATTGTACATCTTGGAAGTAAATGACACCAAGAAGAAGCTGATCTCATTATTAAAACATACACATGTCAAATTTAATCTGCCTGAGAAAGTCAAATTTGACCTTTAGAAAAAAATTTCAAGTACTCTGAAGACTCCTGAATTTTCATTTATTTTCTGGGCATTAGCCAAGAAGCTCTTTTATTGTATACTTGTATGCAAATACTTCTTCTTTACAAAAAAAATCTACAAGGGACTCCATGATTAATAAGAAAGATAAAATAAATGTGTTGCAGATGAAGTTAGCTAATTTTAGGTTAATTAAGAAGAAGAATTCAAATTAATTAAAGGCAAAAGTACGAATGTAATTTAATTTTCCTTGGAGGTGATGAAACTGAATTAATTTTGTTTCTGGTTATTTAAAGAATATTTTTATGACATTCAAACAAGGTCACAAGAAAGTGGGGGCTAATTTCTCTTTTCTTGCTCTTTTCTTTGTGTTTCAGATCGCCTACAAGGCTGATTACAAACATGATGTTGTCGACTACAACTACCCGGCCACTCTTACCCCTTCCTATCAAACAACAATGAAACTGGTTCCCTTGAAAGATGTGAGTCCTTCTCCAATAGACCTTTATTCCTCATCACTTCCCTCCAATGGAGTGATTCTTAGGCAGTGAGATGGAAAGAAACAGGATACAGCAGTTCATAGGAGATACAAGGAACTGAGAAAAAGTAATTCTTTTCTAACAGGACGTTCATATGTATGTCTGGAAACTCTTGGATTTCCAGCATAAGGCAGAGACAGCCCTGGTTTCATCTTGGAAATATCCTAAAGTCCCATTTCACCTCTTAGAATTTGGGAACTATATCTGCTGCTGGGCACATTTAAAGTAATTATTTGCTAGCAGTGATGAAGTGTTTTTTTTTTTAAGTTTTATGTTTGAGGACCAGAGGAAGTAAACTGAAATAGCTATAAGTTGGGAGGAAATGATATCATTGGCTTAATTATTTTCTCTAGGAGCACTTAATTATTTTCCCCAGGAGAAATATGTGTGTAATTTTAAAATTTAATTTTATATAATATTAAATAAAATAATTTAAGATTAAGCAAAATAATTATTTAATATTATAGCAGTGATTTTATTTATTTATATTTGGTTTGTCTCCAATGAAATATATATAATTAATTAATTTCATTGTTTTCTAATTACAAGAATTTTACTACATGTTTATTACAGAAAATTTAGCAATACAAAAACATACAAGGAAAACAGTAGAAGTTATCTATTGTTTTAAAAAGTACATAAGGTGGTTTAGAACTGAGTTTGTCAGTTCATGTTTGTCAGTGAAAGGTATCTTCAGTCAATCATTTAATGTAAGGACTTCCCTGGTGGTTCAGTGGTTAAGACTTTGCCTTCCAATGCAGGAGGTGAGGGTTGGATCCCTGGTCAGGGAGCTGAGATGCCACATGCCTCATGGCCGAAAAACCAAAACATAAAACAGAAGCTATTTTGTAACAAATTCAATAAAGACTTTAAAAAGGGTCCACATCAAAAAAAAAAAAAATCTTAAAAAAATAATTTAGTATATCATTCAACTTGTGCCCATTGAGTGCTCAGGGCTACTTTCCTTCACATTCCTCTGGAGTCAGCACAGCTCCAGCAGCTGACTTGGTCTGTGCTGTTGATAGATAGGTCTTTAGCTCTTTCCCTTTTGCTCCGAGTCGGAGCAGTGTCAAGTTCAGCTGGACATCTCCAGCATCTAATATAGATACAGGGCAATGAAGGCCAGTCAGTGGCAAATGACAGCTTGATGGATGAAAGGGACTTTTCAAATGTGTGAATAAGCAGGGTATGGGAAGTAGAATATAAAGAGCCCCACATTTTGCTTCTCCCTTTCCCAGAAAGTTTGGTTGCATTGACTTACTCATTCCACCTTAATGAAATTCAAGTTGAAACTTGACTACCAAAGCCAGGTTTCTTTTTTTGGCTTTGTTTTTTGACCTGAGAAACTTGAGGAATCAAGAGCATCTCATAAAAATCTGAGTTCTTTCACAGGGGGCTTCTGAGTGAGTTCTTTCTTTGAGTGGGCTTCCATAGTAGCTCAGTTGGTAAAGAATCCGCCTGCAATGCAGGAGGCCGGAGTTCAATCCCTGGGTCAGGAAGATCCCCTGGAGAAGGAAGTGGCAACCCACTCCAGTATTTTTGCCTGGAAAATCCCATGGACAGAGGAGCCTGGCGGGCTGCAGTCCATGGGGTTGCATAGAGTCGGATATGACTGAGCAACTAATGCTTTTCACTTTCACAGTAGAATTCTAGAAACAATGCTTAGTAACAAACGAAATGAGACAGGGTCCTACAACTATTATATAGGGTCCTATAACAGCGGTCCTGTTAAAACATGACTTGCTATGACATTTGCCTATATAAGACAGTGGATCAAACCAGGCACCTGAAATAGAGCCAGCTCAACCTGGAGAAGTCTGAGAGATGAATTAAACTAGATTGGATTAGAAATAGTAATTGGAAGCAGAGGTAGATTCTGCACTGGCAGCCCATGAACCAGATCCAGGTTGCAGAGGTATCTGGTGTGGCCACACACCAAAGAAAGAAAAATTGTTTTTGAAAAGATATGTAGAAATTGTGAGTTCACATAGGAACTGTGGCCCTAGTTCGTGCATGGCAGCAGTTGATGGGGCCTGAGTGACCGCTTCTTCTATCACCTTAGCCTGCTTTACTTTATTTTCATGGCTCCTGTGTGAAAATTTTTACCTCCCTTAATGTAGAACTTCAGTTTTCAGAAAGTTTGCATATCCATTTATAAGTATATTTGTGGTCTGTCTTTCTGTCTGGTAGTCTTAGAGTTGGTCGGATAGCCCTGAAATTAAGTAAACAAGCATGGGCCCTTAATTAGAGAACATTCCTTTCAGATGAATTTTAAAAACACTAATAGCATTAAAATGAGACTCTACCCTCAGCAAAGGGAGCTTTCAGAAAGTAGACTGGAGCATTGACCGCACATCTGTGATGTTGCAAAGATATCATTAATCATGGAGAGTGTTAATTATGTCCTGCAGAGGAGAGTAATTGTGCTCTGCAACATACTTAAGGCAGAATTATCAGGAAGGAACGTGCCATTTAAAAAACATAGTTTTGTGACATTTTACCATGCATAATTCTGAATTCTATTAGACTCTATTATGAGATGATAATTTTCCCTCTGACTTAGTGCGTTAGGAAGCTACTATAGTGTAATCTCATTAATATTTGACATTGAAATGACTTCATATTTCCTAGCTTTTCTACATACCCCAGGTCCAAAACTCAGAATGTGCAAAAACTTTTTTTCCTTGAATTGTTAACTAAATAGAATGAAGCAATGCTGTCCCTTTTCTCCAAATCCCAACAAAAGATTCTGTGGTCTAGTATCTGGAACACTCTGTTCTTAGATCTTGTTCTAGAAGCTAATTTATAAGTCTTTTTGTTTTGTTTGTTTTCTAATTTGTCATAATACATTTCCTTCTCTAAGCAGAGATAGCTCTGGTTATAGGGAACCCCTGGCTCATCTATAAGATAACAGGTAACAGTTCCAAGCACAGCAGCATTGGCAAAACCACAGTTATCGTATGCAGTCTGGGAGCTACTTTGGGAGGCTGACTGCTGGGATTTGAACCCTAGCTCTGACACCAGGGACTTTCCTGGTGGCTCAGACAGTAAAGAATCTTCCTGTAATGCTGGAGACCGGGATTCGACCCGCTGGGTGGGGAAGATCCCCCTGGAGAAGGGAATGGCTATCTGCTCTAGTATTTTTGTTTAGAGAATTCCATGAACAGAGGAGTCTGGTGGGCTACAGTCCATAGCATCTCAAAGAGTCGAACATGACTGAGTGATTAACACTCCCTTTCTGACACCAGCTGGTGACCTTGAGCAAGTCACTTCAGGGCTCTGTGCCCCAGTTTACATGTTGTGAGGTGGGGATAACAGTGCTCCCCACAGGGTGGTTGGGAAGATTCAATGTGTAAATAAATGTAAAGCACTTGCAGTAGAGCCAGGCACATAGTAAGTGCTATTTTTTTTTAGCTGTAATTATTGTTTAGCTCCTGTTGGGACAGGCAAGAAAAGAGCGAGCCCAAGGAAGAGATGCAGTCTCAAGCTCTTCATTGGGTCTGTTTCCCTTGGGTCAGTGGGTTTTAAAATATTGAACTGTTTCTCAGCATTTAAAATTGTAAGAATTTATATAATAATATAGATTTCTGGTTTCTTTGGGCTAACTGGACTGTCTGGCCACTCCGAGTCCCACTTTGATCAAGATCACCATCCCCCAGAGCTGAGTGGTAGCTTTGCCCTTTGCCACACTCCCCACCACTCCACATTACTCCCCCACAATGAGGCCAAACACTGAGCCAAGATGAGTGCCGTCTAGCTAGTGGTCTGTGACTCACAGGGGTGAGCTGTCACCCAGGGAGGTGGCAACAGGAGGTGACAGCAGGTGGGTAGGATGGCAAAGACCTCAGACTCTGGTTCAGACAGACAGGATATTGTAGGAAAGTGCAAGGCTGCCCCCTGTGAGGGCAGAGCCCCCTGCTATGGGATCATGGTCAGAGGCAGTAGATGGAGTATGGACAGAGAAGTAAGAGCTAGTGGGATGCAAGAAAGTGGAGTGTGGAGGCCTAAAGAAGTTGCAATACTGTGCCGGATACTGGGTGGGGCCCTGGGCTTTGGGCAATTAAACAGAGGCATGAAGATCATGTGTGGGATGTTTGATGGTGATCTGACTGCTACTAACAGGTCCAGAACCTAACTGACTAAACAGCCTAGCATGGTGATGGTAGGTATTAAAATTCCTTTCTCTGATTAGCGATGTGGACGGTCACCCTTTCTTTCATTCCCTGGCCATTCAGTTGAACTCTTTTTATGAGCCGCCTGTTCAGTCACTCACTCTCCAATGAACTGTTTTTCCATCTGTGGGCTTGGAGTGCCTGTTGGTCTCCAGTTGGAATCTTCGGGTTTTTCTTTGGTCATTTGAGAATCACGGCTCTATAGGGCTGAGGGGGAGGGAGCTAAGGAAATCTTAGAGCGAAGTACAGCTGACGCCTTGTGCCTTTCTGCATCCAGGTCAACTACAGGCAAAGCATTGACAAGCTGAAGTACAGCTCTGTGACCAACACGCCTCAGATTGTTCAAGCCAAAGTCAATGCCCAGCAACTGAGTCATGTGAGTGACAGTTCTCCACCCAGCTAGATGTGGGGGACTCGCAGTTGCTTTACAGGGTTCTGGATATCTGGTTCTTGAAGATTCGACTTCCACTGATGGTGTCATATGTCTTGTTACAACCATGAAATGACTCTTTTTAAAAGTTATTATTTTTAATATTTATTTATGTTTGGCTGCGCTGGGTCTTCCTTGCGCTGTGCATGCAGCCTTTATATCGCTGCGGCAATCAGGGACTACTGTCTGGCTGTGGTGCTTGGGATTCTCATTGCGGTAGCTTTTCTAGTTTCGGAGCATGGACCCTAGAGTAGTTGTGGTATGCCAGCTTAGTTGCTCCGCAGCATGTGGGATCCTCCCAGACCAGGGATCAAACCCATGTCCACTGCTTTGACAGGTGGATCCTTAATCACTGAACCCCTAGGAGAGTCCAGAAATTACTCTCTTTGATTTAAACTTTATTTTATAAAATTTCAAATACATTCAAAAGTAGCAAGGACAGCATAATGAACCCCCAGGCAGCTGTCACTCAGCTTCAGTGAATTAACTCGTAGCCAGTCTTGCTTCTCAATGCACATCCACTGCCCCCCTCCATATTATTTTGAAGGAAATCCTAGGTATTGTGTAATTTAATCTACAGGTATTTTAGTATGACTCTCTAAAATATAAAAATAATTTTAAACATATTTATACAATTTTGATATATCACACCAAAAAACGAACAAAAATTTTTAACATCACCAGTGTCCAGGTGGCATTCAGCATTCCAGTTGTCTCATAAGATTTTTTTTTTTTACAGTTTGTCTGAATCAAGCTCCAGATAAGGTCCACACTTTGTGATTGGTTGATATGTCTTCAAGACTCTTTTCATCTTTAAGTTTTCCTCTTTATCTCTTTTCTTGCAAGTTGTTTGTTGAAGAAACTGAACTGTTTATCCTATAAAGTTTCCCACATCTGAGCTTTGCTGACTATATCCCAGTGTGGATTGCATATGTGTTCTCTGGCCTCCAGTGCCTATAAAATAATAGTTGGATCTCTAGGTTTGGTCAGGCTCAGGTTTAATTTGGGGGCAAGACTGCTTCTCATATGATGCTGTGTTCTTCCGTTGGGAATCATAAAATGTCTGGTTGGCTGTTTTTGTGTGTGGTTTAAGATGGTCTGTTTCCAATGTGGGCAGACATTTGATAATTACTCTTTGAGTATCTAACTGCACATAGCGAGAGGTTTGGCATTGCAGTAAGTTTAAAAAAGCAAGTTTCATACCCTCAAGTGCTTCAGAGGCCAGCGGGTGAAGTAGCCACAGGGAAGTCTTTTGCAAACTTGTAACTGTGAGCATGCCTTTGAGTTGTTTGACTTTTCATTTGGCATCTTCCATCTGTTAATTTAAAATGTTCATAAAATTACAGGCTTCCTTGTGAAATGCCTTTTCCAGAAATTCCTTCTCAGCTACGGGCCTACAAAAAGAGAGTGTAAAAGAGCGCATTCTCTCCAAAGTTCTCCTTCTGCCATGTCAAAACCATGTGCTTACCCTGCGGGTTTATTTTAAATCCAACAGGTGAATTACCGTGCTGACTATGAGAAAAACAAGTTGAATTACACGTTGCCCCAGGACGTACCTCAGCTGGTGAAGGCCAGAACCAATGCAGAATTGTTTAGTGAGGTGAGCAAGGGGCGTGGGTGAGAACACGGTGGGGGCTATAAACAGATGTGAAAATGAAGGGACAAGAGCAGTCCAGCAAACAGGGCCCAGGGACTCCTCTGTTCATGGAGAGGTTCATCAGAGGCGCCCATCAGGTTGTAATTTTGAATGTTGCTGCCTCATGGCATGTGGTAGTTCATGAGAATAAATTGATCACAGCAATTGAATTCTCACTGTATGTACATGTGTATGGTATATGTTGGAACACACACACACACACATACTCATACATACTCATCATCATCCTGATGATTCCTAGCTGGTGCTTTGCTGTGTGGGTAAAGTTTAAGTTTGAAGAAGACCAAACTTAATCACCAGATTCTCCCAGGAGTCACTATGAGGCTATGACTAGCCTTCTTATTCTAGATGGGAATTGTAGGGCAGAAGAAAGGAAAGAGGAACTAACCTGGGAGGTGGTGGTTTAGTCACTAAGTCATGTCCCACTCTTGGGACCCCACCAGGCTCCTCTGCCCATGGAATTCTCCAGGCAAGAATATTGGACTGGGTTGCCGTGTCCTTCTCCAGGGGATCTTCCTGACCCAGGCATCGAACCCAGGTCTCCTGCACTGCAGGCAGATTCTTTACCGTCTGAGCCACCAGGGAAGCCCAGTTAAGAGTTTGGGATTAACATATGCACACTACTATCTATGGGATAGGTGAATAATAGGGACCTACTATAAAGCAGGGAAACCTGGCGTGCTACAGTCTATGGGGTTGCAGAGAGTTGGACACGACTGAGCTACTGTACTGAACTGAACTATATAGCACAGAGAACTGTACCAAATATCTTGTAATAACCTATAATGTAAAAGAACTGAAAAGGATATATATATATAATGTGTATGTATATATATATCTATCTATACATATATCTGAATCACTTTGCTATACACTTGAAACTGGCGTAGTATTATAAATTATACTTTAATAAAAAATTTTAAAAGGAGAAAATAATCTTTTTTCTATGCTTATTCTGTGCTGGACACTGGGATAGGCATTATATATGGAATTTTTCATATATATTATATTCATGTGACCCCTTGGAATTATTTATTGCAGAGACACAGTTGGTGGCATGGGCTTTGGTATCAGAGAGCCAGGTGTTCCTCCCATGGCAGCAGTGATACCCTGTATCTGTTTGCACTTTACGAACTGAGGATATCTGTTCTCATGTACACAATATATTCTTACTGCCACCCTTGTGTTAAGTCACTTCAGCTGTGTTTGACTCTTTGCAACCCTATGGACTGTAGCCCACCAGGCTCTTCTGTCCATGGAATTCTCCAAGCAAGAATATTGGAGTAGGTTACCATGCCCTTCTCCAGGGGATCTTTCCCACCCAGGAATTGAACTCGCATCTCTTATATCTCCTGCATTGGCAAGGAGGGTTTTACCACTAGTGCCACGTGGAAAGCCCCTTAGACAGATATATAATATTATTTTTGCAAATGATAAACTGAGGACCAAAAAAGTGAAGTAATTTGCCCAAGGTCACATGATCAGGCAGCAACAGTGCTAGGATGAACCCATGGGTCTTCTCATTGTCCTATCCCATCACTACCCCACATGGCCCTACAGTGAGGGAATCAATAGTGTTAATAATTGTTGTTTTTCACCTCCGGAGTATTTCCATTCCTCTTGGTGCTGCTCCTTTTCTTATAACTCATATGACTTAATAAAAGAATGAATAAGATATTGAAAAAAAAATAATTGTTGTTATCACTTTGGTTGTAACAGCCAAGATTCTGCTCTGTAAGCAGATGAAGGCTCCAACTTTGTTATTTTAAAAACTTCTGTTCAACTTTTGACAAGACTGGACAGTGAGTCCCATTCACCTGTGATTCTGTTTGTCAGGTCAAGTACAGAGAAGGCTGGGAGAAGACAAAGGGGAAAGGATTTGAGATGAAGCTGGATGCCATGTCTCTGCTGGCTGCCAAAGCTTCCGGAGAGCTTGCGAGCAATGTAGGTTTCTCTCATTAACTCAGAAATGCATAAAAGATGCTTCCAGTAAAACATCAGTGGTCCCGCAGAAAAGAATAATGACTGTTAACATTGTAAACATTGCTACACTTTAATCTTCAACTGGGTTTGAGAAAGACTGGGAGGTGTTTTTTTCAGGATAGTTCCCCTTGCACTTGTCACCTGGACATGGTCCCCCTTGCACTAACCACAGTCCCTCACATGGCAAAGTTTATCTCTCACAGTTGACTTTCCTATTTCTTTCCAGATTAAATACAAAGAGGAGTATGAAAAAGCAAAAGGCAAAGTCCTGGGAACTACAGACTCGAGGCTGCTGCACTCGCTCCAGGTTGCCAAGATGAGCAGTGAGGTAAAGTCTTTTCTATTCCTCAACCCCCTGACTTAGGGCTGTGTTGCTGTGAAAGTTTTTCCCAGCCTGCTTCACTTGAGGCTGCTTGTAATTTCTTTCCTGGCTGATGTGGGAAATGTTTTCTTTCTTTATCTTGGCAAAGACTACTATTCTTTGAAAGTAGATGAGAAGTGTGTGGTCCCTAAGGGTGACCGGCATCTGCTGTTTGCGGTACAGGATGTTCAGCCACATCTATACACTCTGAAATGTTTACTAAACAGCTACTCTGGCGAGATATTGTGTCAGACACTGGAGTCGTAAGAGTAAACAACGTATAACTGGCTTCTCTCTAATGGAGTTTAATTACGTTGGGAGCGTTAGACAGGAAGCTTTCTGTTTATTGAGGTGGTGTCCTGGATGAATCCTCTCGTCCAAACACAAGTGGTATTCAAGATGTTTAGCCAACAACTGGGGCATCTAGCTTCCAGCCACTCAAAATGGCAGTACTTATAAACAACTCTGGTGGCAGGGGGTTAACCTGGGTAAGTATCCCTTAGCAGAAACCTTTGGGGAAGGAGTGGTCTGCCAAAAGGGTCAGATTTGGTTTCCAATGAAGACTTCCCTGTCAATGCCGAACAGGCAACAAAGAAGCATGGTCATTGATTGTGCTTTATGATGGTGAGGCTGGCTTATGCTGCTTTGGTTATGATTACCTGATGAGTCATGGAGGAACCAGGGCTTGAATTGAATAAGAGAATTGGCATCTTGTAACCCTTTTAGATGTGCCCTGTGGAACAAGGCCTCTAATGTCCTCAGTCATGAAGCATACAGAGATGCTGAGTATTTGGCTTCAGTTTAGACAGAGAACAGAACTGGTATTTCATACTTGTAATTGGAGCAAATGGGGCCAAAAAAGATGGCCTTGCCCAAAGTCATATTGTAGTCAGTGGTAGTGGCTGAGAAATAGAGAATTAGACCATAGAACTCTTAACTTACTGGCTCTAGGCTTCTTCTGCTGTACCACACTTCCTCACCATCACACCATCATCACCACCATCACCACCATCATCACCACCATCCATCCTCATTGGCCCCCACATTGCCAAAGTTTATCAAGTGTTTGCTGTATACCATCCCTGCACTAAGTGGGTTTCAGCTACTGTTTTGTTTACTTTTCACAATAGCCCTCCACGGAAAATGAGCCTTTAGAGGGGTGATGTGACTTCCCAGAGGCCATCTAGCTGGCAAAGTTAAGATCAGATTTGAACTCAAGCTTGGCTGACCCTGGAGCCCAAACTTTGCTATATCTGCCTCTCAAAGCTTCCACAGAAACCATGTATTGAGTGTTTTCTTCCTAGAGCAGCTGGGTGAAAAGAGTCAGGAGGCATTTCTCGAGGAGACAAAGTAGTGTGAAACCTCAGTTCCCAGGTGCCACCACCTAACAGAGCCAGGACTTGGATCTCACCCTTTGGACAGACGGGTGGCATTGCCCAGAGTGCCAGCTCCTCCTGGAAGCCTGGGCTTCTCTCCTGGGCTTGTTTTCACATCACTCCCGCCAAGGCAGGCTTCCAGTAATACAGTGTGTTTTGGTGCCTTCAAGGTTGAATACAAGAAAGGCTTCGAAAAGAGTAAGACCCACTTTCACCTGCCCATGGACATGGTCAACATCAGGCATGCTAAGAAGGCCCAAGCTCTGGCCAGTGACCTAGACTACAGGAAAAAACTGCATGAATACACTGTGCTGCCCGAAGATATGAAGACTCGCTGGGCCAAGAAAGCCTACGGGCTCCAGAGCGAGGTGAGCTCTGACTCTTTGCCCGCTCTCCCCATGCAGCTCTTGCAGCTGGATATGGTGACACTTTCAGAGTGATTTAGAACTTGTCCCTGAGTCTGTTAGGTGACTCAGGACCAGGAAGAACTGTTGGAGATGTGCGAGGCCCAGGGAAGATGGATGGGGAGGTAGAGATAGAGATGGAGTTAGAATCAAGACAGTGGAGACTGGAGGGTGGAGGGTTGGGACTCAGAGCTATTGTGAAAAGTCAAGGTGTGTTGATAATGGGATTAGCAAAGAGGAAAGCAAGTGCTGCAAGTGGTAAAGCTGATATATGTTGTAAAGTAAATCTAGGAAGTATAGCAGGTTGGCAGATAAGGTTCTTAGGCAAAAAGTCTGAAAAGCCCTCTCTTTTGGTAAAGGTGGTGGTGGTGTTTCAGAGCTAAGGTAGAACAGCCTCATTTGATTACAAGGTGGGCAGTGGCTTCACCCCCGAGCAGAGTTCTGCCTGACTATAAGATGAAGGGCGGAGAAAAGGCAGGAGTGAGCGCTTTCCTATGTCTCTGTTAACTTCTCCCAGTCCGCATCCATGTGTCTGATTAAGCTTGGTCTTCCTCTTGCAGCTGCAGTACAAGGCTGACCTGGCGTGGATGAAAGGGGTTGGGTGGCTGACCGAGGGCAGTCTCAATTTGGAACAGGCCAAGAAGGCTGGACAGCTGGTCAGCGAGGTAACCTGAGCCCAAGCCCCTGGCTTCTTGTCCTTCTCAGACCAAGTCATCCCGGAGAGCCATCGTTCCCTCTGAATTCTCCTCAACCTCCAGGCTTAGTTTTTGAGTGAGACTCGGGGGAGTACTTCTTCATTTTGCACGTGTAGCTCACCCTGAACTAGCATTCTACACCCTTATGCTTCCTGGGAGGTATTTGTTAGAAGCCGACCAATTTAAGTAGTACTTACATCCATGAGTCAGAATGGTTGTGATATACAATTAGGACATAGGAAATGTGTTTGTCGTGTGAGGAGTGTGTGATTGCTTCTGAATCAGAGGATCTGGTATTTAGAGGTCAGGGCTTCCCTGGTAGCTCAGACGGTAAAGCATCTGCCTACAATGCAGGAGACCTGGGTTCAATCCCTGAGTCGGGAAGATCCCCTGGAGAAGGAAATGGCAACCCACTCCAGTATTCATGCCTGGAAAATCCCATGGACCGAGGAGCCTGGTGGGCTACAGCCCATGGGGTCGCAAAGAGTCAGACACGACTAAGCGACTCCACTTCACTTCACTTCACATTCTCATCATGCTTTTTGGAAAAAGAAAACACCTGATGCTGGGAAAGATTGAGGGTAGGAGGAGAAGGGAACAACAGAGGATGAGATGGTTGGATGGCATCACCGACTTGTTTGAGCAAACTCTGGGAGATGGTGAAGGACAGGGAAGCCTGGCATGCTGCATGCAGTCCATGGGGTCGCAGAGTCGGACTAAGCGACTGAACAACAATTCTCACCGTGTGTGTACCTTAAACTCACTGTAGACTTTGAGCAAGTCATTCAACCTTTCCAATCCTCCTTCTCTCTTATGAAAATTCGAAGGTTGGCTAGGATCCTCCCCAAATCCCTGTGGCTCCAAGCCTGTGCTTCTCTTTACTCCGTGTACAGCTGGTGTTGGCAGCAGGCAGAGGAGGACTTTTGAAGGACATTTCATTTGCAAATGTGACTATTTCGGGAACCCTGTTTGGGATCTTCAAAGGGGGTTCTTATTTTGGTGCCAGGAAGGCTGAGTCGGCATTTTTCTTGCACATGGTAATCATAGCACTGATAACAGCTGCCATTTATAGGCTGATAATAATTATGCAACCAGTGCTGTCTTTCATTGATGACTGTGGGTGTATTACACACCCATGGTTCATTTATCACTCACATTTATTACTCCTCTGTGAGTAGACACTAGTATTATTATATTCATATCCCCATTTTACATAGGTGGAAGGTAAGACAGAGTTACATTTCCAGAAGTGGCAGAGCTGGGATCTGTACTTAGTGTTTTGGTCCAATGCACCAGCTCTGGACAATTAAGCAATATTGGATTCCCGAAGCACCTTTTCTAATTTATTCTTATTTATCCACTGCACTCATCCTTCTCTCAGACACAGACACATTCAAGGTTAGGGTGTATGAATAAGGAAGGTAGAGAGAAGAGAATACCCTTGAGGGTTCCCATCACTTAACTTCTTTGAGACCAATTGAAATCCAAGTGGAACAAGCTGAGCCCCGTTTGTCTTGGACAGGGGTGTGGTAAGGGGACCTTCTGCCTTAGGCATGCCTGATCCTGTCTCACTCCTGTGCTGACTCATTGTTAAGCTCCTTCAGGGCCAGGAAGATACCTATCCTTTACCTGTCTCATAGCCCTGCTCCGCCCTGGGCAGGGTGGGTTCTTGGCTCCTCACTCAGCACTTCTGATTTGACCAATGCAGAGGCTGGGACAGCCAGGGATCTCCAGCCATGGAAAGGCAATGTGACTTCCTTCAGTTGTGTGGTGAAGGAGTTTTCCCATTCGACATGCTCCAATGAGAAAGGGAAAGTACAAGTCTCTTTGGAATATTTTTTGTAGAATTTCTTTGCTCCCTCCTGGGAGAAATATTCGGAATATTTCAATATTCCAGTCCCTATCTGTGCTTCAGTTGGTCTCGACAACCCTCTTGCTGATGGCCCTGGGGGCTCTGCTTACCTGTGATCTCCCCACAAGTTTCTGCTTCAATAAGCCATTCTCAGCAGCTTCCTTTCCCATCAACTTTGGCAACTCCAATGGAAAAGCCAGAGGAACTAAACCTCCGGAATGACAGGAAGTCCCCGTGGGGGAACAGAATTAGCACATGTAGTTTTTGCCAGTGGCTTTGCGGCTGTGAGATGGGGACATGAGGAAGACAAGCCCTCAGTAATCTGGAACACGGAGGGCTGTGAGGGCAGAACCCACGTAGCCACCTGCCTTCTGGCTGTGTCTCCTGGCCTTTCCTTTCACAATACTTCCTGGAACATCCTGACAGCACTGTGAATAACAGTGACTGCGAGCACAGTGAACGCTTACTCTGCCCACGGACTCCACTCGTGGGAAGGGAGGCTTTGAAAAAGCCTCCGCACCACCCACAGTGAAGCAGCTTCTATTGTTTCCCACATTGTACAGTCCAAGCCTGAGCAGCTCAGGGGACCCAGGGATCTGCCCAAGGCCGTGAAGCCAGGAAGAGGTCGGGGGAGATTTGGTCCTTGGGATTCATGGCTATCAAGTCCAAGTTCCCTCCACTCAGCTCTCCTGTGTCAGATCTAGGTTTACAAAATGGATCCATCCCAGGGCTCACGGTGACACGGGGTTCACTGAAGGGAATATTCAAGTCCCCATTCAGTAGAAGGGACTTCAACAAGCTCACCAGGCTGAAAGTCTCAGGTCTGAGTGGTCCTCTTTAAGCTAAAGGAATAGCTGGACCATCCCCCTTGGGAAAATTCTTGGGTCACAGAAAGTATATGGGTGATTGCATGTATGTGATGGTGGAGACAGCCCAATCTAATGCTACCGGGTCTCTTTTCTCTGGAAACAGAAAAACTACAGGCAGAGGGTAGATGAGCTGAAGTTCACCAGTGTGGCCGACAGCTCCCAGATGGAGCATGCCAAGAAGAGCCAGGAACTGCAGAGCGGGGTGAGTCCCGGGCTGCCCTTTCTCCTGTGAGCTGCTGTGTCATGGGCCTGGGAACCTCCGGGACCACAGCAGGTGCTGCCCAGGCATGAGCCAGGAGCCAAAGAGCCTTCCCTTTAAATAGGCTGGACCCTTATTTCCACGGGCTTCCAGGCCTCCTTACCTCACTCACCATATTTCTTCTCTGGTTATTAAGGACAGATATCAACTGACATTGTTCCTTTTCAGTTTTCAATCTTGCCTAGTTCCTTCTTCTTTCTTTCTCCTTCTCTCTTTCTTATCAAGGACTCCAGAATTCTGGAGCCAGTAGAGAATTATCTTAGAGGAGGATAGCATTTGCTTGTGAGATGGGTACACTTCATGCCCACTTGCACTCAAATGTGGAAGGTAGAACAATGAAACACCACATATGTTATTTACGTTAGGGATCAACAGCTGAGCAAGTGTAGTTGCTACCATCTGGCCAGGACGTTCCTAGCTTTCCTTTCTAAAAGTCCAGATACATCTGCCAGAAAGGATGCAATTAATAATTCAGAGTTAGCAGAAAGCCACCGCATGGAAACTCAAGCTGGGAAGTGGGAGAGAAGGGAAGAGAAAAAGAGCAGGAGTGATTCAGTTTCCATGGAGAAGATGTTCACTCATGCCGCCTTTTTGGTCACTGTTCACTTTCCAGGTGTCACTACCTGTGGATGTGCTAGGTTTGATCATGGGGTGCAGGAGGCAGGAGTTACTTCTTATTTTTCCCACTTGGCCAGTCCATGTTCATCTTAGCCCTCTAGTGGGTCATTTTTGTGGCCATGGATACTGTGGATGGGAACAGCTTGGGGAAGTTGATGCCTCCTGGGAAAATGGGGCTTCTCTGCTGGCTCAGATGGTGAAGAATCTCCCTGCAATACAGGAAACTCAGGTTTGAGGGTCAGAAAGATCCCCTGAAGAAGGGAATGGCAACCCAATCCAGTATGCTTGCCTGAAGAAGCCCATGGACAAAGGAGTCTGGCAGGCTATAGTCCATGGGGTCACAAAGAGTCAGACATGACTGAGCTACTAACATTTTCACTTTCTTTAAGGGAAAATGAGAACCTTAGTGGGGTTCTCAGATTGGTCCCCTGGCCACATTTTCCTCCCAGCTGCTCACTGCTGCTGCTCATTCCCTCGTCGTCTCTTCTGCCTTAAGCCTCATTTCCTGCATGCTGCCAGCCAGCATCTGGCCCGATTGATCTTGTAATGGAGTTTCCATGTAAGACACAGAAGAACCGAGCAGCCAGCTGCCTCCTCCTTTGCTCCTGACCCAGCGTTCTCTCACAACAGGTGGCCTACAAGGCAGAGCACGAGCAGTCTGTCCATCAGTACAGCATTAGCAAAGACGAGCCTCTCTTCCTTCAGGCCCGAGCCAACGCTGCCAATCTCAGCGAGGTACAGTCCAGGGGGTGGGTGGCCGGGGGCTCTACTTTCCTATATGTAGGCACTGTAAAACCCAGCAGCTATATCAGTGTGTCTGTGTCCGGTGAGGCTGCGTACATCTGGTCATTGTAAACTCCTTACCAGTATTAGTGAGCAGGAGGTGCTTTCCTGGTGGCTCAGCGCTAAAGAATCTGCCTGCCAAACAGGAGATGCCAGTTCAATCCCTGGGTCAGGAAGATCACCTGGAGGAAGAAATGGCAACCCACTCTAGCATTCTTGCCTGGAAAATCCCAGGGACAGAGAAGCCTGGTGGGTTACAGGTCTGTGACCTGGTTTGAGGTCACAGAAGAGTTGCCACTGAGCAGTGGAGCACGCACACACGCACGCACGCACACATGCACGCACGCACACATGCAGACAACCTTTGGTAGGAATGAGCACTGACTATATGATGGAGGAGGAGGCGGTGGTTATTCTGGGGTTGGAGTTGAAACAGCATAAGAGTAGTGATAGAGAGGGGAGTGAATAAGAGCTCAGACATTGGCTCCAAACTGTCTGGGTTTTTAGCACTTACTAGGTATGCAACCGTGGGCAATTTCTTTGCTCTCAGCGGTCCCACTGGCGAACAAGGGCACTCCTAGTTCCCTCTACACTGAGTTGCCCCGAAGTCTCGGTGAGCTGATATATGGAAAGCACAGGGAAGAGCATGCTCAGGGAAATTATTCCTTAGGCACGAAAGCTTGCGGAGTTCCAACTTTTCTTCTCTGTCTTCTAAGGAAGGGCCTTTCTTGGCTCTTCTGCTGGGCTCCCAGGTCTTTGGGGTCCTGATGCAAATATTGGGGAGAGGGGGGAGAACTGGAAGGAGAAACAGAAGCTAAATTGATTCACACAGAGAAATGGAGGGAGCCTTAGATGGTAAAGAATCCACCTGCAATGCAGGAGACCTGGGTTCAATCCCTGGTTTGGGAAGATGTCCTGGAGAAGGAAATGTCTACCCACTCCAGGATTCTTGCCTGGAGAACCTCATGGACAGAGGAACCTAGTGGGCTACAGTCCATGGGGTCGCAAAGAGTTGGACACCACTGAGCAACTTTCACTTTCCAGAAGAAAGAACTTGAAATCTGGAGGTGGGGACAGGACAGGAAGTGGGAGGAGCAAAGGAAAGACTCACATGCAGTAGAGGCTGGGCTCAGAAAGAGAAAGGGGTGCACCAGGAGCAGCTGCTGGGCTGGTGGGGTGTGCAGACAGAGACGGGGAGCAGACTCTTTGGAAGTTCTGCTGGGTGTTATGCGGTGTCATTCCACCTATGACCTGTCACTAGACTTCTGTGAAGACTCTTAGTATTTTCCAGGGCTCTGGAGTTCAGTGTCTGCTTCTGTCATCCAAAGCCCTGTAAGGCAAGAGGCCTTAAGGTAGGAACAATAAGGCCTGCTTGTATTCAGGCTCTAGGTTTCTCTGGGTCTCAGGGTTTCTATGGAAGGATGTAATGGGTGTTTGCCCCCTGGGGAGGTTGTTGTAGAGTCTAAGGGAAGTCCTCTCACTTCAGGATGATCTCTTTTCTCCTAAATCCCCTTAGAAACTGTACAAGAGCAGCTGGGAAAACCAGAAGGCGAAAGCGTTTGATCTGCGTCTTGACTCCTTAGCCTTCCTGGCAGCCAAAGCCAAGAGGGACCTGGCCAGTGAGGTAAGTCAGTCCCCAGTTTGTACTCGGCACCGGGAATCCTGACGTCTATATCTGGGGGAGTCCGAAGGTGTCCTGGCAGGTTTTTCATCTCTCTGAGCCTCAGGATTCTAATCTGCAAAACGGAGAGAAGTATGACCATCTTGCAGTGAGATAATCGTGTGTCTAGCACACTGCCTGCCACACACTTGTTTTTGGTAAGTGGTCACTGGTATTATCACTAGTAGTAGCGTGAGTAGTAATCCAGACCACTCATTCTACAGGTAAACTGATGCCCAGAGACATTCCATGACTTTCTAGGGATGTGGAGGCCTGCTGAGGTTAAGAGTACAGGCTCGGGTGTTGGAATGACTCGGGGTAAAATCCCCGCTCCATCACCAAATAGCCTGTGACTCGGGGTAGGCTGTCTCACCTTTCAAAATCTCAGTGAACTCATGGGTAAATTGGTAATTGCAAAATGGTTATGAGGAAATGAGATGCATTGATGTGTGTTAAGTGTTCTGTAGCCCGGTGCTGTCTATTACGGTTCCGATGTGAGAGAAGGAGCTTAGGTTCTAAGTCTAACATTGGTGGCTCAGACAATAAAGAATCTGCTTGCAATGCAGGAGACCTGGGGAGCAGCTTTCACTTTCACTGCTTCCTTCATCGAGAAAGTCTTGCTTCCAAAAAAACCCCAAATATATATGTGTGTATACACATTCTCTATCTATTGTGTATGTATATGTAATAATATATATATACACACACAAAAATATACCCATAAAAGTGTATAGATATCAGCTGAACTAAACAATGGCTCGGCAGTGTGGTTGATATACATTATAACACAAACCCTTTGTCTCATCACAGACCAGCACTTGTCTATAGATGCGCTTTTGAGCGGCACAGATTTATACCATCTCTGGCTCATTATAAGAGTTCAGTGAATCATGGCGGATAGTGATCCTGTTGTTCTTGTTGGCAGATTTGAGAGTAGAGCCCACGTCTCCTGATGACCCCAGTAATGACAAAGTTGAAATGATGCCACACACCACCATCCTGCTACAATTTTCAAAGCATTTCCATATTTATTCTTTCTTCGGATCCTCATAAATCTTGGCCTAGTGTTTCTTTTTCAGGCCGGTGTGCTCCCTTTTGCTCCCCGTAACTCCTAAATATTTACATGTACCTCAGTTGTCTTTCATTTGAACTTCTTTCTGAAATAGCAGTTGTATTTTAGGTATTCTGTGTCTTTTTCATTTCGTGATGACTTTCCATACTATTCTCGCTGTTATCAAAAAAGATTACAAAGTGGCTTTCATGAAAGCAACAGGCCGCTTAAAAATAAACCCAGAAAGAGTAATCTCAAGTAATATAGAGACAAGGTGGAATTTCACCTGGAAATGGGGAGAAGACTGTTTGATAGCTGAACTTCGAGTTTAGTTCTGAGGTTCTGGCAGTGCAGGTGTAAAGGGAAATAATGAGTTGTAATGTTTTTTTTCAATATTTGATGAAAGGAACTATATCAGTTGTTCAAAGGAGGCACGCTTTTTATGACACTAATTCTGATAGGTTCTGTTGTATGGCTTTGTTTTAACTTTCTTGTGTGGCTTGACGCTTAATTCCTTTAGGAGATATCTGCTAAGGTACCCCTGCTCTCTTTCTCTCGTTTAGGTGAAGTACAAAGAGGATTATGAGAAATCCAGAGGGAAGCTCATTGGAGCTCAGGGTGCCCAGGGGGATTCGCAAATGAGCCACTCGCTGCAGATGTCCAAGCTTCAGAGTGAACTGGAATACAAGAAGAGCTTCGAGGACACCAAATCCCAGTGCCATGTCCCCCTGGACATGATCCACCTAGTGCATGCCCGCAAGGCTCAGCACTTAGCCACGGACATAGGCTATAAGACGGCATCCCATCACTTTACAGCTTTGCCCACAGACATGAAGGTGGAATGGGCCAAGAAGGCTTACGGTTTACAGAGTGATGTAAGCTCCTCGTGTGTGTGTGTGTATGTGTGTGTGTACGCTAGTGTTTCCCAAACCCTTCAGGACATAGTCTATTCTTTGAGATATCTGTTTCTGGATCCCTCAGTGGAAACGTTTAAGCTTCCTAGTGCTTTAATTTTACTCAGAGCTATGTCCATTTTAGATTTGGTACTACCAAACAAAATTATACAGCTTCCTTTTTCCTCTTGGCATTCTGATGGACATAGGTTATCTGTGTTTCTCCTTATTCCTGGGTTGGCGGGGGGATGTCTGTGTGACATTCTTAACTGTGACCCTGCCCGTGGAGAGAGCATTCTGGTACTCAGTCCAAGGTCAGTAGTCCTGTGTTTAGAAAGGGCAGCTTGCTAGTCCTCCACAGCCCTCTCCTCTTCCCCATTATGTTCTTTCGTCTTCAGTTGACTCTTGCACAGGAAAGTGGGCGAGCTGAAAAGACAGGTCAGCGACAGTCAGACTGTCGCCCGTGGAGGTGGGGTGGGGGCAGTGCGGACACACCCTTCCATGTAGAGCTGTTTTAGGTTGGAGAGGTGATCTGCTAGTTTCAGAGAGGTGTCCATACAAATGATTTTCCATTAAAACTACTACTCCTTCCATGGCAAAGAAAGAAATGAGAAATACCTCCCCTGCTGCCCTGCACTGAGGTTCTTAAGAAGGAATTGGCACTGTGGGAAGTCTCGCACGTCTTGTGAAATTCCCTCAGATAGCGCCCCACCCGGGTTCCGTTGTGGATTCTCATTTTCTTCTCCCCTGCGTGTTATTTTAAACAAGAAACCAGGGAAAGCAGACAATGAGGCCGCGCTTCTTCCCGAGGTTGCCGTGGACCTGTAATGAGGGATGCGACTGATGGGGGGCCCCCCTCCATCCAGCTTCACCCCCAGCAGTTTCGGGTGGGGCTAAAGCCACCATCTGCGGGTCGGCTCCAATTAAGGGAAACATTAATTTACATTTTGGAGCCCTACCTGTGACTGTGCAGAAACGGATAAGACAAAAGTGGCATCTAATTTGACTCAGCTGGCACCAAGGTGGCATCGGGGAGCCATTAATAGCCCTTTAAATGTCTGCACACCAACAATGGCCTGCCTTTTTTTTTTCCCCCTTTCTCCTTTGTCAGAACCAATACAGGGCAGATGTGAAGTGGATGAAAGGGACGGGCTGGGTCGCCACCGGGTCATTAAATGTGGAGCAGGCGAAGAAGGCAGGAGAACTCATTAGCGAGGTGAGATTCCCTGACAGCGTGCGGCGGGCCTGGCTGCATTAGGCGTGCGGCATTTCTGTATAAAATTAAAATAATTTCCACTCAAAAGGCAAAGAAAAAGGCAAAGCTACATGAAAGGCCTCCAAACCCAGACTAGGGCCAGTAATTAGAGGAAAACCACATACCAAACACACCCCAGTAGGGGCCCACAGAGCCCTGGCAAAAACAAAGTGGGTGACAAATGATATTATGAATAATAATGACAATCAAACAGAGCTCAATTGCTACCCACCAACTTACCTTTTTAATGAAGCAACACGGGAGAGATGATAAAAAGACACATTTATCGCACCCAGAAAGCCCTTTGGTGACTTCACGCACATTTTCTTCCTCTTTCTTTCTGAGGCAGGCAGTGTAAACAGTTTTTGAATATTCACGTGGTGTCGAACATGTGACACGGGTCTTTTTTTGTTGGAGGGCCTCATTTCTGTTTGAATCTCACCACTGTCTTCTTGCAGACACCCTGGTTGGACCCACAAGCTTCTGAAAGGAACTGCTTCCTTGCTTTTTAGGACAGTATCCTTGAGCAGATCTTTTAAAGACTAGGTGTGCGTTTCTCGACCTTGGCCCTGTGGACATTTTGATGACTCTTTGTTGTGGGGCTGTCCTGGGCCTTGCAGGGCATTTGGCAGCATTGCTGGCCTCTAAGCATTAGACGCTCACGGCACTCTTTCCCAGTCGTGACAAACAAATATGCCTTCAGACACTGTTGCAAGGTGGAGTGACTGCTCCTGGGACTTCAGAGTCATTTTGTCTCACATTCACAGAGAGGCTGCACACCCTCAATAAGCCAAATCCATTCTGTATGTAATGTCTGCTTCGGGAGGCGCTTGCTCAGCAGCCTGGTCTTTCTGGATGTTCCGGGGTGAGGAGGAGACATAATGACTATAGCCCCAGAAGACTTCAACCTTGAGACAGTGAGCAGCCTGGGACAGTGTTTTGGTCCCAGGTCCTCCTAAATATAAAGCTAAAGCAGAAAGACACCTGTAGTGTAAGCACATCTGCCAGGCATTGATAAAAATTTTCCCATGGGTGAGCATTCCAGTCACCTGACACGTCATAGTTTATGCATGATAAGTCGCTTCAGTCGTGTCCAACTCTTTGCAACCCCATGGACCGTAGCCTGCCAGATTCCTCTCGCCATGGGATTCTCCAGGCAAGGAGACCAGAGTGGGTGGCTGTGCCCTCCTCCAGGGGATCTTTCCCACCCAGGGATCAAACCAGCGTCTCTTATGTCTCCTACATTGGCAGGCGAGCTCTTTACCACTAGCACCACCTGGGAAGCCCAGTGTGTCACAGAGCTGATTTCAAAAATGGCCTTGCTCTGATTGACCTAATTTTTGGAAATTTTAGTGGACATTCAAGGCTCAGAAGACCCTGGGAGTTCTGTAGAGATTGTACTGCCCTAAGTATTAAATAATTCAGTCTTATTAAGGAGAAACTCCCTTAGGAGGGTGAACATGAGAAACTTACAGGAGGAATCTTTTAGAGTTGAAGATTCATGCTCCCAAACTCTCCATATTGGACCCACTCATAAAAATAAAGGCCGTTGTACACATCATTTAGACTTTGAGATGATTCCTTCATGTATTTAAGTCTGGAAGACAAGGGATCTTTTTTGGAACCATCTTTCCTATAGAGGCCTTAATTTTCCACCACATTTTGCAAACTTATTTAACAAATTTGCTTATCTTCCGTGCTTTGTGTGTGCTTACCCAGTTGTGTCCGACTCTTTGCGACCCCGTGGACTGTAACCCACAGGCTCCTCTGTCCATGGAGCAGGAAATGGAGCAGGTTGCCGTTTCCTATTCCAGGGGACACTCCATGCTTTATACAGGTCTTCAGACTTCAGGAAGGACATCTTTCAGCAAATTTTCCCAACCATCTCATTCCAGTTTGGCATGTTTCCAGTTTAGGGTCAAGTTGAATTGATTTCTTAGTTTTTAGATGGAATGCCAGGCTCTGTGAAAGAGCCACAGATGCACACACACTTGTCATTTAAACCAGGAGTTAGCAAACCTTTTTTTTTGTAAAGGACCTGATGGTAGATATTTTTGGTTTTGTGGGCCACCCCACTTCTGTTGTAACTACTCACCTCTACCATTGTGGCCAGATACAGCCATAGATAAACATGTAAATGAATGAGCATGACTGTGTTCTAATAAAACTTTATTTACAAAACAAATGATGGACCAAATTCAGCTGGACATTTAACTGTCTTCTTAAGATAATCCAGTATACAAATATTCAACCCGAAGGAAGTGTTTCTAAAATAATTGTTTGATTGGATAAAGGATACACTTCATAATTCCATTAAGAAAGCAACCGTTTTACTCTCCTGGAACTGTACTTTGATTAAAAAAAAAAACAAATTAACTTAAGCATGATTTTCAGAATATTTCAAAATTGGGTATCTCAGACTTTGTTAGCATTTGTATTTCTTGTAACCCTTATTGTTTGTTTCAGTCTCTTTCAAATTGTCTGATGATTCCTTTCAATAATAGCACTCTTTTTCTTGTTATTATAACATTTATAGAATTATTGCATATGTTAACTGAACCAGGTTGTAGGATCACTGACTGTTAAAGTAAGGGTTTTGACTGTGATATCTCTTCCAAGTTCTTTTGTGGAAGGAACTTAGAAAGCTTCAATGATAAATGTAACTATGAATGTTCTTTCTTGCTTGGAAGACCCAAACTATGTAAACAACTGCAAGACAGTATCTGAAGGCTATATAAAGAATCCTTTCCTAAGTGTGTATCCTACAGTATTTACCCATATAACCTAATTTTGAGCTGTTTTCTTTGCACCAGGTAGAAATACTTTAATGTTAATTGACATGAGGTTATTCTTAAATTGAAACAAATATTAACCTGAAGGCACCTAGGATATAAAGATGGAGGAAGCCGAATAATAATTACGTTCACAAATTCACTCTAATCTCAAGCAACCTATGATTTTCTCTTTCAAATGGCATGAAAGAGCAGCACAAAATTCACAGCTTTGATCTTTTTCTGCTCAACAGAAGAAGTACCGGCAGCATCCAGATGCTTTGAAGTTTACCAGTATTAAAGACACTCCGGAGATGGTCCAGGCCAGAATTAGTTATACCCAAGCAGTGGATGTAAGTGATAATGTATATACATCATGACTCTAAGAGTGGGCTCTTCTTTCAACCCTGCGATTGAAGCTGAGGGGTTCTTGGCTTGCTCCTTCTGTTGTTCTAAGGATGAAGGAGCTTCTTATCCTTTGCTGAGACTCACCTTAGCGGGGGTGCCTCTTCATCAGGATGCAAATGGGGTGTTACCGCTGCTCTTAGCTGCCAAGTGGGGCGCCACCACCCCAGTGCCCCCAGCTTTCATTCCTTCCCATTTGCATGTCTCCAGGATTTGTCTGAGGTCAAGGCCTTTTCCCCTCTCCTTTTGTTTTGAAACATTGTTTTCAGAAATGGGACTTTGGGGCGAAATTCTTTTATGATTGGAATATTTAGGAATTGGAATGCTTAGGGTTTCTTGGGACCCAGGGCAGGAATTCTGGCTTTCTGAATTCCCCTAAAGACTTCAAAAGTGATTTGAATCTGATTTATGTACATTAGACTAACTTTCAAGCCATTTCCCATCTTCCCTTTATAAAGTGAAACCAAGATCTGGCCTTTTGCCTCTCAGCGCAGGGTTCCTTGGAGACTGGGAAGAATGACGAGGTCCTCTAAAAATTCATGTTAAGACAGGATTAGCCCTGTTTGGCTGATTCTACTGAGAGGGGCCCCTGGGTCATTACGCAGGACAGACAGGCCTTTAAAATATCTTCAGACCTTTTAACTTGCCATGAGGGAAATTGACAAACCTTGGTGGGGAGGAGTTGCCAAACGTCTCCCTTGCTTCCCAATTGAAGAAATTACTCCTGTTGTGCCATATTCGATAGTCATTCTGAGATGGCTCGAGTGCCTATCTGAATATGTTATGGGATGGTTTACAGACTTACGGGTTTAGAAGTTTTATTATTTCTTGACCATCAGCCCGTCAGAAGCAAATTTAATTCTGAGAAGCATAGATGGTCAAACAAGAACTTGTGTAGGAAGAGAAAAAAAAATACCTGCTTTTTCCTTATCCTAACCAACTCTAGGGGGCACTGCTGTGATACGTAGAAACTTGGACACGTCTAATAAGATTTGGGATGGAAAGCCCGGTTTAGAAACTTTCTCTGGTGGTGGATGCCAACTCCATGTGTCACTGCTAACTGCTAGAATTATCATAAGCCCAGATCAGAGATCTGGATGGACAGAGCCCCAGACCCACCCAACCCACCGAGAAGAGGTTTATTAGTTAGCATAAGAATCCTTGAGGTGGCAGGGATGGGGGGAGGATGGAGGTAGGTCCAGGGAAAATCTCAGCTGTGGAAGAACCATTCTCTCTCGTGCCTGCTGTATTTTGAGGTCCTGTCCTTGTTTGTTCAGCCGCTCAGTCGTGTCAGCTCTTTGCCACACCGTGGGCTGCTGCACACCAGGCTTCCCTGTCTTGCCGTATCTCCTGGAGTTTGCTCAAATTCATGTCCATTGAGTCTGTGATGCCATCCAACCATCTCATCCTCAGCCGCATGTCCTCTTCTAGCTCACAGTTAATAACAAAATTCCTAGAGATTAACCAGACCTCATTCTCTCATTGGACACCCATCTCAGCAGTGTGCTCCAAGGGGAGTGTTCACTGAGAGGGCAGGTTTCAGCCTGTCAGGTTCTGGGCTGGGAAGTAGAACTCGGGAGGGAGTGAAGTGCATGTCACCGGGGAGAGGATCACTGTGCAGTCCTGGAGGAGGCAGGACACCCAAGATCCTGTCTCCACGGGGAGGGAACGTCGGCAGCGCCTTTGTCTCCTGGAGGGTAACCTGGCTGATGGCTGCGTGGGGGAGGCTTCTGGGTTTAATGCAAAACCTCTCTGCATCCACAGAGGTTATACCGGGAACAAGGAGAAAACCTAAAGCATCATTACACACAGACCGCCGACCTCCCTGAAGTCCTGCTGGCCAAGCTGAATGCCATGAATATCAGCGAGGTGAGGCTGATGGAGGGGAAAGGGAAAGTGTTAGTCTGTCAATCACGTTCGACTCTTTGTGACCCCACGGACTGTAGCCCACGAGGCTCCTCTGTGCATGGAATTCTCCAGGCAAGAATACTGGAGTGGGTAGCCATTCCCTTCTGTAGGAGATCTTTCCGACCCAGGGATCGAACTTGGGTCTCCTGCATTACAGGCAGCTTCTTTACACGTGAGCCACCAGGGAAGCCCTGATGGAGGGGTTGCTGGTTTTAATTGCGGGAGATCCTGGACCTGCACGGTGGCACCGCACCCGTGCTGGGAAGCATCCCGCACTCCTGCTTTCGGTTTAATGCTCTGCTGTCACCGAAATGTGCAAGGTTTCTGACAAGGGGCCCCATGTTTGCCTTTGCGATGGACCCTGCACACTGTGTGGCTGGTCGTGCAGAAAAGCCAAGCACATTGATGAGGATGAGAATAGGAAAACTTCCTTCATACAAAGGGCATTTATACCGAGGGGCTGGAATCTAGGTGAAGCCCTATTTTCTATATAGAAGCTATATTCTATAGCCTCATAATATAGGTGAAGACATCCAGCCAAAGAGAGACTTGGGAGACCGAGCTCTTTCCTTCCCTCATCCCTGTCAGCAGCCCCCTTGCCTCTTCTTCAGCGGAGACAGTCGAATCCTCTTGATTCTCCGTCAGGAGCTGTGCACCTCCAGCCTCATGCCTCCTTCTTCCAATCAACTTGCTGCTCAGAACAGTCTGGTTCTGACTCCAGAGCTCTTGCCTTTTAAACCCCAGCCCCAGCCCCACGGCACTCCCCTCCAAGGCTGGACACGAGGCAGGTTCCAACTCTCGGTTGGTTTTTGCCAGGCCACAGTGATCTCTTAATTGGGGGGGAACACGTCACAAGAAACCAGGTTCTTGTTTTGATCGTGGGAATTTAGGAAAGGTCTTTATTGGTGCCCGTCTTCTCAACAGACACGTTATAAGGAATCCTGGAGCAAACTTCGAGACGGTGGCTATAAATTGAGACTGGATGCCATTCCGTTCCAGGCAGCAAAGGCTTCTGGCGAAATCATAAGTGATGTGAGCTTCACACCCGCGTTCCTGTGACAATGTTTAATACTCACCCATTTGTATTCCTTTTGCCCCTAACCCCTGCCTTCTTTTGCCTGTGGCTAATATCCTCTCCTATCCCCAACTGACTGTGTCAGGGCCATCAGATAACGACCGGTGAGAAAGAACATGCCTTACAACAACAACAAAAATCCCCTAGCCGGGGTACAAAGCTGATGCTGGTCTGTAAATATGGACCCCGGGCAGATGAAACGCACCCTCCGCCAAGCGCTTTCCTAGAGCCAGTCCCTGTGAAGAGACTGTTAACAATGCACCCACCTTCCTCCCAGCCTGGGCCGCCCAAGCGCTCTCTTGTCCTGCCATTTCACATCCCAGCCCTTTAGTCATTGGGAGGCTTGCATATGAAAGAATAGGCCTTTTGACGACTCCCGCGCCTTTTCTTTCAACTCACCCAGTTACTGTCAAAAGAACAAAACATTTTTTGCCCAATACCCACCTCTTCCATTCCGTGTCCCTTGTCCCCGAGCTGTTACTCTCTCCCGCTCTCTTTCCCTTTAGTACAAATACAAAGAGGCATTTGAGAAAATGAAAGGGCAGATGCTCGGCTCCCGGAGCTTGGAAGATGATATCAGCCTTGCACATTCAGTGTACGCGAGCTCTCTGCAGAGCCAAGTAAGTGGGAGAGAACTCAGTGGAGCCTGGACCCCCAAACCTAATGATGACACACAGCCCACAGATGTCCTGTGTCCTTCTGGTTGTGGGTTTTGGCTCTGTCCCGGCTAGCTGGGTGGCATGGTCAGGACCCTTGGCCCCTCTGGGCTTCAGCTTCTTCCTCGGTCAAGTGAGAGACTGAGCATTCTTTGATTCTCTCATTCTATGATGTTGACCAGCGGCCACAAATGGAGGCCTGTGGGTTGGGTTTTGGACTGCAGAAGTATTTTGTTGGGTCTGCAGAGAAAATGAATTGCAGACTTTTCAAAATGGGAAACTTGGCATGAAAGTTTTAAAGTTCTGTGCCGAAGCCAGGCCTGGATTCCTCAAGGCTACCGTTGAAGTTGATTACTGAGAGCCCCATTTAGAAGGGATCTGTGCCCTCCTGGTCATGCAGCCAAGCCCTGCTCACCCACTTCCTCCTTCATTCAATTATGCTACCTATCTGGCTCCTGGTGACATCTGGGTTTGCACCCCTTGACTTTGATCCTCTGGTTGCTGGTACATGCGTGTATGGTATCTCCTTGTACATATGTGAGTTGGCTAATGGCTGGGATGAAATCTAACATGTGTCCGACATGTAGCAGAGGGCTACACACTTTAACACACAGTGCTTCATTTAATCATCAGCTTATTTCTAGGAACATTGTTTGTTCATCCTGGTTACTGGTAAGGAAACCTAGACCCTGAGTGTCTCAGTCCCTTGCCCAAGGTCAGCTGGAAAGGGGCAGAGCTGCACATGGAGCCAGCTCTCCATCACGTGCTCTCTCCACAGCTTCTCTGCCTCAGTTTCCCTGTTTCTAACACTTCTTTCCACTTTCCGTACCAGGGTGGGATTGGACATGAATTGTCTGTGGCTTTTAACTAGGGGTTGGGGGAGGATGAGCAGAAGTGGGGGTGGGTGGTTAGGAAGGAGGGTGGGCGGAGCTTGGAGGGCAGTGAGAAGACTGGAGGAAGAAGAGATGGCGATTATGCATCTGACTCCTCAGAAAGCTCAGAGTGAGCTTCGAGGACCTTCAGACAGCTCCTCCGAGGACTGGGGTGGAGCTTGAGGTCTGCAAATGGGCCTCCCCCTTCCTGCTGCAGGATGTGTGTTGGGCTCTTGGGAACTCATCCCTCAGAACTGGCTTTTCAAGCATCTGCCCGCTGCTCCCGGTTCCCAGATTTACTAGGATGTCGTTGTCTAGTGTTTGAAGACGCTGTCCATTAGCTAGCGTAGGGGGAGAAAGCCTGGTGTCTCAGTCTGAACTTGTGAGGGTGATAAGAAGTGCTGGGGAGCAGGAGGCAGCTCAGCCATGCCGCCTCTTGCTTTTTGAAAGCGAGACGATCTCGACTTGAACTAGGGAACCACTGAGATTTTATCTGCCCCTTGAACTTCTGTATTTTCCCCAAGTGGGGGAGCCCTGAGCCTGGGTCCCAATCAATGACCGCAAAGAGCTGAGAGTGGCGAATGGCAGGACCTAGAGATAAGTCCTGCTTATTAAGCCAGTCCCCGTAAGAAAGGAGGACTGGGCCTGCCAAGAACACCTCTCGGGGCTCACCTGGGACAATCGCAGCACGTTGTTCTCCCTTGTGGCCCTGATGTAAACGGCGGCTTTAAAATAACTGTTGATCTGTCTGCCCATCTAGGTGAATTACAAGAAAGACTTTGAACACTCAAAGGCGCAGTTCCATCTGCCGTTGGACATGGTAACCCTGGTGCATGCCAAGAAGGCTCAGACCCTGGCCAGCGACCAGGACTACAGACACCCACTCCCCCAGTACACGTCCTTGGCCGAGGACCTGAGGCTTAGCTGTGCCAAGAGAGCTCACAAGTTGCAGAGTGAGGTAAGGGGAACTGCCTCTCTCTTCGGGCTCTTTTCCTCTTAAATTTGACTGTGAGGCAGTGACCCACAAGCTCCTGTTGGCTCAGTGGGGGCTCCAGAGATGAAGAATCCTATACCTGGGATTTCTTTTGAAGCACTGCCCCTGTTGTTCCTGCCTTGCTCTTCATAAGCCCAGTCACATAAATCTATTAATAACAGCAACAATTTATTGAGTGTGTTAAGTGTGTGTTTAGTCGCTCAGTTGTGTCTGACTTTGTCACCCTATGAACTTAACTTTCCCCTGTGGAGCCCGCCAGGCTCCTCTATCCATGGAACTCTCCAGGCAAGAATACTGGAGTGGGTTGCCATTTCCTTCTCCAATTTATTGAATATTTCTGCTGAATTCTAGGCATTGCGTTTATAAGCATTGTCTCTTTTAATACTCAAAATAACCCGATAGTTTTTATCCCCAATTTGCAGAGAAACTATAGTGAGTCTCAAAGACGTTAAATAGCTCATGCAAGATCACAAAACTATAAATGAGAAAGGGGGTGCTGAGTTTGGAGGGAGGTCAAGGAAAATGCCTTTGAGGCTCACGGTTTAGCATGTTCAGGACTTGTCAGTGGTGTTGTTTCTGGCCCAGGTTGGGCTGGGGGTTCCTCTAGGAGCCTCATATGTTCCTGGGTCACCCGTCTTCTGAAGAGGCCTGAGGTCTGCCCAGAGAGGTGCTCAGAGCCCCTTTGGAACTAACCCAATTCAGGCAGAGAAGAGTGTCGGGCGGTTCTTGTTCAGTCGCTCAGTCATGTCCGACTCTGTGACCCCATGGACTGCAGCACGCCAGGCTTCCCTGTCTTTCACCATCTCCCGGAGTTTGCTCAGACTCTGTCCATTGAGCCAATGAGACAGAGCGCAGGGAAATCAGGGCCCCAGAGACCATCCCTGGGCCCCCCTAAGGAATCTCCCGAGGCCGTCACAGTCCCCCCAAGTGCGTTTCTAGCTCATGCTGCCCATTTTCTTAAGCAGCCAGGCCTGGGAGCATTGGGACGTGTTGAAGAATTTCCTCACTTACCGATGTATCTTCCCAACAGGCAGCAGCATCCTTTTTGGTGCTCATCTTATCCCCCAGCTTGCTACATTTCCATTGCTGGGAGATTTGCAAGTAATGGGCCTGAGTTGGAAATAAGACAAGCTCTCCCCGCCACACCCCTCCCCCTGAAAAAAAAAACCAGCTTTCTGGTTTGGCAGAGCCTGAGAGCTGAGTGGCGCTCAGATCTGGGTAGCTGTCATCTGTTGGAATTTTCTGCCCGTGTGCGGCGTTTACTGAGTGACATAAACTGTCGGGAACCCAGGAGCAGCTGGAGGAACTAGCGAGCCGCCACGCTCAGCTCAGGGACCCGTTTGTCACTTGAGCAGAGCCCTGGCTGTCCCTGCCTCTCATTGCCTTAGCAATTGGAAGGAGACACACCCAGGGGGTGCCTCGGTGGCTGAAGGGGAGTGAATTTGAGGCCCTCTTTAAACTGTCAGCCCAGACCCTTCCGGTACACCTCCCCCACCCCCGCCCCCATCCCCGCAGACTCGGGGCTTTGTCAGATTATTCTGGATTCATTTATTAGTTCTTTCTTAACCCATGATTAATTCATGCCGCCCTCTGCTGCTGGGGTTTGTTTTGAAGACCTATTAAATCATTTCCACATTTGCCCCAAGACAGCTGACTTTCTAACCACAATCCGCTCCAGCGATTATTTTTTGATAGCCCACATGAAAATAAAAATCCGCTGAGCACCCCTCTAACAGCTACAGAGACGAGTGACAGCAGAGTTATTTTCTTCTGACCTACATTTGTGTTTCCCTAATGAGCATTTGCCCAGAAGCCTGTGTGCGCTCGCTGAGTATTATGTGTCTGGAGACGCTGGTTTGGCCTTGAGTTCTAATCATGATGCTGTCTGTTATGGGTCCTTCCTTGTTCCACGTGATTGGTTTTTCTGATTCCTTGTAGAATTTGTACCGGTCGGACCTGAACTTTATGCGAGGTGTTGCCTGTGTCATTCCAGGCACATTAGAGATTGAAGGGAGAAAGAGAGCATCTGAACTCATCAGTGAGGTAACCGGGGGCCCAGGACGGGGTGGGGGTGTCGAGTATATTCCCCAGTAGAGATTAAACAGCAATCAGTTGTGTCTTACTAAAGCCAATTAGATGGTACATTTGTTAGCCATAGTGATTCGCCCGGCGTCTCCCCTTACTCCCTTCTCCATTCAGAAAGGGTGCCACATAAGACAACTTTCCAGATTCCGTGTCAGGTCCTGTATTAATACCATACAAGAATTATTCACTGGCTCACAAGATATACTTTCCCAGAATCCCTTTGAAGAGTGGCTTGTGAAAAGAGAGCAGGCTTTGGAGACACAGATGGTGATTCATTTGCTGTGTGACCTCAAGCCAGTCACCTGCCCTCTCTGAGCCTCAATATCTTAATCAGTCAAATGGGAATACTCAGACCTGTCTCATTTAGTTTTTGAGAGGATCAACAGTCATCTAAGCACTGTGCTTCTCTGTTGGCTGTATATGAAATTGTTGCTGTGAGCCTGGTGATAATTTCTTGGTAAAAATATAGAAGTCTGGAATTCTAAGCTTTTTGAACTCCTGAGGAATCTTGCCCACCCCTGGGAGGACTCTGGGACTTCTGTTCCCAGTAGACTGGCATAGTGGAAGGCATTGGAAGTGAAAGGCGGTCAGCGTCCAGCCTGGGTGCCTCAGACTGGCTTATGCATTGATTGATTAGAAGCTCTGAGCAAGCAGAAAGGGCCTCACTGTGGGAGTCGAGATTTAACTTTGTGCTTTGCTTTTCCAATGAAATCTCTAAAGCAAGTGGTTTCTAAACTTCATGGCGCATCAGAATCCCCTTTGGAAACTTAAAAAATTTACAGAGGCCTGAGGCTACTGCCGATTTATTGAATCCCATTTCCTGGGGTGGTGTGCAGGCATGTGGGTTATTTTAAGCTGAATGATTGTTTCCCGTGTACCCCCAAAGCTGAGGAACCCAGGGTCTTCAGTGAGCAGAGGAAATTTGGGACCAAAACATGAATTTCAATAGTCATGTTCATATGCGTGGCAAAGGACTAGCTCTCCCTTTCTTGTTAATAAGCCTCTGATTCTGTCTGTCCTCTCCTCTTCTCCGTTTCTTCATCTCCCTGAGTTCTGAGGTCACAAGAGCAGGTGATGGACTGGATTCTGGGTCACAGACTGGCAACCTTTGCAAAATGAGGTTTTATAACTAGTGCTTAAAGAGCTGATTCTTCCTCTGGTTTTGCATTTCACCTTGTCCTCTTATTCCCTCCTGTGTGTGACTTCAGAGTAAATATCGTCAGCATCCCCAGTCGCTCAAGTACACAGCCGTGACAGACACACCCAGCCTCACTCATGCAAAGCTCAGCAACCAGATTACAAACGAGGTAAAACCTTTGGATGACTTCAGGATGGGCTTTTTAAAAAACTGCTGGATTGTTTGTTTTTTTTAAAAAAGAATATGAGTATTTGTGGGACGGGAGAGGTGGGGAGCAGGGGAAAGCATGCATGTTTGCATGGAAAGAAAGGAATATCATTAGATGAATCCTAAATGTTTTCCAGAAGGAAAAAAGGCCCAGTAAAAAATCTGGTTTAGTCTGTGGTCTTGCCCCGCCCTGCCACCCCAACCCCAAATGCATTTACAGATTGACAGCCTCAGCATCCCCTGGGAGCTTGTTAGAAATGCCGAACCTCAGGCCCCACCCGAGAGCCATCGAATCCACAAGGTCATTTAAGATCCTCACGGCTTTGCTTTGCACATGAAAGTTTGAGAAGTGCTGGTCTGTCATTTGTCTGTTCTAGCTGGGCAGATATTGGCTAACCCTTCTTCCATTGTCATTCTGATGATGGTGATGGGGAGGATTTGTGGTTGTCCGGGGACGGTGATTGATACAGTGTGAAGTCTGCCAGGCTTCTTGGTTCTCTGCCTTCCCATCTTCTCGCTCACCACTTGCCCAATTCTCACTGTAATATTCGAGCAGAGGGGGCCCAGGGGAGAGACTCTTAACTCCGTCAAATCATCGTTCCAGCTCTACCTCTTCGGAGTGGCTCTCTGACATGTTTGAAATAGCAAGTGAGCTTGGCAGAGAATGAAATGAGTTTTTCAGATTCTCCTTCTGACCCTAGCTTTTAAAATTCAGTTGAGATTTGGGTATTTATATATTAGTTTCCACACTTACCCCAAGATTGAGCTAAGAAGACCCAAAGGGCTGTGTAGCGATGTTATCGATTTAAGAGTCCCACCGAACCTATCTTGCCTGCTTTGTGATCGGGGTACTGTGGGATAGTAATGCCTCCTTCAGTGGCCTCTGGCCTCGGAGAGCTCGGCAACCGCAGGCCATTTCTAATTACAAGAACATGTGTTTTCATGCCGGCTGAGGCCCTGCACGGGAGCACTGGTGTGTTTGCCCGTGGGAGGATCCTGGGACTTTAGTGAAGGATGCAGACCGGGGTTTGGGAACCTCCTTTCCAACCAGCAGAACGGCTCCTAAATTTCCCAGATATTAATATTGTCTTTACACCGTGTCCTCAGCAAAAAAAAAAAAAAAAAATCTACAATGGAAAGATCTGTAATGGTATTCCTAAAGGTGTTTTCCAACTGCCCGCCCCCCCCCCCCCCCATTATTGAGCAAAGTAGAGGGCAGGGAAAAATATCTTTTCTTTGACTCACCTTGAGTTCTCGGCTGGGGCTCTGTAACAAAAGGCAGATGAACAAGGGAAAAGCATGCACATTTATTTAATATGAACTTTAGGGGATGCAGGAGTCTTCGTAAGGAAATGGAGATCAGGAGGAACCGTTAAACCTGAGCGTTTTTATTCCAGGTTTGATGAAGAATGTAAGATCATGGGCAGGTGTCATAGAACAAAAGGGGATGAGCTGAGGGAGGAAACTAGGGGACACTGAGTTTGTTCAGATGCCTCTCGGGTTCCTCGGGGTTCAGAGATCAGATGCCCGTTTCCCCCTCCACCAGAGGGAGGGCAGCTCCCCCAGGAGGCATGTGACCTGCTTTAGGGGGGAAGGTCAGAGAGAGGTCTTCCATCTCCTGCTACTTCCAGATTCCTTCTGCTTAAAATATGCACTACACTCAGGTACCCTATTTGGGGGTAACATGTCCCGAACCCCGTCACAACCAACTTGCAATTTTTTTACGTATTCCTTTCATAGCACTCAATTTGACTCATGAAGGACTATCTTTCCTTCAAGTTTTTTTTAAATTTTGATGTGGACTATTTTAAATCTTTCTTGAATTTCTTATAATATTGCTTGTTTTTTAAAAAATTTATGTTTTTGGTTTTTTGGCCGTGAGGCGCACGGGATCCTAGCTCCCCAACCAGGGATTGAACCCACACCCTCTGCATTGGAAGGCGAAGTCTTAAACACTGGACCTCCAGGGAAATCCCATGAAAGATTACCTTTATTGAAAGAAATATCTTCCCCAAGCTGAGGGTGTGTCCATGACACAGTGAACGGCCTTTTACAAACAGATTTCCCTGTTGCAAAGGAGGGACCTCCAGTCCTGCAGAAATGCACAGCGCTTACCTTCTTGTTTTTTTCCCCTCCTGCCCAGCGCCTCTATAAAGCAGCAGGAGAAGATGCGAGACACCAGTACACCATGACCCTGGGTCTGCCAGAGTTTGTCCGAGCGAAAACAAACGCGGCCAATCTGAGTGACGTAAGCCTTTCCCATCGCTGAGGCTGAGATGTTCTCCAAGGCCAAGTCAATGTCTGTGATGGGACGTAGCAGTGACCCTGCTGGCATTTGCAGAAACTTTCAACCATGTATCTTGTTGACATGCATGTTAAACATACCTTTCCCCAGATGTGTTGATATATATGTGTCAGAGCCCACTTCCGGGAGGTGCTAATAAGATTTTCTTTGCCAAATCGAAAGCTTTTGATTGTCAGAAATCCGTTCTGCAACACCACACTACAAATGAAGTGGGTAGCCTTTGTTCATGGAGTCATGTAATTTTTTTTTTTTTCTTAAGAAGATATACATGTGTTCCTACCATAGGCAAAATACAAGGAATCTTGGAGGAATCTCCGTGCTCAAGGTTACAAGCTGACAATAGATGCTCTGCCCTTCCAGGCGGCTCGAGTCTCTGGAGATATAGCCAGTGATGTGAGTTGAATGATACGACCTTCCATTCTGCCTAATTTCTGTTAACTTCATGTAAAACAATGTCTACGGCTGATTTCCCTGAATTAAAGCAGATCTTTCGCCATGTGAGACAGCATGTCATCCGTGGAATATATTAGTTATGAATGAGATTCTTTGATGAGAGAGGGAAAGAAAGGCCCTGGTAATCAGAAGCTAAATGCAGGCAAAGATCTCCAGCAGAAAGGAGATTACAATTTATTTCTAATTGTAGCATCTAGGCAACCATCTCTCCGTAATGTGTGAACTGTCTGTTTTCTAACTCCACCCAGAATTAGAAAGAATTTGCAGTAGAAATTGTAATGTGGCCATAGCACAGTCCCCTCTTGACTCTCTGTAGCTTCCCGCATCGGCGGTAGGGTTTGCAGCTGTGTTTCAGCCACTATCCTCATAGCGTCCATAGCTTTGGGACATGAAGGTGACTTTCTCTTTCCCACAAACAAATCACAGAAAATGTAGACTTCAAATAAATGGATCCTGTCTTTTGGGTTTGATGTTTTGCCAAGTGTGAGGGGATAAAGCACAAGTTTCTCTTCCACCCTTTTTGATAAATTCCTTTTGGCCATAGAACTCGTAAGGGGAGCGGGCCCTCACTCTGGTTCTAAGGATCTGGCTTTAATTAGACGGGAGGAAGGGAGCAGTGTTTTAATTGTCCCTCCCCTGGGGTGGGGGAGGCAGGCTCTCAGGCCAGCCTCGCGATGCCATTTCTTTATCATCATCCCCGTCTCGTGTAAGAACAGGTGATCTTCTTAGTGACCGCGAGGAACAGGCACAGATAGAACATCAGGGGGCCACACGCCGACCCCTGACCGCCTGGTTCCCCTTCCAGTTTCTCTACAGACATGACTTTGTGAAGGAGCGAGGACGGCTGATCGGGGCCCAGAGCGTGCGTGACGACCCCCGGCTCCAGCACTGCCAGCGGATGGGCCGGCTGCAGAGCGAGCTTCAGTACAGGAGGCAGGCGGCGGGCAGCAGAGCCCAGTGCCACCTGCCCATGGACATGCTGCCGCTGGTCCATGCCAGGAAGGCCCAGGCCCTGGCCAGCGACCTTGACTACAGGACGTGCTGCCACGCGTTCACGGCGCTGCCCGAGGACCTGAAGATGGCCTGGGCTAAGAAGGCTCATGCGCTGCAGAGTGAGGTAGGGAGCCTGTGGATCACACATCTCCCCGATCTTCTTCCTCCCACCAGGCCTGGGGGTAACCTCGGCCTCTTGCTTAGCCTTTCAGATCCCTTCACCAGCCCCCGCCCCTCACCAATGACTTGCTTGGTCTGCATCATCTAGGTTGGAATTATTCAGTTAACAGATATTTATTCAGCACCTACTATGTCACAGGCATCCCTCAAGGCCCTGGGAATATAGCGGTCAGCACAAGAGTCCCAAAGTTCCTGGTGTCAGGGAGCTTCCAGTCTGTGGGACGGAGATACGGCAGGGGTGAGCTGTGTGGTGTGTCAGAGGGAGACAGACAGAGCAGGGAACTGGGGTGTGTGTCAAAGTGTGAAAGTGTTAGCTCAGTCATGTCTGACTCTTTGTGATTCCATAGACTGTGGCCCACCAGGCTCCTCTGTCCATGGGAATTCTCCAGGCAAGAATACTGGAGTAGGTTGCCATGCCCTTCTCCAGGGCATCTTCCCGACTCAGGGATCAAACTTGGGTCTCCCCTGTTGCAGGCAGATTCTTTACCATCTGAGCCAGCAGGGAAGGCCAGGTAAGCATTATGTGTGCAATGTAAGAAAATGGGGGACAGGATCATTCTCATCCTCTGTCACCCCCTTCTCCTCCTGCCTTCGATCTTTCCCAGCATCAGTGAGTCAGCTCTTCGCATCAGGTGGCCTAAGTATTGGAGCTTCACCTTCAGCATCAGTCCTTCCAATGAATATTCAGGGTTGTTTTCCTTTAGGATGGACTGACTTGATCTCCTTGCAGTCCAAGGAGGATGAGATGGTTAATGGCATCGCCGATTCAATGGATATGAATTTTGAGCAAACTCTAGGAGGTAGTGAAGTACAGAGACAGGGACAAAGATAGCAGTGGCGTGCTGCCATCCATGGGACCACAAAGAGTCGGACACGACTTAGCAACTGAACAACAACAAAAACGGCCACTCTCTTTGCAGAGGTGACATTTGAGTAAAGACCATGGGCGGCAGCAGCCTCAGCATATCTGGGACTGAACTGAAGCGAGTGCCTGAGTGCGTGAGTGAGGAGGATGTCCCAGGGGATGGGATGGGTCCGAGAAAGAGACCCAGGGCCCGACTGTGTGCTGGGGGTGTCCGTGAGGCGAGGTGGAGAGCTGGGCCCAGAGCTGCCGTTTCCTGACCGCTCACCAGTATGGCACCCTCGCTCCAGCTCTTGGGGGTGAGGGCCTTGCTCCTCCTATTGCGCAGATGAGGTCATGTGGGAGGGGCTGAGGCAGGCCTGGCTCCAGAACCCACACTCTCAACCACGCCACCCTCCTGGAGCAGGGGAGTCATGCTTTCTATGATGCAGGTGTGGATGCTTAGGCCCCAGAGAGGGGACGTCCTGGCCCACGTGGGGGCATTAAGTCCCACCCTCAGTGGAAGTCTCCGGACCAGTGCCTCTGAAGTCAGTCCCAGGCCACTCCAAGTCTCGGCTCCCTCAGAAGGGCCAGAGTAGTGATGAAAATGTGGTCACGGTCAGCACTTCCAGGCCTCATGCCCATAGCAGGCTCTGCACCATGTTTGCTTATGTGTATCATCTCCCCCAGCCCCACAGCTCCCCTGGGAAGAAGGTGCTCTCGTGAGATTTTAGAGTAGATCTCATGAGACTATAGTCCCATGAACCCTTATCATCCATATCGGGGTTTCCAAACGTGGGCACCTTTGACACTTGGGGCTGGATGCTTTGTTGTGTGGGCCTGTCTTGTGCATTGCAGCATCCCTGGCCTCTACCCTCGAGATGCCATTAGCACCCCCCTCAATGTGACAATAAAAAACGTCTCCATATATTGCCAAATGCACCTAGGGGGACAAAACTGTACCCGACTGAGAAGTCTGTTCCCAGTTGAGGACTGTCTGTATGATGCACCGTGCCGAGCACAGACAGTGCCTGTCCATAGGAACATGCCAGAGGGGGTGAGCTGTGAGGATTATGTTTTCCACCAAGCCTTCTGATTCTGGAGGCCTTCAGGGCAGTGACAACTCCTAGTTTAGTTAGATGACACAGGCAGAGTGTTGAAAATACCCAGTTGATGATTAATTATGACAGCAATGATGTAATGATTTAATGAATGCCATGATGGTCCGATTATGAATCAAGATTTGTTGGGACTGTAGTACCTACCGAGTGGGCACCAGTCAGGGGAGCGTGGAGCAGGGCATGTGTTTGCTGAAGCACAGCCCAGGACCCACTTAGAAAGCCTTCTACTTACTAGCAGGCCACCCTGAGGCCCCTAAGGAGAGGCTCTTAGTGTGACTCAGTGCCCAGTCCAGGACCCTCCTGTTGGTGGCCTCTTCCAGGGAGAAGATAAACCTCCTGGGATGGGACCGGCCACTGTGGGGAGGTTGGGGGCCCAGTTAGAAGCCCAGCTTCATCCTTCAGCAGCCACTTGGCTTTCTAGGCCTTCATGCTTCTACTGGAAGAGCAAAGATGTTTGATTTATTGGTGATCTCAGATTTCAGGATTCACAGATAAATGTTTTTTTAAGTGCTGACATCATCATAGTATCATACTAGTTTACTCAATAAGGAAAAAGACCAAAAACCAACTCTTACCTCAAGCTACCATTTATATCACCGTTACTTCTGAAAAGAAAGGATATTTTAACACACACACACACACACAAATAAGAAAAACAACAATAACAAAAAAGGTAGTCCTTCCCAAGAAATGCTTGTTGGCAATCATAGACTTAACACTTTACCAAATGAAATATGTTTTGTGCTGAGAAATTATTGCCTGATTTAAGAATGACCATGTTGGGCTTCATGCGTTGTTTTGAAACTTCAGGTTTGTTAAACTGGGTGGTCTTGGACCCCAAGATCCTGTGAACAGCAGACCCCCAGAATGTCCATCTGGTTTGGAGGCTTGTTTTCTTGCAGTCATCACTGAAAATCCAATTCCATGTAGTTACGTTCTAGTGAAAAGAAAACAAAGACTCCTTATGAGCTCACGCAGTTCAGCAGAGTTTGGGGCAGGAACAGTAGCTCCCATAGCCATCAGTCGTCCTCCTGACCTATCCCATCCAGGCCAGAAAGCAAGCTGTGGGTCTCGGTGCTCACCCTTGGCGGGAGGGTCCTCAAGGCTGGGACTGCTGAAGTCTTGGGAAAGTCACGCCTACCTCAGGCATGCATCTGAGACACGTGCTCCGCCCAGGCTGTGCTCCACCACCAGGGGGCGCTAGTTCAGTCACCTCTTGCTGCTGCTGCTAAGTCACTTCAGTCGTGTCCGACTCTGTGCGACCCCATAGACGGCAGCCCACCAGGCTCCCCTGTCCCTGGGATTCTCCAGGCAAGAACACTGGAGTGGGCTGCCATTTCCTTCTCCAGTCACCTCTTAGTCCTTTCCAAATCTGCCACACTACGCTCCTCTCCGTGATCTCACGGGCTGTGCGCGTCCTGCAAAGCATATGAAGGGACAGTCAAGGGGACAGTCTTAGCACCAGCCTTTATGGCTGCACGGCTTCAGGAGACTCCTTAAGTGTCCCCGGCTTCCGTTTCCCCATCAGAAATAACAGCACCGACAGTACCAATACCTAAGAAGTACGGAATGCTTATCCCGGGCTAGGCATTTATTTAAATATTTTGCACAAACGATCTCATGTCGTATCTAGGTAGGTACTGTAAGTACTCCCATTTTTACAGATGCGGTGACTAACGCACCTATAAATCTTCAGGAACTTGCTCAGGGTCATAAGCTGCCAGGGAAATGACTTGCTCAAGACCATACAGCTTAGTAAGAGGCAAAGCCAATGACTTGCTCAAGATCATATAGTAGTTGAGGCAAAGCCCATGTCTGGGCTCCTGACTCTGCGGTTAGCGCTCTCTGGCTCCCCCTGGTGGCCAGAGTAGGAACCCAGGCGTTCTGGCTCTTGGGGGTTCTCTTAAGGACCACCTGCACAGGATCCCAGAGGACAGCAGCTGGTGACTCTTCTGAGAATCTGAGCAAGCATTTAACCCCCCAGATTGTTCTATGGTTGGGAATAAGAGCTAGTCCTTTGAGAACGGCATGAGGACTGAATGAGGTAATGGAAGTTAAAGCAAAGTCACTCAGTCGTGTCCAACTCTTTGCCACCCTGTGGACTGTAGCCTACCAGGCTCCTCAGTCCATGGAATTTTCCAGGCAAGAGTACTGGAGTGGGTTGCCATTTCCTTCTCCAGGGGATCTTCCCAACCCAGGGATCAAACCCAGGTCTCCCGCATTGCAGGCAGACGCTTTTACCATCTGAGCCACTAGGGAAGCCCCAAATGAGTCTGAAGCAAACCACACCCTTTGCAAGATAGTTGCTATAGTGATTCTTATTATTAATATGACAAATATACCCCTTCCCCTGGCCACCTCCTGGTTATGTAATTCCTTTTAGAGCTCAAGGGGTGAAAACTACAGCTTGTGCGTCTCCAGAATGGGGGTGCCAGGAGCCCCACGTGTGACTCTGAAGGTGGCATCCAGGCCTTCATATGTACAAGGGCAAATAGTGAGGTGGCCACTTGGGGAAGTGAGATATAGCTGGGCAGCCCAAGAAGATCTCTTATCTTAGAATCCTTCTTGGAAACCACCTTTGGGCCGATTCTCCTCGATACCCTCCTTGCTCCCCGCCCCCCTCCCCTTTTATGGTGAGGTCTGGGGCAGGTGTGTTGTTTTTAGGGTCTGCGTGAATAGTCAAAGCGGGGCTGGGAGCAGAAATATCAATAGACAATCCATTTATAAGAGAGTCGGAGGCGCAGTCAGATCTTTGGGGAACCTGCGTCTTGCCTTCTGACTCACCTGCGCTCGCACTGTTCAGCTCAACAAAAGGCAAGTTGAAAGCGTGCGCCCCCACTTCATCTCACTTATGAAAGGAGCAAGGCCCGGCTGTGAAGAGGCCCTGTAGGATTATTCTCTCTAACTTAGAAATTTATCCAATTTTCTCTGTTCTTTATCAGAGTGGAAGGCAAAAGCTTTGCTGGTGTAGACTGAAAGATCGCGGTATAAAAAGCAATTTCACTGACATGGGGTTTTGAAACGTGCTCCCAAACCCGAGTGATGTCCCCCTTCACCAGTTGGAAAGCAGAGTGGAATTTGCACAGGGGCCTTAACCAGCAGACAGTAGATCAGAAACGGACCCTCTTTGAGGCCAGCTGTGAGGAGCACTGTGATTCCTGAAATGAAAGAAAACTAAAAAGGCCGAAAGGCTGATTTCAGGAGTGGGTATTTTGCGTTACCGCAGAGCTTGTATCTAAATTAGAGAAATGCCAGCAACTTCGTTTAGGTCCAAATTTCACATTTCCTTAGAGAGTCCTTTTTCTTCCTTTAAAAAGGCGTAATTTCCATATAGAGAGGAAGAAAAGCTTTTTCAGAGACTGTCTTGATGTAGGTAATGGTGGGCAGATCAAGGAATGGTAATAAGGTTAAACATTTCAGGAGATTGCTAATCAGGCCCATTGTCTTAAAACCCCACTTATTATTTTCTTCCTGGAATTGACGCTGTAGTTCTGATCTTCTGAGTCCTTAAGAGGAAGAAAATGGATAAAGTTTAAGCCCACTGTACAATGTAGGCAAATCCTGAGTAACCATAGGAGGAGGGGTAAACTGAGGCATGGAAATATTAAGGCAGTTTACACACCATTCCCCAGTTGTAGCCAGGTTTGTTGCAGTTTTGAGTCCTGCAAAGAACTCCCCCTCCCCTACCACCACAAAGAAAAAAACAAATCTAACACACGAGAGTGTCTTTTACCCCTCAGGACTCTCAGGTGTTTTCATGAGAAGAGAGGGATTGTCATGACCTTCGTGTATCACAGAGAGAAACTGAGTCACATTTTGGTACAGTGATTTGCCCTGAGTCACAGCAGGTTTGATCCAGAGCTCAAAGTGCTTTGATCCACTGAAAGTGTGTAAAACGTTTCTGTTTAGGCAGGCGGTCAATCGCCTCACTGCCAGAATGAAACCAAATAATCAAGGCTGACGTGTGGGCTGGGGTGTATATCTCAGATCTTTCTTAAGGGATCTTTCCCATAGGTTACAACCTTCTGCTTGGAATCCAGCCAGTTTACAAGTGGGACCTTCTTGTGTCTTACACATGATCCGTTACTTAATTCTGGGCAGAATGCACATACTCAAATAATTTGCCTTGATGACATGCAGAACACACCCAAATGAAAATATTGACATGTTGTGATGAAGCATTTTTACGGATGCCCCAATGATTTGCAACCGTTTCCTGATAAAAAGCCAGTGTTTTTTTCTTCTCACAGTTGCGCTACAAGTCGGACCTGATGGGCATGAAGGGGACAGGATGGCTGGCGCTGAGTTCCCCACAGATAGAAAGTGCAAAGAAAGCCGGAGAGCTCATCAGTGAGGTATCGTTAACCTGAGTCTACCACAAATGCAACCTGGCGTTTATCTCCTCCTGATGAGGGAACCTGCAGATGGACTGGAGAGCCTGGGAGGGCCCCATGGCACTGGACTCCCGATATCTTTCTGGGGCTATTTGCAACCAAATCCCAAGACAGAACAAGATTTGGTTCCCAGTGAATTCACTTGCTGGGGAGTTAAAGGCTTGTTCCAATCAGGCAGTGAAAGAGGGGTGATGCATTAGACGATGACCGACAAATGTATTATGTACAATTATGATCTAACCTGACCCATTATCTTCATGGAGGTGAGGAGAGGGTTTGTCACCCGTCTCCTGAGTCTACTCAGTTCAATGTCCTAGGCTTACCTGACTTCAGAGGGTGTTAAAAGTTGCCCAGAGATGGTTACCTTAACTGAACTCCCCACCATGTTGATGACCCAGAGATTCTTGCCCTGGGAACTTGAGAGCATGGCACTGCCTTCTTTAGTTCCTTAATACCAGAACCTACTTGAATAGGGTCTGGGCAGGGCCAACTTAAGGCTGAATCCTTCCATCTAGTGAATTCCTTTTCTTGTGATGAGCTTTGGCATTTTGCAGCCTCTCTTTTCAAGAATGTAAATACCTGTAAAATGGTCCTTATCACAGAGGCAGCTTGAATCTCTTCTCTGTGCTGGTGAGGTGACCACAAAGAAGAGAGATTTCTTTCCCAAGCATGCCATTGGTACTTTTGGTACTGAGTAGGTAGGGTGATGCTGCACCCAGAAAAATGCATGGGGTTTGACTGTTTCTTGAGAATCTTGGCCTTTCTCTTACAGACCAAATACCGTAAAAAACCAGACACCATCAAGTTTACCACAGTGGTTGACTCTCCAGACCTAGTTCATGCCAAGAACAGCTACATGCATTGCAATGAGGTGGGTGTTTTCTGCTCACTCATCCCAGGCTTAATAGTGGGTAGTGCTGCACAGTGGTCAGTGCTTAAGATGTAAGGACAAACCTTCTGTCCCTTACCTGGGTGATCTTGGGTCAGTTTTCTAATGTCTTCTAGTCATGGTTCCCTTATTTGAAAGAAAGATAAAGATAGCAACCATTTCATAAGATGGAGTGAATTAAATGAGGATGAAGTAAATAAAACTTCATGAAGCTTTTAGCAATTATTTAGAATATATAGTGAGTCCTCAGTAAATGTCCCTAGTTAGACTCTTAATCATCACAATAGTAATACTAAATATTATTGATGGACATTACCAAACACTAGGTCATATATATCATAATTGTCCATAGATATAATGGAATTAAATCTTAACATAAGTCAATTAGAAAAAAAAGTAGCTATATAAAGAACGTCTTTCTACTTTTACTCTCTGTATAATTTAGCCCCATTTCCTCTCTCCTGTATTAATTTTGAAGAATAGGAAATTACATATTTTCTTCTCTGAAATCATCCAGGGATTGGATTTTTGCACACTGACAAAGCTGCCCCATGCTCACAGAGTCCACATGCGGTACTGACCAGTTCGTGCTTGCAAAACACAAACTTAATTTGGGAAAGGGTTGGGATGTTAAATATTATATTTCCTCTTTAAAACTGGGTGAGACTCAACCACCTCCTAAAATTATTTGCAGTCCTTAGATCACTGCCCTAAAAATAGCCATTAAGAGAAAGCTTGAGTTCTAAAATTGTGTCTTCTTGGGACACAGAGTGGACTATGAAAACTTTAAATTTCTTAAGAGATATTAAGGCGTTTAAGGTTTTTTAGCTGCTATTTCTTTTTATTATTACTGTTAATGTTTAGTAACAAAGGCATTGAGGCATTTTGTTACTAGTAAAAAGCTTGAGCAAATGCCTGATTGCCAAGATCCTCTGAAGTATCCACCCATCTTTTACTGTTTGTGAAACACAGGTACAGCGACCCAGGGTGATGGTTTGTGACCCTTTTGGAGCAAAACTTGATGAATATTTTAAATACTTAAAACCAGCTCCCCACCACCTGACCCTGGCCACTCGGGCACCTCCTTTCCCGGGTGGCATCTGGAGGGATGCTCTCCAAGTGCGGGATGGCTTCTGTACCCTGGGGTGGGAGGGGCAGGAAAGGGCATCAGCCCCCTCTTCACTTTTGACTGCAGCAAGTGCAGCTTCCCATTTACCGTGAGCCTTCTCCCTGCAGCGCCTGTACAGGTTGGGGGACGCTGAATCCCGACACAGGTACACCCTGGTGCCCGACCACCCCGATTTCACCAGAGCCCGCCTCAACGCCCTGCATCTGAGCGACGTAAGTGAACTGGCCGTTCATGTGGTGTGTGTCCATTTCTGTAATATGATCTGTGCCCAAATGGGACTTTTTTTTTTCTAAGAAAAAGAATTCCTAGGAAAGGAGCTGGGAACAGAAAGCACTCCAGACTGAGAGTAGGATAAATGGCATGTATAACTTTGAGCCACTTTTCTCGCTGGGCCTCAGTCTCCCCAGCTGCAAAATGGGGATGGAGCTGCACTAGCCGACTCCTGTGGTCCTGCCAGCGCTAGCATCCCAGTGCTGGGTGTGGCTCCAAAGACCTCAGTCAGGTGCTGGGCTCCAGCCAGAGGAGCGGTGCCCTGGCCCCGCGGATGTAGACACCTGCTCTGCTTGTTCCCCAGACTCCTCTCCTTAGCCATTCAGAGCCTTGTAAGTTTGGAGACCGAGTGGCGCTTTCTCTGCTTTCTGCTGGTTAGAAAGACGCTGCAATTGTAGTCCATGGGATCCCAACACAATCTGCTCCTTTGTGCCTGAGGCTGTGGCCCCCGACACGTCTGTTCCCTTGGATGTGTGCCCTTTGCATGCATCTCCAAGATGCTGTTTCCTCAGCCCAGGCTTGTTGTTGGCAGGGGTCGGAGGCCCCTGGTCGTAATAGAATAGGCGGCCGCTCTGCCGGCAAAGCTGTGATCCTGGGATAACAGGTACCGAGGCGGCAGAATCAAAAGACGCTGTCAGATCAGAATAACACAGGCTGAGTGTGTCGGCCTGGGGCCGCGCGGGGCCTCCCAGAGTCCGGCCATTCTTCCCGCCCTGGCCCTGCCATTGTGTCCTGGGGCTCCGTGCAGATCAACAGCTGCTGCTGCTCACCCCAGAGGTAGCCGCCTCGCAGGGGTCGGCGAGAGGCGCCTTCTAGTTAGCGTGTGTATTAGTTTGTTGCGTTTGTAAAGCCCTGTGGGATCCCACGCGGTGAATGTGCCGGTGCTTTGTAAATATGAGTTATTATGACCATTTGATGCTTTTGAGGGATGCGCGGGCGATAATTTTAGAACAGCAGCTCTGGTGGGCTGACCTCCATCTGGGGAAGCGGGACCTCCCCCTCAGCGGAGCTCAGACAAAACATCCATCTCATTAATGCCTCAAGGATGGGGAAAGGCCAGGCCTCCATGTGAGGGACTCCTGGAGGCCCATCACCCTGGACGCTGGGATAGAAGTGCCCGTCCTGCGGGGACCCGACTTAAGGAGGACAGCCACCCCGGGCTGGTGGCAGAGGCATCCTTCCTTCCACAAGGGGAGCCAGTCTGCAGAGTCCCAGAGCTGAAATTAGCTGCCAGGGCATGCGGGTATGGAGGACTCATGAACCTCTTTTGAAAGAGCACTTCTTCGGGGGCGTGTAGGATACGCACAATTGGATCAAGTGCTCTGTGAGGAAGATGTGGAGGGAAAGTGACCTTCCTGGGCAAAGAAAGCCATTGAGATGTGTAAGGCAGCCGAAATAACTAAAAATCAAATGACTCTAATGTGTGAGGATGAGGGCAAAGCTGTGCCCACTGTGATAAAGAAGAGGAACGCCCAGGGTTCCAAATCAAAGAGCCTGCGGAATCTAAAGACTCCCAGTGGCAAGGCAAAAACCTCAACAGAATAAAAAAAAAAAAAAAACTCAGGGAGGAAGTGATGACAATCAAGCAAATAGTTTACAGGGAGAGGTGGGGTGGGGAGACGGGGAGCCAGCGCCTCGGGCAGAACCCCAATTTGGGCCTGCCCTTGAGTTGACTCCCATGTGGTGCAGTGGTAAAGAATCTGCCTGCCAATGCAGAAGACGTAAGAGACGGGGGCGGGTTCAATCCCTGGGTTGGGATGATCCCCTGGAGGAGGACATGGCAACCCACTCTAGTATTCTTGCCTGGAGAATCCCGTGGACAGAGGAGCCTGGTGGGCTCCAGTCCATGGGGTTGCAAAGAGGCGGACAGGACTGAGCACATGCACATACTTAGACTTGAGTTGACCCCCAGTTACAGAGACTCTGAGGCTGGGGTGCCTTGACACCAAAGCAGGGTGACCTTGGAGTTTGATGCTGTGAAAAGATTGGTGTCGTTTCCTGGCCCAGATCTGGTGGGGAATCTTCTTAGGAAGGCACTGACAGACCCCTTTCCAGGGGACGATAAGGGTTTTGACTCTCCTTCCTGGTCTAATACTTGTAGGACCCTCAAAACAAGGAAACGCGATGCTAGAGGGGCTGGTTGTCTGTCATGATCTGAATTCCGCCTCCCCTTCTACATACCTCTCAGTCCTGCCCGCTAAACTCAACAACGACCCAGGAAATCTAATCCTTTGGGCACTGTTTGTGATCTGCCAATGAGGCGATGACCTTAGCGATGATTAGTTCTGTATTTCTAGGTGTATCAACAGAGTAGGCATTTGGCTTCTGGGTTGTGATGTTGGGACTGGAAGAAGTGATGAAGGTAAAGGTGATGATGAGCAGCAGGACTTAACAATGAGCTCCACCACGTTTGGCTCAAGCTTTCTGTGGTCCGCTCTAGTCCCAGGCTCAGTTGTAGGGAGGCATGAGGGCACTCTGCTTTTTTCTCTGCCACTCTTCCTCCGCTTAATCCCCCCAATCCCCTGTAGAACAGAGTCTCAGCCTTGACCTCTATTTCCAAGTGACAAAAGTAAGGTTCTTAAGGGCCCCCTGACCTGCCGTGGCTCTGAGATGTGTGAGCGACCGAAACGGTCTGGGGCTGTCACTTTGTCATCTGCTGGCGATGCGCCTCGCCTGCTGTCTCCCTTCTCTGTGACAGAATAAAGGACAGCCTTCCGCTGGGATCTCTAGATGACTCCTTTCATGGAGCCATTCCCTTATCTTGAAAAAAAAAAATATGAGCTACATGAAGGCACGGGCGGTTTTGATGCCTCCATAGGTGATGTGGGTCTACCTGAGGACTAAGAGGATGTGATTACAGACTCCCGGAGGGTGTGCAAGAACAACTTGAAAGGGGGAGAAATAAAAGAGGATGATGTGAAATGCAGGGGTCAGGAACTCGGTCAGGTTCCTGACGATCAATTTAATTCAGGTAAAGGCTCTCCTCTCGGTGCAGACACCAGGAGGGCGTGGGGGCTGCAGCACGCTTCACAGGGATGCTGTGACGTGGCATCAAAGGTGGCCCAGGGTCCCCCAGGAAGTGAGTGGAGCCCGTGAACCTGAGGGTGCCAGGACCCAAGGAATAGAACTGGCAGCGTGTGGGGAGAAACAGGGCTCTTTAACTTTGCATTCTGGCAGCTGGAAGCTGCAAACTTGAGGTGCTGGAGTGAAAGCAAAGACAGGGAGAAGGGGGACGGGGGAATATGGTACCAACAGGATGTAGCAAATCAGCCAGACCCCCGCGACCCACAGGAGCAGGGCCTGATGCTCAGGCTGGGGGTTTAGAGCCAAAGCCCTTCATGGCCAGAGCTGGGGAGGTCCTCAGGGTGGCCGTGGGGCCATGGGCTCTGCCATCTGGGTGCCAGCAAGACAGAGGGCACCTGTATAGGAATTACTCCCTCTGAGAACTAGCAGGCATGGAGGCACGGAGTTGCCCGCTCGTCCCTCACTCATTTCTTTGTTTCCCCAACTAGAAAGTCTACAGACACTCCTGGGAGCAGACCCGGGCTGTCGGCTACGACTTCAGGCTGGATGCCATCCCATTCCAGACGGCACGGGCATCGAGGGAGATCGCCAGTGACGTAAGACCTCACGTTCTCTCCCTGCCTCTGTCAACTGATAGGTTGCACTCTGGTTTTCCCAGTTCTCTTGAAAGGCAAACCACTGGGAACCAAAGCTGAAAAAGTATTTCAAGTGAAAGGAATAAAAGTTGGCCTTGTTTTCTAGCATCTCAGTCAGAAATTTGGAATTGGGAAAGGTTTTATTCCTACTTCCCCTCCTTCAAGAGAGCCATTCTTAAACATTGATGCATGTGGACAGAAACTAGAAATCAATTAGAAGAGGACTGATTTGTTGACCTTCAATAAAGGGACTTTTTTTGAAAGCTGAAGTGCACTACGGGACAGAAAGATTGGGTTTCCCTCCTAGATTGACTTGAGTTCAGATCCTGCCTCAGTTGGTTAGGAGTTGGCTCTGTGGTCTTGAGCAAGTTTTTTAAATCCTCTGAACTAAAATTTCTGCTTCTATGAAATAGAAATCTAATACTTGACTCTACTGATGACAGGATTGATGTAGAGAAAGTGAAAGTCACTCGGTCTGTCCAACTCTTTGCCACCCCATGAACTATACAGTCCATGGAATTGTCCAGGCCAGAATACTGGAGTGGGTAGCCTATCCCTTTTCCAGGGGATCTTCCCAACCCAGGGATAGAACCGGGGTCTCATGCATTGCAGGCGGATTCTCTACCAGCTGAGCTACCAGGGAAGCCCAGGATTGATGTAGGAATGTAACTAAAATGGTTCACAGTGTTATGTACAGAGGAGGGGGACCAGACATGGTAGCTGATATTATCGAAGAGGAAGACATCACTAACTTGATAGGAAGACATTACTAACTAGGTACGTGGTCATTCATGAACAACTTGTCATTGGTTCAAAGTGAAACAAGTATCGAAACCAAGCATTCAGCAACACTTTTAGCAATTAGATGTTCTGATCTCCAAGCCTGAGATGGGTGGACTCCTCTGGCTGAGCAGAATAGAGGCCGGTTTGGGTTTATCAAATGCACCTGGTACTTTTTACATACTAATCACAGGCTTCCCAGGTGGTGCTAGTGGTAAAGAACCCGAGTGCCAATGCAGGAGACATAAGAGATGCAGATCGATCCCTGGGTGGGGAAGATCCCCTGGAGGCGGGCATGACAACCCATTCCAGTATTTTTGCCTGGGGAATCCCATGGACAGAGGAGCCTGGCGGCTACAGTCCATGGGGTCACAGAGAGTCAGACACGGCTGAGCAACTGAGCGCACATGCAGTCACAGGCAGAAGGACCACATACCGGACTTTGATGGATTGGAAATTTTAAAAAGCAAAACTAAGTGAATCAATCCCGTTTTTCACTATACATGGTTTGAGGATCTCTGGGTTGGGTCCCTGAAAGCTGGAAAGAATCAAAGGATGAGTGGCTGCTGGTAGAATGGGTGCACTTCTTGGCTGTTGGATTGTTACCAAAGCAATACCGGCACCTACCACTGGGTGGCCTGAGCCTGTGCCGGACATGAAGCTCAGCCCCGTCTCGCTGAATCCTCTCAAGATCCTGTGGGGTGGAGGTTCATGCACCCATTTTATCAAGTGGTGAAACCAAAGCTCAGAGAGACCCAAGGCCACACAGCTAAAAGGAAACAGAGGGAAACCTGGATCCCAGGCCTACTTGAATCCAAAGCGGTACCCTTGACCCACTGTTGCACTTCCTGCTGAGAATCCCGAGGGCTGGCCCTGGAGGGAAGGGGGCACCTGTGACCGCCCGCCCCCCTCCCCCGCTCACCTTCCCTGCAGTTCCGGTACAAAGAGGCCTTCCTGCGGGACCGGGGCCTGCAGATTGGGTACCGCAGCATCCACGATGACCCGAGGATGAAGCATTTCCTCAGTGTCGGCAGACTCCAGAGTGACAACGAGTACAAGAAGGCCTTCGCCAAGAGTCGGTCCCAGTTCCACAGCCGCCCAGACCAGCCCGGCTTCCTCCAGGCCAAGAGGAGCCAGCAGCTGGCCAGCGACGTGCACTACAGGCAGCCCCTGCCCCAGCCCACCTGCGACCCGGAGCAGCTGGGCCTGAAACACGCGCAGAAGGCCCACCGGCTGCAGAGCGATGTGAGCTGCTCTCCCGCCTGCCCCCCAGGCCTAGGCCCTGCCTCTGGTTCCCTTCATCGGAGGTGTCCATAAGCCCACATCCCGTGTTCCCCTCAGGGAGGAGCTGGGCTGAGATAGAACCTAGGAGACCTAACATGATAGAGCCAGAAGAGAGGACAAGAATCCCAGTGTAGCGAGCCCTTCCTGTGGGCCAGGCTCCGTGCCGGATGCTTTCCATGTTGTGCCTTGAGGCTCTCACAAGCAGCCGTTTTACAGATGGGGAGCCGGAGGCTTCGAGCGGTGAAGTCACTGACTCAGGACCCCATGGCAATCAGTAGCAGGTCTGGGGTCTGAACCCCATATGGCTTAATGTGAGAGCCCAAGGTCTCGACTGCTGTGCCTTACTCTTTCCAGGGCTTTCCAGGTGGCGCTAGGGGTAAAGAACCCGCTTGCCTGTGCCGGAGATGTGAGAGACACGGGTTCGATCCCTGGGTCAGGAAGCTTCCCTGGAGAAGGGCGTGGCAACCCACTCTAGTATTCTTGCCTGGGAAATCCCATGGACAGAGAAGCCTGCTGGGCTACAGTCCGGCAAAGAGTCAGACACGACTGAAGTGACTTAGCACATACACACTCTTTCCAAGGGATCTTAGTAGTCAGCAGCCTGGGCCCTTTATCTCTGAGAGGCAACTGAAGCCCCTGAGTGGGAAATGACTTCCTTAAGGTTACAGAGAGGGTCTAGATAGGAGCTCGGCCTTGAACCAGCTCTCTGAGCCTCCACCCCCACTGCAGCCCCCTTGAGTAGAGAGATGCAGGGGACAGCGCTATGCTGGCCTGACTCCCCAGCACGGTGCATCCTCCGTGCCATGGAGCTCCTGCGTAAGACAGCTTGGCTCCCACATCCTGGTTTCACTAACAACATAGTCCCCAGGGCAGCCTTTCTAAGCCTCTCCACTCTATGCCCTGCTGACCTATTCCCCTTGCCTCCCTCGTTCTCCCAAGGTCAAGTACAAATCCGACTTGAACCTGACCAGAGGTATTGGCTGGACACCTCCTGGCTCCTACAAAGTGGAAATGGCTCGGCGGGCTGCAGAACTGGCCAACGCGAGGGGCCGGGGTCTCCGAGGGGCTTACGTAAGTAGCGGGCTGGCAGGCAAGGCCACGGCGGGGGGAAAGGCGAACTCAGTTGTTTCTTTTCAAACTTTATTTTTGGCCAAAGGTTCGCTGGCTCTAAAGACGCGTGCAATGCAGCTCAGGCAAGGCGCCTAATTTCATGGGTCTGAGATGACCAGGCGGATGACACCTGGGTTAAACTTCCTGCAGGGTTTTCTCTGAAGTCACAGCCATTAGCTCTTTGGAGGCGAGCGTGCCAGGGCTACATCAATCCTGGCCACGCGGGCCAGGCTGTGCCGACTGCTTGCTCGTTACAGGCACGGAAGGGGTCAGAGCCGCGTTATCTACCACAGTCTGGGTTTTGAACCCTACTTTGTTCAGAAGAAAGGCGCCCTGTCTAAATGAGAGATGGGCTCTGCTTCTTTCTCTGTCTTGCCTTGAGGTTCCTTTTTCTTGGGGAGGATGGAGGAGGGGGAAAGGAAGGAGAAGGCGAGCTTTTTAGACAGCTTGTCTTGTGGGAGCTTCCGCTTCACTCAGGGAGGTGTGTTTGGTTTCTGCAGGGGGTGCCGGAGGCTGTGGAGACCGGAGATGATCAGAGGGGGGTTGTAAACCCAGATGCCACCGAGATTCTGCACGTCAAAAGGAGGAAGGCCCCCCCGTTCTGAGTGGGTGGCGTCCACCCTTGGTTCTTGGGAGAGAAGCTGGAGAGGAAATCTGCACGTCCAGTTGGAGCCAACTGTGAAAATCGCGCCCCTGCCCTAGTCCTCCTTTATTAAAATAACAACTCCCTGAAAAAGGTGGAGAAAGTTGTGTTTTGGTCCTCATCTAACACCTAGCAGTGGGTGGCTGGCCCTGTTGTGCACCTTGAGTGTCTGAGGAATAAAGACGTGAAGGTGACCCCCACCGATGCTGAGGCGTCTGGAAGCTCACACTTGCCAATGTCCCAGGTGAAGGCAGGCTGTGAACACTGATTTTCTAGAAGCTACGATTGTTGGAAGGAAAGCAAACGTCATGCACTTGAGGTTGATTCTGTCATTTCTGGGTTTCCCCGGAGGGAGCCTGAGGAAGCGGGGGCCATGCTGGTCCCAGGTGCCCTGGGCTGGGCAGCAGTGGTCTCTGCTTAGAGCCTGGATACTCAGAGGCTCCGGGGGCATCCATTGCTGCCCACGGGGCCTCGCCTCGTCTGGGTGTTCACAGAACGGGCTGTGAGCCTCAGAAGACACCTCAGAAGCTAGCCTCCTTCTCCATGGTGGCTTTGATCCACGTTAGGAATTTGGTCACTTGGGTGTAGACCCCTGGCTTCTTCCCACACTCCAGGCCCCAGCTCACGATCCCATAGATGTAGGCGGTGCCGTCCTTCTCACAGGTCAGAGGGCCTCCAGAGTCGCCCTATGGGAAAAGATGCAGGAGTCCACTTTGTGGTTCAGTATACACTCAGAGACAGCCCTGCCTTACATGAGGGGATGCTAGGGGTTGGGGGTGGGACTGTTGGCCAACCCTGGGGAAAATGGCAACAAGATTATTTCTGTGCCTCATACGATGCAGTGCTCTGAAGGGAGAGAAGCCGATACCAACCTGCGTCCTAAGTCAGAGAGGGCTTGGCAGGGAAGCCACCGGGCTGGGCCCAGGTCACACCCTGACTTCCTAAGCCACCATGGCTCCATCATGCAGGTATTACTAAGGGGCTCTCGACTTCTCATTCCATCCTGGGATCTAGCAGGGGCTGGAGGGATGCCCTGTTTGGACAGAGCACCTTCCAGGGCCCACAGGGCACACATTGGTCAGGAAGGATGGGGTTCAGAGGCAGCATGGCCATGATGTTCAGCATGGTCTGTGGGGCTGTCCATCTGCTGGCCTATGGGGCCTCCATTTCTCACACTGTAAACCATAGGTGGCAACAGAACCCACCTGAGGGTTCTTGTGAGGACTAAGTCTTGTAAGGCTTATGGGACAGTGCGTGGTTCACATTAAACCCCCAGTTAGAGTGGAGAGGAGGAGGATGGTGGGGAGGCAGGAATGAGAACGATAACTCACATACACACATGCACACATATCTGTTCCTGCTTATACACCTAGTAGGATATTTAATGAGTTATTTCTTTCAATCTTAGCCACAATCTCCCAGTTTTATGGATACCCTAGTTCCATTTTCTAGATTAGACACCTGAGGTTGGCTAATTATTTGAGGGCAGCAGATTGAACATTTGTGTCCTCCCTGCCCTGCTCAAAATCCTGTGTTAAAGCCTAATGTTTTATTAGAAGGTGGGGCTTTGGGGAGGTAATTAGGTTGGGAGGGTGGGGACCATGTACAGGATTAGTGCCCTTGTTGAAACTTTGTGGCTCAGTCAGTACAGAGTTCACTTGCAATGCAGGAAACCCAGGTTTGATCACTGGATCAGGAAGATCCCCTGGAGAAGGAAATGGTAACCCACTCAGGTATTCTTGCTTGAGAAATCCCATGCACAGAAGAGCCTGGTGGGCTACAGTCCTTGGGGTCGCAAAGAGTCGGACACAACAGAACGACTAAGCACAAATGCAGAAGAGACATAGAGCCCTCTCTCTCTCTCTCTCTCTCTCTCTCTGCCACATGAGGACACGATGAGAAGTTGGCAGTCAGAGAGGGTCCTCCCTGGAACCGTGCCGACACCCTGATCTTAGTCTTCCAGCCTCCAGGACTGTGAGAAATAAATGTCTGCTGTTTAGCCACCCAATCTGCAGTTACTTATATAGAAGCCCAAGCTGACTAAGCCATTCAGTGACTGATAAAGTTCACAAAGTAAAGGACAGAAGCAGGTTTCAAACCTTTGGCTGTCTTTTTAAAATCCTGTAATCTGTTTCCTTATCCATCTTCTAGGGACTCAGGGAAAATCCCTCCCATCTGCCCACACCCTTCCTTTAAGTAGGTAGATACCTGTGGCTCCTTGGGAAAGGGCAGAGGGTCACAGGAAAGCCACAGACCCTGAGAGTGACCATGATTTCCCATCCCAAAGCAGCCTCAAGGTTGCAGATCATTGTTGAGTTCCTTTATAGGGAGGAACTCAGGTTTGAATGTGCCCATCTTGTCCCCCAAAGTCCTGTCTGGCAGTGGGTGTCATGCAGGATCTAAATTGGCTCTGGTCACAGAGGAGCCACTCAGCCAATTAGTGTATTAGGGCTAAATTTCCTCCCCCTTCACATACACACATTTAAATCCTAATGGTGACTCAGTATTGTGAATTCTCTGGCCCCTCATCTTTGTCTTTCTAACCACTGGTCTTTGCAAATGTCCCCTGCTTATTGGGATTTTCAGACAAGCTGCCCAGCACTGAGGGCAGAAACACCCTCTTCACATTTTAACACAGAGGAACAACTTCTTGCTCTGCACTTTCCACCCAGGATCTGTGGACCAGATAATTTCTCTAAGCATCTGTACAATGGTGATAGTGACATCCTTCACCAGACTGGTCAGAATCAAATTCAACAACAGTGAGCAAAGTGACTGCTATGGTATTGATGCTGAGTCCTCCTGGTCTGGTGTGGATTCAGGTTTGCCAGAGGACAGATGTGCCCACCTTGACTGAATGGCAAGGAGGCCTCTAACCCCTCCTCCCTGCCCGGGGCTGTAAGGCCCTCTGTTTCCCTGTGTAAGGCCCTGCTTTCTCCAAATGCCACGTGGAATCTCTGACCTGGCAGGAGTCTTGTCCCGGCTTCTGGAGGTTTCCTGCACAAATCATGCTGTCGTCGATCGAATGGTCATAGAGGTGGCGGGAGTTGCACATCGCGTTGCTGATCAGCTTGACCTTGGCATCCAGGAGCTGGCGGGACCCTTCTCCTGATGGGCAGAGAAAAAATGTCGCCACTGTAGAGACCAGGGTGGAACCTGCCCCACCAGAAGTCAGCAGTGGTCAGAAGAGGGCCCCCAGCCCCAAGTTCAGGCTGTGGGGGTGTTTCTAGGAGATGGGGAGAGAAGCCTACTTGAAATGATCTTGAGAACAAGATTGGAAGGGAGAGAAATCTATTTTGAGAATTTGAGAGACACTTAAGATACTACTTCTGAATTTCCATATTACAGGGCACAGGCATTGGAAGGACTGATGCTGAAGCTGAAGTTCCAATACTTTGGCCACCTGATGGGAATAGCCAACTCATTGGAAAAGACTCTGATGCTGGGAAAGAAGGAAGGCAAAAGGAAGAGAGGGCAGCAGAGGATGAGATGATTAGATAGCATCACCTACTCAACGGACATGAATGTGAACAAACTCTGGGACATAGTGAAGGATAAGAAAGCCTGGCATGTTGCAGTCCATGGGGTCACAAAGAGTTGGACACAACTTAGGGCCTGAACAATAACAACATAATCTTGTCAGTACTTTATCTATCTAGGAAAGGAGGAAATTCTCCATGGATACAAGATCAATGCTTGGTGAAAGTCAAGGAGCTAGGGACTAGGGCCAAGGACAGATATGGAGATCAGAGGAGACTGTGAAGGTGATGAAATTTAACTAGAGCTAGAGAGATGGCCAGGAAGATCCCCTGGAGTAGGAAATGGCAACCCACTCCAGTGTTCTTGCCTGGAAAATCCCACAGACAGAGAAGCCTGGCAGGCTACAGTCCACGGGGTTGCAAAGAGTCAAACATGACTGAGTACATACACAGAAAGCTGGGGCAATCTTTTTCTTTTGATAAGTCATTTTGAATATAACTCTGATTTCTAGTCCAGGAGGGCAGTTGAATGTGACCCTTTCTTGCCTGATGGATGTAAGTCACCTGAGTCTCAGAAGAATGCATGGCCAGACTCACCTGTTTCTGTGACACCCCAGCCAGAGATGTGGCACTCAGTCCCAGAGGGAAAGGGACCTTCGGGCAAACAGACAGTTTTCACATATTTGGATTCCAGGGCACAATGACCATCCACTGGCTTTAGCTTGAGCAAGGCTAGGGAGAGAGAGGGGAAATGGGTGATGAAACCCTCTCTGTCCAAGAAGCATCAGCTTTAGCTTGATTGGAAGGTGGTCATAGGAAAACCCCACTCCCGATACCCCAAATTCTTTGGTTATCATTTCATGCTTTTAACCTTCACCTGGGGAGGAGTCATAACACTTCAGGCTGAGAGTAATACTAAGAAATAATAACTGAGTTTGAAATCATTTTGAATACCATTTTAGAAAAACAGGCTTTAAGGGGGGAAAAGATGTTGGGGACAGAAGAGCCTAGTAGGCTGCCGTCCAAAGGGTCGCACAGAGTCGGACGCGACTGAAGCGACTTAGCATGTGTGCACAGTGTTGAAGAGGGAGAGTGAGAAGTGTGTGAAGAAGAAATAAGATACAGAACTAAGGAGCAAGAAGCTTAAGTACATCATTGCCTACCAGGTGCCAGAGGTACCTGGGACACATGTACATCATGTCACTTAGCACACAGGAAGTGAACAGTTGGACATCAGTGTCCCGTTTCACAGAAGAGGGAATTGAGACTTAGAAGGGTGAAACCGGTGAGTAAGTGGGGGAGTAGGGATTCAAGACTGAGCTCTGCGCAGCACACCGTTCTTCGCATCGGATGTTCCATCCCCTCAGTTTAAGTTTGTGCACATTTATCTGCAACAGTAACACAGACCTTTCAGAACTAAAACGCCCTGGAAGAAAGGCTTTACCTTGCAGGGTCTATGAAAGACCTGCTTAGAGCACCTTCCAGAGCCAAGCCTCAACTTTCTGTCAGTAGAGAAATCCATCCCAGGACAAGAGAAACAGGAAAGCCACGATAGAAGAGACTTGCCAATATCATTGTAGGGAATGTCATCTATTTCAATATAGTGACTGTACTTGAATATCTTCTGCACCCCAAAACTCTGCTCATGGAATTCCGTCTTCTTCAGGTCCTGGTCTCCAAGCACCACTCTTAGATATTTGGTTTTTATCCTGTAAGGGGAAAGTATGATGATCAGGAACTAGTCTTGGAATTTGAGAGGCTGGAGCCACACCCGTGAGCTGTGTGACTTTTGACAGATGACCTGACTTCTGGCCCTGTGGCATCTTCATCTGTAATCATGGTCTGGCTCACAGAGCTCTCCTGCTGGTCATTCAGCCGTCAGTTTTGAGGCTTGACTGTTATAACACATGTAATGCATGTGGTAAGCATTCTACACACAGGAGCTTTCTTCTGTTGTCTGGTTTTAAGGAGACACGCTTTTGCCCTTGGAGCTAGATCTAGTCCTGCCAGAGTTGTCAAGATGCTGATCAGATGGGAAGGGGACAGCACCCCCTGCCGGTTCTGGCCACCCCGGCCTCTGCTCCCAGCAGGTGCTTACTCAGTGCAGTGGGCGGCAGTCAGCACCCAGCACGGGTGGATCAGCGCCCCCCCACAGTAGTGGCCCTGGGGCATGGAGACGGTCAGTTGTAGCGAGGTCTGCAGGGACGCCTGCCACGGGTGCTTGCCCGCTGTGCTCTTAAAGCCTCCAAAGATCCTCTTGACCTTCCTCTCTGCTATCTCAGTCCTCCCACAGGACCCAAACTCAGGAAACTTGGTCAAGGGCTCCGCGGGTCTTCCTTCTGGGTTGGCAACGTCTGTGAAACACAAGAGAAATAAACCACACTTCCACCCTCCCTCTTGGTTCTCAGGAGGACCTTATCAGAGGTATGGCTCTGCCTTAGAAGCTGAGCTAGTGTCCAGAGCTAAGAGACTGTACTGGTGCATACAGGATGGGCGCACGTGCATTAACATTTGTTGGCAGAATTCCCTGATGGTCCAGTGGTTAAGACTCCGTGCTCTCACTGCTAAAGGCCCAGATTCAATCCCTGGTGGAGGACGAAAGATCCTACAAGTCCACTCGGTATAGTGAAAACAAACAAACAAAAAAAGTCTGCATGCTTATACATACCCTTAAAAAATTGTTGAGCACATTGATTAACACAAAGCAAGTCTATAGAATTAATGATGAAGACATTGCTTTTTCCTTCTTATTTTGATGTGTATACAAACACATAAAAATGTATATGATTTATATATGGAATCTAAAAAATACAACAAATGGAGACTGTAACAAAAAAGAAGCAGACTCTATATAGAGTATGAACTAGTGCTTAGCAGTGGGGAGACAGAGGGAGGAGAGGCAAGAGAGGGGTAAGGGATTAAAAGGTACAAACTATTAGGTATAAAATAAACTACAGGACATTTATTTTATTGTACAACAGGGGGAATATAGTCCATATTTTATAATAACTATAAATATAGTACAACATTTAAAAATTGTGAATCCTTCTAGTATACACCTGTAACTTACATAACACTATACAGCAACAGTATTTCAATAAAACATGTGCAAATAAGTATCATTATAGAAATCCATCTCTGGTGGTTTAGTTGCTAAGTTGTGTCCAACTCCATGGACTGTAGCCCACCAAGTTCCTCTGTCCATGGGATTTTCCAGGCAAGTATACTGGAGTGGGTTGCCATTTCCTTCTCCAGGGAATCTTCCAGACCCAGGAATCAAACCCAGGTCTCCTGCACTGCGGGCAGATTCTTCACTGACCTTTGGGTATGTATTTAACTATGTTAACGCACACATAGATTTTTGTAGGATTTTTTGGTGTCTAGGGGAAGATACCAGGATGATAGAGTTGGGTAGATGAGACATTTGTACAGATAATTGTCAACCAAAGGAAAGAGCAATAAGAGTTGTATGGGTGGTGCCCAATCTATTTCATGAGGTTTGAAAGGAGTGAGAGGTAACACTTCACTTGGTAGATCATGGAGGGTTTTCTGGAGGAGGGATTGAAAGTGATAGTTGCCCCGTTGTGTCAGACTCTTTGTGACCCACAGACTACAGCCAACCTAGATCCTCTGTCCATGGAATTCTCCAGGCAACAATTCTAGAGCGGGTAGCCATTCCCTTCTCCAGGGGCTCTTCCTGACCCAGGGATTGAACCCAGATCTCCTGCATTGCAGGTGGATTCTTTACCATTTGAGTCAGGAGGAGTGATTACTTGGGGTGATTCTCAAAGAATGGTTAGATATGGACAAGAGCATATACGGGACAGAGCAAAGGCCCCAAAATGAAACTGTTCATGGAAGTAATTCCACTGATCAGGGCAGAAGGGTGCATAGCTTCAGATGTGGGTAGAGAAGTGGACCAAGGCAGCCTTTCAGAAAGACCGTGAAGCTGGAACTCAGTCCATGTTGCATCCTGAGAGGCTGTAAAGGCCCAGCCAATGTTTGATCACCACTGAAAACTGAAGGCCTGGCACAGCGCCTGGCATGTGGCAAGCATGGGATCAGTGTTTGCTGAATGCACTAACTGGAAGCCAGGAGGCCCGAGTTTACAAAGCTGCCCAAGTCTGCTCGACCTGCGAGCAGAGCGTCGGGGAGCTGCGTTGCCACTAGGATGGCAAATGGTGAAGCAGGTGTGGAGGGAGGGTAGGGGTTTGAGAGAGAGAGAGAGAGTTTCAGGAAAATCTGTCTGTAGATCTACAACCTCCCCACTACCGGACCTCCAGACAGCCACGGTCTTACCTAGGGCAGAGCAGGCGGAGACATCACAGTACTCCCATTTCACCTTTGCATTGTCTACTTTAAAGAAACACCAGGGCTTTTTGTCTCCATCTGGGTTTCTAAAAAAACAAACAAAGTAAGCTGGAGTCAGGGCTTTGGTGAACCCACTGGACTTCATTAAAGGACCTTTGGGTAAAAGAATATCAAGTTCTTGCACCTTCTGCCCCCCACACCCAGGGCCACCTTCCGTTCCATTCCTCCAACAGGTTAGCAAAGCTTGGCATATAAGGGTGGTTATAGCTCTGGGACCAAGTCTTAACTTCTGGAGGGGAATCTCAATAACCAGGAAGTAGTTCACAAGCTTTATGCCAGATCCACAAGACACAAATTTTTTTGCAGGAAAGTAAATGAGATCCCTATTGAAGATCCTTCTTTGTTAGGAACATGAAATAACTATGGAAACAGGGTGAGAAAAGGGCTCCTTTGCCCAAAGTTTCAAATTTGGAGCTTGAGAATTCTCTGAGAGAGGCTACCCTGAAGACAATCCCATGGAAGGAACAGCTCAAGGTCAACGAAAGTGGAAGGGCACTTGTGTGTTGTGCAAGGGAAATCCTTCTGCTCAATGGAACCAGTTGAAAGCCAAACACAAAATCCCTGTTTCTATATGGAGACCATATAGAATGTCCTTGGCCTTGGTTATACAATGAGCAGAGGGAGGAAGGCAACAGAATGGTCTGGAGGCAGCAGATGGGGACAAAGGTAACTGGTCATCACCAGGGATGAAAATAGCATTATTCTTATCTGGGAAAACCTGCACATCCTTGTGGCAGAGACTGTAAGGCTCACCAAACCTTTCATTTTCTCCTTTGATGTTCCATTTCTCTCTTGAAGTTTATGTGGGACCATGTGACTATTTCTGGCCAATGAAATAGGTGTGCCAAAATGATGTGTCACTTCTAGCTCAAGGTAGTAAAAATCTCATGCTCCATGTTCCAGCCTCTCCTTGCCCTCCCTGGATATTTGAGTAACTTTGTTGGGTTAAGAATCCCCCCACCCCAACCTACATGAAACACAGAGTGTGAGAAATAAACACTGATGTTTTCAAGCATCTGGGGTTTGGGGTTGTTTGTTATAGCAGCATAACATAACCTATACTGAGTTGGAAAATCTTTCTATTGATAGTAAGCTGATGAGTTTCAGTGTTCCATTCCAAAATCTCTAGGCTGGTTTAGGAAAACTAGGAGCAAGGGGAAAGGTCAAACAAATCCTCACCCTGACAAGTAGCCAAGACTGAGCAGAGAGAGGAAGGTAAGTTTTACCTGCAGAAGTTGTGCTCCCCAATCCCATGGGCCTCAGCATCCTCCATAAACATGTTGTAATTCTCCTGCAGGAGGAGGTGGGAGTTCCAGTAAAGGCACGAATGCTGGTTGACTGTCTTACTCGCTTTCCCTCGGTAAGAGTAGCCATCGCCAACATAGCAGTCATCAGGACCTCGGAGAGAGCAGGCAGTAATGTGAGGGCTGAGGCCAACTGGCGTGCCACGCCCGGAAAGGACTTGCCAGGTGTATCAGGTGGTGAGAGGACTGGGCCTAAATCTTGATCACCCAGAGATTTCACCACAGGTCCCAGAAAGAAGGTGGTTTGAGAATGTTCCACCTTCAACCCAGCTTAAAAACACAGAATATCATGGGGATGGGGGGTGGGGGGTGGTGGGGACTGAATTCTTTAATTTTGGCTCAAACAAGAACTGGTGCACTGAGGTGCATTGAGGTAGGTGCACTGAGGACCAACCATGCCCAGGTGTATTTGACTTGCCTATATATATCCCCATTTATTACATCCTTTACATGGAGCAGGATACACCCTATGCCCTTTGGTTGGAAGGCTGAAGCAATAGCAGTGCTTGGGAATCTTGACTTGAATCCTGTTCTGCCAAGTCCCCAACAGATAAAGGATTCCAGAGGCCTCCTGTGTGGCTCTGAGATTCTGGAGAAGTGGTGGTAGAGACCCATACCTATTTCACAGAGTTTCCCCTTGAACTGGTCAGGACAGGCACAGGTGAACTTGGACCTCCGCCTCTGCCGGGAGCAGGTGCCACCGTTCTGGCAGGGATTTGGCCTGCACACGGGAACCACTGTGAACACAGGGAGTGGGTCCAGGAAGACTCTTTAGGAGGAGTTGCAGCTACATCTGAGCTGATGAGGAGATGCTGGTGGCACTTTTCTGGTGTCCATCCTTTCACATAAGATGGGTCACCAAAGGGGAAAGAGAGACCCACTGACATGCTAGTAAACATACACACACACCTTCAGAACATAAACAAACATGGGTGAAGCAATATGATGGAGGCCAGCAAAAATGAGTATATAAGTAGATGGGTTGTTCAGTAAGGAATAACAAGATGCATGGACTGAACAGGAATTTGGGGCCAGTCTGAGTGAGGTTGAAACTTAGCTCTGCCCCTTGATAGCTGTGTAACCATGAGCAAGTTAGCTAACCTCTCTGAACTTCAATTTCTTCATCTGTAAAACTCTTTCTTGTAGTGTTTTTGGGAGAATGTAAATCTCCTGGGACAATGCCTGACTCACAGCAGTGAATAAATATACATGACTCATTCTAGGAATGGGCCAGGGTTTACTTCCTAGAAGTTCGTTTCAAGATGATTTTTTCCGGGAAGGCACACAGATCAGTCAATTCCCCCTGGACTCTCCAGGGATAATGAATAGTAAAAAGTCTTAGTTAAAAGGGCCATCTTGAATGCCACCAAAACTTTGGATTGGTATCTGGACTTCACACAGTAGGATACTGACATCCCAGGCATAAGTCTGGGTAGAGAGAGCTTAGCATAGAAGAGGCTTCCAGTACTTACCTCTGGAGCAGTCTGAACCCCTGTAAGGATGTTTGCAGGCACAGCGGTGGTAAGGAGGACTCTGAGTAATGAGACAGTCTCCCCGGCCACATGGGTTGTTTTTGCACTTGTTTTGCACTGTGGGAAATCAATAGAGAAGTTTTGTCAAAGTACAGGATGTTATTTGGGGCACATTTTACATTGAGAGGTACCTGCACAGTACAATATTTAGGAGGTGGTCCTGGGGAAGGTAGTGATGGTAACTGGTAGAGCATGTGCCCTTGTCCATGGTTCTGAAACACCATGCTACCCATTCCCCATCCCTCACCACACCCCCCACCACCCCAGAAAACTTCCCTTATCCTTGGGTCATGGATGATTACTTTCCAGTTCCTTATGAGTTCCTAGTGCTCATAGCCTTTATTATTCTATCTTTATAAGCACTTTGATAATTTTAAACCTTCAAAAAATCCAAATGGATCTGCAATTTGAGTTTCTTCACTTTATAGCTGATTTTATGTTCCATTTACAATTTTGTCACTCTTCCAAGAAGTGGAGGGATAAACTCAGATGCTGTGTTTATGCCTGATGTCCCAAACCATCCTGAAGCATTTATTTAGACTTTGTAGGGTTGAAAATGATAGGAGGGACTTCACTGGTGGCCTAAGGGCTAAGACTCCTTGCTTCCAGTGCAGAGGGCCTGGGTTCAATTCCTGGGTGGGGAACTAGATCCCATATGCTACAACTAAGAGTTTGAATGCCACAGCTAAAGATCTCACATGCCCAAACTAAGACCCAGCACAACCAAATAAATACATGAATTTTCTTTTTTAAGAAAATGGTAGGAATAATTGAAAAGGGCACAGAGAAAAGAAGTCAACCTTAAAACCCTCACTGCCTCCCCCACCCCAGCTATATGGTCACTAGATAGGACAGAATCCAGGTTCTCTCTAAGGGTATAAATGGCCCATAAGAATTCTATTCCCAGTATCTCATCACCTCAGGCTATGTCCACAAGAGGTCACTAAAGGCAGACACAGCTTTTGTCAGAGTCTCCATGAGTGAGGGATGGCAGGAAGAGAGCCTCCAGCTGGAATCAGGCTCCAGATCTCTAATTCCTGCTCTTCTCCTAACTAGATGTGTGACCATGCACAAGCCCCCTGTATGCTCTGGTCTCCCTTCTTTAACAGGATTGGGCCTTACGTGCCCTGAGCACCTTCCTGCTCCCCTATTTGAGAACACTTTTCTGTTGAAGTTGGTCTAAATGCTCCAAACAACAATAATAACGAGCCCTGGTCAGGATCCAGTTCTTATCTCGTCAGTGTTTTCATCTGTGGAATGGACATATTAGTCCAATCTAACACGTGGGGATGAGGACTTAGGGAGATGTTGCCTTGACCAGGCTGAGGAATCCTTTATGCATAATATAACATGTGTGGTTTTCAGCCTTTCCATAGGATTTCTGAGAGCCTTCATGATACCCCTAGAATTGCAGGAACAAATGCCTGTTATTCAACTTGGAGGAAAGAGTGGATCTGGTGAAGGTACACTCACCATTCTGACACCTGTTTCCAGAGAAAGGGTCCCGACAGTGGCATGTGAAGGTGGTCCCACTGATGAGGCAGTCCCCACCACGCGTACAGGGGTTGGACAGGCATGGGTCTAAAGCACATGGGCAGAAGTCAAGGTTTGCAATGAAAAGCAGGTGAGACGCCCCCCTTCGCTCATTGGATTTCTGCCTCCTGCCCCCAAATAAGAGAGGAACTACAGAGCCAGTGATCAGGGAAAGGGGGAAACACACTTTGCCCTTAAAGAGCCAGGAACACTGCCCTCACAAGGGCAGAGGGAGGGATTCGGGTTAGTGAGAGGAGAGGCGAGAAGGAATCGTGCCTGTCTCCCTCGGCCTGGCTTTGGATGGGGCCTTTCTCCTGGAGTAACTCCCCTTTCCCGTCATCACTGTCTCTCTCCTCCCAGTCTCGCTGGGAGTGCCACGGGGTCTGTCTCTGATGCTGAAGGCATTTCACAAGCCTGAAGACCTCCCCTACTCCCAGTGCCCAGGGGTGGAGGTCAGGAGTGGGGAACGAAAACCCACCCCTAATGAAACACCAGCCTTCTGAACATCAGGAAAGAAGACCAAAGGCAAGAGGGGGACAGAAGAATTGACGGCGAGGAGGAAATGACCCAGTGGCCTTCATCTTTCTTCAACTACTTGTTCAGTTAGATTTTGTCATATTTCATCTGTGCCTTTGGCTTTTCATGGTTGTCTGAATGGATCTTCCCTTGGGGAATTCTTTATCCTTCTGTTCACACACATTGTTCTTTGGTTCAGGAACTAGGATCCCTGGGCCTGGCTCTTGTTTTGATGGTCCCTTCTGATGTTCCCCTGATGCCCTGGATCTTGGCCCTGCCTTCCAGGCCACTTCGCAGTTACACAGCTTTTATTCCAGCTGCTAAGTGCTTCCCATTCCTTCTCCTGGTTTAGTCACATGCCTGTGCTTAGGCCCAGGTTCTCATTTTCCTTTCTGTCCCTTTGCGTGGGCTAAGAAGCCACAGGAACAAAAACAAATGTGGCCGAAGCACATGTGTGAATACACACATGCACACACACACACAACCTAACAACCGTGCAAAGCTTCCGAAGAGTGAAAAGAGAAAGGAAACCCCAGCGTAGGTGAAAGGGGAGTCCCGATGCCAGCTGTGTGTTAGCCACAGTCTGATGCCTGATGCTAACTGAAATTCTTCTGCATAATTAGGACCCGCATGTCATGAAAGCTCTGGGAATGACTTTGAACATGACTCTAACCCACAGGGTCGGGAGACCTGGATGACGATGCACTAACTTGCCGTGTGATCTTGGCTAAGTCAGCTCCTCTCGGCCTCACTTGCTTCCCCTGTCATTTGAGGGTGGAAGAGATGGTCTCCAACAACCTCCCCAGTTTTCACAGTATATGATTCTAACCGGAAAAAAAAAAAAGCCACTCTAAATAACTTTTTTCAAAACCTATTTTATGATGCCACTCAGAGAGGAGGGGGAGAGCCATTGCATATGGTCATAGGTAAACTCCCCGCTAGGTACGCTGCTCTCCTTTCGGGAGGGCCCCCAAACAGCTTTGGTACCCACCATCCTCTTCGTAGTACCAGTCAGGGTTATCAGAATAGGCAGGGGTAGAGCTGGCATTCTCTTGCTGGTTATAATCCTCTTGACTGTACTCATACTGGTCAGGAGTCCAATCTACAGATGTGGGAACAGGACAGAAGAAACCCTAATCATTAGACTTAAAGAAGCCACCATTTTATTTCACTGACAACCCCATTTTCCGAAGATTTCTAGGTCCTGAAAGAGGCTTCCTCTGTCTTTTCAGCTCCTGACACTGATAGGGTGTATAGAAGGGGTCAGGCATTGTGAATTTTCATTGGAGGGGTTGTTATGACCCAGTGAGACAGTACTGGCATTTGGCAAGGTCAAGAGCACGTGACTGGAAATGGGCGGAAGATGTCAAGTTCTGGCTGTTCACTAACCATGACCTGGGACACAAGCCAATTGTGTTCTCGGTGCCTCAGTTTCCTCACCTGTAACAACAGGAAGATGACTGGGGTCTAGGAATCCTCCAAGTTGCTATACGAGATCTGCCCAGGGTCAGATCCAGGGGCACTTGGGTGCCTTGTTGGGTGGTTCTGTGAATAAAATTTCTCAGTGGGACTTTACCAGTCACTTCAGCTCAATCAAGTCAAAGAAATTTGTCACCTTCCTTTCGGTCACAGCATCAAACTGCTCCCAAGTTATTTCTGTAGAGTCATCATAACCGTTAATATTTACTGAGTCTTTACTATGTACCAGGCTCTGTACTAAGCATTTTACATGAACCATCCCATTTCATTCTCCTGAAAATCTAGGAACTGTATTATTATCTCTACTTGAAACTTCGAAACCCGAGTCTAAAAGAGGTTCAGTAACTTGTCCAAGGTCACACACAGATGGTGGCTTATGAACTAAGGCAGCTTACCTCCGCATAACACCTAAATTGCACACTCTCAACTTCAGTGGGCCTCTCACAATGCCTCAGAGAATTCACACTTGCCCTTGGCAAAGGGGTCCAGTCATTCCCACTGCATATCCAGCCTGTTAATTAGGAATCACCCAAGAAGAACCTTGGGAAGGTCCACAGATCTTGCCCACTGAGAGAAAGGGCAGTGGACGGCCTTGGCCATGGCAGTAAACCTCACACTAGACCAGGCCATTGGGAAAAGCAGGTGTGTGTAAGGCTGGACCCAAGCTGTTTGTTGTTTGGGGCTTTGGAAGATGTTGGTAGCTCTGTGGCTGACAGAGAGAAGTTTGGGATTTAAGAGAAGTAGGGTTGACTTTGCTGTCTCCAGCTGGCAGGAGTATGGCAAGTTGGCAAGCTGAAGCTGCAAGAAAGCCCTCCGGAGATTCATATGATAATGATGTAGGGGCAAAGGCAGATAGCCGACTTGAAAAGGCACTCCCACAGAGCCAGCTGATGGCTCGGAGGATGCCACTTTACCTAAGCCTGATTATCAACCACATTATCTTACTGGTCTCTCAGTCATTCCCTGATAGTCTTTATCTCTCTGGCCTTTGAAAAATCGACTTTTGCACAATGGCTGTTTTATATTTCCCATTAAAATGGAACTATCTTTTTATTTCCTTTTTGAATACACCAACTCTGGTTCCTTGCCAAAGTTTCACCTCATTTATCACAGTGTCAAGTCAAGACTCCCTTTGCTTCCTCATTATTTCGCTCGAGCCGCTTTCCCCCACTATGAAAATGCTCCCAGAGGAGGCCACCTTCCCAGGCATGAGGATCTAGGTTGAAGATAAGGCCATTGTCTTCCTGGAGCAAATCAAGTTTCTTTCCAGCTAGCTTGATAAAGTAGAGAAAGAGAGGGAGAGAGTGAGGGGGAAAAAAATGTTTTTCTGAATTTGACATGAAAGATTTCAAACTGACATTTTGCAGAGACAATGGGTTTGGTAATGAGTTGATGGCCCCATTTCTTTCTTCCTTTTTTCTTTGGAGAATTGATTTTTGTTTTTACAACAGGTGTTTACAGATAAGTGCCGTTGAATTGCTCCTGTAATTTCTCCCATCACTCCCGCAGTTGAGGGTCAGACTGGCTGATCTTGGTTAGACCATTGCAAATATTTGGAAATGAGGGGAGGTTTTTATAGATAGATGGGATGGAATGATTTTTCCAGATGACGAGGGATGGATGAAATGTCTGTTGGAGGGTTTTGACTTGAATCCAGCTCTATTTACAAGGCCTGCTCACCCCTCAGTAAAGCTAAGGAGGGAATAAAACACAAAGATGTTGAATTATTGTCCTGCTAAGCAAGGCAGTGTGTGTGTGTGTGCTCACTCATATCCAACTCTTTGCAACCCCAGGGACTGTAGGCTCCTCTGTCCATGGGATTTCCCAAGCAAGAATACTGGAGTGGGTTGCCATTTCCTTCTCCGGGAGTCTTTATGACCCAGGGATCAAACCCACATCTCCAGTATTGCAGGCAGATTCTTTACTGCTGAGCCACTGGGGAAGTTAAACTGGGGGTGAGGGGGACTCAAAGTAGATTTTTTACTATATTGGGGTCAGCATCCCTGACCCTCAAATCATTCAAGGGTCGACTATATCATGCAGTAATGACAAACAGACCCACATAGCTTGATTAATATTCAGTTGCTGGTGGGATACAACTTTTAGGCACTAGAACTCCTCAATGGCTCAGCTGGTTGCAGGACTTTAGAGGTTGCATGGCTCAATCTCAGAGGGCATATCTCTTGCATTCCGTATTTAACATAGTCTATCCGATTTGTTACCTCCAACTACATAGCTGGCTTCTTAAGAATAAGAGCAATGTCCATTCCTCTTTTTTACTCCACAGTGCCCAACACAGAGCCCTATTAGCCCCTGACATATGTATTTGATAGATCAAGCTTTCCCTCGGTGCCCAAGCCTCCCTTCCTTCTGATCAGCCAACACACAGTGGGCACACGGCTCTGCCAGCAAAGATGGTGTCTGTCTGGTTTAGAGTAAACAGAAAATTCAGGAGAGAAACTGTGAGATTTGGGTCATCGATATTTGGTGAAGACAGTGCCTGATGAGCTTGACAGGATTATAGAAGTGTGTCCAAGGGCTTACCTGGGGAGAGAGGAATTGCATGCAGCCTGACATGAAATTTGGTTCCATTGGTAGATTTTGAAAAAAAAATCACTCCAGGTTCAAATACAGATTATCAGAAACGTTCTCTAGTCTATAGAAAAGGAGAAAGCTTTGGGGGAAGAATGGGGCAGCTGTCAGAAGCATTTCATATCAGGTATAAAAAGAACCCCTTGTGGATTTGTCTAATTATCAGAGTCTGCTTTTAGAATTTATCAGGAAGAATGGTAAGAGTATCTTAACTCCAAAAATCCAAATAAGAGGTTATTATACACTCACTATTTTCTATGTATTGCTGACTATACTAAATAAATGTGGTTTCTCACAATCTGTTTAACCTTAAAAAAACAAAACAAAACCCTGTGGCATAGGTCTTCTTATTTCTATTTTACAGGAAAGGAAAAGTTAGGGCAGAGATGATGTCAGAACCCCGGTCTACCTGACTCCAAGTCTAGTTTGCTTTTTATGAGCCCGGGAGCCTCTTGTGGGTTTGTGTTTCCTGAAAGTCCATGGGTTTTAGCTTCCAGGAAGTAACACGCATTGGGAAATCTCCTTTGGCATGTGCTCCAGGTCCCTGGACCGGGATTATCATGGTCCCTACAGAAAAACTCCAGAGTTCCTGGGATGGGGCTCTGCAGCTGTTTGAGTTAAAGAGCTCGCCAGATGTGTGGAACGGAGTAGAAATCCCTGGAACGCCGTCCCTGTTGGCACCATCCATCACTGTGGCACAAACCATTCCTCCGAGGGCCGCCCCCAAACCCCAGCCCTGTCGGCCTGCATTTGACGCTTCCAATCTGGCTGACAGGGCAAGCCCAGCAGAGACCCTTGCTGGCAGGCAGCAGGACAGCTGATGGATGCGCTCAGCCTGTGTTGCTGGGCCCAGTCTAGCCGGCTTTGAAGAGGCATTTCCATAGGCTTGCGGGCTGTCGCGTCACCTGCGTTGGGGAGATGGGCAGAGTCTGTGTGGTTTGATGGCCACCTCCTCTGCCACCCGTTGGGGAATGTGTCCTGGCCTCTTCTGTGCCAGCCAGGCCCTCACCACGCACTGTGTCCAGCAGGATCAACCACAGCAGCGGCTTGCCCGTGGACACGAGCACAGTGTATCTCTGGCCCCACCATTGTCTAAGGCCGGCGGGGAATCTGACAAAATTCCATCAAAGGACAACCCTCAGATGAAATTAAATCAGACACAAACAGAGGAGTCTTTAGAACCTAACCTGTTTTTTGCAGACAGACCCAGTCACGACATCTCACCCCATCCCACAGCCACAGGCTGACCGAACACCTTGAGAGGGACTCAGGAACCTGTGGGTGGCCTGCTCCAAGGTCCCTTCTTCCACTCACTGAACTCTCAGAAGCCATTGGCAGAGTTCTTATAAAGCCCAGAAACTCAGCATGTTAAACCCCACTCTTTCCACTCCCTATTTTTGTTGTTGTACAGTTGCTGAGTCGTGGCCGACTCTTTGAGACCCCGTGGACTGCAGCACGCCAGGCTTCCCTGTCCTTCCCTGTCTCCTGGAGTTTGCTCAAATTCATGTCCATTAAGTGGTTTTTCAGCCTGTGCTTGAATACCACCAGGGATGGAGAACGCGCTATTTTCCGAGAGCCCCAAAGCCCAGTGAGATTTTTTTTGAGAACTCTGATGATCTACTATTTGCAGATCAAATCTGACACTATAGTTTCCAAACTGTTTAATTAAAACTGAGAGCTTTGTGGATGCATAGAATGTATCCAGTCCCTTTTCTGTGATGTCTGTCCAGCAAAACCACTGCATATAGTCCATGTTCTTTACAACTGTTCACGGCACAATCCAGGGCGTCATAAACTTAGAGTCATTGTAGATGTCTTTTGCAACTTTCTGGCAGGTGGCAGTAAAGTGCGTTGAGGTAAATACCCCTCTTAACTCCCACAAAGCCTACCTCATGGACTAAGCGTGGGGCAGCTTTTCAAATACGTGAAGAGAGTGAGGTCCCTTGAGTCTTCAACGTCCTGTTTTCTTCCTCTGTGCGACCCCACAGTTCTGCAGCTCCGTTTCTTGGGCACCCAGACTACAGCAGCCCATTCAGTGGTGCCTGAGCAGTTTTGTGCAGAAGGCTGGGGTGGGGGCAGCTCATCCCATCTCTTGACTTTGGATCTTCCCTGGATTCCACGTGTGGACACTGCTGGTCTGGCCATCTGAGGGAGCCCTCCCTGAAATATGATCCTTCCAAGGAATTACATGTTGTCGAATTCAACACTCTCTTGTGCTTTGAGGAAAGACCACGATCCTTTCAAACACCTGCATGCCACACTCATGTGTATTTCGTACCAATTTCACAAACATTCCCTAAGCACATGGGGTGGGAGAAGGTCACCTGCCTTGAGCCAGCACAAGTCTGTCTGCCCATGTAGGGCTTTGCTGCCAGAGAATATTGATTGTCAAGCTGAATTTGACCTGGTTAGTGCCATCTTTGCTCCAAAGAGACCCTTGATCCAAAGCTGAGATGTGACTGTAGTCTCCTTGTGCCTGGCTCGTGTCCTCTGTGGGTGACCAACATGGGGGCAATAGCAGTGGGGGATGCGTTCTCTCCCCGCACAGTGAAGTAGTGGGTGGAGTTATCGCCCTTGGGTCTCAGAGCAGCAAAAAGAGACTCGGACCTGGAGATAGAGATCCAGGGGGGGCCAGATGGCAGGAAGGAGCCGCTTTGCTCAGCCAAGGGTACCAGGCAGGGGAGACAGGATGGGGAGAAGGTGAGAGGTGGCAGGTGTGTCTGTGAGAGAAGAGCTTGTCTGAAAGGACATTGAGGAAACAAGCTCGGAGGAGAAGCATCCCAGTGGGGCTGCTGGTGGGAGGCCATCTGCAGGGATGGGCCAGCCTGGAGCCTGCCTACACGACACCACCCTCTCCACAGAGAGTTGCTGGCCTCCCACTGAAGGAGTGGAGAGAGCAGGGTAGCACAGGGCTGGCCTGCCTGGAGCCCTTGCTCAAGACATCCTCCCTTCGCCAAGGCAAAGTGTTTCATCTCAACTCAAAATTGTGTGAAATGCTGTTTGTGGACGCATAAACACCCGGGAGTATATTTCTTTGGGGAAATCCTCAAAGGGGTCCAAGCCACTTCCGAAACATTGGAACCCTTGGGTCACACCCACACTCACACGAAGGGCCCCCTTTCTGCATCCCAGAACCAGCCTGTGGGGCGGGCAGCCCCAGGGTAGTCTGCACACTCACCTGGGTCCGGGTCTGTGAGAAAAGACAGCAGGGAGAACTGAAAAAGAAAATCACACAGAGGGGAGCAAGGGTGAGTTCTCCGAGCTGGCTGGGCTCTCTCTGGAGCTCCTGTGAGCCCAAGGGCTGTTTGGGGGTCATAGCCAGGGCATAGCAGCACTAGATATTTTCTGATGGCTGGGGGGTGGGGCTGTGGATTGGAGAGAGTGGTAGGGCCTATTTGACCATGTTCCCCACTCTTCCTGTGCTGGTTGAGCATCCGAAACATCACTCTTTCTCCCCAGTATGGATGCAGGGTGCTTGCACTTACCTGTTCCCATGTTGGAACCTGGCTGCCCAGGTACTGACCATCTTCTCAGTTACCGTGATCACCATGGATTGTGTGTCTCCTCTACCTGACTATCCATTGCTGCATTTAACTCTTACAACAACCCTATGAAGAGGCTATTATTAGCCTGTTCACAGATGAGAAAATTCAGGTTCAGAGGTCACACAGCTGTGAGAGGATTCACATTCAGGCCCATGTCTAGGTGATTGCCTTAGACTTCTTCGGTGGCTCAGAGGGTAAAGAATCTGCCTGCAATACAGGAGACCTAGATTCAATCCCTGGGTTGGGAAGATCCCCTGGAGAAGGGGATGGCAACCCACTTCAGTATTCCTGCCTGGGAAATCCCAAGGACAGAGGAGCCTGGTGGGCTACAGTCCATGGAGTTGCAAAGAGTTGGACACAACTGAGCGACTATCACACAACAGCTCTTTAAGGTTGGAGATGGACAGATGCTTAAACTCCCCAGTTGCTCCTCATTGGTCTTGGAACAAGATAGAAACATCTGCCATGACCTATGAACCTCATCCCAGACCCTTTTCTCCAAATGTTGTTTCTCTCCTGATGCTCCAACCAGACCTGGGTTCAAAATGGCACCAGCCAAGCTCTTCCCTCCTTGGGGCTTTTGCACTTGTTGATCCTTCTGCCTAGATAGCTTGCCCCACCATTCCTCCCTTGCCACCATGTCAGCTTTAATGTCATCTTCTCTGCATCTTCCCCGCCTCCCCTATCAGTATGACACACCCCCCAGAGTTTTGTCTCTGTACCCATTCATTTCCTCCACGGTCCCCATTACAGCTTATAATTTTGTATGTGTTTATTTGCATGTTATCTGTTGCTCACATCAAACTCTGATCTTCTAAACAATCAAGGCTCTTTCTGTTTCACCACTGATGTATTTAGCCATTATCCAGCACAGGGTTTGGCATATGGCATGCCTCAACATAGTTTTGCTGAAAAAATAGATAATGGTCGGAATAGTGTTTACTTTGTTTTTGAAATGCAGTCAGTCAGTTCAGTCGCTCAGCGATTTCCGACTCTTTGTGACCCCATGAACTGCAACATGCCAGGCTTCCCTGTCCATCACCAACTCCTGAAGCTTGCTCAAACTCATGTCCGTTGAATCTGTGATGCCATCCAACCCTCTCATCCTCTGTTGTCCCCTTTGTTTTTAAAATTCAGTACATCAGAAAAAAAGAGAAAGTGTTATTTATCTAATAGGTGGACTGTTTTCTTCCAGTTAAATCAGAGATCAGCCAAAAAAAAAAAAAAAATAGCCCTTGCTGAAGCCAGATTGTGTTTGTGCCAATAAAGTTTTATTGGAACACGGCCACGCCCACCTGCTTATATACTGACTCTGCTTCGATGTTATAACGGTAGGACAGTAGGACAGTTGTGACAGAGACAGTATAGTCCCAAATATTTCCTGTCTGGAACTTTACAGGCAAGGTTTGCTGACCTCTGACTTAGAAAACAGAAGTTCCATTTTCTGACAGGCTTCCGTTTGGTTCTCAGTGGCCCGGAAGCTGCTGTCAGCGTGATGCAGTTTCCTGGTACCCAGTCTAGGCAGTTTGGTGTATTTGCTTCCCCCACCCCCCAGCAGAAGCTTTAGTTTTCTGTTTCACTGTAGCCCCTTCAGTCATTTTTAGGTAAAATGGTAAGAAGAAAGAATGCATTCCGAAATGGTGTACGAAGCGCACAATAGTCTAGACAAGAATGCTTATCCTGAATCTGCTCATGAAGAACACGACAGACACAAACCCTGGGCTTTCTGCAAAACAGCTAGCCTCAACTCTGCAAGTCTGCCAATGTCATAAGAGGAAACAGCTGGGAAGATTGTTCCTTATTAACTGAGACTAGAGAGACCTGACAACTAAATGCAGTGAAGGATCCTTGATTGAATCCTAGATTTTTTTTTTTAAAAAGCCCTGAAGGATATCATTGGGACTATCGGGAAATTCGAATATAGACCTAGGTTAGACAGTATTATTGTGTCAATGTTGAATTTCTTGAGTGTGATAATAGAAGTGTGGTTTTATAGGAAAATGTCTTTGTTGTAAGAAGGTCCTGAAGCAGGGGGTGGGATGGCTGTAATTAGTTGCAAAAGATTAAGCAAACCAACCAACTAACCAACCAACCAACCAACCAAATCAAATGTATGTACATAAGATCAGGGCAGGAAGCAACTATGGCAAATGATCAGTGTTGCATCTGTCTGGGTGAACAGTATTCACTGTATTATTCTTTCCACTTTTCTAGAGGTTTGACGAATTCTAAAATAAAAAGTTGGGGAGGAGAAAGGATATAGAGAAAGAGAGAGGTCATTTGCTGCCTGGAGTGTGCCTGTTTCGGAGAGGTGAGGGCAAGTTGGCAGAGGAAGGGCATGTTCAGGTCTCAGGGTGTCTCTGGGCTTGGGGAGTGTCTGACATTGATACCTCTGACTTGGGTGCCAGGTAGGTGTCAGAGAAGAGGAATGAGGGTACCCTGAGAACAAATGTTACCCCCTCCTTCAATCTTATCCTCGTCACAGCCAGTCAGCTCAGGCTTGGTCCAGTCCTTTGTCTCTCCATCTCTCCTTGAAGCGGTCTGGAGGCCAAGTCCTATCCTCCAAACCTGCAGGACTTAGGCCAGGCCAGAGCCCCACACTTTAACTGGAAACTGGACCCTGAGGGACAGCTGGGTGCTGCACTGCCCGTGGCCAGCAGGTGGCAGACGTGCCCTTCCCAGGAGTTGGAACCGGAGCTGGAGCTCAAATGGAAACTAAACAAAAAGAAAGCAGGACCTTCGCGAGCTGGGGGCCCTTCAGGTCCCGCGGGTTCTGGGAGTCTGGAGCAGCTGCCTCCCCGCTGTGCGCCCTGGGCTGATGTCAAGGGGTCGCAGGGGTCCGAAGCAGGCCCACTTATTTCGTGAGTCACTGGATCCACAGCAGAAAAGAGGCTGTGGTGGAAATGTGGATACTGGCAGTCGCAACACCAGGCTGGACCAAACCAGACAGGCCACAGGAATTGCCAGTTGTTTGTGCCGAACACCTCGATCCTGTAACTCAGCTGGGTGAGGGCGGGGCATGGGGATTGTGAATAGACAGCATCTCCCTACTTTCATCCCAATAATGCATTCTCTTTCTACAGAGAGACAGGGAAAGGATAAGAATTCTTATTCCTGGGACTTGTAAATCCAAAGAGGAAGATCACTGGTGCAAAACAAGGAAAATGGGGAGAAGGAGGGGACAACTGTGATCTCAGTTCACATTTATTAAGACCCGACAGTTGCCAAGGACTGTGCTAAACGTTTTATGTGCATTTTGTCTCTTTTATTGTACATAATCTTCGATAACTGGAGTACTATAATTATGTCCATTGTAGACGTTAAGTTACCGAAAGTAACTCAGCTAGTAAATGCTAGCGCCAGAGTAGAATGGAGCCAGTCTTATGCCAGAGCCATTGTGTGACGGATGAGGGACCCACTGCATGCAAACATGATAATGAAGGGGTGGAGAAGGAAGTAGGAGAGCCACCTAATCCTAAGAGAGGCAGGGCCCTCAGTCTGGTGAAGAGATTGGGCCCCTGTCTTTGGAAAGTTTTTGCAGGTCCTACCCAGACTAGCCCAGGCCCGGCAGACACAGAAAGGGCCGCTAGGCTCCAGGGACATCCAAGGTAGGCACAAAAGTCAGCTGGAACCTCAGCTGGTTCACTGTGACAAACACATCTCAGCAAACATCCCTGCCCAGATCGAAAAGCGCACAAGCCACTGCCTGCTTCTTCCATCATGTGTATCCCAGTCTCACCCGGGCTGAGTGGTCACAGCTACCCCAGCTCCTCTGAGAGGGCTAGGAATAGCTACTTCTGGCACATGGAAATGTAGATGCTTTACAGTAGATTCAGTGAGACCTCTTGAGATCCAACTGCTGGTCCATCTCTAATCGGGCTTTCACAATGGATCCATGCCTCAGGACTTTGGCCTTCCCCAGTTGGAAGTACTGATGCTGAAGCTGAAACTCCAATATTTTGGCCACCTGATGTGAAGAATTGAGTCATTGGAAAAGACCCTGATGCTGGGAAAGATTGAAGGCAGGGGGAGAAGGGTTGACAGAGGATGAGATGGTTGGATGGCATCACTGACTGGATGGACATGAATTTGAGCAAGCTCCGGGAGTTGGTAATGGACAGAGAAGCCTGGCATGCTGCAGTCCACGGAGTCGCAAACAGTCGGACACAACTGAGCGACTGAACTGAACTGAGTTAGAAGCAAATTACTAGTAATATTAACATCTCACCCCCAACCCAGTCACCAGTGAGCATAATATGGTGTCTTCTAGGCTAAGGATGGTTGGTGGGGAAGGCAGGGAGGGGCAGAGAGAGGGATCCTATGACTTAGAGCATAATCTCCTTGGGGGTGGAGGGCATTGTGGTCTAATCTCTTCTGTCCTATCTTTAATCTAGTGATTATTTCAACTCAGGTTCTTCCTCTACCTTTTACAATTTTAACCTTCTAGAAAACTAAACAAAAAAGCAGAGACTAAAAGTCTGTGTTGATGGTCTGCAGGAATTAACTATTAGGACATTTTCTCAGGAAGCAGAATGCCAAAGAATTGATGCTTTTGAACTGCTGCTGGAGAAGACTCCTGAGAGTCCCTTAGACAGCAAGGGGATCAAACCAGTCAATCTTAAGGGAGATCAACCCTGAATATTCACTTGAAGGAGTGATGCTGAAGCTGAAGCTCCAGTATTTTGGTTATCTGATGCAAAGGGCTGACTCACTGGAAAAGACCCTGATGCTGGGAAAGATCAAGGGCAGAAGGAGAAGAGGGTGTCAGAGGATGAGATGGCTGGACAGCATCACTGATGCAGTGAACATGAACTTGGGCAAACTCCGGGAGATGGTGAGGAGTAGGGAGTCCATGTGCTGCAGTCCATGGTGTTACAAAGAGTCGGACATGACTGGGAGGCTGAAGAGCAACAACAGCAACATGTTCTCAGAAGAATGGCAAGCAGTAGAGCGAAGAGGTGGGGCTAGACCTGACCTTTGGGGCCAGAACCTTGACTTAGAATGAGCCTATAGCAGAACAACCTTTCACCTGGTAGGTAAGACTGGAACTCATATCCCAGCCATCTCTTTCTCCTTGGATGTTCTACCATGCCCTGGTGGTAGATCAGATGTCACCATACCGGGGAAGGATTTGCATTGCTGCTAAAGGCAGCTGGGCAGGAGAGAATTGCACTGTGGCTACGTGAGGCTGCAGGGCTGGAAAGTGAGCTGGAGCAGGAGTGCACAGTTCAGCAGGGTCTGCCATCACTGCTGGACCAAGGGCTCAAGGTCAGGGTAAGAGGTGGAGGCGACAGAAGACAGGGCTTGCTGGTATTCCAGTCACCATTCCAACTGCTGCCTCCCTCACACCATCCTTCTGCTCTGGCCCCTGCTGCAAACAAGCTACGTCATGAGATGAACAATTATGCAAAGCCTCAGTCATTTTTTAAAACTGTAAAACACATACAAATACTATTTTTCATTTTAACCATTTTTAAGTATACCATTCAGTGGCATTAATTACATTCACAGTATTATGTAACCATCACCACTATCAATAGTAAAAACTTCATCTTCATCCCCAACAGATAAACTCTGTACCCATTAAATGATAACTCTTGGGCTTCCCTGGTGGTCCAGTGGTTAAGAATCCACCTGTAATACATGGGACACTGGTTCCAGCCCTGGTCTGGAAAGATTCCACATGCTTTGGCATAAATGAGCCCAGGAGCCACAACTATTGAAGCCTTTGCAGCTATAGTCTGTGTTCTGCAACAAGAGAAGCCACCACCACGAGAAGCCCAAGCACCACAACTAGAGAAACCCCGTGCACTGCAGTGAAGACCTAGCACCACCAAAAATAAATAAATAAATAAAACTTTTTAAATAGCTCTCTTCCTTCCTCCTCCAAGCCCTTATTGTAGCCTTTATTGTACTTTGTCACTATGAATTTACCTACTCTAGGTACCTCATGTAAGTAGAGTCATACAATATGTGTCCTTCTGTAACTGGCTTTATGTCACCACTATTCATAATGTTTTCAAGGTTCATCCATATTGTAGCATACATCAAAATTTTGTTTCTTTTTATAGCTAAATAGTATTCCATGGCATATCACAGTTTTTTATCCATTCATCTGCTGATGGACACTTGAGTTGTGATATCCTTTGCCTATATGAATAAGGCTGCTCTGAACATTGGTGTACACGTACCTGTTTGAGTCCTTAATTTCCATTCTTTGGGGTTGATATTAGAAGTGGAATTGCTAGATCACATTGTAATTCTGTTTAACTTTTTAAGAAACCACTATACTCTTCCACAGTGGCTGCACCATTTAACATCCCCACCAGCAATAAATGAGGGTTCTGATTTTTTCACATCCTCACCAATCCTTGCTATTTTGCATTTTTTAAAAGTTCTAGGCATCCTGATAGGTGTGAAGTGGTGCCGCTCCATCCTTTGTGGTCACAAGAGATCTCATCCTTGCTTTAGCACATGAACTATGTATCCATTGCACATGCGCAATGCTATCCTAGCAGTGGCTTCACTGTGTCTTTGCTTTCATCTGGAGCTGGAAGTAAGAAGGGATGGTTCTAATGGGAAAATTTGAGGCCAAAGGAGAAGCAGCAGCCAGTGGTCCCTCTGGGTGGTCTCCTCCTTGGGAGACTGGGCGAAGCTGTTTTTAGGACCACAGTGATGAGCCAGGAGGTGAAGAGGAGCTGGCCCAGACCCTTTACAAGCAGAGGAAGACGCTCAGGCCCAGTGGGATGATGCACTCCTGTGAGGACACGAGTGGATCGGGCCGGGGAGGAAGTCAAGGCCGGATCCCTTCCCTCTGAGGCGGTCACCTATGCCCGACCCAGAGCCGCCTGCACCACCTCTGCTCAGGTAGCTGGGACTGGACTGCACAGCATTTGCAATCGGTTGCTCATCACATAAGCACTTGGTGAGAGACACTGGTGCAAACGTGTTATCCCAGGAACTTGCAGGGAGGGGGCCGAAGGATCGGGCACGAGACCATCCAGGAGAAGGAGGTTGGAAAAAAACACTCATTTCTGGATGTGATCATGCTCTTGGGAGCCCATTGAAAAGGCAAATGAACAAACAAAAGCGTGGGTTGGCCTTGTGTCTGAGGCCCACCACATGGGCACGAGCCCTGATATTCCCCTCCTCGGCCAGTCAGTTCTCAGGAAAAGCCCAGGGCTTCCCAGGGAAGCGGACTTCCCTGGTGACTCAGACAAGGGAAGGAATCCACCTGCAATGCAGGAGACCTGGGTTTGATCCCTGGGTCGGGAAGATCCCCTGGAGAAGGGAATGGCAACCCACTCCAGTAATCTTGCCTGGAGAATTCCACGGACAGAGGAACCTGGCAAGCAGCGTATAGCCCACGGGGTCATAAAGAGTCAGTCGCAACTGAGCAACTATCTCTTTCACTTTTTTCACTTTCCCAGGAAAGTAACTTCCCACAAATAGGAACCAATTCCATCCGTGAAGCTGTCTTTACATCTGTGTTTTCCCTGGTATGGGATGTAAACTGCTGTTGGTATCCAAGTTGATTCAGGTGATGCCTGGCTATGGAGAGACATCACATCAAAACACAGCGTGAGAAAGCCATTTCCTTCTCAGTTTTACTGTAAGCTCTCCCAATCCCATAACAAAGACAGACTGGGGTGGTGCTGGTAAGTCCTTCTCTTCTAAAGTGAAATGTTAGTTGCTCAATCATGTCTGACTGTTTGTGAGATCATGGACTGTAACCCACCAGGTTCCTCTGTCCATGGAATTCTCCAGGCAAGAATACTGGTGTGGGTTGCCAGTCCCTTCTCCAGGGGATCTTCCCGACCCAGGGCTCGAACCCAGGGATCTCACTGCGGGCAGATTCTTTACCATCTGTGACACTCATTCTAATCGTCCCTCCTACCAAAGAGAAAGCAGAGTTCCGCGTGGAGTTTTAGAATGACAACTGCAGCCAGTTGGAATTCAATATCATTGTTTCCTTTTCTTTGATTTTCCGATTGATAGTAGTGACAATTTCCTCTAAAAATAAATCTGCTTAGGTTGACAGAAAGTATTAAGAAACTAGTCTGGGCTTTGGCAAAATTTCTAAAGATGGATTCATTCATGACTAAAGTTTTCAAAGCTCTGCGCTAACAGGCTAGCCATCTAGCAAGACTTGATCCCTCTCATGTTGGCAAGGAAAGCTTCAGGGGTTGTTGGAGAAGCTTCCAGGTGGGAGTGACTTTTCTCCTGCCTGAAGCTGGAATCTGAGGCCGCTGTCCCTCTGGACACAATTCCATCCCACATTGAGTCTCAGTCGTTTCAGGGTAGTGCCTGTCACAGCAACCTCTAACACGGAGGTTATGAATTTGGGACCAGCATCAAGCCATTCTGGGTTTGAATCCCAGCTCTGTAACCTCACAGGGCAGCCATCTGTGCAGATTATTTAATTTCTTTAAAGCTTAGTTTGTTATCTGCAAAATGAGGATGACAGCAGTCCTTACCTCATGGGGCTGTGGGGAAGCTATACGTGAGGTAATAAATATAATGCACACAATGTCTGACATATAGTAAAGACGTAATAAGCTTAATAAATACTTGCTACAGTGATTATTAGCCATTGTTGTCAATATGTTTAAAAAAAATTTTTTTTTTCAAATTATGAAGTGATTGAGGAGAGCTCGCTCAGCACAAACTCTTCCTGGAATTTGTTCGTTGGGTCACAAGCACGTCACACCGGCCCCCTCCCCCCATTTTTCCTGGGATCTTTGCCAAGTCCTAAGCCAGGAAACCTTGTTATATTAATTATGAAGAAAAAGCATGTTTTATTTAAAATCCCGGCTGCCGAATATTCTGCCATGCTGTTTCTCTGTGACAGCAGAATTGCTTTTGCATTTAGGAAACGCTAATGAATTGAAAATATAAATATATCTGTGCCTACATACACATACGATTTCTTGCGACTGATTTCCCTAAATACCAGCGTACACCACCAAAGCTAATGAGTTGGACTTGTGCTTAGGATCAGGTTTTTTTTTTTTAATCTGTAAGTACATGCAGTGCAAATCAGTACTTATTTTTTCCATAAGATTCTGAATGGGTTACAGCATGAAGGAGGGATGTCTCCTATGTCTGAAAGAGACTCTGACATTTTAGAGCACTGAGGCTTTGAAAAGGGCTGTTTGTGTCCCTCGTCAAAGCCCTTGTTTGGTCCTGGGGGCCATGCGGTTATGGATTCTTGAATTAATCAGACAAGGAGCCCTGTTACTTGACCACCCAAAACTGACTGTAATATTTCAGCATCCACAGTGTTTCTGAACAATAATCAGACAAGCATGCTCTCTGTGTTTCTTTCCTTGTTTGTCTCTCTCTTTTCAAGGTAGAACTGGATAGGTACTGGACAGGTAACCCATCGAACAGAGACAGGGTCCAAAGTAGAGCGTGCTGGGACCTGGGGGACCTGGGGTCTTCAGTTTCTAATACCAGAAGCAGTAGCTCCTTGTCCCCTCTGTGGCATATAAGAATGGGAGCCCATGTTACTAGAATGTCTGATTTTCAGGAAAAGCTGGGGTCTGTATTCTCAAATGTCACCAGCAACCGAAAGGAAATGAAAATACTCTTCAGGTTGAACTTTTACCTGCCAAATAAAACATGGGCTGTGAGCAGCATGTATCCCAAGCCGCAAATTTGCAACCTCTTGTCTGTGCAGATATTTTTGTGACTTTCTACCTAGGAGGATTCTGGAGCCCTAGAGTTCTTGAGTTTCAATTCTAGGGTTTAAAAAGCTAAGAAATGGGAGCAAACATGCATTTTAATTGCAAGGCCCCCTGTTGAGGATGAGCTGAGATAAACAGGGCAAACCTGACAAGCCTTGTCCGCTAGCTTCTGATCCTGGAAGAAGTCAAATTGCATTACAGCTGAGCCCAGGGGCACCCCAAGTCACCCTGAGAACCGCAGCAGGAAAAGAAGTCAAAGCCCCAGAGACAGGGCACATAGTCGAGCAAACCTCCTGTGACGGGTGAGGAGTCGAACAGAGCTGAGTCTCAGTTCTGGCTGGGAAGTTAGGTCACCATCTTTGGGCTTGTTTCTCCTTCAGAAAATGGGAATAACAATACAAGATGTGCTGGGGATTTTGTTATTGCTGTTTAGTCGCTAAGTTGTGTCCGACTCTTTTGCATCTCTGTGGACTGTAGCCCTCCAGGCTCCTCTGTCCATGGAATTTCCCAGGTAAGAATACTGGAGTGGGTTGCCATTTCCTACTCCAGGGGATCTTCCCGACCCAGGGATTGAACCTGACTTTCTTGCATTGGCAGGCATTCTGTACCACTGAGCCGCCAGGGAGGGCCCTGCGCTGGGGACAGGTGTTCAACACTGATGGGTAAAGAAAAACAAATCTAGACCAGATCAGGAAGGCACTATGAAGGATCCCCTGGAATCTATGGCAATAACATTGACCACACTTTTTTGGGGTCGTGATACCTGAATATAAACCTAACTTACAGATGAGCCCACAGAGAAGTCATCATAATGTTTGTGGTATGATCTGAATGCATAGGTGGGTCTCCAGGCATCTCTCCAGTGGGCAATGAGAGACCTGTGACTGCTTTTGTCTAAAGTTTCAGAGGCGCATGGACTCTGTGTCTGACACTTTACCCAGCAACAGGCCCCTGGTCTAAAAACCCCCCATCCCCATAGGAAGGATCATACCCCTAAGGCTACATGTTGTTTAGTCGCTAAGTTGTGTCTGACTTTTGTGACCTCATGGACTGTAGCCTCGCCATGTTCCCAGGCAAGAATACCGGAGTGGATTGCCATTCCCTTCTCCAGGGGATCTTCCTGACCCAGGGAAAGAACCTGGGTCTCCTGCATTGCAGGCAGATTCCTTACCATCTGAGTCACCAGGGAAGCCCCCCTAAAATTAGTTACTCAGTTGTGTCTGACTCTTTGCGACCTCATGGAGCCCACGAGGCTCCTCTGTCCAAGGAATTCTCCAGGCAAAAATACTGGAGGCTGTCTGGACCAAAGAAATCTCATCCTCGGCCAGGGCCCCTGGCAAGAGACCTTATCTAGACAGATGGAAACCAGCCATAGTCTAAGACTCAGCTCTCCCACCTCCTAGTTTGAGAACACATTCCTCAGTTTCCTGATCTGCAGACTGCGAGCAATAACAGTACTTCTTTCCTTTCTTTTTAAACTTTTTGTTTTGTGTTGGAGTATAGCTGGTTAACAATGCTGTGATAGTTTCAGGTGGACAGCCAAGAGACTCATCCATACATGGACATGTACCCATTCCCCCCCAAATTCCCCTCCCATCCAGTCTGCCACATATCATTGAGCAGAGTTCCCTGTGCTATACAGTAGGGACTTGGTTATCCATTTTAAATATAGCAGTGTGTACATGTCCATCCCAAACTCACTAACTATCCCTTCTCCCCATTCTTCCCCCTGGCAACCATAAGTTCATCCTCTAAGTCTGTGAGCCTATTGCTGTTTTGTAAAAAGGTTTATTTGTATAATTTCTTTTTAGATTCCATGTATAAAAGATGTAATATGCTATTTATCCTTCTCTGTTTGACTTATTTCACTCAGTATGACAATCTCTAGGTCTATCCATGTTGCTGAAAATGGCATTATTTCATTCTTTTTAATAGTACCTATTTCCTGGGATTCTTCTGGAGAACTCAAAGACCAATCCCTCAAAAGCACAGAGCATGGCACACAGGATTTCTCATTAAATGGCAGTTTGTTATTACTTTACCTCCATTGGGGCAGGAGAGGCCACCCTGTCCATCCGGCTATGTGATTCCTTCCTTCCTGGTGATGTCTCAAGCTCTCTAAACATCTGAGTGAGTTGGCCACTTTCCCCTGTATCTCTGTGTATTGGCCTATGGAATGCAAGCCACTCTCCCAACCACCTGTCTGGCATGCATCTGGAGTAAGAAAACATTCCAAAGCCCTGAATCCTCTCTTTGGAATTAACTAAGCTCATTGCCTAAAGGCTAGTTCTCATGTTTTCTCTTTTATCCATTATTGACTTACAATTCCATTGCTAACCCTAAAAATTCACTAGGGCTTGCAAAATAAGGATTTGGGGGGGGCCGTTATCTTTTGCTGAACTTCAAACAGACTGCATCCACTCTCTTCCTTGCCTGCGAACTTTAGGATTTAATTCCTTCTGAGTGGTACTTTCTCTGGACACTTCCTTTGTGAGTCTGATAATTTCCATCGCTTTTCTCTAGACTTGTTCTATTTCTGCAGGATCTTAGCCTCAGACATTCAATAGCAATCAGTGATGTAGAGGGTTTGATAATGACTGATCTTTGCAGCCACCCCACACACACAAACACAAGTTATCACTGGAAAAGAAAATTCTTTCTGAGATGAGTCATTGGCAGCTTAATATGGTACTAAGGTAGGTGTCCGAGTACAGTTTACGTAAAGGGGAGGAGAAGCTGCTGTTTTTAAGGCATGCTAAGCAGAAAGCCTAGAATCTAACCTGCTTCCTGCAGGAAAAGCTCTATGAAGTGAAACTGGAAATAAAATGCAAAGGTATTTAATATGATGACTGTTATTTCAGTTCTTATCCCTTTCTTGTACGTTACTCACCACCCCCTTCAGTCTAACAAAGGTGAGCCTTCTTTGATTTTTATAAAGAACTCATTTGGAAATTTCACTTTGGAAATTTCAAGGGAAAAGAGCTCACATCTATTTAAAGCCACATGCAGACCCTCCCCAGATCTGGGGGAGATTATCAGTTGGTTTGCAGTGGAAGAAACTGAGGTTCACAGAGGTGATACTTGCACAACGTTCCAAACCCAGAACGTGGCAAAGCTGAGATTCAAACCCTGGCTCCCAAGCCCACACTCCCACTTCAGACCACCTCCAGCATGGAACTTGAGAGGTGTGAGGTCTGGTGAAGACCCGTCTCGTATGCCCACAGAGACCCAGCTAACACTCTTGGACTACAAGGGCATGAAACAAGAGCAGACACCACAACACCTCATCTGCTCCCCAATGTCTTGAGTCCCCCATGTGAGACCCCCTGATGTCAGTTTCCTTCTCCACTCACCACGACCTCCTGGGCCCCTGCTCACCTCTCTGCCCTGTTAACTACAGCCATGGTCACAGGGTGATGCGAGAAAAAGTCCTGCTTGTGAAGCTTCTCTCCAAATACGATCCATCTAAGTAAAGCTGTTGCCAGCAAGATTCTCCTCTAGGGTCAAAGTAGGAGGATTCTTACCCTAATGTCCCCCCAAAAAGCTGGAGAACTGGGTATGCATGTCAGCATGTACAAAGAGTTTGTAGCTTTCAGTGGCTTCCCAAAGGGATTTCTGTGGTTCATACCAGACAAAACACGCTGCCTTAGCGGATTTTTTTTGCTCCGATCCCCTTAGTTGGAAGGTGTTCATGGAGACTGCTCCAAGATGGCTCAAACCAATTGCATGGCTTCATGGAACTGGCCACTTAATAGCAACCAACTTGAAAGACCTGCATTAGCGCTTGAAATCAGGACATATTCGACCTGGCAACACCAGTCTTTCACAACTAAAGTTTCTCATTGCTCCTGGCCCAGCTGGTTTGGTCTTCCTAATAACCTCAGAGCCTCTCAACACCAGATATTTGAAAAGAACACTTACCCCAAAGGCTGTCTTTCCCGCCAGAACCATTAACAGCAGAACATGGAGATCAGACATTCTGGCAAACATCTTTGTAGTTTAAGAACTCTTGTTTTGCTCTAAACACAATTTCTTTTGTTGTCTCTGCCTTTGCGGGGGAGGGGGGAATGTCAGTCTCCCAGGATTCAGGAACAAATGAAGAGGATGCAAATTATTAACTAGGCATCAAATACTGTTTAATGTTTAATGTTTTGCAAACCAACTATCTTGATTAAACAAATGGTAACTTTGGGGCTGGGCTGAGTCGTGGGGTTGGTTTCTTTTCTGGAGAGAAAGTCTCCAAAGAAAGCAGCAGAGATAAAGTGCCCCTGGCTCCTGGGGGTGGGGGCGGGGTTGCCAAGGGTTCAGTGCAGAAGGCCCCACCGTTCACTAGCATCTCGGTTGCAGGATAAAAGCCCGGCCAGAGTGAGGCTCCTGCCATAGGCCTCTGACATTGCTGACTCGATCAGAATGTTAATAGAGATCTGATTCATCAAATCACAAACAGAATTAAGGCATGGATAGGCTCCTAATAACAGCACGCTTTATATTCATGAAAGATAAATTAAAGGATGCAAAACTGCTATTGACAAACATTGATTCTAGGCCCTTTGAAGCATTGCCCACGATTGCTTGTTGGCTTCAAAGTTTTCTTTTAAATTTCATTACATAAGGCTTTAACTTTTTAATTATTTTTTTTTCCCTTTCATTAGAGTCTTTCTTTGATCAAGAAAGGGGGAAAAAGTGCCCGTGGTGCTCATATCTGGGGCCAATTGTTTCCTACGCTCCTTTTTTACCTACGCTGATTGCAGGTAGCATTATATAAGGCAACAGTTACCTGTGAAGCACAGGTGCTCATGGATACAATTGATCTCTTTAATAGGCATCATTGTGAGCTTCTGTAAACACCTAGCTGCCCACAGTAATCTATGCAAGGGCTCCAGGAATCCTCTCATCTGAGTCCTAAATCCAGGGTCTAAAATCCTGCTGATGACCAAGACAGGTGCTCACCTGGCTCACCTGTCCACCCATCTGCCATCCCTGCTTGGACATGCACTTAGACGCCTGTGTGGCTGCTTCTACCTTCAGAAGCCAGGTTGCTGGTCATGGAGGGCCCCACAGGTGCCAGCCCAGAAGACCAAAGTCAGTGCCCCAGTCACCAGAAAGATGGTCCTTGAAGAGCAAACCATCAAAAAAGAGCAGACCACCAAAAAATGGTCCTTGAAGAGCAAAGCATCAGAAAAGAGCAAATCACACACAAAAAAGACAAACCATAACTTGTCTCCTGTTCACTTATTTTGTCTCCACTCTGTTTTAGGCAGACAGCAATTCATTCCTGGTCAACATTCATCAAATCTCTGTAAGACAAGCACAGTTTCCTAGAAAAGATCTCTAACCTTCCCCTATTCATCCCCAATCTTTCTCACTTGCTCACTCAGTTGTGTCTGACTTTTGATCCTATGGACTGTAGCCCACTAGGCTCCTTTGCCATGAAATTTCCAGGCAAGAATACTGGAGTGGGTTGCCATTTCCTACTTCAGGTGATCTTCCTGACCCACGCATTGAACCGTGTCTCCTGAGTCTGCTGCATCGCAGGCAGATTCTTTACTGCTGAGTCACTGGGGGAGACTCAGCCTTATTCCACTCCCAACTCTCATCCTAACTCTAACGCTGATCACTCTTTAGCAAATTCATTTAGGTACCCATCTAGTTAATCCAACTTTCCAATTTCAGCCCAAACATTACTTCTTTTTAAAATTTTTTATAATTTTTTTCTACCTAATTTTATTTTCTTATTTATTTTTTACTGTCCTGGGTTTGGTTTACGTGAGTCTTACCTAGTTGCAGTGAGCAGGGGCTACTCTTTGTAGTGGTGTGCCGGCTTCTCGTTGTGGAGACTTCTCTTGTTGCGGAGCACAGGCTCTAGACACTTGGGCTTCAGTAGTTGCAGCACGGGGGCTCAGTCATTGTGGCACATGAGCTTTGCTGATCTGCAGTGGAATCCTCCTGAATCAGGGATCAAACCTGTATCCCCTGCATTGCCAGGAGGATTCTTATCTACTGTGCCACCACGGCTGTCCCAAACATTACTTCCTCAAAAGCCCTACGTGAGCTTTTCTTTCACAACACTTATCAAGGTTGCAATTGCATACCTATATTACTCTTCCATTAATATTTGTTTCCCTACCGCCCCCACTGGACTGAAAATTCGTGTGGCAGGCACTCTGTTTTGTTCATCATTGAATTCTTGGTAGGGATGCCTGGCACTTGCATTCAATAGATACACCATGAATGAATGAATGAGGAAAGGAATAACCACTTTCTTACAGTGACAGCTGGAGACTTTTTAACCCAGGCACCATAGATAGCACAGCCAGCTCAATGTGAAAAGGAAAGTTGGGTATGAAAAAAAAAAGCTAAAGCATTGGTACACTTGTAAACATCCTTCAATTTATTCATGGACACTACATGAATATTTATCGGTTATCCACCGATGATCTGCTGTGAGCAAGCATTGGCCACACCGGGACAGAAGAGTCGGACATGCACTTTGCTGTTAAGGAACTTGCTTGCTGGTTAAGGGAGAGTTAGGCAGACCATGAAAGAGGAAGCAAGTTAATTTTAATAAGTGGAACAGAATAAGTCTGGAAAAGAATGAAACAAGGTGATGGGACAGAAATCTTTGTGAGTGGGAGTCTAGACTGGGAGGTGGCCATGGTAGTGACGGTGGCTAAGTGGGTCACTGTAGGGTGTAGACAGCGTTACTGGTTATCTGGTCATGGAGCAAGGGTCAAAGAGGCAGCGTGCACGAACAGGTTGCTGCTCTCCAGACTCAGAGCTGGAGCCTTCGCAGTACCAGCTCAGGCTGTAAAAGGCGGAAACGGAAATTTCAGACAAGTCGAGTCACTGAATCACCCACATGACTTACGCTTTTCTTTTAACCTCCATAGCCTCACGTGAACTAGCGACCTTCTGACTTTGTGGAGAGATTCCCAGAAAACAAACCAGAAGCTTTTCTTCCTGTGTCAACAGGAAGTGACCCGGTGAGTCTGTTGTTCACCTTTATTAATAGAATCCGGATTCATTTCCCTGACATGTACTCTTCTTTTTATCTCAAGCAAAAAGTGAACAAGTGTGCTCTTTGTGTAATAACCACAGGCCTCCCTCATATTGTCTCAGCTCCCTAAAGTTTTGTTATCACAACAGTGTGAAACCAAATAAACTTCTGCTTGTAGCCCTGAAAGACAGAATTCTCTAAAAGATGCTTAATCCTTTTAATTTGGTGGGACAAAAGGACTAGTTTATCATGTGATATGGCTTTATCGGGGGAGTTGAAACAAACCTATCTGGGATCTCTGTTTTTTAAGTCCAAACACATGAGACTTCACCTCTCATCCCGGTGGAGGTTTCAGATGTGATCAAGTCAATCTATTCTCTAGTGCTCTGGAGGCTGTTTTCTCACGAGTAGGGTTACTTGCTATTGGTGAGAATGTCTGTCCTGTCCTGGGAGGCCTTGGGACTCTGGTTCTCTAGCAGGCTGATTCTTCCACCCTAAGGGAAGTCTCCCTCATAATGCCCTTGCTGGAGACCCAGGCTTTGATGGACTGGGTTACATTACATCTGTTGGGCTTGGACCAACCTGCCTTGTGTTTATTATTTACAAGTAACACTCTTCCTGCTAGGCCTTCAGTATGGGGAGGTAGTGGGTGTCGGGGGTAAAGAACAGCAGCCCAGACTTAAAATTGACCTGAGCCCTGGCCCAGCCACATCTCCAATTTGGACAGCAGGACAATTTCTGAATCTCGGTTTCCTCATCTGCAAAATAGGGATGCTGTGGTTCCCCCCTCATGGCATCGCCATGAAGTATACATGAGAGAATAAAGGTAAGGCATTAAATGCAGTGTCTGGCATAGAGCAGACTTTGCGAAACACACTGGTTTTAGTATCAGGAAAGTCTTTTCATAGGATGGTACTTGCTGAGCCCCCAGGCCCTCAGAGATGAAAGGACGGGTGCTCAGTGAATCTAATCCCCAAGTCAGGGACAGAATGACTGTATCCTTGGGGTGACTCTTGTCTTACTGTTCTCTCTAGCACAGGGGTCAAAAAACTTCTGAAAGTGCTAGATAGTAAAAATCTTAGCTTTTTTCTAGACTTCCAGTTTATGTTGTGAATCTTCAGTTCTGCCATTTTTTACACAGAAGCAGCCACAGCTGACACATCCAGCACTCCACATCCACAGTTCCGTATCCTCAGATTTGACCAACCACAGATCAAAAATATTTTTTAAAAAAATTCTAGACAATTCCAAAAAGCAAAATTTGAATTTGCTGCTTGCTAGCAATGACCAATATTTACATAGCATCTACAATTATTTAGTTTGAGCAAGTTCTGACAGTTGGACAGGGAAGTTCTGATGGACAGGTAAGCCTGGCATGCTGCAGGCCATGAGACTGCAAATAGCTGGACACGACTGAGCGACTGAACTGACTAACCGACAACTATTTATGTAGCATGTTCTTTGTATTAACCACTGAAGTGGTGGATGGCATCACTGATTCAATGAACATGAATTTGGGAAAACTCCAGGAGATGGTGAGGGACAGGAAAGGCTGGTGTGCTGCGGTCCACAGGTCATAAAGAGTCAGAAATGGCTTGGTGACTGAACAACAACATTTATATTAGATATTATAAACAATCTAGAGATGATTTAGAGTATACAGGAGGATACGTGTAGGTTTTATGTAACTACTACACCATTTTTTATAGGATTCTTGAGCATCTATGGATTTTGTTATCCTCAGAGGGTCCTAGAACCAATCCTCCCCAGACACTGAGGGATGATAGTACTAATGCCAACAGCAAGACTATGTTTCAATAAAACCATATTTACAAAAAAAAAGCACCATAGTTTGTGGATTGTGACTCTAGGAGAGAGCCCTGAAGACGTAGCCAGAGCACTGCACTGGAGGGGCCCTGGAAAACAACAGAGACACTTTGGTAAACATGGGAGGGGGGCCCTGGACTAATGACACTGCGGTCCTCAGAGTGTTTGGTGGTGTTGGTTTAGTCACTAAGTCATGTCCGACTCTTGCAACTCCATTGACTGTAGCCTGCCAGGCTCCTCTGTCCATGGGATTCTCCAGGCAAGAATACTGGAGTGGGTGGCGATTTCCTTCTCCAGGGAATCTTTTCAACCTGGGAATTGAATCCGGGTCTCCTTCACTGAAGGCAGATTCTTTACCAACTGGGCTACGTGGGAAGTCAGAGTGTTTACTCAGAAATCATTCCTCCCAAATCCCGGAATCATCAGAACTTCTTCGTGGGGTGGGAGGACTAAAGATCATTTGTCATTCCTTCTACAAGAATTTATTGAGCACCTACTATATGCCGGATGACAGACCAGGTGCTGGCTTCATGGGGTTACATTCCCAGGACTATCCCTACTCAGAGTCACATGGCTGATCTTTGGCTAAATTCTTCAGGTCATCCCTAATCATAGACAACATCCTGCAGGGACACGTCACTGCTCCTTTCTGTTGTTCCCAGAGACCTCTGCCTGATCCACCCTGCCCCACTTCCAGGGGCACTCTCTTTTGGGGGGAAGGGGGGTGGCTTGTTAACTTGTCATGTGGCAGTAACCTTCCCCCAGTCTGCCTCACACCCCCTAGCATGGTCTAATATGTTCAGATTCGTTGTAAACTTGTTGGTACCACATACCCCATTCTCTGACCTGAAAGATACTAGCATGTCCCCCACCTTGTTTGTGAAAAGAAACCAGCATTTATGGAGCAGTTTCTGTGTTACGGGTGCTTTTTACAATCTTGAGCTCCTACAGTCTGTGTAACTACCCTGCAAGTTGATTTGGTCCATTTTGCAAATAAAAACACTCAAGAGACTCAGAGAGGTTAAGTTCATTGCCCAAGGTCACAGAGCTTGAGGCAGAGCCAGGTCTGAATCTCTTCCTACTCTACTGCATGGACTGGAGACTCTCAGGGTGGTGGTTTGGCCCTTAACCCCGAGCCATATTTGAACTTATCGAAGAAAACTACCTGTCTAAAAGCAAAGGTTGCCCATTGCCTCACCAATTTCCATGTTCACGTCTTCCTTACAATTATTTATTCTTAGGGGTGGCACTGTTGCCACCAGCAATAGCAGCCATTTGTTTTAGGTTGGGTTTCCTGGGAAACAGAGATGTTGAGATGTGGGCAGGGAGTTTGTTGGGATGAACTCTTAGGACCAACACCCATGAGGAGTGAGGAAGGCAGAGAGAAAGGTTGAGCTGCAAGGCAGTCACAACAGAGACCCATTTCATGAAATGTTTTGGAGCTGAGATGGCCCTCAGCGTTGTCCTGCCATGAGCCAAGAGGACTGGGACTTTGTACTGTGACCATCTTGTCATGGGATGGGGGCTAACCCTGGGAAGGAGGGCTGAATTTGGGCAAAGCAACCCTAGTTAAGAATAACTCTCAGAGAGGAACACAGCTGAGAGCCCCTGGCAGCCAATATCTGGCCCCTGAGAGAAAGGGTACTTCATTTGGGAACAGGGGATCTGTTGGTACACTCTAGAACACCCACTTCAACCACTAAATGGGAATTTACCTCACATCCCTTAGTTCAAATATCCAATTCAGGAAACCTGAATGGCCCAGTCAAGTTCTGAATGAAGTTCCCTGGTCAATACTTGGTCTAGTCAGAGATGGCTGGAGCCACAAGCATGGGCAGACTGATCTGGATCCATGGGATAGACAATGACAGATGTTTGGTTGAGCTAATCAATATCAATGAGAAAACCAGAATGCTATTATAGGAACCATAAACTCTACATAGTTATTAAGCAAGCCAAGTTACAAATTTATAGCTAAGCTCCCCGTTGGCCAAAGGAAATTGAAAGCCCTGACCATTTGGCCTGATTTTCATGATACTTAAATCAATTTTATAAGAACAATTTTAAAAAATTCCCAAGACCAATTTCAGGTCAATTTTTTTTTTAAACCTTATGATCTAATGAACACAAGTGGGAGTTAAGTAAATGGGATGGTGAAACTCATGGTCTCAGTGATGATTCAAATTTCACATGATCTGTCAGCATCACCCGTGAAGGGCCTCTGTCTATCAGGCCAAACCAAGAGTTGGGGTGAACCCATGACATAGATTCGCTTCTTTTTCTCAGAAGCAGGTATTGAGTCTCTAGCAGATAGTAGGTGCTCAAGAAATGCCAGTTGGAGGATAGGAAGAATCAATAGCTTTTTCCAATCCTCTCCATTTTAGAAAATGGCATCAGTATACACATGACTTTTCAAGTTGGACATCTGGAAATCATCATTTGTCTCTTCCTCTTCTTCCTCAATCCCAAAACGTCAGCATGCATGTTTCTACCTCCAGAATGCATCTCAAATCCTTCTAGTACCGCCCACCCTAGTCTAAGCATGCATGATCTCCTGCCTAATCTCTTGCAAAATCACCTTTACTGCTTTTCCTATTTTCACTCCTGCCTCCTCTTAAATTCATTCTCTACCATATAATGGTATGTCTTGTAGAAAATGGGTTCCCAGGTGGCACAGTGGTAAAGAATCCACTGCCACTGCAGGAGATGCTAGACTAGGGTTTGATTCCTGGGTTGGGAAGATCCCCTGGAGTAGGAAATGGCAACCCACACAAGCATTCTTGCCTGGAAAATTCTGTGAACAGAAGAGCCTGGTGGGATACAGTCCATGGGGTCATAAATGTTGGACACGACTGAGCACATACACACCACCATTGTAGAAAAGCCTAATCCAGATTACATCTTGCCCCTGCTTAAAACTCTTGGATATTTTCTTTTTGCACTTAGAATGAAAGCCAAAATTCTTATTGAGATACTGTTTGATCTGGCCTCATTGTGGGTTCTTCTCAAACACACGATATTCTCTATTCATTTCAGACACACAGTATTCTCCATAAGACCACGTGTCTGTTGTGTTTACTGCCCTAACTTATCCTCTGTCCCAGAGTCTGGTATGGTGTGTCAATATTTATTCATTGGCTGAACGGATGAATGGACTGATGAAGAGACAGTGGGAAGCCATGCTAGATCAGATGCCAGAAGCCTCTCTTTTGGCAAGGGCTCACCATGGACTCCAAATTCAGAGCTCATTCCCTCTTGCCAGAGGGATCCCTGGTCTTTGGTCATTAGTAGTTCTGGCTCCTGTGATCTATAAGGTTTGGAAAAAAGTAAAACCACTGAGATGCAGTACAACTGTATAACCTCCAAACACAATGCAACCCATTATGTATGAAACACCTCAAGGTCTTCACACAACAGTTGATCTATTTGTCCTTCTTTCCTTTCTTTAGTCTTTCAGTGAGGCTTCGATCTTTCCTCTTTCATCTTAAACCTCCTCTGTTCAGTGGTTGTCTATGGTGGAGAGTGTATTTTTCCCCCCAATCTCTCCCATTCCATCAATCAGTTCTGCAGAAACATAGTATGCCCCTTGACTCTCCAGTCTCATGAAGAGCTGTCACCTGGACTGTGTAATACTTCTTACTCTAAGAGTGTCTTTGATTTATTAGACACTTTTGAATAAAATTCTGCATACATTTTACATTTTGAAAAGTTTCCCCACCCTTCAACATAACAGAAAACCTGAAAGAGAGGTGGGATCTTGATATTTGGGTGTTCCTTTCTCTGTAGACTTGACAGTATTCTGAATAGAGGGTGCAGTTATATTTTCAAAAACCTTTTCTCTCTAGGGGAAGGCAGACCTCTGAACACTTCTCTAAAATGTGTATCTTCTAGACCCTGCCTGACATTGACATCTTTCCTAACCACATTTTCTTTCTTTTTTTTGAATTTACCAGTGAAAGTGAAAGTTGCTCAGTCGTGTCTGACTCTTTGCAACCCCATGGACTATAGAGTCCATGGAATTTTCCAGGCCAGAATACTGGAGTGGGTAGCCATTGCCTTCTCCAGGGGATCTTCCCAACCCGGGGATCGAACCCAGGTCTTCCGCATTGCAGGCGGATTCTTTACCATCTGAGCCACCGGGTTTCTCCGCCCCACCCTCAAATCCACACTTCATGGAGCCAGAGAGCCATCATCTAAAATGCCAATCTGGTTGTGTTGCTCACCCACTTAGAACTCATCAATGGTGCCTAATGACTGTAGGACAAAGTCCAAAGTGAGTCACGTGACACAAGACGCCCCTGCTAAACTGGCCTCTGGCGACCTTGCTTTCTCCTGGCCTCACCGGTTCTATTCCCAACTGCCATCTCACTTCCTTCATATCCATCCTAAACACGCACCCTAAGCTCCAGCCACGGGAGTGCCCATGCCTTCATTTATTTACAATTGTGATTCCCTGGCCAGAAGAGTCTCCACACCTCTGGTGCCTGGAAAACTGTACCCTTTCCTCTTTTAAATCTCGGCTTGACAGCCCTCCTGGGGGAAGTTTTCTACCCCTAGAAGCTGGAATCCGCTCCTCCCCTGAGGATTCCTGTGACATCTTGCAGTTTATGACCTTAAGACCCTGGTGTGTTACTCTTAGGGCTTCCCAGGTGGGTCAGCGGTAAAGAATCCCAAAGCAGGAGATGCAGTAGATGCAGTTCGATTCATGAGTCAGGAAGATCCCCCGGAGGAGGAAATGGCAACCCACTCCGGTATTCTTGCCTGGAGGATTCCATGGATAGAGGAGTCTGGAGGATGACAGTCCGTGGGGTCACAGAGGCAGACACGACTGAGCGTGAGCACATGTTACTCTTGGGGACACTGGAGCTGAGCCTGTGATTCTCTCACTTTTGCATTTCCAAAGTTCGGCACACAGCAGGTGCTCAGTAATTGTTTTCTGAATGAAGTTAATGTGTTTTTGTCACTTTAAGGGCATGGGAGCTCACAAGGATTTAGGAACAGGCAAAAGAGAGATGAAGGCAGGCTTAGAAAGAAGCAGTGGTACCCTTGGAGATGCTAGGGCCCCAGATCCAGTCTGAGTCTATTACATCCCTGAGTAATCGAAGCAACAGCAAATGAATACAAGGAGCATGTGTCAGTGGGCCCATGGAAACTGGTTCTTTCAGAAGCAGGCTGGCCTCCCCTGTCAGTACGCATGCTCCTGCTAGTTTTGGCTCCAGCCTGAACCCTCCCACTGGCTCCCACGTAGATCTCTGCTGAGTCCCTCTAGAGGGCTGATGTTCACGTGCTTGAACAGTGGAGCTGGGGGTTTGGGTTTTGGATCCCAATAACTTCTTTTTCCCACCCAGTAATCTGAGATTGTTTGGTTATTCAACTAGTTGGGACCAATAAGGACTTAGATAATACACAGAAGCTCTTGGTACAGTACCTTGTGTGTAGTAAGTACTCAATAAATGCAGCTATTATTTCTCAGGCTACCTTAGAGCAAGAAATTTAACAATCATAAATGAATGCACATATTACAAGAGAAAATTATTAAAGTTCTTTGTACAACATCCTAATGCTTCTTTTCTGAGGCTGGTATTCTTCATCTGAACCCCTCTCTTGGTAATATGTGCTCACAGAAATCACAAAACAATAATAATAAATATGAATTTGTTTATAGAAAAAAATCATACATTTTCTAAAAACAAACTCATTTTGTAGTTGGATTTGGGATTTTGTGATCACATTGAGGCCAATGGATACCAGAGGTCTCTGGGTCTCTTTTTAGGTGGTTTTTTCCCAGCCCTTTCTCATAAAATCAGTTCTCTGACATGTTCTTCTATCTTTAAAACATTTACACTGGAGATGGCACCAGCCCCAGAGAGGGAAACACTTACACAGAGCTATCAAAAGTTTTCCCTATTCTAAGAAATTATTGACTCATCAATGACATTTAGATCAACTAGTCAATTCTTCATTTTACACTCAAGCAGTGGAGTCCTGGAAGCTGACTCACACTGGCTCACAAGAGTCGGCTGTCCACATCTCTTTTCAATTCTGCATTCAGTAACATCACATTGGTAGCTTAAAATCAACCATGTAGAAATAGATCACAGAAGTTGACAAATGCCATAAATCAGGGCTTCTCCCCCATACTCAGGAGTCAGCTACCAAACATTTACCAGCATATCATGGATCCAATGGAAATGAGAAATAGATAAAGTGACTCTTTCAAAGTCACACAGCACAGTAGTTTAGAAGAGAAATTGTTAAGAAGGACTTTTTAGAACATGTAAGACTTAAATTTGGCTTCTAAGATAAATAAATAGAATAGAATAGAAAGATAGACAAAATAATGCCCCCCCCACCCCAAAGATGTCCATGCCCTAATCCCACAGAATTTGTGAATATGTTACCTTATATGGCAAAAGGGTCTTTGCAGATATGAGTAAGGGTTTGGACCTTGAGGTACTGAAATTATTTTGGATTATCTGGGTTTGCCCAACTTCTTAAAGACATGAGTCCTAAAAAGCACAGAGCATTTCTTTGCTGGGTCAGAGGGATGAAACAGAAGAAAAAGGAGAGATTCAAAGTGTGAAAAGAGTCCCCTGGTTGCCTAGTGGTTAGGAGTTGGGCTTTAACTGACGTGACTCAGGTTCAATCCCTGGTTGCATCCCTGCACACTGCAGGGATGGGTTAAAAAAAAAAAAAAGCCCAAAGTTGTAAGAGAGGTCAGATGTCTAAGATGGAGAAAGAGGGGACTTCCTTCATGGTCCAGTGGTTAAGACTTCCTTGGTAGTCCAGTGGTTAAGACTTTGCCTTCCAGTGCAGGGGGTATAGGTTCGATCCCTGGTCAGGGAGCTAAGATCTCATATGCCTTGTGGCCAGAAAACCAAACATGAAACAGAAGCAATGCTGTAGCAAAATAAAAAAGTCTTAAAATGGTCCACATCAAAAAGATCTTTTCAAAAAAGGGGAGAGGGGAGAGAAAGGCCATGTGTCAAGAATATGGGTGGCCTCTAGAAGCTGAGAAATGACCCTCAGCTGACAGCTAGCAAAAAAAAGTAGGGATCAGCAAGGAACATAGCCCTGCTGACACCTTAAAGGTAGCCCTTGGAGACCCAAGTTGGGTATCTGGCCTACAGAAGCACCACGGAATAAATCTGTGTTGTTTAAGCCACAAACTGGCTTATGGCTGCCAAATTGTTATGGCAGCAATAGAAAACTGATAGTGAGGCTAACATTTAGCTGCTAAAGGAAAAGTAGGGAAAGTATGGATGCCCAAGCAAAAGAGGCAGGAGGGACAATGCATTTTCAAGGAATGAGAGTAAATGACTTGTCTGCCTGGAGGCTTCCAGTGGAATCAGAGTGGGAAGAGACTTTGGCAGGTCCAGGGCTCTGTGTGGCCCTTCAGGAACTGCTGGCAAGTGGCAAGGACAGAAGCAAGGACCTGCAGTAACAGGATGAGTCTGGGGCCACTAACATAGATGTCTGCAGAGGCCAGGCAGGAAATCTGAAATGAATGGAATGGGGGATGTGTAAAGAAAACAGCCTGAGGATGGTGACGGATATTAGCTGACACTTAGCTTCAAGGTGGGAAGCAAAATGGTTGGTGGAGACTGGGAGAGCTAGGGGAGCCCCACCCAGGGTCAGCATCCTAGAGCAGCAGGACTGTGGGCCTGGTGTGGCCAGAGAGTTAGCTTTTTCAAGAGAAGCCAGAAATCCTGAGTTCTTCTGATTTCTAAATGTTGACAACTATTTCAATGATTTTTTTAAACCTGCATTGGTCATTGTCTGTGTCGCATTAAAGCACATCCACAGGCCAGCTCTTGACCTTTGTCTCCCACTCCCTGCTTTTTCTCCTCCTGGTTTTTGGATCCTGTGCTGATTCCCAATTTGGATTGAGTAAGCTTCCGGGAAGATTACACAATTCCATAGCGGGAGGGCTCAAGGCGGGCAGAGTCTGGCCTTCCGTCCAGTACGGGCCCAACTGCTTCATTATAAAAACGACAAGAGCTCATCCTTCCCCTCCCATCCACTTTCTCTCTGCAAAACAGGAAAACAAAAGTGAACATATTTTGCTGGCTCGATGGCTGACTTGCTAAAGGCTTGCTGACCCCACCTCAGACCCTGGTCTTTGATGCTGAGGAAGAACAGGCCCGGCTGGGGGTCTTCTCTCCCGGTTGACGGCTGCGGTCCTTACCGCTCCCTCACCGTTTTACCCAGGACCTGCTCGGACTTACCTGGAGCCCTGGGGAGGGGTGAGGGAGAAGGAGGGCAATTGTTTGGATTTGTTGTCAGAAACCAATTTATGCTGCATTTATCTGAACAGGATTCAATATTTTTTCTTCCCCAGAGCCACCACTTATTTCTTTATTTTGGGGGGTAATTGATTCTTCATCCTTTTCCTGTGCTACCTGATGGAGTGCTGCTGAGGAAGCAGTTTTAAGTGGTAAAGTACACAGAGATGAAATAATGAAAGCAGGGATTGGGGAGAGGCTGCCCTGGGGCATTTCCTGAAGGAGCAGAACTTTGTTCCCGACATGGGCCCCTTCAACTACTTCTCAGTGCAACCCTGGTCTTGATGGAAGGGGGAGCCCAAGCTGACTTTTGGGGGGCTGGGTGGTATGATGGTTGGGAGCTCTGGTTCTGGGTGAGACTGACCCACCTGCCATTCTGAATTCACTAGTTAGGACTTGAATGATGTTAAATACATCAAACCCTAGGAACCTCAGCTTCTTACCTTACAGGGTTTGGGGAAGATGAACTAGGGTAGGTTATGTTAAGGGTCTTGCTGTTACTTCTTGATGTGTTATATTTATGAGCTTGCAGCCCAGACTGCACGCACCCCAAGTGTGGAGACACGCACCTATGTGCACCCTGCCTGCGGATGTGTCTGTTCTCACGTCTGTTCCTTGTGCCTCCCTACTTCAGTTTCCAGGAAGGGAATTACATTGATCAGCTCTCTTGCCCTCTGGCTTCTGGGCCGGTTTGGCCACAGGGTGGTGGTTGGAGGTGGGGAGGTAAAGGTGGGTTGTTGTTACTGTTCAGTCTCCAAGTCCTGTCTGACTCTTTGCGACCCCATGGACTGCAGCACATCAGGCTTCCTTGTCCTTCCCCATCTCCTGGAGTTTGCTCAAATTCATGTCCATTGAGTCAGTGATGCCATCCAACCATCTCATCCTCTGTTGCCCGCTTCTCCTCCTGCCTTCAATCTTTCCCAGCATCGGGATCTTTTCCAATGAGTCAGCTCTTCACATCAGGTGGCCAGAGTATTGGAGTTTCAGCTTCAGCATCAGTCCTTCCAATGAATATTCAGGGCTGATTTCCTATAGAATTGACCGGTTTGATCTCCTTGCAGTCCAAGGGGCTCTCAAGAGTCTTCTCCAACACCACAGTTCAAAAGCATCAATTCTTCAGCGCTCAGCCTTCTTTATGGTCCAGCTCTCACATCTGTACTTGATTACTGGAAAAACCATAGCTTTGACTTTGCAGACCTTTGTCAGCAAAGTCATGTCTTTGCTTTTAATATGCTAATACATCTAGGTTTGTCATAACTTTTCTTCCAAGGAGCATTTTCATGGCTGCAGTCACCATCCACACTGATTTTGGAGCCCAAGAAAATAAAATCTGCCACTGTTTCCATTTCCCCCCCATCTATTTGCCACGCTAAGTGCTTTACATGTATTTTAATCTTATTTCATCCTCTCAGGGCCCCTGTGAAGAGGAGGCTACCATCATTAGTCCCATTTTACAGATGAGAATACTGAGTCTCAGTTTAAACTGCGTGCCATCCATCTCACCAGTAGTCACCAGTGTCACGAGGATGTAAACTAACATAGTTTGACTCTAGAGCCTTTGGTCACCAAGGAAAGAGCCTTATAGAACTGAGCGCTGGCTCAAGTCTTACTTCATTAGCAAACTATGACCCTAACTGCCAGGCCAGCAGGCTGACACCAGCCCATGCTGGGCCTTGACAAGAAACACTTCCTGCACTACAGCTCAAGGAGGGGAGAGCTGCCTCTAAAATCTGCAGCTGTTGAAGTTTTGACAGACACCACTAGCTGGGCCCGAGAAAGCCTCTGCAGCTTTGATGGGTGACAAGATCCCATCCCGGCAGCTCCCGGAGATGGCTTTGCTCTGAACAGATAACTCAATATAAAGGAGAGGAAAAAGTGAAGGGGTGGAGGGAGGGAGAGAGGCAGGGAGAGGGGGCGGGGGAGAAAGTCCCCGATTTCACAGAGCCCAACCCCGACCAGACACTCTCTGATGACCAGGGGAAAGGCTTTGAAAAGTGGAGGGGCAGCGCCTCAAACTCTGTTCCCTGAAAGTGGGGGTGGATCCTGGCAGAAATCACATGGGGACCCCTGCTGTGGAGCCAGGGAGCCCGGGTAAGTTCAGGTGATAAAAAAAAAAAATGTTAATAGAGGACTGAAATGCATTTGGCTGCAATTCCAGTCTTCCGATTCCCAGTTTGAAATCCTGGGGAAAGAAGGCAGTCAGGCTGCTGCCTCTTCCACCCAGAGGACTCCACTTCCTTTGGGGCGATGCCATTCAAGGCTGGCATGCCTTTTGTTGATCTGTGATGTGAGAGCCGCCATATTAAATGTGGCCAAGCAGGCACCTTGGTTTGAACGGCTCTTCCGTTAAGCATCTTCCTTCCTCCTAGATCCTTGAACCACTTGCTGGCCACAGATGAAAACATTTGAAGGCCATATGAACTCCTTGCCCCAAGAAAGACAGGGTGTCTGTGCCAATGGTTGATGAAGAGGAACCCATTGATACCTCCAGTCCGTTCTCCAGAAAGGATATTGTAAGGTACAAAAATGGGATCACATTGCTTCTCTGCTGAAATCTTCACGCCTTCCTCATGTGCTTAGATTATAATCCAGAGTCTTCACTTGTCTAACCAGGTCCTACATGGCAGGCCTGAGCCTTCTGGAAACCCCACTTTGGATTGTTCTCCTCTTTGCTCACAAGCTCCAGTGGAAGGGCCTCTCTCAGTTTCTTGAACACCCTCTGCTCCTCATCACTGCCACAGGGCCTTTGCACATTCACTTTCCTCTTCTTGGGGCCCCCCTTCAGGCTGCTCTTTGTGAACCTGGCTCCTTTGTATACTCTGGCTCAGCTTAGATGCCTGGTGGCATTTCTCTTTAGAGAAGAAAAGGTCTATGATGTTTCAATCTCAACATCCTTTAGGGCAGCAGTCTCCAACATTTTTGGCACCAGGGACTGGATTTGTGGAAGATAACTTTTCCATGGACTGGGAGGGGTGGTGGTGAGGGGAATGATTTTAGGATGATTACATTTGAACCCATTACATTTGTTTTGCACTTTATTTCTACTATTATTACAAGATGATGATCTGAGCGCCACCTCAGATCATCAGGCATTGTATCCTGGAGGTTGAGGAGGCCCGCTTTATGGTACTTTCACAGTATGCAGTTTGTTTATTTATCGGCTATCCCTCTTAAGGCCCTCTCCCCAAGTTCAGGGGCATTGTGTGTCTTTTACACACCTTTGTCCTCAGTGTCTAAGCAGAGGTGGTCGCTCAGTGAATATTGGTTGAATCCATGACTAAAGAGGGCAGGAAGCAGAGAGCTGCTTCCTGAAGGGAAGGGGGACTTCCTAACTAGCCTGTAGGTGACTATTGCCGGAGGGGATGGGGATGAAAGGCCAACTATTAGGAGCTGGCTGTTGAAGAGGGAAGATCCTACAAGAGGGTCCACGTGGGCAAGAGGAGGTCTGTGCTACTGTGTCTCCCCGGCTTCCTCTGGCAGATGTGTGTGTCGGCAAAAGCAGGGTTAGACCTTGATCCTTTCATTTTATCTGGGCCAGTTTCTAGACCTGGGTCCACCAGCTCCCCACACACATCACTCTCTCTTTTTTGCTTCCCTGTGGGACAGCAACAAAACTGTGACAATTCTACCCACCCAGCCAACCAACTATTTTGAGATCATGTAGATGAAGACATGGTAAGAGAACCCATGAAACAGAAAATAAGGACGCTGCAGCAAATACAGACATAGACATGTGTGTGTAAATATTAATAGTTGCTGTTATTTAGTCCCTTAGTCGTGTCCAACACTTTTGTGACCCCATGGACTGTAACCCACCAGATTCCTCTGTCCATGGGATTTTCCAGGCAAAACACTACAGTGGGTTGCCATTTCCTTCTCCTGGGGATCTTCCTGACCCAGAGACTGAACCCAGGTCTCCTGCTTGGAAGGCAGACTCTTTACCACTGATCCACCAGAGAAGCCCTGTGTAAATAGTACATATTTTTAAACAATACAGATTTAGACAATTTAAACCAAGTCATTATTTAGATAAATGTGACAAATAGAGGAAACAAGAATTTTGATTTAGTTTGACTGGAGAAAAGGAAGAAGGAGGGATGAGTGAGTGTCCTGAGAGAAAAATCCCAACCCTCATCTATCTGAGTAGGAGTGGCTTTGATAAACGTTTAAAAATATTTTATACTTTCTAAAATATTCACATATTTAGTTTTTCAAAAGGTAAAGACAGGTAAAATTGCAGAGGGGAAGGGGAACTAGGTCAGATGGAACGTGCTGAAAACCGAGTGAAGGCTGTGTGACTCTCCATCAGCGTACTTCTCCCGGTTCCCAGGCTGGCTGCACAGATCATTGCCTCTTCTTGCGTGTTCAGGGACAGGGGTACAAGCCCTTCCTCACCATAAGACTCTGGGAAGGGAATCAATTACAGAGAAGCCCAGGACCCTGAACTGGGTCAGAACAGACCTGCCCTGAGACTCCCAAACCCCCATCAGCAGATGTCCTTCCTTGTGCTTCCTTCCCGGTTCCTGGAGGAGAAAGGACAGGGGAACATCCATCTCAGGGTACCTTCCCCGAATGGCCCTTGAGATGACACTCTGGTTCTCTCCTTCCTACAGCCCTGCCCAGACATGCAAACTAGGTTCCCATCTCCCAGCATCTGTGTGGGGCTCCTGGGTGGGTCTGAATCCCACCTGGCGGTTCCCAAAGCCTCATGCAGAAGGGGGAAGGGAGAAACTGCTGTTCTTCTTGTAGCCAAGAGCCATCTCCCTTCCCTCTGACTGTGATTCTCCTCCTATCCTTTCTTGGTTTGGGGCCAGGTCACCTGTGCCATCCTTGGAACCCTTCTCCCCCTCAGCCTCGCTCTTCAGGGCCCTCTGTGAGCTGGGTCATGTCCCATTCATGCTCCTGAGAACTGGGGTTGGCAGGCTCCTACCTGCAGACGTGACGTTCAACCTATATGAGCATGACTGTGAACTCCTGTGACTTATTTTAAGTCAGCCATGCCTCCAAACGTGTGCTGTCCCCTTGGAAGCACTCAGTTCTCTTGCAGGTCCCAGGGAACCACTCCTTCCTTTCAGGTCAGGTGCCATCCACCCTGCTGGGACTCCCCTTCAGATGCTTCATCCTGTTAGCCCCTCTGATAGCAGCCTTCAGCCTTCAAGCAGGACTTGGATTTCTTAGGAATTGAAATGGCCAGGGTCTTGGGATTGGAAACCAGGCACACTGCAAGAAGTGGCTTGCTTGTGCGCATGTTAAGATCCTCAGCGAGTGTCCTTCTGTTCAAAGCCAGCCTGCCCTGCCCCCAGGTCTTGGCAGAACCCAATGCTTGTGCTTTGAATGGTGTGCAATCAGGCAGGTCGGTGGCCCCCCAGGCTGAGAAGGAAAGATACCTTGTTGGTCCAACAGAACATTCGAGCATCACACAAGTGGAGGCTGCTCCTTTTCCTCTTCCCTCCTGCGCTGCCCCAACTGTCCAAAGGAAATGCCATCCTCTATTCGTCCTCTGTGGGCACATCTCACCACCCTCTGGTTGCAGGGAAAGGATGCAGCCTTGTTTCCACAAACGGCTCAATGTGGGGCTTTACTAGGAGGCCTCTCTCTTATCTCTGCTCTCCTTTCTCACAAAGAATTGCAGGGCAGGTTTCAATTTGGGGATTAATCTCACCCAAGTATGGAATCTCCTTCTCTACACAGAGTACGCTCTCCACGCTGTTGTTTATCTGTCCCCCTCTCACCCTCCTCCCTGTTTCATCCTAATCTTTGGAGCTTAAAAAGGCTTAAAGTGCTTCTTAGGCTTGGAATCATTCTTAGGAAGCAACTATTGATGAGCTTAACAGAACTGACTTCAAAACTTATTGTGTGAACTTTCTTCTGTGACTGTATGGCTGGATGTGGAGCAAAAAGGGCAGGCGTGGGCTCTCCTATTGTCTTATGTTGTCAGATATCTTTTTTCTGGGGCAAGACTGGCCATCGGAATGTTCAAATATGGAACCTTGAACCTGCTATGGAGGCAGCAATGCAGAGGGCCCTGCCACCGCCACCCCCCGCCGCCCTTCACCTGGGAGGAGGAGTTAGTTCCCTTCACATCATCCTGCTTCTTCTTGTTTTATCAGTCCACAGCAAAATGGCCTATCAGAGTAGAATCCTAACATCCAAGTGGCTCCTTGCTGTGTGAAAACTGCTTTCACATGCATCATCTTATTTGTCACTCACCACAATGCAATGGCATAAGTACAATGATTCCCATTTGACAGATGAGAAGACTGAGGCTTGGAGAAGGGAAATGACTTACCCAGAGTATCTCAGTTACTAAGGTGTAGTGTTAGGATCGAACCCACAGTTCTGAAACCACAGTCCTTTTGCTGAGCATTCCTGGTCCAGCTACTTCACTTATAGCCATGAGTGAAGCTGCAAAATGGATGATGATTGGTGATTTGAGCAAGGTGTGAGTCCTTTGCAGTATTATTAATAGAAGAAGAAAGGTCCGTGGGTTATTCCCAAATCAAATCAGTTGGAGACTCCATGTAATATGATGTGAAAGAAACGTCCCAGAAGAAGGTATCTCTGAGCTGAAACAAACACTCGAAATGAACACAGAATTTACCTTAGCAAGTTGGGGAATTAGAATCCAGTGACCTTAAAATGACCTTAAAACCTGGGATTCCCAGGTAGTGCAGTGGTAAAGAATCCACCTGCCAATGCAGAAAACACGAGAGACGCAGTTTCGATCCCTGGGTCAGGAAGATCCCCTGGAGAAAGAAATGGCCACTGGCTCCAGTATTCTTGCTTGGAGAATTCCATGGGCAGTGTAGCCTGGCGAGCTACAGTCCATGAAGCTGCAAACAGTCAGAAATAACTGAGTAACTGAGTACACACAGCACATGACCTTAAAATCTACCATCTAGAGCGTGTTAGAGCTGACCCACACATGGTGGGGGAGCAGAAAATTAAGGGCAAAGTCAAGTGGTTGAGAGCGTGCCAACTGCTCCTGGGGGGAGCATAGGCTGAAGTGTCTTGCTAATTCCATGCCTTCCTCCTCACCCTGCGTGAGGAGACCGGCTGAGCTGAAGGAGCAAAGAGAATGTCTGCCTTAGCAGCTCCATCACTGCTGATTTTAGAGGCAAACCGCAATCACCAGTTTTGAGGTAGAAACCTTTGCTGCTGACACTAGCTTTTGAATCTTCTACTCACATTGTTGAGAGAATAGTACACGTTTGATGCTTCCTTTAAAATCCTTTTTTATTCCCTCGCTGTGGAAGGACAAAATTGGCAAGAGGTGGAAAGGAGGAATTTAGTCATAAGAAGAGATGCATGCATGGAAATCTGTAGTTATTGTCCTGAGTTCTGAGGGTCCCCGGCTGTCTTGTCTAATTCACCCAAGGAGCATGATATGTACTCGGGGACTCCTGGAAGACCCAGTGGAGTCCTAATGAAATAATAATGGGGCATATCCTTCTCCCCAGCATTTTCTACAGGGAAGATATACCGTCATCCCAGATGGGGATTAGGTCTAATAAATTGCACTTCAGAATACAGGATGCACACGAAACGGCAGGGCTGCGTCCACGCACGGATGGCCCTGAGCACAGAAAATTCATCATCCTGGGGGTGGACACACAGCCGGCACTGAGCAACAGGAAGTAGCCTGAAGTGTGTCCCCCCACCGAAGCGGTCTTTGGAGCTGAGAAGGAAATGCCGACAGCGATGCAGGGGAGAGTGACTGTGTGTGGGCTCTGCAGGAGGGGGCACTCAGGTGCCGCATCTGTGGGTCCCTGTCATCTTCCTAAGAGGATGTTGCCCATTCCTGGGTCTACCTGGCTTTCTCAGCCTCAGCACCGTTGACGTCCTAGGTCAGATCATCCTAGGCTGGGACGGAGGGGGCTGTCTCGTGCCGTGTAGGATGTTTAGCATTCTCCCTGCCCTCTGCCCACTAGATTCCATTAGCACAGAAAACATCTCTAGACAAAACATGCCAGGATGGGGGACAAACTGCCCCCAGTTGAGAACCACTGGTGCATACTAGGAGAGATGGAGTGGCTGCTATGTCACCAGAAGAGAGAATGGCTTCCAGTCTCACTCAGAGTCTACTGGAACCCCAGCTCCTTCCTCATCCACCTATCTGGCCTCACCCAACGTTTCTTCCCCTGCTCACCCCACGCTTGCTGGTCCTCGTGTGCCCCAGCTGTTCCTGTGTTAGGGACTGTGTGTTTGCCCTTTGTCCTGCCTGAAAGGGCACCTCCCCTTCCCCAGTATCCACGTGGCTCATTTACTCCCCCCTTTTGGGTCTCTGCTCAAATGTCACTCACTTGGAGACATCTTCCTCCTGACCTTTTGTCTTGAAGAGCATCCCACTCCCATCACACTCTGAGCTCTTGTTCCTCATTCTGACTTACCCTCCCCATGGTACCCGTCCCCATTCCATACCTGCTGCCCATCTTCCTCATCAGAACTCATGCTGCTTGAGGATGGGACCTTGTCTGCTAGATCAACTGCTGAAGTCCCGGCTTCTCCAATAGGGCCTGGCCACCTCAGATGCTCCGAAACTTGTTGACTGAATGAGGACAGAGTCTGTGCCCATATTGGTCACCAATGTGAACTCAGAGCCCACAGGATGTTAAAGAAGGCTGTTGAGCTATGATTAATGACTTCTCAGATGGTGTCCTCTCTTACAGGTATGAGATGGGAATAAATGGAAATCAGAAATAATCAAGCAAGATGCATACACTAGGAGTCTGCCTGGGCTCAACACTGCATGGGGCTAAGAGCTTGGCTTGGGATCAGACTGACCTGGATTCAAATATCTGCTGTGGGATTTCATGAAAAAGCCACACACTGGCTTTGGGACCTTTGGTAACTGTTTACTCTTCCAGGCATCAGTTTGCTCGTGTAGACAGTGGGGATAAGGGCATCCCCTCCTGGCCAGGTTGTTGGGAGGAGAACAGGAGCTGATGCTGACAAATGATTGGTCCACCCTACTGAGGCAGATCTGCCTCCAATCTGGGCCTCCATGAGATGCTGCCTGCCCCCTCAAAGCAGATGCATGCAGGGCCTGGTGTCCCCCTGTTTCCTTGACCCAGTGTGGTTTGAGTGGGTTGGGCGATGGTGGGAATGAGGGTGCTTAGAAGGAATGGAGCTACACTTTCAGCCTAGGCAAGTCCCACCCAGCACATCAGTCCAGAACTGCCCAGGGATGAGCAGAGAAGGGGGCTGGCTGAACTCGGGGTTCAGGGTCATCAGGCAGTTCACTTGGTGAGGGAACCTGAATGGTGCCTGTTACCACTTTCCTCCACAGGGGGATCACCTGGCCAATGCCATCACAGTGTGGTCAGAGAGAGGCCCCATGGTTCTCTGAGCTTCCAAACAGCAGCATGGGGCTGTGTGGGTCTCCAGCCTGGGACCTGACCTCTGCTGTCTCCCAGAGGTTCCCTGGGAACTGTGTCCATCTGGGCTTTGTATGCATAGTTCACAGCAGGATGTGACCTGAGACACCTTTCCACATTTCCATGTCTAGCATTTCTCCCTGCAGTTTGACCCAAGACCCTGAATCACCATCATACCTTTACACCAGTGGCTGCAAGAGAATATTGTTACAAATACTACTCTTAGGGTGTCCCTTAACCAGGAAGGAACCCTTTCGTTCCTACTCCTGAAGCTGAGAGTCTGAGAGCATCATTCCCTTCCCCTCACTCCAACCTTGCCTCCCCTCCTCCAGGCTTCCTCAGAGCAGATGCAGAGATGGGAACCTGGGAACACAGGTCAAGCCCCCAGGTGACACTTTCAACAAGGAGTCATTTTTACCACACCCCTTGGCTATCACGCTCCCCGCTGCCTTCCCAGGTCCCCATGAGCTGGTAGGAGGATGATGTCACAGGGAACTTTTAACCTTTCCTACTAAAAATTGTTGGGCTTCCCAGGCAGCTCAGTGGGTAAAGAAACTGCCTGCAACGCAGGAGACACAGGAGAGGTGGGAAGTTTCCCTGGAGGAGGGCATGGCAACCCACTACAGCATTCTTGCCTGAAGAATCCCACGGACAGAGGAGCCTGGCAGGCTACACTCCAGGGAGTCGTGAGGAGTCGGACACGACTGAAGGGCCTGAGCATGCATGCACACTTTAAAAAATTGTTGGGGGATGAGACAATCATATGAATAAATATAGGAATTGGAGAAAATGTGTCTTATTTAGCCCCGGGAAAGGAACAAACAAACAAAGGGAAGGGAGCCCGAGAGGAGTCCAGCAGCTTCCTGAGGGTGACTCACCATCGGGAACATCTGAAGGAAAGACTCTTTGTCCTGCAGACTGGCATCGGGCAGAACATTCCACCGAGGTGGGCTCAGGCCTGGGCAAGGTGCACTTCTGGGCAATTTCTTTGCCGGCAGAGTCTTTCCTTAGGAGACTGGGCCCTTCCCCTCCATCCAGTGTGGAGCCCCGCCTGGGACACAGCTATTGATATAGCACAGTGGTTAAGAGTATAGGCTCTAAAGTCGGGATTCCTGGGTTCAAATCATTCTTCTGCCATTGAGTAACTGCAAGCCCTTGGAGGAGTTTGTTAATGTGTCTGGGCCTCAGTGATCCATCTATACAATGGAGATACCATCGTGAGCATGGAGCGAGTTATTACTAGTATGTGGTTCAAACAGTTTCCAGCAACATTAATTGCTCAGTAAATGTCAGGTAGCATTATTTTACTGTGAATTTAACCCTTCAACAACAAATTGCCTTTCTACCTTACATTCCCACCTGTGAACTAGGACTTTTCAGAACCTCACAGAGTTTTAGTCTGCTGCTGGCCACCAGTGGTAGGAATTCTCCAAGGTCTCCTCAAGGACAGGCCCGGGGTCAAGTAAGGACTCTGTCTTTGCTTACTGGCCTTGGTTCAAGGACACTCCTTTGGGTTTGGTAGGGCATCCCTACCCATGGGTCAAGGGGCCATAGCACAAGTCCATGTGACCCCTCAGAAACACCTGTGTTGTGCAGACATGGGTGGAAATGAGAAAGGACCCTGGGGAGCAGACAGAAGAGCCCTAAGGACCCCCACTGGGGCACAAGCCCAGGGAACAGGACTTATGAGCTATCAAACTCCTACAGAGTTCCTGAAGCCTCTCCCACTGCGTCACTTACTGGACAATGCGATGGATGAAGAAATATACCCTCCTGGTTCCTATTAGCGTGGGGTGTCTTTGTCCCCTTGGAGGACTTCCCGGGAACCATATCAGAAGCAAAAAGAATAGCTGCTTGTTTAAAATCTGTTCCTGAAAAAAGTTAGGTGATAGGCTAAAAAGATAATTCCCGTACATTCCATGCTTATTACATGTCAAGCACTGGACCAAATCTTCATATACATAATTTCATTTGATAACCACAACAGCACTGTGAACTAGGTCCTCTGTTATCATCTCCATCTTATAGAGGAGGGAACCAAGGTTCAGAGAGGTTAAGTATCTTGTCCAAGGTCACACAGCTAGGAAGTGGTGAGGCTGAGGTTCAATGCCAGGTCTGTTTGACCTTTGAGCCTGAGTGACTTTATTTCACATTAGGAAATGGAGTCTCCTAATAAAGGAATTGTCCCTCTGACCTCTCTTCTGATTACTGGAGTATTTCAGTTAAATATATACTTTCTTTCTTAGCAATGGGGACATTCGGGGTCCTGTGTATGAGACTTACTGTTCCATATTACCAAAGAACACTTTTTTCCTCCTCATTTTGGGTGATATTGTGAAAAGGACACTTGACCCAGATACGCAGTATCTTTTGGAATAAACCGGATTGCCGCAAATGCCTCTTAATTAAGCCGTGACCTTTACCCAGTTTATCTTCCTCCTGAATGAATGCTCTCATTTTCTGCCCAAACTGCTTTGAGTAAAAACGAGGCTGGACCTGTAAAGCATTAACCTTTTTCTCTCTTCCTTTCTAATATCTGCTGCTCTAGCTCTGGTTCCCTTCTCTCATTTCCAGTTGCCCACAGGAAATTGCCACTGGCAGTCCTGAATGCCCCTCCGACTCCACCCCTCACCCCGAAAAAGCACATCCTCTCCTCTGTGCCCACCCCCACTCCCGCTGGAGGTGCCATTGTGCTCCCAGCCTGCAGAGTTCAAGATCAGTGAAGCAGCTTTGCTGGCAACACTTCCTTCATTCCTGATGTAGCCCGAGTCGCCAAGCCCACAAAAGCTGCCTTCCCAGCATCCCGGGCGTTTGTCTCCTTCAGCACCTTGTCCTGATTTCCAGACTTCCTCACCTCCTCTCAGGACTCAGGCCCACTCACAATCTGCCTGGCATGAGCCGCCAGAGAGGCCTTGCCTCCAAGGGCCACGAGCACATACACTTGCCCAGCCACCTTCAGAGTCCCTTTGCCAAATGCGGCAGTCTGCTCAGGGTCCCGGAGAGCAGACCCTCCGTGCCCCCTCTTTCCTATCAGATCTATCTTCTCACTCATAATTGAGCTCACTTCACGCCCTCTGGCGAAGATGCCCTTCCCCTCCCTCTCTAGGTCTTCAACCACCCCTGTGTCAAGTCTTGGAAAAGTAAGTTAGACTCCATTTCCCACTCAGCTTAATTGTTGTAACTTCCTGGAGCTCTAGAACTCTGGGGTCATATAGCTGGTCTATGTGAGAGAGAGAGAGAGTGTGCAGGAGCTATGATTGATTAGCAATGTCTGCCATGAGTGTGAAAGCCCAAACGATCGAGGAGTGATGTCTGCCATGAGAAGGAAGGGCGAAATTGAAACCAGTAGACTCTGGCTAGGCTTTCATGGTGGTCCAGCAGTAAAGAATCTACCTACAATGCAGGAGACACAGGTTTGATCCCTGGGTTGGGAAGATCCCCTGGAGGAGGGCATGGCAAACCGTTATTCCAGGATTCTTGCCTGGAGAATCCCATGGACAGAGGAGCCTGGTAGGCTGTAGTCCATGGGGTCCTAAAGAGTGGGACGTGACTGAAGCAACTTGGCACACACAGACTCTGGCTGGAGCCAGATGATAGCCTGCCTGTTCCATGCAGCCTTGCGTCAAGGCAACCCTATGCGTCATCTTGCGATCGATGCACTATCATATTAATAAACACCGTATTACAAAGGGCTCTGAGAATTAAAAACACTAAGGAGATCTGCCCTTGAGAAGGCTATGATTAGGAGTGTATTTATCCCGCTCTTTATTACAACCCACCCTGTTCTCTATCTGCATGAGACAATTAAAAATCTTACCTATAACAATAATGGCTAACACTTATGGGAATTACTCTGTGCTGGGCACCGCACTGAGGTCTTGGCACATATTGTCTCAATTAGTCATCTTGACTCTGTGAAGGAGGAACTCTTACTAGGCCCATTTTGCAGACAAGGAAATGTCTAAAGTGGTGAAGTAACTTGTTCAAGGTCACCTAGGCAGTAAGTGGTGGGACCAGGATATACACTCAGGGCTGTCTGATTCCGAAGCTTGACTGTTAGGTTGACATACAGGTATTTTTATGATTTTTTATTAGTGTACCCATTGCGTCACCCTGAACTACTCACTTTTGGTGACGGTATTATGAATAGACTGTCGGGTCTTTGAGGGCAGAAATCTGCCACACACACTGTGTCATTTCCTTTCCCTCAACAGCCAGTTACTTGACACAGTGCTAAACCAGAGCTGGTGGGCACTTGGAGTCTCTGATGCTCACTTTAAGGCCAATCAAGCCATTGGAAGTGCTTCCCTGATAGCTCAGTTGGTAAAGAATCCTCCTGCAATGCAGGAGACCCCGGTTCGATTCCTGGGTCGGGAAAATCTGCTGGAGAAGGTATTACAGACTACCCACTCCAGTATTCTTGGGCTTCCCTTGTGGCTCAGCTGGTAAAGAATCTGCCTGCAATGCGGGAGACCTCAGTTCGATCCCTGGGTTGGGAAGATCCCCTGGAGAAGGGAAAGGCTACCCACTCCAGTATTCTGGCCTGGAGAATGCCCTGGACTGTATACTCCATGGGGTCCAAAATAGTTGGACACAATGGAGTGACTTTCACTTTTTACTTTCACAAGCCCTATTAGTTATCTATCTAGCATTATCTTAACATATTTTAAAGCCATTGGAAGGAGGATCACAGATACATACAGGGTATGTGTGACTGGATCAAAAAGGCTCAGGGATCCGAAAAACAGTGTTACAGGAAACAAAAATCTCTCCTCTGTGGCCGCGGTACAATCTTTCTCAGATGTGACAGCAACATTTTGGCCACAAGAGGGCAGTAAAGACAAGGCTTCCAGGACCAAATCACACCAGATTCCATCCAGGCCTCAGAAGCAAGTGGAGACCTTGGCTGCAATCGTTTCTTCTATTGATATTACGGCCACTGTCATAAATCTTCAGCTGAGATGTACTGCAACGGCTGATGCAAAGAGCTAACTTAGGGCTTCTTTGCAATTTCCAACAGAAACTAAGCTAAATGGGTTTGTATTCATGAATGTATTCATGCCACCTGTATTTATTGAGCACCTACTGAATTCCAAGTACTGTGCTGCTGCTGAGGATGACAGAGAAGTAAACTGAGAATTCTCCTGCAGGCTCCTAAAAGGCACCTGCAACCTCAGAGGAGGCACTTGCTGTCTTCCTGGAAGGGCCTGGGATGAATGGCATCGCAGGAGGTGACATGGCAGTTGGGCCTTAAAGGAAGTCTAGGATTCCCCCATATAGAGAAGGCTGGGGAGAGGGCATCTCAGGCAAAAGGAACAGGAGAATGGGGACTGCACAAGCCCCTGGCCTGGAAGTGATTTTTGTTTTTACTACTTTCCAGGGGTTGGAATTTGATGGTTATCTTTATGTGAGGATTCCTGAGATTCTCCTGTCTCTTTTGGTCAGGTTTGTAAACACAGACAGGAGTGGAGCTACAAGCTCCAGTTCAAGGAGGGAGTGGGAACCATCTTTTCTAGAAAGTTCCTATGGTTATATTCTTCCTGAGCGCATTTGTGGGAGCTCCCAGCAAAGGCTTCACGGATCTTCCTCTGGAACAAACCCAAAGGGACAAGGTGGGAACCCCTTGGTGCACGTCCCACCCACACTCAGTTAGAGACGGCTGAGGGCCCAGCTCTCAACTTGCAAAAGCGGCCACAGTCCAGTCCCCGGGCAGCTGGATTTCCCAATCTGTTCTTCCTCTGTGAGCTCTTTTTCCAAAATGGTCTTTCTAGCCCTCCCTCCTTTTCTCCTGCTTTAGGCAGATTCTGTGTCAAATAACAGCTGCCCTGGCAGTTGATCTGAGCCTCTGGGTATAAGGTAGGGTAGGAGGTCATGAGGACTCTGAGGTTAGCCCTGAGCTCAAATCTAGGTCATGTCCTCACCATGGCTATGTGAGCTTGGACTTGAGGCTCAGCCTTTCTGGGCCTCCATTTCTTTATCTGAGAAATGAGATTCAGAGTCCTTTCCTCACAGGCTTATGCTGAGCAGTCGCAGAGGTAAATGTGAGCTGCAGCCCCAAGTGAGGACCTGGGCTCTGGACCCCAGGATGCCTGAGCATCTTGAAGGCAGTGACTGGGCATGTCAGGGTGTCGGGAACACCTGGGCCAGGGCCATAGCTTAATCTGCCCAGGGACCCTCCTGGGGCAAGATGGGTGCCCTCCCTCCTGCAGCAGCGGGGAGCTCAGTGAGGAAAGCACGCCCAGAAACTGTCGGGGAAGCCTGTACGGTTGTCTCCCGCAGTGCTGACCCTTAGTCCAGGGAAGATGGGAGCTGAGAGGGGCTAAAATGGATGCTGGAGGGAGGGTGATGGGGGAGCCGATGCCAGGGGCAGTCAAGGCCCCCACAACCCAGAGTTGTTCCTTCTCAAGGGGATCCCAAGAGAGGGCAGGGCTGGGTGGGAGCAGGGATTGTGTCAATCAGTGTCAGGACTGTACCCATGACAAGGAAAGGGGACCTTAACTCAGAAACTAGAAAGCCAAGAGCACAGGGGGTGTCAGGGCCTGCGGAGAATGTAAGAGTTGTGAGGCAATGGAGAGAAAGGTCCTGTGTGTCTTTCATCATCACCATCATCACCATAACAATATTACTACTACTAGTAATAAAGGAGTAACTTGAATTTACAGAGCTCCTACCATACTTCAGGTACTTTCCATACAGGAAATCCTCACAACAGTGTTTCCACGTATTTGTCATTATTACTCACATTTGCAGATGAAGACTCTGAGGCTCAGAGAGTTTAAGGAACTTTCCAACTTGCTAAAAAAAAAAAAAAAAAAAAAAAAGCAGCAAAAGCCAGGATTCCAATCCCAGTGTACCTGACTTCAAAGTTCAGCCTCTTTCCACTTCCCCACTGCTTCTCTGAAAGAATGAGTCACTCTTGATTCAAAGGACAAAGACCCATGCAAATATCCTTTAACAATTTGCTTACTCTGAGTTACAATGCATGGAACTCAAAGGCAGATTGGGAAAATCAGCTGATGTTTAAGGGATGAGCAGTGAAAAAACCAGAAGCCTGGGTGCAAAAAAAAAAAAAAAATGAATGAGCTGTGGGAGGTACCCCACAGACCTGAAGGCCAGCCAGTCCTGTGCCCTTCTGTTCTCTTACCCCCTCGCATCCTAGCACCCAACTGACTGGGCCAGATTTTGCAATGACCCTTCTCCATCTTCAGACTTGCCTGGGGAGGGAACATGTTGCTCTCTGAAGGGCTGGGACTTCCAGCTCCCGCCCCACTGGAAGCCAGCGACTGAAAGCCAGGCAGAGCCTGTTTCAAGTTCAAAGACTGGCTGTGTGGCCTCCTCCAGCACGTCTCCTAATCTCTCTGGGCCTCAATTGTCTTGTCTGTGAGATGGGCTAATACCTGACTTGTGCACGTGTAAGATGCCCTCAGTTATAAGATGCACCGTGATCTTATGTACCACTGCAGAAAGGTTTCTAAAAATGCTGCCAATTAAACTCTGAGTCAATACTTAGATGGCATGAACACTCAGAAACATCCAAATTGTGGTGATACAAAAATATGCAATGGATGTTTGTTTTAGAATTGATGACAGAGGGCGATGGTCCCCTTATCCAACTCTCAGCACAGTGCCTGGCGTGAAGCCATCATCCTGTGAATGGAAGCCAGATGGGGCTGCATTTTCTGTATTGTCTCTTGTTTATAGTGTCCCCGCCAGAAGGCCCTCCACCCTCAGGGGTATCTTCCCAGTGCCCCGCCCTGGTGAGCGCCCCTGGACACTTCCCCCCTTCACTCCCTGCTTCTCCCTCCCTGCTTCCTCCCCTCTCAGGAGCAGCTTCTCCCCAGGCAAGAACGTGTGCTCCAGTCCCTTCAGAAATGGAGAGGGAAAAAAATATGATTTTAAAAGTTCTCGGGGAAGCTTTCTTTTTCTCTATTTTCGGTGAGCCTGTCAGACTCCTACCTGTTCTTTGAAAGTTAGAACATTAGCTGGGTCAGCAGGGGAGCCCAATGTATTGCAGAGCTTCTGCACTTGGGCAAAACTTTTCTTCCTGCTGCGGCGAGACTGTGTCTTTGGTTCCATCCCCAGTTCTCCTCCACTGGCTCTCTGGATAGTGGGGCTGATTCATGTCTTGAAAGGCATTCACAGTCTGCCTGAAGGGGCGGAAATCGAGTTGGGCAGTTCTCCAGCTCCTTGCAGCCCGCAGAGCTGCAAATAAGGACCCACCAAGCCTATACCCTGTCCTCGGGGCTTACACTGGAGCCGGTGGTTCGTCCACTGGCCCCTCACACGCCCGACTCCTCCTAACTTTGATCTATGGACTCTGGACCCCTTGCTTCCCCTTGGCCAGAAATCAGGCAGGAGGGAGGGGCAGTGATCTGCAGGGATGCTCCTGCAAAGGAGGGACACCCACTCACTCAGTCTTGTCACCTGAGCTTTGCCAACAGCGTTCATCTGGGCCTTGCCCACAGGTGCTTGTCCCCTGTGGGTCCCACACACACCTCAGAGTTGGGAGATGCCCATCTGCCTCTCGAGAGCCTTTGGTTTCTTTCTCCGTAGACCACCGTGGGCGAGGGGTACTACATGTTGAGCTATGCTCCCTGTGTGTGGATGGACAGAGATGTTTTCCTACTGCCCTGGAAACACTGTTCAAGAGACATGGAATGTTCTAGAGCCACAATTAACAGCTCTTAAGCCATGAAGATCCCAGACAGGGGAGTTGTAGGTGTCTCATTTTTTAAAAAAACGAGCCGTATTTTTGCTTTTTGTTTGTCCAGTGATGTTCCTTCTTTAGGAGACAAGGAGGAAGAAGTGGGTTTATATAAAAGAAGGCTGACGCCAAGTCCCTAAGCAGTTGAGGAATCCAGGAGGGCTCTCAACACTCAGCTAGAGCAGCCAGCCTGTGGTCCTGGAAGCAGGCCTGGCTGTGAAAGTGAAAGTCACTCAGTCCTGTCCCGCTCTTTGCGACCTAATGGACTGAACAGTCCCTGGAATTCTCCAGGCCAGAATACAAGAGTGGGTAGCCTTTCCCTTCTCCAGGGGATCTTCCCAACCCAGGGATTGTACCCAGGTCTCCCACATTGCAGGCTGATTCCTTACCAGCCGAGCCACAAGAGAAGTCCTGCTGAGGGGGCTAGAAAAGCAAGAACTGGCTGACTTCAAATGCTGAAGACTGAGAGGGAGTCAATGGAGAAATTATGGCTTAAAATTAGGAGACTGAGATACAGAGAATGAACTTTTCCTTACCTGTCACGTGGGTCTTAGGGTACAGGTCAAATTGCCTTCTTGTCATTCTGAAATCCCCAAACCTCTGAAAACAGAAAGCCTCAACTTTTTCCCCTAAATTTTTGGCACAAAAACTCAGTGAGTGGTGAAGTCTGACCCTCATTAATAACAAGTAATGTATAACTGGTTTGTTCCACCAAAGGTGAAAATAGCCATGTGTTTGATCAAAGTGTGGTACTGCTGATCCTATGGGGGCATAATGAACTGTATATCCGTATTATTCTTTTTCTAAAATCTGAGAGGAAAAGGCTTAATTCTGAAACACAGCAGACCCCAAGAATTTTTGGCTAAGGGCCTGAGGACCTGCAATACCTTCTGCAAAAGATTATTCTAGAAATCAAATAAGATAACACAGGTAAAGCACTTAACAAAGAATTTGGCATCTAGTAGGAAATTCACTGGCCCCTGGCCCCAAATGGTATCCATAGCATGTTTGGACCTTGGACAGAAAGAGAGCTGAACATCCTTTTGAAAAGGGACCTTTTCCTTGAGGGAACAATAGGGACTTCCTTTAACACCAGGATCCCCCTCGATCCCCCAAATCATATTCCTCCCAGTGAACCAAGGTAACCATCCCACTAAGTCAATTTCCAGAAAGAACATTGTATTATACATGGCTTTCTCCCCCAGCTGCTTTAAGTTGCAATACTCCCTGTTGGTTATGAAGTTGAAAAATACATTCACATCTGTCCTTGATCTGGTAAGTCAAGAACGTGAAAACTCAGAAACACAAAGACATTCTTCCACGCTCCTTCGAAAGGGGCAGTTTCCATCAACTGTGCGGGCGAGTAAGAACTGCTTTACATATGTTTTTGATGCTGAAACTATAACATTTGACTTTCTTCTCCTGCCCCAAAGTGTTAACCAAATAAATAAGAATTAGATGATGTTTGCGTAAACTTCGCTACATGACCTAAGATTCTTGTTTCTCTTCTGACTTCGGCATAAGGCTTAGCTACTTAATCCTTACACTTTAAAGCACATGTCCTACTTATTTATTTATTTTATCAAATCCATTTATGTGGCGAATAACCTCTTCCCCTGCAAATATACAAGCAAGGAGGTTGTTTTGTAGTCTTACCAGAGTGGAATGAACACTGGAGCTTTGTGGCTGTCTAGGGGTGGGGCCACTTCACTTATTATCTGATCAGTATGGGTTCTTTTCTGTCTTCATAGCCTTGGCCCCCTGACTTCTAGCCACTGGCCACCAGGGGGAATGGGCATAGGGTGACCAATGGACTTCACTTGTCTGAGACTGAAAGATTTTCTAGGCATGGAACTTTCAGCTGTAAAACTGAAAAATTCTGGATAAACAGGGACCAAGTGGTTTCCTGGGCATGGGAGAGAGGATGGGTGTGTCAAAGAAAGCTACCTCTTCCCCTGGGTTGGAATGCCGGTGTTGTCTTTATTTCTGAAGAGGTGCATGAACACCTGGTCACACAAGCAGGGGATGGAAGGCAATGGAAGCTTCAGGGTGCAAGGACTTTGGCAGAAAGCCACTGTGAGTTGTGCAGGAGCAGGGACCCAGCCCAGCCTCACCCCAACAGGTACCAGCCGTGAGGGGCCATGGGATAGAACACATCTCAGGAGAGCTTGGAGAAGACCTGGGGTGTCACAAGGAGGAGAAGCCCACAGGACATCTCTCTCCCACAATGCCAGGAGGGAACAAAAGTTCTCCCACCACAAACAAAAAAACAAATGACAACTGTGAATGATGACGCTGCCTCCCAGAAGAAGGCTGAAGAATGGGGTAAGGAAAGTCCAGAGCAAACTTCAGATCACATTCTGAAAAGGCAAAAGTTCATCCCCAGAAGTTCATCTCAGACTGTTTTAAATCGCAGGCATTAAGAATGTCCAGTATGAGGTTTTTATTTCTCAGTGGTGAGAAAGATCTCTGTGCTAGATCAAGTTGACATTATTTAGAGGCGAAAGGTTACATTCTTAAGTCTTAGAGAATAAGTGTGGAAGCCCCTCCCCCACTGGCTTGATCATTATGACAACTTCTGTTACTTTTAAGATAAGGTCCAGATCTCTACCACAGATGCTGGATGACATCGTCCCTGCTTTGTCCCTTTCCAATCACATCTGGAACCATCACCTCCCTTCCCTCTGCATGCCCAGCACACTAGCCTGCTTCCTTCCCATCCCCCACTCCCCAATTTCGTCCTGTTTCAGGGCCTTTGCACCCCTCCTGATCCTTCTTCCTGTATACCTCCCTTACTTCTTTTCCTAGATCACTCTAATTTTCCCTCTTCATCCCACATTAAATGTCTTTTCCTTGGGGATGCAATTCATGACCTCTGAAATTAAGCATTTCTGCATCCCCAGTACCTGACACAATGTGGAACACAAGATTGGTACTTAAAAAATATTTATCAGACTGACATAAGTTAAGAACTCCCAATAGTTCATTCCTCCTTCCAAGGGATGTATAAACTGGCAAAAACTTCATCAGAATCAAATTTTTTTTTGAATTCTGGAAATTAATCAAAAACACAAAACAATAAAGAGAATTGTGGTTGGTTGTTTTGATCGGTCAGGTGGCTTCCTGGAGGAGTAGTTTAAAGGGCTTGCCATTATCTTGCCTAACTTAGAACTCTCCCAGTGCTGAGATGGTTATCCAAAGGGCATTTATCAAAGATACGTAAGGACATGTACTAGTTCCTGCTAGTTGGACAGTGTATAACAGCTGGGGCAAACAATAGACTTTCCAAAAATTTGAGAAGAAAAGCTGGAGGATAAGATACTTTGAGAAATAAGGAGTTTGAAAAGCTCTGGCACTTTCTTGGGAGTATTGAAGGCCACAGGCATACCAAGTGGTGGATCCATGCTCAGGAAAGAACTGAGACGTCTCTAAGGTCTTATAGTTGGCTGACCTTAAATTGTTGCACAAACAGGAAGAAAAGGTTAAGGCAGAGTTGTCAGCTGCTTACCTGAGTGTTGAAGGCATGACCCGATAGGTATCAGAACTCATCTACAAAGACTGAGAGTTTGTGTGTTTTTTTTGTTCTAGACATCTAAGGACATCTCTTTCTACTCTCTGGCTGATTACTAAGCCAGCGAAATAGAGACTTCAGTGATCACAATTGACAAAGAATACAGACTTTACAAAATTAATTCAGAAAAGTCATTAAACAACTACAACACATATAAATCTATAAACTGTGAGAAGGAAGATAATATAATTTCCAGAATTGCCACATTAAAATGTTCAATGTCCGGTTTTCAACAAAAAAAAAATTATGAGGTATGCAAAGAAACAAAATGTATGGTTCATGCTCAGAAAGAAAAACAATCAATAGAAACTGTCCCTGAGAACACCTAGATGCTTGGTTTACTAGACCAAGACTCCATATCAAATATTTTATATATATGTTCAGAAAGCTAAAGAAAATCATGAGAATGATGTATCACCAAATAGAGAATATCAATTAAGAGACAGAAATTATAAAAGGGAATCAAAGGGAAGTTCTCAAGTTGAAAATTACAATATTAGAAATTAATAATTCACTTGTTTTTTAGTCGTTAAGATGTGTCCAACTCTTTGCGACCTCTTGGACTGTAGCCAGGCAGGCTCCTCTCTCCATGGGATTTCCCAGGCAAGAATACTGGAGTGGGTTACCATTTCTTTCTCCAGGGGATCTTCCTGACCCAGGGATCAAACCCACACCTCCTGCATTGGCAGGCAGACTCTTTACTGCTGAGCCACCAAGAAAGTGAGCCATATGTTATCATTGTGTTATATTTATATCAGAAGGATTGTGGAAGATGTGTGTGTGTGTGTGTGTCTTTATCTGGTGGGCTTAAAAAAAATTCACTAGGTGGGCTCCCTAGCACAGTTAAGCAGACAGAAGAAAGAATGAGAAAATTTGAAAATGGATTAACTATCCAATATGAGGTGCAGAAAGAAAAAATAAGGAGGGAAAATTAACAACCTAAGAGACCTATAGGACACCATCAAGAATACCAACATATATATAATGGGAGTTTCAGAAATGAAGAGAGAGAAAAGGAGGGAGGTGGAATATTTGAAGAAATGATGACTCAAAATTTTTAAATGTTGATGAAAATTTTAATCTACTCACCCAAGAAGCTCAACAAACTCCAAGAAGGATAAATACAAAAGAGATTCACACAGAGATAAAGTGAAATCAAACTCTATAATTTAAGATGAAAAAGCTTTCTTGAAAGTGGTAAGAGAGATGTGACTTGCCCTGTACAAGTGACCCTCAGTAAGATTAATAGCTAATTTCTCTTCAGAAACCGTGGAGGCCAGAAAGCAGTGGGATGACATATTCAAAACGTTGAAAAGAAAAAAAAAAAAAAAAACAACACCAACCAAGAGTTCTATATCTTACAAAACTATTCTTCAAATTTAAAGGAGAAATTAGGACATTCTCAGATGAACAAAAATGAAAAGAATTAGTAGCTGGTTGATCTTCCTTACAAGAAATGCTAAAGCGAGTCTTTCAGGCTTAAATGTCTTTTAGAAATAACTCAAATTCACCTAAAGAAATAAAGGACATTGTTAAAGGTAACTACATAGATAAATATAAAACACAGCATTAGTCTCTTTTTGGCTTGTTTCCTTTTTCCTCTATGCTTTAAAAGACATCTTCCTAAAACAGTAATTATAAATCTATGTTGATGGGCACAGAAAGCATAAAGATGTAATTTGTGACAATAACCACATGAAGAGGGGACAGGCTTATAGGAGCAGTTTTTGAACACTATTGAAACTAAGTTGGTATTAATCTGAACTAGATTGTTATAAATTAAGATGTTAATTGTAATATCCAGAGCAATCACTAAGAAAATAAAAATACATGGCAAAAGCAATAAGGGAATTAAAGTAGTACCCTATAAAATATCTATTTAACACAAAGAAAGTAGTAGTGGTGAAATTGAAGCCCAAAAAAAGAAAAAAAAATGATATGACCTGCAGAATAGCAAAATGAAATGACTAAGCCTTTCCTTATAAGTAATTACATTAAAAGAAAATGAATTAAACTCTACTCAAATGGCAGGAATAGGTAGAATGGATTAAAAAGAACATGATCCAACTATGCTCCATCTACAAGAGACTCACTTTAGGTGCTGCTGTGGTTTAAATTTCAAGGGAAAGACAGTGACTGGGGCTGCCTATTCAAGTCTATTTCTGTCAAACATATCCCTTCTTCTCTGACAACTTGGGAGAGTGGAATTCAGGGAAATTATTGATATTCTGCCAAAAACCTAGAAACCACTTTCTGCAAGGCTAGATCAAAAATGAAAATAACTCATAAATGGAAACTTTGAAGGTTATTCTCAGCCAGTTGATAGTGGGCAATGACTATCACCTGCATCTTCTACTTTTAATACTTAATCACATCCTTCAGTAATATCCATGGGCTGTATGTGTGGCCTTTTTGTAGCCAAGAAGGGGCTGATACTCTTATACATCTCCCAAGGGCATCTCCCTTACAATGTGGCTTGAGAGGAGATTTGGGCCACCTGGTCTATGTGAGGGTTTGAACTGAAATTTGATTAAACATTTTTTTTTTTTTTTAGCACTAATCTTTATGACGTTTTGAGGCTGCCATGTGAATGAATCCAAGACCCCTGTCTCATGGAGCTTCTTGGTTAAGGTGGGAGGTGGAGGGAAGGGAGTGAGGCTGGGGAAGGAGAACTTGTCACTACTTTATACAAGGTATTCCGGGACTCAGTAGGTACCTCTGAGCAGAGGCCTGACACAAGTGAGTGGGAGCCATGGAGATATCTGAGGGGAGATGGTTCCAGGCAGAGGGAAGAGTGAGTGGGCAGGTCTTGGGGTAGGAGCTAGTCCTGTTTGAGGAATGGCAGGAAAGCCGTGTGTATGGATCAGAGTGAGCAAGAGGTAGAGTGGTAGAAGATGAGATCAATGAAGACCAGACCACAGAGAGTTTTAGGGGCAAGTCTAAAATGATTGAACTTGAACTTGTATCATGGTGTAGGCTGGGGCTCTTTCTTGAGGGCTAAAAGATAATTGGGGTCTAGAAAGAGGACCAGACTCAATGAACCTGGCTGCCACAAAATCATTTGCCACCTGGATATGAAACCTCTTGTGTGCATGGAGGGTCTATCCTAGACTAAGGCCGGGCAAGTCCTGGTCTATGTGTCAGATGCTCCAAAGGGAAAGAGCAGGGCAGCAGCTGGGCCACCCCAGCTTAACCTGATTCCCTGGTCATTCCGAAATCATGAGGAAGCAAGCCAACCTTGAGAGCAGGCGCTAGAGCAAGCTGTCCATCGAAAACAAGCCACTCTTTCCCCCTGGTGTGTCTTCCTCCTGCTCCCATCTCCCTCCTTCCAGAAGGTTCCTTCTGGGCTTGTGCTGTCTCTGTGTGCCCATGCGTGGCACATCATTATACAGCCTTCCTGACTCTGTTGAATGTTCCTGGCACAGCAATACGAGAGAGAAGAGCCACAGACTGAAGACCCATTCAAAGTCTTGGGGCACGGCTGCTGAGTCACTTAAAAACAAAACAAAACAGGCTTTTAACAAGCCTTTGTATCAGGATGTAGGTGGGGTCTCTTTCTTGAGGGCTAGAAGATATTTGGGGTCTAGAAAGAGGACCTCATTCAACTTCCACACTTGAAAATTCCCTTCATTTTGAATTGATCACCCTGAAATCCTAGTGCTCCCAGCATCCATCCAGGACTGCCCTCTACTGATTCCACCCTGGTCCACAGAGGGTTAATTCACATTTGCCTGTGCTCCCCTAACCGGTGAAAAACTGGAAGCATTTCTGCTTTATTTCTGTTCCTCCATTTAATGGTTTTCCTAAGTCGCTCATTTTTCAAGAAGTAATTCCTTTGTCCTTTAGGAAGGATAAAGTCGCTTTTTATCTCATTGTGTTTATCCCAAACCCTTATCACCAAGGGCTTTGTAAGTTATGCCTGGCTATTCCTTAGCTTCTGGGTATAATTAGTGGCCATTGTAATCATACAACTGACCAATCATGGGTGCCCTCAAGGGGGCCAAGGCTGGAAGGGAGACTATTCATAAAATCATTCTTAATATAGTCTTATCTTGCCAGGGAAAAAAAGCTATCTGTGTGGCATCCCACAACCCAGCGCCATGCAGGTTCTCCAGCTCTCCTTGTGGTGACAACTCTCGCCAAAGTGTGCAGCCAATGGGCTTCAAAAAAGTCACACACAGGAAGTGACCAGAATGCTCATGGACTTTGTCAAAGGACAGTTGCCAGGATGCTGTTAGTGGACAGATGCACCTCACAACTCAGAAAACAGGAAAGAATGAGAACAGAAAAGAGGCAGGCTCCTCTGCATCACTCAACCATGCCAGCCTTGCAGAAAGCTGTTTCTCCCCCTCCTAAAGACTTTCCTTGAAACTGCTGCTAGAAAGCATTGCCAGGGAAGTTAATGAGTCCCACTCCATCCTTCTCTCCTACTCTCTCCCAAAGAAGCGAAACAGGCTTATTTACATAGGTCAGCATCTGAAGGTAATTAAAAACGTAATCTTATATTTGCAGCAAGCTCTCTCATCTCTAGTAAATTCCCATCACCGAATCATACTAGGTGGCGTGGTGGTAAAGAATTTGCCTCCCCATGTAGGAGACACAAGAGATGTGGGTTTGATCCCTAGGTCGGGAAGACCCCTTGGAGTAGGAAATGGCAACCCACTCCAGTATTCTTGCCTGGAAAATCCATAGACAGAGGAGCCTGACAGGCTACAGTCCATGGGATCGTAAAGAGTTGGACATGACTGGGCAAAAGAACACACATGCAAATCATACTACTGCCCAACATCTGGAGTGCACGTAAAGCTTCTTTTTTCCATCCTCTCACTCAGGTGATGGATTTAGATCCTCATTGCAAGCTGCCCCCACTGGGTGGGTAGAAAAAGAGCCAATATCCCCCTTTTACAGATAAGAAAACTGAAGTAGAGAGGGATTCCATAACTCATCTATGTTCAGTGAAGCCAGGTGTCCCTGTTTGAAGTGAAGAGTTATTTGGCCCGTATCATGAAGATGACAAGGAATGGTTTGTTCTGGTGCACTGATTGTTTTGCTCAACTCAGTTTCCACATGTGCTAACTTAGGCTCCAAAACGTTCAAAAAAAGAAAGGAAAATGCTACTGAAGAGGATTTTATGTAGAATTTTATGGTGAATTTTGGAGCTAGAAGTTGACTTAAAGCACATGGAGACCACTTCTCGCATCATGGACAGAAATCTGTGCTCCAGAGGGGGCTGCGTCAGCCGAGTGACACACAAGGAAGGGGCTGTCCCAACCTGGGAGAGGGGGCTCCCAACTCGTAGAAGATGGATCCAGCATCTTCTGATGGATTCAGAAATTACTTCCAAATCTTTCTCCCATACAACCTTTCTACTCATTGTCAGGGGTTAGCGTTGTGAAAACAGGTGGCTCAGTGAGTTTTCGAACTATTTGGATTCTAAATGGAGTTTAGTATCGTAAAACCAAACGAACACTAGAGAGTGGCATGATGTAGTGGGCGGAGCACTTTACTGGGAAGAGACACATCTTTTCTGACTTAAGTTCTGTTAATAATTCACTTAGGGAAAGGGTTGGAGGCCTGGGGTCTTGTTCCGCATCTGCCACTAACTGGCTGTCTGATTCCAGTTCCTCTCCGTTTTCTCATCTGTGTAAGAGGGAAGGGAGGCGTTGGATGAGTTGGTTGGGAAGGGCATTTCTGCCTTGAGAAAAATATTGGTTTTAGGGCACATACGTAGTACTGTCTCTCTCCATCCTGCCAGGAGGAGATCATCTTGGAATTAGTGAATAAATTAGAAGGACATGTCTGATTTCAATTGGACCTCCACAGGAACTTGCATTTCACTTACATTGTACTTGTGTTTCGGGGGGTATCAAACCGGGGTGGGTGTGTATGAGAAGGCTTCAGTTCCACAGCTGTTTTTGTTCAAATGTAATGGTACTTGTTCTAATAGGATTTGATCTATACACGTGAACACTGAGCTTTCCTTAATAAACATCTTCCGTTCCCACAGTCCAGGGGCTCTTTCTTCCAGCAAATCCAGGACCGATATTGTGGAGGTGACTGCCAGGTGACAGAGCTGGGAGACCTTCAGAGGAGGGGGTTGGTTGGTGACTCAAAACCTCATCAGGGATCCCAGCTTGCCACGGCCTCTGCATACAGTGACAACAGAAAAGAAGGACATGCACAGAAAGGAGTGGTCAGCGTTTTGCTGACTGCCCTTCCTTCTTCAAGCCCATTAGAGAAGTCTGATCGCAGGTCCATAGGGAGGGCACCTCCAACTGCTAATGCCCCGCCACTCAGGGAGCAGGACAGGGAGGCAGAGGGGAGGCCTCCCCCTCTTCTTCCACCATCAGAGCCCAAAGCCAGCCTCCATCATGCCTTCTTTTCCAGTCTGCATCTGCACATCAACCCCCATCCCCAGTCCTCGACACACAATACTGAATAAATATGCCTGGCCCGGGTCCATGTGGGAATTCTGGAGAGTTACGATTGTTATTTCCAGGAATGCACAGACACCAGCAAAAATTCATTTCCCAGACGCATGGCTATTTTGAGAACCAAATCTCCTGCTCTGTAGCAATCAACTTGGGGGCTTTTCAAGTCTTTCTTTACAATAGAAACCTGTTCTGCCTTCAGCTGCCTTTTACCTACAAGAATTCAATAAGAGAGAGAGAAGCCATTAGAGTTTTCCTTCCCCATCTCCGCTTTGGCGCGACATGTATTCCTGGCCAACTTTCTCGACTCTACATCTTAGTAAATTCTTCCTGACAATAGTTAGTGACAAGCATGTCAGAAGCAACAAACTCCGTCATCTATACGGCTTATCAATAATTTAGTCTCTTCCCCCTCGTGAGAGCCTGTGTGTTTTGCAATAATGAAATATATGATTTTAAAAATAAATAATAGGCTGTTGTCAGCCTGATTGTAGCTGCAAGTTATGAATGTGATTGATTGATTGAACATTTGACTTCATCTGCTCGAGCAGGATCAAAGAGAGACTCTTCCACCCGCCTAAGGCCACTAGCAATTTATTTAGAGACTGTGTTCGTATCCCAGCAGGTAGCAATATTGGACTGAGGTACACAGAAAATCAGCTCTTTGAAATTTTTTCCAAGTCCGAGGGAAGCAACAAATGAGAATTTTTTTCCTTAGTTCATTAAATCATTAACCACTTAATCACTAAAACAAGACATGATAAACATTCCCCTTAGCTGGGTTACCCAGGAAAAAAAGAAGTGAGGCTTTGCCGAGATCTAGTGTTGGAAGGTGGGCCCTTTTTACACAACGTGACAGTCTCTAATTTTTTATTTATATGGCGCTATATTTTTTTTTTTCTTCATCTTAACTAATCAGCATGGCAACAGCCACAATGACATCCAAAAGTGACAGGTGTCTGAATTGCAATGAGGTGTCTACACAACTGCCAGCACAGGGATGGAAAAGACAAAGGTGTGGAGGAGATATTTGTAAAACAAATACTGCAACTGCCAGCAGCTGGATGGGAAGGGGGGAAAAGAAAAGAAAATGGGGCATAGGAAATTGCTGGAGGTGCGGAATATAGCCCCCACTTCAGCCAGGGAAGCGATCCTCCTGAGTTTGGGTGCTCAGCTGGCAGGGAAAGGCTGTCCCTTCTTTCTCAAGGGGTCAAGTGGGACTCTTGGTCCCTCACACAACAACTTCTCTGACCTTTTAAAACCCTGCAACCCAGAGCTCTCCCCACAAGCTGGGGAGCTGTATAGCATTCCGATGAGCAGGGCTGGTGAGGAGCCTGCGTCTGGTCCTAACCAGGGTGCAGGGAAGAAAGGAGACAGGATGTGAAGGCCCGAGGACATCCACCCACAGAGGGACAGGCCCATCTTAACAAGAACGGGTTGCGGTCTTCGTTGTTCTAGCAGGGGAATGGAAGAAAGGGAACAGGCTTTCCTTCCCAGCTCCCCTAGTCCTCTGCTGTCTGACCTCAGGCAAGGCAATTTAATAATCATCCAAGCGCTTTTGACTTCATAGGGCCTTTCATCCACAGATCTCAAAGCACTTCACAAATGCCACTTCATTAACCTTCACAACCCACCCTGGGGGACAGAGGGTGGGCACATTTCTCTTGTGGTGGGAACACTCAGCTGGAGGCATGGAGAAAAGCAGTTTTTCCTTCAAGGTCACTTGAAAGTTGACCAGGAAACTCTGGTGTGAGACCCAGAGCAGCTGGCATCAGCAGCCAATGCTGATGATGCTGGAGCCTCAGTTTACCCTTCTTTGTGCCACTGGGCTGGACCCACACCTCTGATGCTCCTCACAGAGAATAGAGGAGCAGCAGCTTCAGGGAGGACAGGGCAAACCACACGGCTTGCTGCTGGTGGTGCACTAGCTGCTTTCACATGCTACGTCTCATTCATTCCCTAGAGAATCCTGTGAGGTTCTACAAGCCCTATTTCGCAGGTGAGAAAATTGTGTCTCAGAGATGCAAAGAATTCACGCAAGAATTCACCTAACTCATAAGTAGTAGAGTGACCATCTGTTTGTAGTAGTAATAATAGTAATAATGATACATAGATATTCGGTTGAGAGGACTCTTGAGAGCCCCTTGAACTGCAAGGAGATCAAACCAGTCATTCCTAAAGGAAATCAACCCTGAATATTCACCGAAAGGACTGATGCTGAAGTTGAACCTCTGATCCTTTGGCCACCTGATGCAAAGAGCCAACTCATTGAAAAGACCCTGAAGCTGGGAAAGATTGAGGGCAGGAGGAGAAGGGGATGACAGGATGAAATGGTTGGATGGTGTCACCAACTCAATGGACATGAGTTTGAGCAAACTCCAGGAGATAGTGAGGGACAGGGAAGCCATGAGGTTGCAAAGAGTCAGACACAACTTAGCGACTGAACAACATAGATATTCACAGTCACTTTCCTGAGGCTACCTCTAAGAACTCTGTTTTTGTTCATGAGCCTTCCTGGGTCTATGATCCACTCATCAATTGAGTCTCTGAGCTATAACAGGAGACGTTCAAGCCAGTAATAGCAAAAGCCTGGCTCAGTTTAGAGAGCTAGAGAGTGGGGAGACAAAGAGTAGCTCTGAAAAGGGAGAGGGAGATGGGGAAGGTGAGAGGGACAGCTTGGTATGGGTTTAGAGAGAGATTTTAGGGGAATGAGCTTGGTGTATAGGATGCTTGGCATCGAGGATGGGAAGCAGCTGCTGTACATGTGTGAACTAATTATGGAGAGATGCAGAAAAAGAATTTTAAGAAGTTTTGCTTTGCAAATGTGATGTGGTTTATTAAGGGACTATAATGTAGATTTGAACTACTTCTGAGTTGCTTTTGGGTGCCAGACTGATGCTCCCTAAGTGCAGTGCTAGCAGAAACCAGTTTGCTCAGTTTGCTGCTGTGAGTTACACATTTGGCAGTTGCACATCTCTGCTCTTTTCATGCCTCATCGCCTGGCATCCCTCCCACTTCTGCTGAGCTTTTGTGCTCCCATGGTATTCAAAATGGGTGTTGACCACATGATATTCACCCCCTCTTGTAACTGTTTTGTGATAAACACTGCTTCCTGTGAGGAGCTGGGGTGAGGTGTGGCAGAACACAAGGCATAATTGATTCTAACATTTAAGTAATCTAACACACATGCCAGGAGGCAATCAATATGTGCAAGATGTATTAGTCAGGGTAGATTAACTGTCATAACAAACAGCTCCATTGGGTTGACATAATGAAAGATGATTTCCCACTCATGTGATGTCCCCTGTTGTTGTCCCTGGTCAGCTGTTCTCTTGGGTGGTCACCTCCAAGCAAGACTCTGGGGCTAAGCTTCTATAGTTCTGATATTCCTCCATCCTCTGGGGCTGTGGAGCCCTGTACATCCAGTTGCAAGAATGGCAGAAAGATGGAGGGTGAAGAAGGGCACAAGGGCCAGAGTCAGACCTGTAAGTGTCATATATGTCACTCTGCCAATCATATGGTCCTGCCTAAATGTCAGGGAGGTCGAGACATGTTGTCTAGCTATGTGTCCAGAAGGAAAAGGAAATCTGGCTTAATAAGCATAGAAGTGTCTCCAGGCTTCCCAGGTGGCACTAATAGTGAAGAACCCATTTGCCAATGCAAGAGACATAAGACATGTGGGTTCGGTCCCTGGGTCAGGAAAATTCCCTGGAGGAGAGCATGCAACCCACTCCAGTATTCATGCCTAAAGAATCCCATGGACAGAGGAGCCTGGCAGGTTGTAGTCCATAGGGTTGAAAGAGACATGACCGAAGCAAGTTAGCACGCATGCATGCACGCACACAGGCAGGAAAGTCTCTGCCACACAGGGTCCTCCACCCCAACACCAGATATTCCCTCATCAGTCAAACTTGGAGCTCTGCTAGAGATGCTCTTGCAGGCAGTCAGGCATCAAGTTTGCAGGTACCATGTGATTCTCTTTTCCCCTACATGGATTTATGAGTAAGCTAGAATTCTCCAGAGGGCAGCAAAGCTTGCTTGGGGAATTTTGAAAATGGACGAGGACAATTGGAAGGTGTCTGATATTTTCTGGTTGAAGGGAAGACATGTCCGATTTAATAAATGCCTTTAAACTGACATTGACCAAGACATCCTTCTCTTTATTCTGTAAAAAACAAAAACAGAAAAACAAAGAACTCCACTGCACATCATGTGCAAAAGCCTGGCAGAAAGGAGTGGATCACCTGGATACCAAAGGTGAGTGACAACAAGTGCTAACACTCCTCAGTTTCCTATCTCCAGTGTCCATCCAGCTAAGGTTGACTGTGCTTTCTTGGGGTATCAGTCAATCTTAGGCAAAAGAGAATGATTTGTCCTTCATTTTCAGAGAACAGCCTCCGTTCTCCTTCCATGTACAGTCATGGCCTCAGCAGTAAAGCTGGTAGGAAGTTTCATTCCTCTGATTCCCTGGAGAAGCTATGCTTTCTGGGTCACTATGACAATCCTTAAACATGCACTTTTATTTTGGAACACAACTGTGCATACTTCTCATACATTGCAGGAGTTTAATAATGGCAAAAACCTCTTAAAGCACAGTCTGTTTCTTTTCATTTCCCCTGAAAATACCAAACTCTGGTTGTTCCAGAAAACCAAGGTGAAAATATTCCAAAGAAATATCTCACTCATCCTTTCTCCTGAGTTCTTTTCTCTGCTGCCTTCAATTCCCTTTCCCTTTCTATCGGTAGAGACAAAAGAGAAAATTCTCTAACCACTGGCCTCGGTCCAAGAATACAGAAGAAAATGAAGCAAAGAAAAGCAACAGAGAAAAGTGAACAACAGAAGAAGCAGCTCAAATAAAGCTGTTGGATGGTGGTATAGTGCCAGCCTGGCAGGAGTGTGCTTTAACCTCTTTTCCTTTTTTCCCTTAACACCCAGTTTGGGGTCAAAATTCTTAAAATAAAATTGAGGATGGTTAAAAGTGCTTGAAAATCCCTACATGGAAATGACTTGCCCATCAGTATGTATCCTGGAACTTTAAAGAAGTTATCTGGTTTGACTCCGTAATTCTGCTGCCGAGATTCTATCCACACTATCCAGACTTAACTTGGTGTCTCCTAGCAGCAGAGCCTGAGACAAGGATTTGGTGCAGTGGGCGGTTTCCTTGGGAGGTGACCCCGGGAAGATGGTGAAGGAGTGAGGATTGTGGGAAACAGCTATGAAAATGTTGACCTTAAAATGCTATTTTACCAATAAAAGAGGGTCTGTTTAGGAATAGCAGAGAAATTGCAATACAAGGCAAAAAAAGCTATCCCACGGGCAGAGGAGCCTGGTGGACATGACTGAGCGACTAAGCACACAGCCACATAAGCTAACCCAAAAGCCATAGGCAAGTCCAACAAACAAAGGAGAAGAATGCTGTCTTACAGAGAAAAAAGAGGAAGTTGGGAGGGGTTGTTTTGAGAGAAAGTCTGTTGGAGAAAAGCAGGAGTTCAAGGTGATGATGGTTTCTCATTGACTGAGTTGTTGGGGTAGCCAAAGTCTTGGAAGAGATGCAATGCACGTCTTTTCCTGTTGGGATCTGTAATTGACAATTCCTGTAATTGACATTGAGTGGTACCACATGAGAGCTCTGCCTTCTGGCTTCCTGACTCCATTTTCACAGGAAGAAAGATAATATGATCGATATGTTAATAAGCTGGCCACTGTGGGTAGCTGGGGCTCAACCCTATGGGAATTATCTGGCAGACTGTGTAGAACACACCCTTCATTGGTCACCCGGATGAGCATGGAAGCTGAAATTCCCATCCCCACTGGTTGAGGGTCACCTAGTGACATCAAGGCTAGGATAAGCGTACTCCCATGGTCAGAGAATAAGTTCAGGTAACTGACATAGGAAGCCAGCAGATGGACCTGGGAAAGCCTTAGGGGTGGAATGCTGACAGTAACTGTTATGGATAATAATCTTCATATGGAAAAAAATAAGCATACCAGAATTGCAGCATTATCTATAATGATGAAAATTTAAAGGTGATTTTAATGTCTACATTAGAGGGAAGGTTCAATGAGTTCTGGTATACTCACTCCATGAAATACTCCTCATTGTGGTTTTGTTCAGTAATATTACTGTCTACCAGGCTCTACACTAGGTCCTAGGGTCACTATGATGAGAAAGACAGACCCTGTCCTTACCCTTCAGATGGGCATGGTCTCATTTGTTTATATAGGATTTGGAAAAAACATGAGTGCATGTCTGAGTTATACACTAATACTCTGGAATCAGGATTGTACATACAGTTTAACCTTAATTCTATTTTTTAAAATGCATAGAAAAAAGACTGGAGGCAAGTACACCTGATTGTTAATAGTGATTTTCTTCAAGTGATGAGGGTTTCTTTGCTTCTTGCATTTCTCTTTTCACCAAATTTTCTATAATAAGAATGTCTTCTTCTCATAAGGGAGAAAATAATAAACTTTATTTGAAAATAAGAGGGAAAAAAGTCACCTGCCAAGTAGAAGAGAACTCAAAGCTGGCCCTTCTCACCTTCTCCCTATGCCCAACTGTTGTGTGTGTCTAACATTTCTGGTTTCCTGCTGCAGCTGGAACCAGCATCTAATGCGAAGTAATTTGTAATTTGGGGTGCCTTCTCAGGCATGACTGGGGCTTGAAGGTAGCAAACATTTCCCGATAAAATGTGAAGTTCAAGGGCATCGCAAAGAGAACAAGGATGTCAACTCCTTTTATTTTTCTCCAATTAACTCATGGAAATGTGAAATCCACAGTCACATTGTCCACAGTGGTTCCTCTGTACACTGATTAGCTTTGATGCTATCTTCAACAGTTTGCTGGTGACTTCAGCATTGCCAAATTTCCTGCTACTGTTAGAAACTCACCATCTTGCTAGAGGGAGGGGACCTCCATGGTGGGGAGTTTTCTTGCCAATCATCTCTCTGATAGATTCGTGAGACTTGGAGCTGAAAGTTATGACCTAAATACAAAGTGTTCTTGTCAAATGCTTTGAAAATGTACAATAAACTAGGCTTAAAGGAGCAGAAATATGAGTATATTCAATGTAATTTCATGTATTGGAATAGCTGCAATTGGCTAAGTTCATCTTGAAATATTTTCCATGCAGTTTAAAAGAGTTAAATATCTTGGAAATCCCCTCTCTAGACTCCCCCAAACCCTTTAACTCTAAGTTATTTCTGGGAGATGGAAATATTTTAGTTCTTAAGCTTCTCATTAATTCTGGATTTGGCTTCAAATCCAGGCTGCAGTGATGCGCGACTCCAGGGAACTCTATTCCAACAGGACTGTCCCTTGGGGCTTTGTTTACCCAAATTAAAAGATATTTCTTTTAAAAATAAATAAAGTAAAATTTAAAATAAGTTTAGGAAAGGCCAGTTCAGTGGTGTTCAACAGGATTTTTGACTCCAGGCCTTTTTACTTCCTCGTCTTGAAGGTGCATCATGTATATTTATGAATCTCCAAGAGGAGAACAGAATAGACAGTGGCCTGAGAATCTGCATTTCTGAGTTCCTAAGTGATGCTGTGCTGCTGATGTAGGGAGAGAACTCTTTGAATATTTTGAGAACTACTGGTTTAGAGGGATTTAGTGCTTCTCCAGAAAGACAGATGACCTGAAAGGAGCGAAGTGGTTTTCTAGTCATACCACTGGTCCTTTTGGATATGAGCACCCTGTTTTCCTAAAAAAAAGAGCATGATGGTGGAAGGATACTTGATTTTTAAAGGCCAGGGTTGAGGCGCTAAAGGAGCAGATGAGAACTTGATCTGGGAGCACAATTAGATGAAGTTACAGAAGCTACAGTACCAGATTACAACAGGGGGAAGGAACACAAGCTTCCATGTCAGACCACCTGGCTCCAAAACCCAGATAACGGAGCTCAGTTTCCTTATCTGTTATAAGGGCATCATGGGTCTTACCTGCTATGGTTATGGGAGGAGCAAATTAGATAGCATTTGTAAAACACTTAGCCTGTAAATGGCAGGCGCTCAAATAAATGAGGGGGTAAAAGACCTGCTCACTGGGGCTTCCCTGGTGGCTCAGTGGTAAAGAATCCACCTGCTAATTCAGGAGACACAGGTGAGAGCCCTGGTCCAGGACGACCCCATATTGAGGGGGCAGCTAAGCCTGTGCACCACAACTATTGAGACGATGCTCCAGAGTCTGACAGCCTCAACTACTAAGCCCATGTGCCTCAACTACTGAAGGCCAAGTGTCCTAGAGCCTGTGCTCTGCAATAAGAGAAGCCACCACAATGAGAAGCCCTCGCAGTGCAACGAGAGAATAGCCCCTGCTCACTGCAACTAGAGAAAGCCTGCGTGCAGCAGTGAAGACCCAGCATAGCCAAAGGTTAAATAAATAAGTAAAATTATAGATATATATGTATGAGTGTATGTACATAAAATATCTGTTCACTGGGAATAAGGCAAGACTTGGGTACAGGAAGTAAAGCATCAAGGCCAGATAACAAACCTGATTTACTGAGCACTTAGTCCAAGTTCCCTGAAGATACTTTTGTCCGGGACTGGTTTCTCAGCATAGAACTGAGATTAGGACTGAAAGGCCCCTCAGAGGAGGACTGTGGACCCAGGAGCAAGACAGTTAGTCTGTGCTCCTCTCAAAGCCCTCCAGTGCCCAGCCAGTCACATAGTAGGCGCTCACTTATATCTGTTGCGTAATCACTGTATCTGATAGAGGGATGTGACCAACTTGATCCCAGGAGCTACCCAACAATAGCACACTGAGACTTTGCTTTAGTCAGTTTAGTTTGTTCTTCTCAGGGCAAATGAACAAAATCCAAAACAAAACAAAAAAGAAAATCAGACAAGTTTGTATTCTGAAAGACACTGAACAAATACACTTGAGTTCTTATCACAAGAAAAAATCAATAACTTTCCCAGTGTCTGAGCCTTCGGCGTTGACTTGGAAACACTGAAATCCTGCCGGCCGGAGGGTCTCCCGAGTCTAGGGGCTGAGCACGCAGGCTCCAGCATCCCGAGCGGCCGAGCCAGTGTGAAATCATTTCCTTCTTGGAGAGCGGGGCCATCGCTGCAGGTATTAACGCGCCTTCTGAGCCCTCTGCCTCCTGGCTAATGTAGCGAGTGGACAAAGGAAAGAGGAGGCAAGTCAGGCAGCTGTGGGACTTGGGGTTTTGGAGAGCAGGTTTGGGAAAATCACAGGGGAGTTCAACACAGCCGGGAGGCTGGCCAAGAGCTCAGCAGATGCTTGGCTGAGCAGCAGCATCACCTGGGGACCTTTTATTAAAATGATTAGTAGTATTTAAATGATTATTTAATGACAGGTTCCTAGGTCCCACCCTAGAGTAGATACACAGTCTTCATCTTAACATCCTCTTCTGGAGATTCCATGATGAAAAACCCTTGCAGCAGTCAATTTATGTTTCAGTCTGGGAGACGTCATCGTTCTGAACGACCTCAAACCTTTTGCGGCTCACCCATGGGTCTGGGGCTCCAGAGAATTCTCCCCAAGCACACCTCTTGGAGGAGCGAGCTCATAGCATTGGGGAGGACACATGGAGTCTTTATTTATTTTTTTTTTCTTTTTTTTTTTTTTTTTTTGAGTCTTTAGAACATAGAGTATGAGAAAGAAGAGCTGGAGAATTCTCAAAGACTTCTTGTGGTTGCAGCCACGTGTCTGTCAGTTCATCTTGGAAAGCGTTCCCTTTCAAAAATCATTACAAAGAGTGGAGAGAGGTGTGCCCTCCTGTCTGTTTAAAAGCATGTCAAGATTCTTCCTTTCAGTGCTTCGGCTCCTATGAAGAAAAAGTGGACCCTTTGCGTATCTTGCTAACAAATGAAGGGCCAGTCGGTCCTTGTAGCTTGAGGGACTGTGCGTGCCTGTCCAGCCCTCTCCTCTCTGGCTGTGCCCGCTCTGAGTGAGAGTGACTCTCAATATGGGGGCTCCTGTAGTAAGTGTTTTACACACATTGTCTCATTTACTTCTCCTGACAACCTTACAAAATGGGTCAAGGGTTGACAAACAATGGTCAGTCACCTATTTTTTTCCCCCTTGATATTTACTTTTATTTATTTATTTGATTGTCTTAGTTGTGGCATGTGGGATCCAGTTCCCCGACCAGGGATCGAACCCGGGCCCCCTGCATTGGGAGTTCAAGTCCCAGTCACAGGACCACCAGGGAAGTCCCTCGGTCACCTGTTTTTGTAAATACAAACATATTGTACTATGGGTCATGTGCTCAGTCATGTCTGACTCTTTGTGACCCCATGGAATGTAGCCCGCCAGGTTCCTCTGTCCATGGGATTTCCCAGGCAAGAATACTGGAGTGGGTTCCCATTTCCTTCTCCAGGAGATCTTCCTGACACAGGGATTGAACCCAGGTCTCCTGCATTGCAGGCAGATTCTTTACCAACTGAGCCACCAGGGAAGCCCATATTGAACTATAGCCAGTGCCATTCATTAATGTATCATCTGTGGCCACTTTTGCTCTAGAAGGACAGAGGAGAGCAGTTGTGACAAAAATCCTATACCTTATGAAGTCTAAAATATTTGCTGTGTTCCCTCTACAGAAAATGTGGGTTGACCTCTAAAATGGGCCATTGGTATCACTTTACAGATGGGCAAACAGAGGCAAAAAAAGTCTCGGTGTGTCCCCTAAAATCATTTAGGTTATAAATGAGCGTCAGAGATGTCTCTGGCCCCCATGAAACCATTCCTGTGCTTCTCCCCACTCTACACCATAGAACCTCTTACTCTGTCATGTTGATGGATTCCTGCTAAATGTGTCACGCAAGAGGGACATGTTTATTTGCTCTAACAAAATGTCTTCTGCTGACCATCACACAGAGAGGTCTGCAGGAGATGCTAGAGTCCCATAGAGGTGGTCATCCAGCCCACCCACTCCTCTCCCAGCCCCTAACATCAGGGTCCAACCTGCCCAGGGTTTATAAGAGAGATCATCATCCAATATAGAGACAGCTTTTTCAAGTTCAGGAGATCAGATCAAGGATTTGCTGATTAAAGAACTAGAGAAAAGAGGACTTTGCTGGTGGTCCAGTGCTTAAGACTCTGCGCATTCACTGCAGGGGGTACGAATTCTATCCCAGGTTTGGAACTGAGATCCTACATGCTGCACATGCAGCCAAAAAAAAAAAAAAATAGAACTAGGGAGGAACCAGGTATGTGTGTTAGTTGCTCAGGAATGTCCAACTGTTTGCAACCCCATGGACTGTAGCCCACCAGGCTCCTCTGTCTATGGGATTCTACAGGCAAGAATAGTGGAGTAGGTTGTCATTTCCTTCTCCAGCAGATCTCCCCAACCCAGGGATCGAACCCAGGTCTCCCACATTGCAGGCAGATTCTTTACCATCTGAGCCACCAGGGAAGGCCCCAGAACCAGGTAACCTCAAGCCAAGAACAACAGCTGCCCTTGCCTGAGCGACACCTCGAGGGGAGCTGAACCCTAGTCGTAACCCTGGAGACATGCCCATGTTTGTCTTGTCTGCCACTTTGCCCCTGCTGATGTCTTTCCACTCAGCCTTGGCTTGATTTGCCTGCTGGTATTGCTCATAATCACACTGCCCCGCTGTCCAGAGTTCCTATTGGTCCTGGTTTCTGCCTGTCTGACCTTGGCTCACACTTGACCCTGTAGGTAAACAGGCCATGCCTCAATAGTGGTCTGCAGCTCCTAAGGGATGTCAAAGCTAAAGCTCTGTATCTTGGGGAGAAAACCCAATGTTTCCATACATATTTTGAAACCAAACCAATTCCAAGAATAGAATGAAAAGTGAAACCAGTGGAAAAGATTGCTCGGTCAAAAGCCACCAGAACTTCCAAACACATAGAAACAGTTATATCAATTAATAGCAAATCTGTACAATGGAATATTATGCAGCCATTCAAAATGATATCAACAAAGATTTTAAAATAACATTATGCAGCAGAGACAGAAGCAGCTTCACTGGTGTGGGACATATGCAGTTAAACAGGGACCTATGTTTATAAGGGCCCCACACTTGGTTTAATTCTCCATGGCCACCATCTTGAAATTCTTAATAAATTTTGGACAAAGAGGGCCCATATTTTCATTTTGCACTGAGCCTAGAAGTTATGCAGTTGATCCTAAGTAGACATACATCCCAGAATTTATTCTCTCCTGTCTCTTAGTAATATAACTTCCCCAATCCAAACCACATCACCCTGACTAACGTTTTGTGTGAGAATGCCTTTCCAGCATTTCTTGGGAATTTGTTATGTTTTTCCAAATTCTGAAAAAAAATTAGTATATAAATTGGGATAATGCGAAAAAATATAGTAATCCTCCTGCAAGAACTGAAGCTTAATAATCAACATAGAGACATTTGTCTGAATCCTCCTGTATTCTGACAAGAGCAAGAGCAGAAACTCGAACAGGTTAAGACTGACATTTCCGAGAACCAGAACGGGAGCACATAGGAGAGAACTGGCTATGATCTAATCAGTCAGTCACACTGGCGGTTCTTGTTCTGTTTTAAATGCGTATGTGGGGCTTCCCTGGTAGCTCAGAGGTTAAGATTTCACCTGCCAGTGCCGGAGACTTGAGTTCAATCCCTGATTGGGGAGGGTCCCACATGTCATGGAGTAGCCAAACCTGTGCACCACAATTTTTGAGCCTGTGCTCTGGAGCCTGGCAACTACTGAGCCCATGTGTCACAACGACTGAAGCCTGTGTGCCTTAAAGCCCATGCTCTGCAACAAGAGAAGCCGCCACAATGAGAAGCCCGCACATGGCAGCTAGTGAGGAGCCCTCGCTCACTGCAGCTATACCAGACCCTGCACAGAACCAAGGACTCAGCACAGCCAAAAATAAATACATGTAAAAAATAATAAAACACCTTAAAGATGTTTAAATGTGTACATGGGCATGACTGCTACTAATGGCAAGTCATTCTTTCAAATTATAATATATATTAAAATTTATTATATAATAAATAAATATTATTTTATGCGCATATGTACTTTATATATATCTTGTTAGTGATGTTCTCAGAAATAACAAGTGTGGGGGCAAAATAAGCCCCTAATGGGGCCGTATTGACATGTGATTCTATATAGGACTTTAACTGCTGGAAATTTAATTGCTACATTGTTTAAATATTACCCAATAGAGTTCACTGGTATTTTCCAATGTTTAATTGTTTATGACAGACTATAATTGCTTGTAGGGCTTCCCACGTGGTGCTAGTGGTAAAGAACACGCCTGCCAATGCAGAAGATGTAAAGATGCAGGTTCAGTCCCTGAATTGGGAAGATCCTCTGGAGGAAGGCATGCAACCCCCAAGTATTCTTGCCTGGAGAATCCCCATGGACAGAGGAGCCTGGCAGGCTACAGTCCAAGGGGTCACAAATAATTGGACATGACTGAAGGAACGCATGCACAGTTTGTAAAGTCACTAAATTAGCATTTCTTATTTATCAAGCTACTATTGTTAGATATCCACAGTAATGAGTAAAGACTATGAAGAAACTTGGAAGACCAGGTATTTCCAGCTTCTCATTTCCAGGTATTCCAGGTATTCCAGGTATTCCAACTTCTCATTTGTAAAACCTCAAGATTCATATCCATCGGGTAGTGGAAAACATTACTTCTATATATAACTGTTCAACTAGAGACTACAATTTCCAGCTTCCTTTGCAGCTAGTTATAGTTATGGTCTAAGTTTTGGCCAATGAAGTAAGTATAAGCCCATGTGAAGGGTGCACCTACTGGATCAAGTTTTTGTGAGGAAGTTGCTTGCCCTCCATTCTCTGTTTCCTCTTCTCCCTGGCCTAGAAATGATGAAAACTGGATAAGCCACCTGGGACTGGGATATGGAGACCGTGTGTTCAAAAAGAAAGAGCTGCCCATCTAGTTTGTTCCATGGATGACCTTGTAGAACAGAACTATCTACCCACGATAGCCTATCTTTAGATTGTTAAAGGAGAGATGAATAATTCTTGTTTTAAAGTGTAAATATATATATGTAAATATATTAAAATATGTATTTTAATATATATATTAAAGTCTGTACATTAAAGTCTCTTTTTTTTTAACAGCAGTTTAGCTTATACAAACATGTGTGTGTGCACTAAGTCGCTTTAGTTGTTTTGGACTCTTTGTGACCCCATGGACCATAGCCCATCAGGCTCCTTTGTCCATGGAATTTCCCAGGCAAGAATATTGGAGTGGGTTGCCATTTATTCCTCCAGGAGATCTTCCAGATCCAGAGATCGAACCTGTGTCTCCTGCATTGCAGGTGGATTCTTTACCGTGTCAGCCATATAAGTTATGCTGCAATGCTACTTGACAAAACATCACACACAGTTGTATACTACATTATATCACACTGGAGTTGCAAAGAGTTGGACGCAACTTAGCAACTGAACAACAACACTATTCTGTGTATTATATTATACATAATTGTGTATGTAGTTCCAGAATGCCCCAAGGATACAAAAATCTGCAGATGCTCAAGTCCCTTTTATAAAATGCCCTAGCATTTGCATACAACCTACACACCTGTATACTTTAAATCATCCCCAGATTACTTAAAACACCTAGTATATATACTATATAAGTGGTCATAAACCACAATATAAACGCTATGTAAATGTTGCCAACATGCAGCAAATTCAAGTTTTGCTTTTTGGAACTTTCTGGGTTAAAAAAATATATATTTTAGACCTGCAGTTGGTTGAATCATGCATAGATGCATAACCAATAGATACAGAGGGCTGACTGTATATATAACATAATCTCAATCCTAAAAAACACACAAATAAAGTGCCTGGGAGAAAATATGTCAAAAAGCCTGGCCAAAAAAAAGAGAGAGAGAGAGAGAGAGATGAAAGAAGCCAAATCAGACATTATTTCAGAAAGAATTAGGTAATATTATCTCTATAATTGGGCTTCCCTTTTGGCTCAGCTTGTAAAGAATCCACCTGCAATGTGGGAGGCCTGGGTTCAATCCTTGGGTTGGGAAGATCCCCTGGAGAAGAGAAAGGCTACTCACTCCAGTATTCTGGCCTGGAGAATTCCATGGACTGTATAGTCCATGGGGTCGCAAAGAGTCAGACACAACTAAGCAACTTTCATTTTCACTTTCATCTCTATAACTGGGGCTTCCCCGGTGACTCACTGGTTAAGAATCTCCCTCAGTGCAGTAGTCACAGGAGATGCAGTTTTGATCCTTGGGTTGGGAGTGTCTCCTGGAGGAGATTCTTGCCTAGAGAATCCCATGGACAGTGGAGCCTGGCAGACTACAGGCCATAGACTCACAAAGAGTTGTACACAACTGAAGCGACTTAGCACACATCTCTATAGTCATTTAACTAATACTCATTGAGCACTATGGGCAGGGATCTAGAACAGAGAGCAAGAAAGATATATTCTCTGTGTAAAATTTAGGGTAAAACTAGAAAGGAAGGTCTATAATTAGTATATAATTACCAGCTTGAATGATATGAAGAATTTATTCTTTCCTTTCTATGAGTCTTTCATCATGGGAATGGGAATATTGGTGAGATGTGGGATTTTGGATAACCTCAGCCTCTCCTTTGAGGACTAATCCCTGCCTAATGCCTATAGAAGTTGAGCTTTCTCTGGGAGGTGGCCCACCCCTCCAGGAATCCTTCAAGGCCAATGATGGGCAGGTGAATTCAAGGGTTTCCATTCACATTCCAGTCGCTCCTCTTGAGAAAGCTTCATCCAGCTTCTCCAGCCCTGGGCTAAAGAAAACTGGAATGTATCCCAGCCTCATTACACTCTCTGTGTCAAGGAAGCCCTCCTTATCTGAGAACACAGGGCTGGCTATTGGGTTGCCATCTTGGAAAAACCAAGAACATCTCTGGTTTGTGTTCGGGGGAAAAGCAAAGAAAGCTGAACAAACACGTAAGTGGAAATTTGGTGTTTGTCTTATACAGTAGTTATAATTTTCATAGCCTTAAAAAAGTGAGAAACTCAAGTGTTCTGTTTAGCTGAAGTCATTAAACATGTTGTAAGAGGCTGTTTTAAGTCAGTGAGAGGCGGTCAGTTTGCTGTTGGGTAATACTGTGTTTACTGAAGACTTTACCTGCCTATCTGTCCATCTACCTGCCTGGCGAACACGTCTGGCTCTGCCAGCCACTGCAGGGCATTTCTGTCCACATACCTGTCAGATTCCATTTTTCACCAGAAGCTTCATTAAGAAATAGAAGCTGAGCATTCTTAGAGGCACTTTAAACCACTGAAAATAATGAAGGAGAAGTCAATGCAATTAGCCAAGCCCTTGGCAGTAGGATTTGAATAGCAAAGGAACTAATTATGTGCCCCAGGCACCCACACATTGTATTTGCCACATAATCAGGCCACAACAAAGAATGTCTCAAAGCTGTGTATCTCACAGGGCCAGAGTGAGACAAAAGTTACCTTGGTGAATTCCTTTCCTTCCCCATAAAGAAGGCTGAATCTTGCAAGACAAAGTCTGCTCTTGTTTACCCACTATCATTCACCCCTTCTTCCTTTCTATCAGAAATAAGATTTTACCCAGATTGGCAATGTGCCCAGATAAAAGAACACACTTCCTCATCTCCTTTGCAATTATAAATGGTCAGTGAAATGTTAGTGGAGGTCAAACGAGTCTTCTGAGAAGGCTGTCCTTTCCCCCTTTCTCTTTCTACCTGGAATATGGATGTAAAAAGTGGAGTTTCAGCAGTCGTATTGTTACCATGAGGCAATCTTGGGAATGGAATTCATCATCTTAAGATGGAAGAGTAGAAAAGATTGAAGGAGATTGGCTGTCTGATGACCATGAAGATGCCATGGGATTTGCAGGCTCTAGACTTCATGTTGCATGACAGAAAAATACATCTAATTATTTATTGAGTGTGTTAATCACTCAGTCATGTCCGACTCTTTGCAACCCTGTGGACTGTAGCCTGTCAGGCTCCTCTGTCCATGGGATTCTCCAGGCAAGAATACTAGAGTGGGATGCCATTTCCTTCTCCAGGGGATCTTCCCAACCCAGGAATCAAACTCAGTTCTCCCGTGTTGCAGGCAGATTCTTTACCATCTGAGCTGCCAGGGAAGCCATAGATTTGTATTACAACTATTAATTCAGTTATCTGTTTCTAGCAAGAAGTCTAATTTTAATACATACAACATACATTCAATTTCTACCTCTTCCACAAGTTTTTCCAAGAGCCCCTAGAAAAATTAAATCATTGACTGAGGCATTTACTTAATGCCCACTGTCAGCCCAACTCTATGGTCCACATGGGGGAACGGAAAGGTAAGCATGCATGGTCCCTGACGCTAGGAGCATAGTTCCCCACTTCCCCATTAGAATTAGCTGTTCTCTCCCACCGAACTTGGAGTCATTGTTAGAGTTGCCTTGCAGGAAAGGAATTGTGCAAGCTGCTGGAAGGCAGAGAACCTGCTTTGTTCACTTTGATATCTTCCTCCCACAGTCCCTGGCCCAATTCCTCCCCCTTAGGAGCCCAACATCCAGGGCAGGGGTATATAAAGGTTGAGCCTTCAGCCCGGCCCAGATTGTTTCAGCAACTGCCTGCATCTGACCATCACTGTATGAAGAGTGGCCCCGTTCCAACTCAGGGTTTACTAACAATGCTCATCTCTCTCCAACCATGTACCCTGAGGCTCAGATCCCCATTTCATCCTCACCATTCTCCTCAGATGTGGTGCAGAGGAAGATGGAACTTCCTCTCAATTCCAATTCTGCGTCTCTATCCTGACTTTTCTTCGGATATGGCCTTGTCAGTTCAGCTGGGCCCCAGCCCCATCAGGCAAGGAATACTCTTTGTGTCCTCTACCCAGTCACGTGTGTTCAGGGTGAAGAAACCATCAAATCTGCCAGGCAGTAGCCTCATTCTATCAACTGGTCTAGAGTAGGATCATCTCTGAATATCAAGGGTTTCATTGAAGGGGAGCCCTCCTCCTCATGGTATATCCCTGGGGGTCATTTTTAGCAATGGAATTTTGGGGCAAATACACCATTTGTTTCTCTCCAGCCTTCTCAGGCTCTCCAATGTGCCAGTTCCCAAGCCCATCATGACTGAGGCAGGCCCTATTTCAGATCCTTACTCTGGTCAGCCGGTGAGGGTAGCGGGGGTGGGTGGGGGCATCAGTTCTTGCTGTCCAGGCCCAGATTGTGCTGGGGGGCAGCATAGTCTGCATACCAACTCCATTCCTTTCCACCTCTGGGACTGTGGACAAATTACTTAATCACACTAAGTGTCAGTTCTCTCACCTGTCAAGTGGGAACAACACATTGACCTTACAGACTTGTTATAAAGATTAAAGAAGTCAACGTACAAAAGCCTGTTCCTAGGACAGAGTGAACTTTCCATCAACAATAACTGTCATCATCAGTGTTAGTAAAACCTGGCATCACCTGTTGCTAGAATTGTCTCATAACTTAGTAAACATTAAACACTGTTACTGTTCAGTCACTCAGCTGTGTCTGACTCTTTGCGATCCCCATGAACTGCAGCATGCCAGGCTTCCCGTCCTTCACTATTTCCTGGCGTTTGCTCAAACTCATATCCATTGAGTCAGTGATGCCATCTAATCGTCTCATCCTCTGTTGACCCCTCCTTCTCATGCCCTCAATCTTTCCCAGCATCAAGGTCTTTTTCAATGAGTTGGCTCTTCATATCAGGTGGCCAAAGTATTGGAGTTTCAGCTTCAGCATCAGTCCTTCCAGTGAATATTCAGGGTTGATTTCCTTTAGGATTGACTGGCTTGATCTCCTTGCTGTCTGAGGGACTCTCAAGAATCTTTTCCAGTACCACAATTTGAAATCTTCAAGTCTTCGGTGCTCAGCCTTCTTTATAGTCCAACTCTCATGTGTGCACATGACTACTGGAAAAACCATAGTCTGACTAGGTGGACCTTTATCAGCAAAATGATGTCTCTGTTTTTTAATATACTGTCTAGGTTGGTCATAATTTTTCTTCCAAGGAGCAAGGGTCTTTTAATTTCATGGCTGCAGTCACCGTCCGCAGTGATTTTGGAGACCAAGAAAGTAAAGTCTTTCATTGTTTCCACTTTTCCCCCATCTATTTGCCATGAAGTGATGGGATCAGATGCCTTGATCTTCGTTTTTTGAACACTGAAAACATTAAATGTATATAAGGTTATAATATTGGTGAAGAATCTCAATTAGATTTTTTGGGGGGGATTAGCTAATTTTTTGAAGTGACCGCCTCCCTTATTTTTCTCAACTCACTTCTTTATTTCCCATTCTTCTCTCTAGGGATATTTTTTGTCCCTGAGGTCATAAGGAAATAACCTGCTGCAGTCTAAGTTCTCATTCTAGCATCCTTGCTCTGAAGCATCTTTCTTACTCCTCCATTGCATTTTTTATTTTTTCTTTTGTGAAGTTTACAGTAAAGGGTCAAATTACCTGCCCATTTTCTTCCCAGGACGCTCCCATCCATGGCCATGTCTGAGGTGTGGTGAGACAGGCAGAAACGTAAAGACGCATGTGGGAATAAATGTGTAAATGTATTTAGACTTTATTTGGGGAAACTGGGCTTTTGCTGTCATCCAAGTTCAACAGAGATGGCTGTGCAGACCAAACAGTGGTTAGTCGTTGACACCAAAAACCATTTGCAGCCCAAATTAGACACAACAAATCAGAGAAGGAATTTTTAAAAATCCTAACCTTGCAACCCACCCCTCACCCAGGACTACTTCAGGCATCAGAAACAAAGGAAAATATGCATACCAAGAGGAGGCTCGGGAGGCCAGAGTGGATTCCTGGGACTGTGCAGGTGAAAAACACATTTGTGAAAGGAGAGCACATTTGGGGGGCTGGGAATGGAAAAGCTGGGAGGGTTTGTGAGATGAGGCCCTTGGTCCTGGCTCCTCTTTATTCCCAGTGTTAGAAACTGTCCGAGCTGAGGGCTGGGTCATCCCTATGCCAGTGCTATTGGTGATAAAGCAGAAAAACTCAGGGATTCTGGCTGGGACCTAGCAGGCAAGAGCCTACAAAATTCAGACAGGAACATATGTCAGTGGAGTGGGTGGCTTAAGACCAAAGGGCTAGAGGGCCCCGTGGTGAACCAGACCACAGGCCCTGCAGGAGAAGAGAGTGTCCCCCAGGGGGCGCTGTCTATGCAGCCCTGCCCGGCGGTTGCTGTGAAGAAATGTAGGCCGAGTGGCCAGATCTTCAGATGTTTTAAGAGATGCTATAAAAGATCCTGATTTTCAAATGCTTGGCAACTGATTCAACGCACTTTACAACACTGTGTACAGACTGAAGAAAACAAATCTGTCGGCTGGATCTGGCTTGCAGGGCAGCCGGCTTCTGAATTCTGGGTGGGGGCTGACTTTTATCTCACCTCTGAAGCACGGGGGGTTTCTGGGGCTGGGTTGAGAGCCCACATGTATCCACGTTCGCTCTTCTGCCCAGATCGTCCCACTGCTAAATTAATCTAGCCTAAGAACTCCTTTGCCGCACTGAGAAAAGCAAAGCTCCAAAATCAAAGTACAAACCCAGACAAAAACCTTCCAGGTAGAAGCCTCAAAGATTGAGCTTTACTTTTATTTTTTTATGTATTTTGTCATGTCCCGGAATGCTTGGCCATTTTAAAATCACAGGTGGAATGAGAGTCACGATCCTCTGTAGCTCCTGGGGACCGGACAGCTTGGAGAAGGAAGGGAGAAATGGAAGACGCTAAGTGATGGCACCCAAGACCACCCAGGAGGCTGGGGGTGGGGGTGGGGGTGCTAGTCAGGGGCCAAACTTATTTCCTCCTCCTCCAGCTTTTAGTTTGAAGCCTGTATTCCCAAGCCACCCCCTGGAACTTGGAATATCCAGACAATGGCGCTGGTAGATGGCTTGGGGAGCAAAGTTTGAAGGGAAGAGCACCGGGTGTCGGTGGAAAGAGTGAGGTCAGAGGGTCCCCAGTTGGCAGGGCAGAGGGGAAACCCCTGCCTCCACCACAGGTCACAGTGGCCCCACTGTCTTTTGCATCGACCAAGCAAGGACTGTCCACAGGAACCCAAATGTAAAAAGAAAAAAAAAACAGCCAATGCATCTTAGGGCGAGGACTCGAGTCAGAAAACGGACTCTGCACAAAAATCTCCAATTCCAGGCAAGTGCTGTAACAACCCCGCCAGCCAGGACTTCTAAAGGTTGATGCCCTCCTCTTCCTGCCCTGTACACCTTCACCACTGCCGCACATCTGGGGAAAGGGAAGAAGAAGAAGGAGGCAAAAAAGCAAAATACAATAAACAACAGAGACAAAACCCAAAACCACAGACAGGCAAGGTACGGGGTCTCTAGCCTGTGATTAAGCCCTAAAGGGCTGGCAGCTCATTGCCACAGCCCCGCACCCGCCTGGCGTTTCCCCCGCAGACACCAAAGTACCTCCCTCACCTACCACCACACACGAACCTTTCACTTTGTTCCCTAGAGCTCAGACACTGGGGCTGCTCAGAAAGATCTGGGAGCTTGCAGAGCATTGTGGGTACTGACATGCAAATGAGCGCAACCAAGCGTGTCCCACATTGCTTCAGAGGACCTGAATTTTTTATGGCTTGTATGTGCTTTTTGATGTTTTCATTGTCTCCCAGCATAACTGATATGCATTCCTATTCTGACAACTAGAAGTTGTCTTTTTTTTTTTTTTTCTCTTTTCTTTTCCTGGAGCTGGTCTTCTCCACCTTAAAACAAAACAAAACAAAGCCAAAAAAAAAAAAAAAAAAAACCAAGTTGGGGGGGAAATAAAAAAACAAATCCACCGTAACAAACCAACAAACCGAGGTTACTTTAAGGAGTGAAATATTTTAAGCAATTGAACCACAGATGCAACCGGGAAAGGAAAACATGTTGATTTTCTTAAATTCCTTGGAGGAAAACAACTCCAGCTTGTCTACCTCACTTAAAGGGACAAAGAGAGGAGAGTAGGGAGAGTCACTTTTTAAAAAAATTTGCTGGCGGTCAGTCGTGAAGAGCCCGTTTCTGTTATGAAATTCACCCTTCCCATCTGTTTGCACTTGCTCTTAATTAGGTTGGGGAAGTTCATTTGGAAAAAGTGAGAGCCTTGTTGGACACAATTCCCTATACACACACACACACACACACACACTCCAAGCACTAAGTGAACTTTTAAGGGAACCATTTTCATTTTATAGTCATTTGCCCTTAGAGGATCCAGAACACCATAACCCATGCCAAATACCTCAGGCTCAGTGGTTTTTCTGGTTTGGCTGAGGCAAGGAATAGCTGAACAAATCACAAGAAAGTCATTTCTGAGAGAATCCTGTCAGTGTCCACCCCCACCTCCCGTCTCAGGTGACTAAGATCACCCGAGTGATGGGCTGGATGGCAGAAGGCCTTTCTGAACATAGACGTGGGACCTTTGAAGCACTCTATCCTTAGCCGCACAAAGAGCAGACAGAGCACATCTTGTAAATGTCAGCACAATGGCAATGTCTGTGAAAATATAACACACCTTGGGTTTTGCTCGCCGTTCTCATCCAAGGTCTTGCAACTCGTTCCAGCCTCCATATTCCTCCTTTATCCAGACTCAGCATCATTCTTTCCTTTTGGTCCCATTCTTTTGTGTTCATTGGCATTGGACGACTCAGCCAATAAAAGCCAACCACCCACTCACCAGAGCCCCCAATCCCCACCCTCCTGCAGTTCAGTTCAGTTCAGTCACTCAGTCGTGTCCGACTCTTTGCGATCCCATGAACCACAGCACACCAGGCCTCCCTGTAAACTCCACCAACTCCTGGAGTTTACCCAAACTCTTGTCCATTGAGTTGGTGATGCCATCCAACCATCTCATCCTCTGTCGTCCCCTTATCCTCCTGCCCTCAATCTTTCCCAGCATCAGGGTCTTTTCAGATGAGTCAGCTCTTCGCATTAGGTGGCTAAAGTATTGGAGTTTCAGCTTCAGTATCAGTCCTTCCAAGGAACACTCAGGACTGATTTCCTTTAGGATGGACTTGTTGGATCTCCTTGCAGTCCAAAGGACTCTCCAACACCACAGTTCAAAAGCATCATTTCTTCAGCGCTCAACTTTCTTTATAGTCCAACTCTCACATCCATACATGACTACTGGAAAAACCATAGCTTGACTAGACGGACCTTTGTTGGCAAAGTAATGTCTCTGCTTTTTAATATGCTATCTAGGTTGGTCATAACTTTCCTTCCAAGGAGTAAGCATCTTTTAATTTCATGGCTGCAGTCACCATTTGCAGTCATTTTGGAGCCCAAAAAATAAAGTCAGCCACTGTTTCCACTGTTTCCCCATCTATTTGCCATGATGTGATGGGACCGGATGCCATGATCTTAGTTTTCTGAATGTTGAGCTTTAAGCCAACTTTTTCACTCTCCTCTTTCACTTTCATCAAGAGGCTCTTTAGTTCTTCACTTTCCGCCATAAGGGTGGTGTCATCTGCATATCTGAGGTTATTGATATTTCTCCCGGCAATCTTGATTCCAGCTTGTGCTTCTTCCAGCCCAGCATTTCTCATGATGTACTCTGCATATAAGTTAAATAAACAGGGTGACAATATACAGCCTTGACATATTCCTTTTCCTATTTGGAACCAGTCTGTTGTTCCATGTCCAGTTTTAACTGTTGCTTTCTGACCTGCATATAGGTTTCTCAAGAGGCAGATCAAGTGCTCTGGTATTCCTATCTCTTTCAGAATCTTCCACAGTTTATTGTGATCCACACAGTCAAAGGCTTTGGCATTGTCAATAAAGCAGAAATAGATGTGGTTCTGGACCTCTCTTGTATTTTTGATGATCCATCGAATGTTGGCAATTTGATCTCTGGTTCCTCTGCTTTTTCTAAAACCAGCTTGAACATCTGGAAGTTCACGGTTCACATATTGCTGAAGCCTGGCTTGGAGAATTTTGAGCATTACTTTACTAGTGTGTGAGACGAGTGCAATTGTGCGGTAGTTTGAGCATTCTTTGGGATTGCCTTTCTTTGGGACTGGAATGAAAACTGACATTTTCCAGTCCCGTGGCCACTGTTGAGTTTTCCAAATTTGCTGACATATTGAGTGCAGCTCTCCCTCCTTAGCTTGGACAGTTTAGACCCAGTTACTCTTTCCTATCTTTCCTTGACACCCACATCTGGGGCAGGGGTGGGAGGGAGGGGGCCCAGTGGAGGAGGAGGGTACAGGTTCCAAAGCCAGAGCTGCTGAGGCCGAAGGTCAGCAGCTCTGACCTTTGACTTGAAGGTCAAAACTGCTCCTCAGACAGCTTCTATTAATATCTCCATACTCAGCTCCCAGCAGCCTATTTTAGGCACAGTCAGTTTTGCAAAATAATTATGAATGAAAGTATTTTGTTACTCACTTGACAGTTTCACACATACTGGGTCTAATTTCTACTAAAGGCCTAGGAGGTAGGCATTAGTATATCCATTTCACAGGTGATAAAATTGAGACTGTGAGAGGGCACATGACTTCCCCAACTATTCAGTGTCCAAAGTCTAGTGATCTCCAGAAGAGATACATCTCATCCCTTTATCTTTGCCAAATCACTTCCACAAACAGTATTCCATGATGACCCTGTCAGATGGAGGTGAATAATAACCCTGTTTTACAAGTGTGGGATCGAGTAGCATAAACCCTTGCAGTCCCATGGCAGTTCTGTTCTCTTCTTCCAGAACCTTCTTTGAAAGACCACGACAACTGTGGTGATTAAAAAGGAGTCTGATTCTCCCACAGCATAAGCTCCCAGAGGCGAGAGGGAGGTCAGGTAGGAATCTGAAGGAGCCGTGTTAACCTTTTCAATTACAAAAGCCTACAGGGACTTAATTCAGCAAACCACCCTCAAGACCACAAGAATTTATGATCTTTCTAAATATACCCAAACGAGTCTCCGGAAGTATCTCAGGTAGCCAGAATCCAGCTCCATAAAGCATATAAATACATTTAAAATAGCAGTGAATGTTTCCACCCTTCTGCTTTTTTAATGACTGAATGCCCCCCAAATAGAAATGTTGGCAGTCAACCCTTTAATAATGCTATTTACATTTAACTTATCAGGGTATAAATAGAAGCACAGTAGGCATACATACCAGACCTTGGTTTATGTGTTTTCAACTTCAGAGCCAGCCAGTCCTAATTTTGTACTGACAATAAAAATACAGAGAGACACGAGTGTTCTCACTTCATCCTAAGCTTCCAGCTCTGGTGCCCTTCAGTATATTCAGTTTTCTCTGGAGCATCTCAGAGGAGAGAGTCTTCAAATGGACTTAGCTTTCCAAATCAGGAATGAGAGGGGGATATCTTGTGAAATGTTTTGTAGTGGTGGCTGCAGTAGAACTCTAGAAAATGATCAACTGGCACAAATTAGGGTGGACACAGAAAGAAACAATATTTCCTAACTGCACATAAAAGCGGTCCAGATATCCCCCACCCAACCCTTCCTTGCACCCTCACATTGTTCAGATTTCAGGTTCTTGAAGGAAATGTATTTCTTTTGACATTTAATAATGTCTGTTGACATGCAACATCCCTGCTAGGGCTTTTCATTTTTTTATTAAATGATGTAAGTTCTGTAACTGATACCAGTTGTCATCAAACATCTTAAAGCCAATCAGGCCTCGAGTCATCAATATTTATTGTCCCTGGTGGGGGAGAGGCTGTTTTCAGTTTGGGGCAGATGGGTTTAATTTTTAAGTGGAATAGTTAAAGCAGACGCACCTAGTATTAAATATCAGACCGGCAAGGATCTGCCAACATGGTACAATTGAGATGTTCACGCAGCTGCAAGGAAGAGGATGGGGGAAGAGAAGGAGAGAAAGGGAGGATAGAAAAAGAAAGAGGAGGAGGCAGGCACAGAAGAGAGACCAGGAAAAAGTGGACGTGGGGAAAGGAATAAAGACAGGAGAGAGAAAAAAGAAGAAAAGGGGTGGATTCTCATCAGATGTATGGCGTGTACACGAACAAAAATTTCTGTTCCAGTGCAAGCTATCAAAAAAGGGAGACTTCCCTGCTGGTCCAGTGACCATGACTCCACATTCCCAATGCAGGGGGCCCAGGATGGATACCTGATCAGGGAACTAGATCCCACATGCTGCAACTGAAGATCCCTCACCCTGCAACGAAGATGGAAGCTCCCATGTGCCACAACCAGGACCCGGCACAGCCAAATCAATCAATCAATCAATCAATATGTAATATGACTTAAAAAAAAAAAGACTCAGGGCCATGGAAGGAGACACCATGCTCTGCAAGGGTGTGCTGAGTACTACAGCACAAAAGGAATTAGAGAAAGTGAAAGGGAAATACAAGAGAATGAAAGTAAAAGAGAGAAGGTGAAAAGCAAGGCAAAAAGGAAAATAAATAAGATATAGTGTGAGAGAAAGTGAAAGACACAAAACAAGAACATGAAAAGTGAGTGAAAAAAAATCAACGAGGGATGGAGAGATCTGTAGAGAGAGAAGGTGAAAGAGGAGTCAGCCAGAGGTAGGGTCAGGAGATGCTGGTGGGTCTGACAGCTGGTACCAGTCTGGGAAGAGAGGGGACCAGGACACGGGCCAGCATGCTAGGGGCAGGGTGGGAGGGGGTAGGAGCTTGGGTAGGCTTTGGCAAGCTAGTCACAAACAGAGCTGGGGGAGTGCATCAGTTTATTATTGGCACCTTCATCTGTCCTACCTGTGTCCTCTTCCCCACTGGAGGTCTCTGTCTTATGTGTCTGGCTTCTAGAATCTTCTCACACTCTACCTCAGGAAAGGCCCGGAGTATATCATTCACATCGAGGCATAAATGACCAATAAAGCTTAATAGGATACTCCTGGCTGGTTCAAGGTTTACTTACTTGATTTTAGGGCTAATGGCAAATACACAGATCAGTGTCAGCCTGTGTGTGTAGGTTGCTCGGTCGTGTCCAACTCTTTGTGACCCCATGGTATATAGCCTGCCAGGCTCCTCTCTCCATGGAATTCTCCAGGCAAGAATGCTGGAGTGGGTTGCCATTCCCTTCTCCAGGGAATCTTCCTCATCCAGGGATCAAACCCAGGTTTTCCGCATTGCAGGCAGATTCTTTACCAACTGAGCCACCATGGAAGCTCTCAATGTCAGCCAGGTAAGGAAAATTTCAGATGTGAAGCTGGCAGCCAAGCCTCATCCCATAGACAAGTCTATCCTGCCTCCTGAATGTTCTGTTGGGAGTACTTCTTAGGCCCAAAGTTCTTTTTTTGGTGGGGTTAGGGGATGCTCCAATACTGTGGCCACCTGATGTGAAAAGCTGACTCATTGGAAAAGACCCTGATGCTAGGAAGGATTGAAGGTAGGAGGAGAAGGGCGCGAGAGAGGATGAGATGTTTGGATGGCATCACCGACTCAGTGGACACGAGATTGAGCAAACTCCAGGAGATGGTGAAGGACAGGGAGGCTTGACGTGCCGCAGTCCATGGGGTTGCAAAGACTCAGACACGACTTAGTGACTGAACAACAAGAGCGGATGGGAGTGATAGAAGTATGACTAAGCCTTGAGCCTAGATGGTGCTGCACAAACCTTGGGAGTGCAGTCCTGAGCTGCTGAACAGAGGGACCAGAAAGTGGGATCTCCAGGGAACAGAGGATGAAGAACATTGTCCCTCATCCTGGGACTTCAGGGGCCTCTTGCAGAGAGCAGGGCCTGGGGGGAGGAGGGGTCAGGAATGGACTCCTTGCCCTCAGTGTCCCTGAACGCCCAATTTCTGCCCACGCTCGCTTCTGTGCTGACGTCAAAGTCAGAGGGAAGAAAGGAAGAAGGAAGGAAAAACCTTAACAAAGAGAGCTTCCAAAAAAGCTCCTGGTGAAAAAGAAATAGGTCAAACCTCAAAGCCGCTCAGCACACTCTGCCTAGTGGTTCAGCCCACCACTTGCGTTTTGAAATTACAGGCCTCCGTATTTATGTAACCTGGCCTGTGATGTAGGCGGGGGCAGGGTGCCCTCCCACGGTGTGGATAAGGATTCTGAGGCAGGGAGAGTCCCCACACAGGGTCCCAGAGAATGTTCAAAGCACCAGAGGAGCCAGACCCAAAGACCTCACTCGTATCTGCTATCTTCCTTCCCTCCTCGGAAGAATGAGAGGCTGGGGCAGGTATTAATGTTACAATATCCCGTAACTGACCTCTATTTCTCCCACCCTATCTTGTACATTTCTGAGTAGAAAGATGCTGTATTCTCTAGCTCTCTCCTGAATTTTCCCATCGGATCTGGACAAGTGTTAGAGCCTGAATGCCACCCTGGTTTCTTCTGTTGATGTGCATCCAGGCCACCCTTGGAGGTTACCTGGTAGCTCACTGACAGCTCACCTTGCATCCCTCGAAATGGTTGCCTGCCATTCCTTGTCCAAACACCTAGCTAGCCACCCAGAACTCACTGGAGAAATTGTTGTTGTTACTTAGTCGCTCAGTTGTGTCTGACTCTTTGTGACCCCATGGACTGCAGCATGCCAGTCCGTGGGGTTTCCCATGCAAGAATACTGGAGTGGGTTGCCATTTTCTTCTGTCCAGGGGAATCTTCCCAAGCCAGGGATTAAACCTGCATCTCCTGCATTTTCAGGCAGATTCTTTACCACTGAGCCAGCAGGCAAGCCCCACTGCGGATATTACAGTCCTTGTATTTCTAGAGAATTGAGCTGATTGGAAGGTTCCTGTTTCCCCTTATCCTCACTAACGTTTTGTCTTTTCTTCTGACTTTTCTAATTGTTGCCAGCCGGCATCTCACTGCTTTTTAATTTGCATCTGTCTTATTACTGATGAGGTTGAAGAGTTCTCCATAAATTTATTGGCCATTTAACTTTTCCTTCTAAGAGCTGCCCATGTCTCCCCATTAGATTTTCTGTCTTTCTCTTGTTAGTTTCCAGTATCATATTCTAGAGTCTATTCCTTTGTTAGTTTTAGACAATGTTCATTATTTCTTCCCAGTCTGTCACCCATCAGTTAATTATGGCTCTAGTGGCCGTGTTTGAACAGATATTTTAAATTTTGATGTAGTCAAGTTCACCGATTTTTGCCATGTGGTTTATGCTTTTGCTGTCTTTTTGAAGAAAGCTTTACCACCCTAAGGTCAAAAAGATATTCTTTTACATATTCTTCTATTGAATACACAGCATTTTCCTTTCACATGTAGGTCTTTTTTGAGTTTATTTTTGAATGTGGTTTGAATTAGAGTCAAACTTTATTTATGTTCACCCAGTGAGCCAGTTACCCCAACAGAATCTATTAAATAATTCACTTTTTTTCTTCTGCTGAATCCTTGTGCCTGTTTATCATATATCATCAGTCTCTTTCTGAATTTTCTTCTTTATTCTATTCATCTGTTTGTCTGTTCTTACACGAATACCCCATAATCTATAGTATCATGTCTTCGTGGAATGTCTTGATATCTAAAAGAGCAAAACTTTCTTTCTTTCGTTTTATTTTTCAAAATTATCTTAGCTATTTATATAGCTTTGTCTTAATTTCAGAAGATTTATAAAGGTCAAAAAAAAGTGTAGAATTTTATTGAATAGAATTTTAGGAATTGATGTGGAGAGGATTGACATTTAGGTTTCTTTATGTATAAATATGTTCTTTGTCTCTATTCAGTATTATTTTATTTAAGTTGTTTTCTCTGTAAAGATCTTGAGTATTTTTAGGTGGATCTCTAGATACTCCTGGTAATAGAGGGTGATAGTAGACTTTTATGAATCGCGACATGGGTTCTATTATATTTTTCTAGTAGATTATCTCTGATATAGTGGAACCCCAATGATTTTTAAAAAATTTTTAAATCCTCAACTTTACTGGCACAAATACTTATAGACAACAAGATGTACCCACTTTGACTATAGGCTTTAATGAGTTTTAACAAGTGTGTACACTGATGTAATCCCCACCACAATCAAAATATAGAACATTTCTGTCACCTGACAGAGTCCCCTCTTGCTGATTTGTAAGTCAATCCTCATACTCTCTAGTCACCCAAGGCAACCACTGATTCTCCTTCTATCTCTATAGGTTAGAGTTGCCTTTTTAAGAATTTTATTTCCTGATTTTTCTTTAGTTGTGTATGGAAATAAATTAATTTTTGAATATTGACCTTGTATCATGAAATACTGTTAAATTAGTATGTTAGATCCAGTTTTATGTTTGTAGACTCTTGGAATTTTCTACATAGACAATCAGATAAATTCTCTAAATAAAGATAATTTCACTTCTTCTTTTCCAATCTTCATCCCTTCGATTTAAAAGTTTCTTCCCTATATTATCGCACTGTCTGGGACCACCAGTACAATAGTGAACAGACATGGTGAGAACAGACATCTTTGCTTGTTTCCAACCTTAAGAAAGTTTTGCTTTTCACCCAAAAGTATGATGTTAGCTCTGGGTATTTCTTACAGATAATTTTGTCAGTTTGAGGACGTTCTTTCTTATTCCTAATTAGTTGAGAGTTATTATCATAGATGGATATTGAATTTTATCAAATGTCTTTTCTATATCTAAGATGATCATATAAGATTTCTCCTCTGTTCTATCAATAAGGTGAATTGTGTTTGTCGGTTTTTTCTTTTTTCTTTTTTTGCATCTCTGAGATAAACCCTGCTTGGACACGATGTATTCTCCATTGTATACATTATTGATTTAGATTTACTAAACCATATTAATGATTTTTGCAGGTATTTTATGAAAACTATTACTCTATAACTTTTTTCTTTTAATATCTTTTACTTTTTTGTCTTATTTTAATATTCAGGTAATACCAACTTTATGAGTTAGGAAGTATTCCCTCTTGGTCTATTTTCTGAAATAAAAAAAATTAAGATTGATGTTGTTTCTTCCTTAAATGTTTGATAGCCTTTACCAGTAAAGACATCTGAGCCAGGATTTTTCCTGTGGGAAAGCTTTTAATTACTAATTTATTTTTAAAACTGATTTAAGAGCTTCCCTGGTAGCTCAAACAGTAAAGAATCTGCCTGCAATGTAGGAGACCCAGGTTCGATCCCTGGGTTGGGAAGATCCCCTTGAGAAGGGAATGGCAACCCATTCCAGTATTCTTGCCTGGAGCATCCCATGGACAGAGGAGCCTGGTGGGCAAGAGTAGAACATGGCTGAGCCACTTAGCACACACATACAGGAGGTTCTCATTAGTCATCTATTTTAATAGGGATCCATGTCAATCTCAATATCCCAATTCATTCCACCCCCTTCCCCCTAACCATGTTTGTTTTCTACATTTGTGACTCTTGTTTCTCTTTGCAAATAAATTCATCTGGACCATTACTTTTAGATTCCACATAGAAGTGATGATATATGATTATTTATCTTTCTCTTTCTGACTTACTTCATTCTGTATGACAATTTCTGGGCCCATCCACGTCACTGCGAATGGCATTATTTCATTTCTTTTTATGGCATGGAGTTCTTTCTCTGTCTGACCTCCTTCCTCTCTGGTTCTCTGCCTACAAGTTCCAGTCTCCTCAGCCACGTCAAACTCTGACCTCTTTCTTCCCAGCTCAGTGAGGCAGCCATGAGCTGCTTGAGGAAGTGCCCTCAAGATGGGGGTTGGTACTCCAAGTGCAGGCTGTCGCTCAGGTTAACTTGAGAAGTGCCCTCTTTGGCCTGTATTCCAGAATATTCTTCCAGGCAGGTCAGGATTGATTTGCCTCATTTGTTTGCCTTTTTTGAAAGGTCACAGTCCTGTGTTGCCTGTTGGTCAATACCTGAAAAACAGCTGTTTCATATATTTTAACCTATTTTCTAGTTGTTTATGGTAGGATGGTAAACCCTGTCCCAGGCCTTCAACATAAGCAGACCGTAAGCAGAAGTCAGGGGCTTCCCTGATAACTTAGTTGGTAAAGAATCCACCTGCAATGCCGGAGACCCATTTTGATTCCTGGGTTGGGAAGATCTGTTAGAGAAGGGATAGGCTACCCACTCAGTATTCTTGGGCTTCCCTTGTGGCTCAGCTGGTAGAGAATCTGCCTGTAATGCGGGAGAGCTGGGTTCGATCCCTAGGTTGGGAAGATCTGCTTGGAGAAAGGAAAGGCTACCGAGGGTCGCAAGGAGTCAGACACAACTGAGCGACTTTCATTTTGAAGCAGAAATCAGAGATAAATTTTTTTCATTGAGGTGTATATATAAATATTCTTGTATCTAGCAATCTTGCCAGGCACTTATGAGTCTTAAGAGTTTTTTTTTCTTCTATTGATTCTGTTGGATTCACTGTGAAAATGATCATTTACAAATAAGTATAATTTTAAAATAAATTTCAATTTCCACCTTCTATCTCATTTTTTATTGTTGTGTTAGACAGAACATCCTATAGTATATTGTTTAAAAGCATACAGCATATATTTATCTCATTAGCAATCTTAATGAAATTTACCTGAATTTTTTTCATTGAGTTTAGATTTTGCTCATGTGTAATGTATTGAGCATTTATCAATTTAAGGAAAGCTTTTTCAAAGTACCTTTTCTCTGAGTTAAAAAAATCATAATTAGATGCTGAACCTTATGAAAATCATATTCTGAATATACTGAGATAACCATGTAATTTTTCTTTAGTACATAAAATATGGTGGATTTCATTACTCTATTGTCTGGAGTTAAGCTATACTTTGTCATTATTTATTTTAACTATATTGTTGAACTTGGCTGTAATTGTAATATTTTTCTAGCATACTGCTCTCATAAAATATGTTAGATAGCTGTCCCTTCTGATTTCTGAAACAACTTGTGTGAGTTAGGATTATCCCTTACTTTGATGATTTAATAGAACTTTTCTAAAATTTATATTGGAGTTTACAGTGGAAACATAGTTGATCACCATATCTATGGTTGATACTTGAGCAACATAAGGTTTAGGGGTGCCAACCCTTTGTGGAGTCAAAAATCCACAAATGACTTTACAGTTGGTCATCCATATTGTGGTTCCATCCATGTACATAATGATGTAGTACTATAGTACACATTTAGTGAAAATAACCCACCAATTAGTGGACTTGCACTGTTTGAACCCATGTTGTTCAAGAATCAACTGTATTACTTTATGAGGTATTTCTATTCAATATTTCTATTTGTCTTATCCTAATTTTGGCCTTTTTTTTTTTTCTGACAACTTTTCCATTTTGCCTCAGTCTTTTGGCATATAGCTGTTCTAACATAATATTTTATTGTTATCCTCTGATTTTTCACTGCATCTATAGGTATTTATCTGCTTTAATTATGTATCTATTTATTTGTATCTCCTCTCCTTTTATTTAAAAATCAATTTTTCATGATAAATCCTTATGAAAAAAGAAACTGTTTGGTATCTTGGCTGAGGTACCAGATACACAAAACTAAACATGTGACAAAGTCGCTTAGGACTTTGTCATATGTGTGTGTGTGTACAATTGAATCACTTTGCTGAACACTTGAAACATTATAAATTAATGGTACATCCATAAAAAAGAATAAATTGAGTGCAATAAGTTGAAAAAACTGCATAGAACTAAGTACACATACATGCAGACAAACAAATATGAGTAAGTAAAACTGTAAAATTCTAAATAAAATCAGTATACTGTACTATTGTCAATAACCTGGTTGTGCCTTGCACTATGGTTTTGTAAAATGTTACCTTTGGGGGAAAAAGTACATGAAATTTCTCTATGCTATTTCTTATGATTGCATGTAAATTTACAATTCACTCAACCAAAATTTCAGTTAAAAAATCAGTTTTACCAGATGTTTGTCTCATCTCATTAATCTTTTCAAAATGCTACCTTCTGGTCTTGTTAGTCTTGTCAATGTTTATCTGTTCTCTGTTTTATTAATTTCTAGCCTATTTTTATTATTTCTTTCCATCATGCCTTTTTGAGCTTTCCGTTTTGCTGCTGAAAACATATGAAAGTTTAGATCTCAAAGCTTAGATGATTTGTTTTCAGGTTTGTTTTTTTTTTCCTGGACAAATGTATTTAAAGCCATATGTTCCTTCTTTCATCTGTTGCACAAATTATGGTATACAGTGTTTGCATTTGCATTTGGTTTTAAGTATTTTAGAACTTCCCTCACGATTTTCTCTTCAAGCCAAGAGTAATTAAATAGTACACTTTTTAGTTACACAGTGGATGTAATTTTTAAAGCTAATAGTTTGATATTGGTTTCTTCTTTTCCTGACATAAGAAAACATTGTCTGATGCTAATTCTTTAGAATTTATTGAGGTTTCTTTAATGGCTAAGTCAATAGCTAAGTTTTTGTGTATGTTCCATGTGCACTCAAAAAATGATGTATATTCTGTCTTAAATACATTATTCTATAAACATCTATTAATGTGAGTTTACTAATTGTGTGTATTTCTGGACCTTGGTTCTTATTTATTTATGTTTTTGGTTTTTATTTTTGATCCAATCTGGAATCATTGTTTGTTTTTTTAATCAGTGAATTTAACCTATTTACAGCTACTATTGGGTTTCCCAGGTGGCGCTAGTGGTAAAGAACCTACCGGCCTGTGCAGGAGACATAAGAGACTCAGGTTCCACCCTTGGGTTAGGAAGATCTCCTGGAGGCGGGCATGGCAACCCACTCCAGTATTCTTGCCTGGAGAATCCCATGGACAGAGGAGCCTGGTGGGCTATAGTCTATAGAGTCACAAAGAGTCAGATAGGACTGAAGTGACTTGGCATGCAAGCATGCTGCTGCTGCTGCTAAGTCGCTTCAGTCGTGTCCGACCCTGTGCGACCCCATAGATGGCAGCCCACCAGGCTCCTCCGTCCCTGGGATTCTCCAGGCAAGAACACTGGAGTGGGTTGCCATTTCCTTCTCCAAGGCATGCACGCATGCTAAGTCGCTTCAGTTGTGTCCGACTCTGTGTGACCCTATGGACAGCAGCCCACCAGGCCCCTCTGTCCACAGGATTCTCCAGGCAAGAGTACTGGAGTGGGTTGCCATTTCCTTCTCCAGGCATGCAAGCATGCACAGTTACTATTCTACTAAGACGAATTTTTGCCACTTTATTTATCTATTTCCATTTACCATACTGTCTTAGGTCAAGTTCTCTAGAAGCAGAGCCTGAAACAGGGATTTTTGTTCAAGGGCTGTCTTAGCAGAGAGCTCTCAGGAGAAGGAGGCGCACAGAACAGGGCAGGGGAAGTGGACTAAGACTGTGTTTTCAGCTGGAGCTGAGCCTCCACTGAGTGGATGGCAGACCACCCCGGCTAGTCTGGAGCCCAGCTTGATGCTAACCTGCTTCCTCCAGCAGCTGCTGGTGGGCACTGCTGTACCTCCCAGCGGAGATAAAGGCCTGTGGTCTGCCCGGGACAATGTGAGAAAGAGAAAAGGGCAAACCTTAAAGGCTCTCCCACACCCAGGGAGCTGACCCTGTTTTATTTTGGAGGTTCCTGCTCTTCAACTGGAGATCCATCATCTTCTCTCTGCTTAGAGGTTGATTCCACATGTCTCCCCTCTCATTTTGCAGTTTCATCCACCTTCCTCTGGTCTCCATGGCGCCTGCAGGGCTGGGGTCAGGGAAGGGTACAGCAGCCTCTGTCCATTTACCATCATGTGCTACTGTTTGAGCTTCCACTCACTTCCTTCTGTCACGGGCTTCTCTGAGGACCCAGGTCCACTTTGATGAGTGAGTCAGAGGCTAACCTGAGTGACAGCCTGCACGTGGAGTACCAGTCCCCATCTCTTCCAGTATTGTCGGTTCTCCCATCCTCTAGCATGATTCCTTTCCCAGGAGGCTCCCCCATTTTTCAGGTAGATAGATTCCTGCTAGGGAGTCCTCAGATCCCTGGGACTGATTCCCATATGCTTACATCTTTAGAGGAAAGCAGTTCAGACTCCAGCTAAGACTAGCCTTTCGTTGCATATTATACACAACTTGAACTGGATCAAACTCCGTCAAGTGGCTGCTAGTGAAAGAAGAACATATAAAGGTAGAAACAAAACACTTACAAAATAAAATTAGGAAGATTACAAGTCATACACAAGGAGAGGTAAAAGGATTCTTTCAGGAAAGATATTTGGATTCGAGTTTCAACTTTACCTGGCAACTAAGGTAAACCAGATAGGCACTGGGCCACACTCAGCTGGGGATTAACCCTGAATGGATCACTTGGAAAATCAACAGCAAACATTTCTAATTTAAAAATTCCTCTTTTTCAAAGCCGATGTATCTTTAAACAAGTTGGTCAGCTTCTTCCTCACTTCTTTTTTCTGGCTGATTTTTTTCTTCAAACTCGCTTGACAAGTGAAAAAATAATCATGTTCCAGACTAAGTCCATTGCTTTCTTTGCTTTGCCTTTTGCTTCCATTTTATTATTGGATTTAGGAAAATATTTTAAAGGTGTGTCTTCACTGTCCCCTCACCAGGCTTTCGTGGGTTCTGGGAGAGAGGTGCAGGATTGGGTTCAAATGGTGTGTGTGTGTGTGTGTGTGTGTGTGTGTGTTTTCTGCCCCCTCCCCAAACAGTTCATGTCATACCTCGAAGCCTTGTGCTGGGTTTTTTTTTGTTATAAGCTATCCCCACTTCACAAGTAGCCTCAAGCAACAATTAGTCCTGCATGTAATTTCTGAATCAAATGGCGGGTTTGGGTGAGAACTGTGCAAGCAGTTTGGAAGCAGATGTAGCCCGAGGTGAAGTCACTCTCCATGTTTAATGGGAGGCAGGAAGGGGGTGGAGGGAAAGGGGGGACACACAGCCTGGTGTCTGACCCAGCACTCTGAATGAGGCACCAGATAATGGAGATCACCATGCGGTGGGCAAAATAATGGCCCCTACGGATGTCCACACCCTCATCTCCCCATGCCTGTGAACACCTTACCTGACAGGGCAAAGGAGACATTGCAGATGGGATTAAGGTGGAGGACCTTGAGATGGGGAGGTTAGCCTAGATTATCTGGGTGGGCGCCACTAGTCCTTAAAAGTGAAGACCCTTTCCTGGCAGTGGACAGACAGAGGTGTGCCCAATAGAAGGGTCAGCAAGATTTAATGCTGCTGCCTTTGAAGATGGAGGAGGGGACCGTAAGTCAAAGTAGGCAGTGGCCTCTGGGAGCTGGAACAGGCAAAGAAGTGGATTTTACCCTAGACGGACCAGGAGGAAAGCAGTCCTGCTGACACCTCGATTTGAGCCCAGTGAGACCCATGTCTGACTCTTGTAAAATACTAAATTTGTGTTGTTTCAGTCACTTAGTGGTACTTTTACAACATCACAGGAGATAAATGTGGGCTGCCTCCAATCCTGCCTCTTACTGCCCTAATGTTTGGCCACACCACTGAACTCTTCGTAAGCCTTGATGCGCTCATCAGTAAAGTGGGGACAGAGTTATTTTTTTATCATCCAAAACAGTCCAGGTCTGGCCAGCACATGGGGAAAGGGAAGTCAGCTAAACTATAACGTACAAATGTGTGCCTCTGCCCCGTTTCTGAGCAGCCAGCAAGCACCAGCAAGCCCCCTTCCCACCCACTTTTCTGCAAGACAAGTTCCACATCCTCTTGCACTCAGGAAGTGGCCTGTAGCTTTTTAGCCAGGCCCCACATGCCAGTTTAAGGTTTACCAGGTGGCACTAGTGGAAAAGAACCCACCTGCAAGCAGGAGACAAAAGGGATGTAGGTTCAGTCCCTGGGTTGGGAAGATTCCCTGGAGGAGGAAATGGCTACCCACTCCAGTATTCTGGCCTGGGGAATCCCACAGACAGAGAAACCTGGTGGGCTACGGCCCATAGCGTCGCAAAGAGTCGGACACAACTGGAGCGACTTAGCACACACTTGCCTGTTTCAACTTAGCCCCGCAGAAAGGACTCTGCTGTCAATTTCACAGCCCCTTACTGCTCTTTGATGCTAACCCCTCAACTCAGCGCTCAGCAGCCTCTATTACCACTCCCCATTCGTCTTGGGGAGCATCCTTGACCTTGTACCCAGAACTCCTTTCCATCAAAATTTATCTGTCCTGTGCCCCACCATCTTCCCTCAGGGGCTTGTCCTCGACAGATCTGAAAACTTCCAGGAGAGTGGGGAGGTGGCAAAGATCATTATTTTCCTCTTGACAGCTTTGCCCAAGGCTGGCCCTGAAGCAGATAATCCACCCAGAGCGAGTTGGGGGCACAAGCTGCTTCATGCTTTTTGTGATGTGAACGTGCAACGTGCACAATCTATGCAACCCTTGTTTGGAGTAACATCTTCTAGGAATCAGCCTCAAAGCACCCAGTCAAGGCTGTGCTTCTTCCATTCAGGAGGCTAGAGGGTTGGGGGAGGGATCTGCTGTCTCAACAGCATCCTCTTGGAATCAGCAAGAAGCTTTTCTACCTGGAGTCCTCGGGGGCTCTTGCCAGGGTCGCTGATCAGCAAGACCTTTCAGATTCAGGCTGAATCTTTCTGTGGAAGCTCCAGCCAGTTTTCAGAAGCTGAGCCTAAGTACCCACGCCCACCATGGACGAGGGTCCTGGACAGAGTCATAAAGCAGCTCTGGTGGATGAAAATGCCTCAGACACAGCCACCCTCCATGACCTAAACTCTGAGCCGAGCCCAGGGGAACGCGGGACACACCAGGGACTCTCCTCACCAACTCTCAGGGTAGTGTCCTCTCCTAAGAAAAGAATTTGAAAAAGCTCCTAGGAGTTCTAAAGTGCATTCTGGTTATGCTCATTTCCAAAGGCAAAACTCCAAATCCCCGAATGATAGGCAAACATGCCTTGGTTACCTTACCACCCTGGAGCAGGGGGAGGGAGGTCAAGATGGAAAAGGATGAGGACAAAAGAAAACGTGAACTTTGAGGTGCCTTCCAGGAGCTGGTTGTTGAAGCTGGCCCGAGAGCATCTTGCTCTCGCCCGAAGGTGCCACAAGATGGCAGCATTTCTGAATGTTTCAGCCTTATCCAGGTGCCGCCTCTCAGGGCGCTGGGGTGCTTTGGCGCCTGGCCAGGAGTACAACCTCCCTCGTGTTCAGGAGGATTAAGAGTCCTGGCCTGGGCTGCTCCGTCATCAGCCAGAGACGGGAGAGAAGAGGGCCAGGGCAGAAGGGCTAGAGCTCCATGGTGAGCATTCAGCTGTTTCAACAAAATCAGCGTTGAACCCAAGTGCCTGCTGGCCAGTGGCCACTTTGGATGTTGGCTGGTTTGTCTTAGTTTGTCTGAAAAACTAAATGCTTATTTGGCCAGATGTTGTGCGGGGGTCAAGGAACTTTGCAGCACTTGAGAAAATACATCCCCCCCATCCCCCTTCTAAGCCTCAATTTATGTGCTCTGGAGGATTTTTTTCAGCATGGCCTGGCATCCGTGCCAGCTTTCGGATTCCTACCCTGCCCCCACCAGAGTGGATGCTGGCAGCAATCAATTGGGGTGAAAGAGTGGAAAGTTTTTTGCTATTAAGATCCTTCCTGGTATTTGTCTGATTATTCATTCATTCATTCATTCAATAAGGCACTTTTCAATAAATATATATTTGGCACCTACTATGAGTCAAGTGTTCTATTGTGTCCTGGGGATACAAGAATGACTGTTCTACCATCATAGAACTTGCTTCTAGTTGCAGGGCGAGGATAGTGTGTGTGTGTGTGTGTGTGTGTGTGTGTGTGTGTGTGTGTGTATTAGTCATTCAGTCATGTCCAACTCTTTACGACCCCATGGACCATAGTCCACCATGCTCCTCTGTATATGGGATTCTCCAGGCAAGAATACTGGAGTAGGTTGCCATGCCCTCCTCCAGGGGATCTTCCCAACCCAGGGACTGAATCCAGGTCTCCTGCATTGCAAGCAGGTTCTTTACTGTCTGGGGGGAGTTAATTAATCACAATTATAAAAACTGCTCTGCAGGCAAAGTGCAGAGTATTCTGGCAGGGACTCTGGAAGGCTCTGCTCTTTATTAGCAGTCGACCTTGGATGAGTTAGAGAGGGTCTCTGTATAGTCCCTGAGATTTTGCATGAGATGGTGGTGAGGATTAAAGAATTAACGCATGTGACTCTGTCTGGCATATGGTAAATGCTAAACGAGGGCTCTTATTTCTGCCGTGCAGCCCTCACCAGCAGGGTGTGCTATTCACACGTACTCTTCACACACGCAGCGGATGGTGGCATCTTTGACTTAACCTCTCCAAGTTTCAGTTTCCTCATCTGTAAAAAGAAATAGTAATGCTGACATCATCATGCAACTGTTGTGAGGATTAAATGAGGTATGGAAAGAGGGTACATGTTTAGCTTGGTACCTGGTGTCTGTTATTATTATTAGATGTAGAAGGCATGATATCAAAGCTACATGTAAAGATTTAAATCTGCATTTTAGAGTCACACGTCTAGCCCCAGGGTGCCCATTAAAGCGTGTGTTTGGCTAATTAATGGCCCCTTTTCATCTGGTAACTGCCTCCTCTTCGCACCACCTGAAGGGGTTGTTGAGAAAGCCGATGTTGACGGCCTGGCAGTGTGCCCATGCCCAGCTTTCAGGATCAGGGTGGTGTCCATCTCTATGCAGCAGAGAAAGATCTGTCCAAGCTGCCGGCCAGCCAGATCGGCAAAACCGGCTGAGGTGGGAGGAGGGAAGACCACACCCTTTGCGGAGTGACCCAGAGTGACAGCTACTGGCCCCGATATGTCTCCTCAGGCAGCCCTAGAACATAGGCACCTATTTCAACATCCCTGTTTTATAGATTAGGACGTGGAGGCCCCAGTCACATGTCAGGTATGTGTTGGAGCTGGGCTCACACAGGGTCAGCCTGACTGCAGATCCTGAAGGCTGTCTGAGAGGTTTAATGGAATTTCTAGAAAGTCACCGCTTAGCTTGTTGACAAGAGGCACTTAAGTGCTAGTTGAATTGAGCCAAGGGGCCAATTTGGTCCAAATAGGCCATCCATCGGCTCCCACGTGGACAAACACGGCCTGCTAGAAAATGATTAAATGGTGACTCCACCAGCTTGCGTGACGCTATTAGCTTCCTTCCAGCCCACCCTCAGCTGCCCCTGCGTGAGCAGCCTGAGGTGGGCAGATTGCTACCTGTGGACGGGGCGTTCCTGAGAACAGGGCTGTTCTGACAGCATGCTGTCTCATCTGACGTCCAGGAAGAAGGTCTCATGGTCTCAAGACAACCCCAGGTGAAGTCAACCCTGTTCAGACCCCTGAGGGAAAGGCTATTTTTCAGGTTCCCATGGGAGAAGGGAAACAGCAATGTCTCTAAATACTGCCCTCCACCTAACTGGGATGCCAGTGACATCGAGCAACCCGCAGAGCCAGGGAGGGTGAACGCAGGCCAGAGGGCCGATGGCAGCTCAGCCACACACAGGTGCTACTGCTGACTCTTCTTGCCGCCTTGGTGTTTGGGACATCCCGGCAGAATTATGATGAAAGTGCTTCTCAGACACAGGAAATTTCAAGTGCTGTCACCAGAATGTTTGGTGATCGAGGGGCTGGGTCCAATGAGGTGTCACAATGGACACACTGTCACACAACAACGTTCTTGTTTCTCAACACTCGTTTTGTCAAGCTATAGGGGCTTCCCTGGGAGCTCAGCAGTAAAGAATTCACCTGCCAATACAGGAGATGGCTTCGATCCCTAGGTCAGGAAGTTCTCCCCAAGAAGAAAATGGCAACCACTCCAGTATCGGTGCCTGGAAAATCCCATGGACAGAGGAGCCTGGCAGGCTCCAGTCCATGGGGTCACAAAAGAGTCAGACATGACTTAGCAGCTAAACAACAAAAACAACAGTGAAGAGCAGGTATTTATCTCAGCCCAGCATCCATTCCCCTTCTCAGCATAACATCCTGGGTTTTCCCATGGGGGCCACCCCTTCCCTCTACCTAGTCTTCTGGTTTGAATGGGACTGACTCCTTTCACCAACTCTGGGTCACGCTTTATGCCCTGGAGGAGTGATTGTTTCTGAGATGGGTGTGTGTCTTCAGCCAGACCAAAAGAGAGTCAGTCCTCCAGTTTCACTGGAATCTGGGGACAGCACACTCTCTTTCTCAGGAGTTGTTAGGCTGATCACCCATCAGCCTGGTTCCACTGGTGGCTATGTTACTGCCACCTGAGATGAAGCCAGCCTTCAGGAAAGCAGAGGGAAGAGATGAGACTGAGATTCCTGTGACATCTTCTGAGTGGCTGGATCCAGCTGTGGTCTTTTCCAGTTAGTGAGTTAATACATTTCTTTTGGAGCTTTTGCAGGTTCAAGTTGAGTTATCGTCTCTTAGACCCATCAGTTCCATCGTGTCTGATGGAACATTTCCAAAATATATCAGTGAGTTGGGTGCTGAGAACACAATGAAAATTTCATTTGAGATGTGTTTGACACTTAATAGCAATTGTGATTGTTTTGTGATATTAAAGATGTAAAAGATGTGATTTGCCTACATTATGTCACAGAGAAAACAAACAAAAGTAAACAAATACACACTACAACATTATCTAATAAATCCCTGAGACCTGCTTCTCTGGAGGCAGTAAGGTCTGAGTTTGAATTCTAGCTCTGCCAATTATCTAGGGTGACTGTCATAACTGTCATAAGCCTCACTCCCCTCACCTGCAATGTGGTGTTAATGAGAGTAGCTACATCACTGGATCATCATGGAGGACTATCTGAAATAGTAAGAATATCCATCCTTACAGCAGTTCTGGGAGAGAGGAACTCAGGGGCAGAACTTGCTCAAGGTCAATAACTAATTCAAGATCAGCCAACTAGTAAGTGGCAGAGCCGGGATTTGGACCTGGGCAGCATGGCTCAGGGCTTCCACCCTTGACCACCATGTTTACTAACTCTTGAGCTAAGAGAGGTTGAGTCACTTGCCCAAGGTCGCACTTCCTAACGTGGTACACAGTGCTTTTCAAGTGAGTGGATCCATAGTAAATCTCAACAGATGTTAAGGAGAACACAGAGGGAGTCGAGTGTTAAGCAGCTGGCTACATTTAGGGCAGGGTCATGTCTGCAGTAATGAAGAGAAAATGCAGAGTAGGATTTAGGACACCAGGTTTTAGGCTCTACTCTGTTGCAAACCTAACACATGACCTTAGCAAGTCACTTGCTTCTCTGGTCTTGCTTCTCTGGCTTCTCATATGTAGATGGGAGGATCAGAACTATCACCCCCCAAAAGCTTGTCCACTGTAAGCATCTACTGGTCCAGGGTTTGGAGCCATTTGTCACAATCAAGGTGAGTGAGGCTACAAGAACTAGACATGGAGAGATGGCTAGATTAGAAGTGCCCATCTCCTGAAGACTGGGGTTCATGACTTCATCTCCATGCTCTACACTGCTTCCAGCTTGGGTCTTCCTTCCCAAGTTTTCCACCTTTTTCTAATCTACTCTATTTCCAAGATCAAGGAAGAAAAGTGTGACAAACATAATCCATCTCTGAACTAGAGTGAAGAAAGCCCAGACTAGGCCCTCAGCCTCCTCACATATCTGACTCATGATCAACTCCTAGACTTTTCACTGGAATTGTTTTAAAGGCTTTTTATCACATCTGAAAATGCTTCCCAAATGGCAACAAACTTTCAGGGGGGAAAAAAAAGGGTGTTCTGATGAGTTAAGTGTAAATGAATCAAAACCACATGGGTTAAATTTCCCCTGAAATATACTCAGGATTGATCATTAAGGACAAATGCTTTGGGACAATACAGGCTTTTGGGTGGGAGGGGTGGAGACCACAGGGTCCAACTTGGAACTTCTACTGTGCTTCTAGCAACACCTCCCCAAAGTCCCAGACCCCCCAATTCACTCTCAGTGTTTAACAAATGAACTGATCCTCTGAGGCTGGGACTTAACGGAATTTTGTTACCTGAATAACCAAGGGCATCTCATTTTAGCTGCTCTTGCTGTGAGTGTCTCTTTGAAAAGGTGGTAAACTTGTGAAGGTGGTAAACAACCTTGAACAAACAAGTCAACTTGTTTACTCGTCAAAGAACATTTACTGAACCCCCAGTTTGTGTCAGAAGCCGCAGAGTAGGAACTTACCTGGCAGTCCAGTGGTTAAGACTCTGCGCTTCCATTGCAGGGGATATGCATTTCAATCCCTGGTTGGGGAACTCTAAGACCCCACATACCATGTGGAATGGCCAAAAAGAGGGAAAAAAAGAAGAAAAGAAACTGCAAAGTGGTGAGAAGCAAAGAGAAATGAGACCATCCCAGCTGCCCTGTCTCATCTACCTGCTTCATGACACCATTTGCCCTGCTGCTGCTTCTCAATGGGTCTCTCTTGCTCTCGATGCCACCAAGCTCTCTGCTGAGAAGGCTTTCAGATCAATTTGGTAGTATTTTCTCAAGGCTTAGGTTGTGGCCTGGAATGTACTGGATGGCAGTTTATCTACTCTGATGCACAGTTGTTCATCAGACACTGTCCTCTCCTATGGAAACACCAAGGCAGACCCCTAGTGGTTCATCTTGTTTGTCCCCTTCCAACCGAACCACCAGCACAATCTGCCTAGACCTCAAATCTGACCACATCATCCTACTGTTCTGAGAGTCAGAGCTCCTGTGCATCTAGTCAGTTAAATGCAAGCTCCCCAGCCTGACAGACAAGGCCGTATAGGACTGATCCTTCCTTGCGCTGATGCTTCTTCAGTCCTCTCTCTCCATTTTGGATGTCACACTCTGGCAATACTGAAGTGCCTGTAGCCCTCGCTACCATGTACTCCATAGTTTCCCGTCTCTGTCTCCTCGTTCACCTAGAATCTTTTACCATTCTTTGCTTCACTAATTCAAGCTCTTGGCCAAATTCCTGAACTCTCCTCCGAGGAACACTGGCTCAGTGAGATGTTGAATATTTTGCTCCATGAAATAGAGGATCTCATGGTCAAAATGTATGGAAAGTACTGAGTTAGCAAAAGTGAAGTGGGCTTTTTTTCTTTTGCAGACTTTCTCAGAGCCTTGACTCTGCTTTGCTCAGAGTGCTAACGTGCACTGAGGATCTTGAGGATCAAACTTCATTTGATCACAGGATCCTGTTTGTCTCAAATACTTATTACCATCTGTTATTTCTGGGAACATAGTTGAGGAAAACTATCCTGGCAGTAACTCATTCTACAAACTTAAACAGGCAAGTTAATTTGTGCATTCAAAGAACATTTATTATTGTGTCAATCTGATAAAAATGGAGGCTATGAGCAAACTTAAAGCCTCAAAAACTTTTTTAAGAAAAATATGTGCAAAGCACTTATGACAAAAGACTATTTTCTAGAATATATTTTAAAAACTCTCAAATCACAACAGCAAAAACCTACATAATCCAACTAGAAAATGGGCAAAAAATATGAACAGACCTTTTACCAAAGAGGTTATCCAGATGGCAAATAAAGACACATGAAGAAAATATTTAATATGATTAGCCATTAGGGAAATGCAAATTAAAACTGCAGTGAGACATCACTATAGACCTACCAGAATGGCTAAAATTTAAAAGATGACAGCATCAAAAGCTGGAGAGGATGTAGAGGAACTGGATCATTTATCCACTGCTGCATATATAATATATATTATATAATATATAATATATACATGGATATATATATATATATATATATATATATACATTGCTGGAATATAAAAGGGTACCTCCACTTGGGGAAATAGTTGAAATAGTTATACAACTATACATGCAATCAACACATGACCCAGCAGTTGTACTCCTGGGCATTTGTTCCAGAAAAAATGAAAACTTATGTTCACATAAAAACCTCTATGTGAATGTTTATAGCAGCTTTATTTATTAAACCCCAAACCTGGAAACAGCCCAGATGCCTCTGAATGAGTGAACAGTTTGTTTAAACTGTGGTACATTCATACCATGGAGTACTACTCAGCAAGAAAAAGGGACTATTAATACACACAACAGCTTGGATTGCGGAGTTAAGAAAGTCAATCCCAAAAGGTCATATACTATATGACTCCATTTATATAACATTTTTGAAGTGACAGAATCATATAAACAGAGAATACATTAGTGGTTGCTAGGGATTTGCATGAAGGGTAGAGGGCAAGTGGGAGGTGAATGGATGTGGTTATAAAAGGGCAAGAAGAGAGATCTTTGTGGTGGTGGAAATGTTCTGTGTCTTGACTGTGGTTGTGGTTATGGGAACACACATGTGATAAAATTGAATAGAACCTTTGCAGAGTTTCTGTTTTGCAAGATGAAGAGTTCTGAAGATGGATTGCATGACAATGTCAACACATTTTACACTGAGGTGTGCACTTGAAAATGGTTAAGTTGATAAATTTTATATGATGTATATTTTACTAAATGAAAAAATTAATTTAAAAATGCATGGAACTAAATACACACACATATTAGAGCATAAGTGAAACTGGAGAAATTTGAATAAGATCTGTAAATGCATCCATCTCAGTATCTTAGATGTGAGTTTGTACTATAATTTTGTGAGATGTTACCATGGGAGGAAGTCAGGTAAAGAGTACATGAAATTTCTCTGTATTAATACTTTTTTTACAACTGCATGTAGGTCTACAGTTATATTAAAATAAAAAGTTTATTTTAAAAATCTGCTGTCTCAAACTAAACAACCTCTACCAACTTTTATATCATCTTCTAAGGACATTGCTATTTTTGCTTTTGTGTAAGTGTCTGATGCACTTTTTAAAATAAATTAATTTTTTATTGAAGGGTAGTTGATTTACAATGTGTTAGCTTTTGGTGTGCAGAAAAGTTATTCATATATATATATATATATAATTTTTCAGATTCTTTTCCATTATAGGTTATTAAAAGATATTAAATATAGTTCCCAGTAGGACCTTGTTATTTATCTATTTTATATATAACACTGTGTGTTAACCCGAGGCTCCTAATTTATCCCTCCGCTCCCACCTTTCCCCTTTGGTAACCATACATTTGTTTTTAAAGTCTGTGAATCTGTTTTGTAAATAAGTTCATTTTTATCATTTTTTTAGATTCCACACAGAAGAGATACCATAAGATATTTGTCTTTCCCTATCTGACTTACTTCATTTAGTATGATAATCTCTAGATCCATCCATGTTACTGCAAATGGCATTATTCATTCTTTTTTATGGCTGGTTAATACTTCATTCTGTGTGTGTATATATATATTATCCACTCATCTGTCGATGACCATCATTTAGGTTGCTTCCATGCCTTGACTGTTGCAAATAGTGCTGCCATGAACACTGGGGTACATGTATCTTTCTGAATTAGAGTTTTCTCCAGATACTTTTTCAGGAGTGGGCTGTCTGGATCACATGGTAAGTCTATGTTTAATTTTTAAAGGAACCTCCATACTGTTCTCCACAGTGGCTGTACCACCTTACATTCCCATCAACAGTGTAGGAGGGTTTCCTTTTCTCCACACCCTTCTCTGGTGCAGTTTTTTAAATCGCATATTGTTTGTTCTTACTCTTAGAGTCCATAGAGTACATTTCATACAAGGTAATATATGTTACATGAATTCACAATGATTGTTTAAAAATACACACATACACATGCATTACCGCAGAGTGGGCAATATTAGCACATAGACCATGAGAAAGGAAGCACAAAGTGAAAAACAAAATAGCATATTCCTTGAACTTGACTGTGATTCTGCTTGATGGGGTGGGAAGCAGGGAGGTGAGGGTTGGGGAGAAGGAGGCAATGTAGAATCCTGGAGTTATCTTGTCGTGTAAGATGGCTGAGGAATCAACTTGGCATTCCTTACAGGAAGCAGCCAGTTCCAACTTGAAATTTCAGAGGCACTCAAACTGAAATCCATGTGGAGTGTTTTGCAGTTAGAAAGAAGGCACACCAAAGTGAATTGGTAGTTACTGTTATTTTCCCAAGGAAAAAGAAAAGTGGGGGAGAAACGATTGAGTCAAGCCAGAGGCAACCTGAGAGTGTAGGAAGTCTGTCCCCAAGTTAGGGCATTATGCTCCTGGGAGACTGAACATACAGACAGACAATGGCCGGACCAGACATGGAAATGGAGCTTTGACCCGCAACCTGCAGCACCCGTTCATCTAGGATAAACGGCCCAGGAAGCCAGCCTGCAATGAATCAGACTTGCGGGAAGCCAGATCGCTATCTCTAGTGATAATCCAGGAAGCTAAACAATAACTTCTGTCACAGTTGGCCTTAGATAATCAGGGTTTGATTAGTAACTGATGGCTTCCCTCATTTTTGACTCTGCTTTCAACTCAGGACCAACCGGAGAAAGCCAAATATGCATGCTTCACTCATCACAAAGGATAGGATGCCCCACCTTCTATTTATCTGCCTTCAGCACCCCCAGGCTAACAGCCTCCAACCAGGGCACATGTGAAGCTTCCTTATTTTTCCATTTTAAAGCTCATCCACCCCTCTGCCAGCTCTGGAGCCTCTGTCAAAACACAAGTGATGGTTGCTGACACCCTCGCTCTGAATAGTCTTTGCTTTACTCATTTGGTTAGTCTTTGCTTATTTTCACACACCTTTCTAGATATTTGTGGAATAAACAATTCCAAGCAACCAATGGTATCACCTACTCTCCCCACTTCTGTTTCCAGCGGCACCAGCTGGTAAACGGGTAACTGTCAGGGGCTCCCACCTCTTTGCTTTACAGCCAGAGGTCCCTTTGCAGGCTTCATCCTGGGTGTGCCATGATGGTTCCCGAGGTCTTGAGCAGGCCTGATGGGCGACTCGAAGATGCACTGGTTGGGCCTGAGTGTTTTTTGATGGCTGGCGTCCATTCTGATGGCTTGAGGCCCCTGACTCAAAACAGCACTGTGTTTCTTACTCAAAACTGCAGTGGGCTGGCTTCTAATCCCAGCACTGGCCAGCAGGGCAAGCCACACCCCTCCTTGGTCCTGCCTCTGCTGCTGGAATACGAGGACTGGGCTCATTAATGTCTTCGATCCCTGCTGAATCTAATCCAGCTGAACCTCCTCTCCATTGCCACCCAGCCCTCACAGGTTGGACATTACAGAAATCTCAAAAGGACCACCAGTGGGCTTACCCTTGCAGAAGGAGGGTGAACCAAGCTAGTGGTATTTCTACTGCTTGGCCAGAGAGAGGCAAATCCAGGACGGAATCAAGCCCCTGTTTTCCTACACTCGACCTGCCTGTTCAATTTAAGCCCCACCAACTTTTGAGCTCCCGCACCCTTGGTTATAATTCACGCCCACAGACTTGATTCCCCGGGGAACAGGTTTTTAAATGTTGAATGAATCCAGAGTTCACATCTGTTGCCTGAACGCGACAAGACTTTTTTTTTTTTTGCTCTTGGTAGCATCGCCCCTCCTTTAGAAACTCACTCTCATTGAGTGGCTTAAAAACAAAACAAAACAAAATCCTCACTCCCACTCAGAGGCCTCAGTCCTGGGGAGCCAGAGCAGAGGAGAGATTGTCACCTCCCAAGTTCAGCAATAAAAATGACTTTCTCCTTTCAGCTGCTGTTCCCTGATGTGACTGTGATCAGTATCAAATGCTCGGTAGCAAGGATTTCTGTGTAGCCTCCTCAGCTAAAATAGATTGAACCTGCCCGCTGCTCTTTGTGTGGGAACAATGGACGTGACAATGAGGAGCTGCTATATTGTTCATGCCTGAATAGTCCCGATTCTAGATATTTGTTGTTGGGCCCTGTAGATTACCTGCAAAGAATGTCCGGCTCCCCCGGCTGAGAAAGGTTATGCTAGTGTTGAGCAGTCCAGGCTTCTCCATGGTAATGAATCAATAGGGGCCTGCAATTAACGAAGTCTCATTGCAAAATGGTAGGGAGTCACATTGTGAAATAGGGTCTGTTTTTTCTTCCAGCTTAATTGCACAGCCTAGGGTATCTCCAGTTTGAATGGGTCAACGTTGTGTGTGAGCCAGGGTTAGGGGGACTGGCAGGAAAGGGCAGAGGGTGAAAAGCAAGGTGGCTTTGGGGGCTTACTTGGGCAAGCTCTGGGAGAAGTGAAACCCATATGTGTGGTTATTAGCATGTGACTTGGAACCAGGCGAACAACAGAGGCGGGCTGGAAGAGCAAGAACATCTTCAGAGTTTCCCAGCCCCAATTTTTTAGTTGGGCAAAATCTGAATCATTAGGGATTCCTGCTATGCGGCTGCAGATTGAATCTTTGAGAACCCATGGCTAGTGCATGGTGGTGCTGTTGGGAAAAAAAAAAAAAAAAACAAAACCCTCACAGACTTTGGATCCAGCACACCTGAAACTCAAATCATTGCACTGTTGCTTACCAGCTGTGTGACCTCAGGCAAACTGCTTAACCTCTCTGAGCATCCTCTGTCTTCTCTGTCAAACAGGGGTATATCATCACTTTCCTGCAGGGCTCCCATAAAAAAAATACATTCCCCTAGTGGGCCTTTGGGCTTGCCTTGTGGCTCAGATGGTAGAGAATCGGCCTGCACTGAAGGAGACCTAGGTTCAATCCCTGGATTGGGAAGATCCCCTAGGAAAGTGAAAGGCTACCCACTCCAGTATTCTTGATTGGAGAATTCCATGGACAGAGGAGCCTGGTGGGCTACAGTCCATGGAGTCAAAGAGTTGGACATGACTGAGCGACTTTCACTTCACTTCAGTGGGTAGTCAATAAATGGGTGAGACAAATATTGCTAGTTTCTCTATATCCTCCCTTTCTTCCATATAAATAGAATCTCAATTTTCTTTGGGGCAGCAGTGTATTCAGCTGAGAAAATCTCAATTTCTCAGTGTTCCTTGAGGTTGGAATGGCCATTGGACATTGTTCTGGTCAATCAAAAGTGGACGTCTGTTGGATAGGGCTTCCTGGAAAGCTAATTTTTTTCCTTGATTAAAAAACAGACAAACTTCACAAAGTTTTTCCCTTTTCCCCTATCCTTTCCTTCCTTTCTGGAAAGCAGTCACAATGCCTGAAAGTGTGGGAGCCATCTTGTAAACATGAGGACAAGTTGGGACAGAAGAAAGAGGTGAGGGGAAGGATTGAGGAGGTAGTGAAGTAGCTATATTGTGTCTCGCTCAGGACTTCTGGTGCAGTGAGAACAATGAATCCTTGTACATTTAAGTCCCATTTCTTGAAATTTCTCTTCCATGCAGCCAAGAACAATCGCTAACTAATACCTGGTGATTGTTATTTCTTCAGGAAGGCAAAACAAGCCCTTGGAAACTTCCTAGGAGATTGACTAAAGGAAGGAGAAGAAATACACTGGCAGACAAACCATCCAGTCTCTGTTATATCATGACCTCACTACCTTTTCCTGTATCTGCCATCCACGTACTTGAGCTTTGTATTTACATAAGTTTCCTTGTGCGCTGAGTGCTAAGTTGCTTTAGTTGTGTCTGACTCTCTGCGGCAATATGGACTGTAGTCCACCAGGCTCCTCCGTCCGTGGAATTTTCCAGGCAAGAATACCAGAGTGGGTTGCTGTGCCCTCCTCTCAGGGATCTTCCCTACCCAGGGATCGAACCCACATCTCCTGAGTCTCCTGCATTGCAGGCAGATTCTTTATCGCTGAACCACCAGGGAAACCCGTAAGCTTCCTTGCTTACTATTAAATCAAGGCTTCTGGGAAAATCCCAATCTGAACAAAGAGCGAAGAATACCGCGCTCATCCAAAGAGACTTAACAAAAAGTTGGGGGCAGTGTAGACATGTCTTAGTCAGATTGGGATGGGGCCCCTTGACTCAGAGGGAGAGCTAAGAGGGAGCCTTCTAGTGACCTTTGAAGGTCAAGCCACTGGCCTACTGCTCTGGGCAGTGTAGTTTAGAGGCTACTTCTCTAGGAAAAGAGTGGAGTAAAATGAGCCGCAAATGAACTAATCACCATTAATGTTCCAGCTGAAACTGCCAGTCTGACATCCCTCCTAATGGCTGACAAATGTCAGGGTGACTTGTGTGCTTTTTTTGTTAATTGAATTGGTTAATTAGGTCCCAGAGGCCTAGCTGCTAATTATGAGCTACAGCCGAATATGAACTTAAGAAAAAAAAAAAAGATGCAAGGAAGTTAAAACAAAAGAGAAAACACACACACACACACACACATACACACACACACACGATTCCTTTGTATTCTTTACAATCTGTACTATTACCTTCCCTTAATTTTTGACCTGCCACATGTTACTACTTTCTTGATGTGCTCAAAAAATTTTAAAAGAGAGCAAGGAAAACTCCAATTCTGCCTCTTTCAGTGAGGAGCATCTGCTCAATCGGTATTTCGTTCATTAATTTTCTGCCAATTAGCAAGAAAAAAAAAAAAAAAAAAGACAGGCAAAGGGGAGAAAGAGTCCAGATTTCCAGCCTAATGCATTACCTTGTGAAGTCGGTGTCTGCAGGAGGGACATGTTGCCTCCTGTTTGGGGGAAGAAACTGCAAATGTCTCCCAGACCCAGCAGACTTGTCGATGTTTAAGAAAACTTTCCCAGAATTTTCTAGAACAGGCCCCAGATGCAGAGCCATCTATACTGTCCCGTTGAGGAATATCTTTAAAGGTAAATAAAGTGCCTTGTAACTCATGGAGGACTTGAGAAATTTAGCGCTGAAGGTGAAAGAAGTAGCTCTCTACTCTCGCCCACAAACTCCTGGCGTTGTCTTTGGTTTTTGCGTCCAATTAGGGGAGAACATTAAAGGAAGTTGAAAGTTCCGGCTTCCTGACTCCAGTTCACACTACTCCTGGGAGCTGGCAGACACCAAATATCTGATAAGCTAGTCCAGCATCCTTTGGCTGGTGGGGGGAGGAGGAGAAACAGGGCCAGAGGCCCTGAGCTGGGGAGGGCTGGGGAGGGAAAGGGGAGGAACTCAAAGAACCTTTGTGGCAGAATCAGATTCTTCCAGCCCCTGAGGTTCTGGCGAAGATATCTGGATGGGGAGAAGCTGCCCAGGACTGCACTCTCAGCCTCAATCTTGGATTGGCAGAGCCTGGGAAAGCATGTGGCCAGGAACTTGAGGACTTGAAGAATGTGTGTGACCCAGACACTGCCTGGAGCATCATTCCCTGGCAGATTCAGGTGCGTTTGACTCACATTTCCCATTCCACAGTCTGCCCTCCAATTTCAGCTGCCAAGTCCAGAGCACTCCTCCTAGTTTCTTCCAATTCCCAGCCTTCGCCCTGTTATATCCTGTGTATCTGCTCCTGGGGGTGATCCCTCAGGATGGCACCAAGCCAGTTTCCAGGCTCCTCTGTTCATGGAATTATCTAGGCAGGAATACTGGAGAGAGTAGTCATTCCCTTCTCTAGGGGATCTTCCCGAACCAGGGATCGAACCTGCGTCTCCTATATTGCAACCGATTCTTCACTGTCTGAGCCACCATGGAAGCTCCTTAACACTTGCCCCATTCCAGGCTCTGCCCTCCAGGCTCAGCCGCCAAGTTCAGAGCATGTATGTGTGTTCAGTGGCCCAGTCACGTCTGACTCTAAATTCAGAGCACTCCTCCCAGTTTCTTCCAACTCCCAGCATTCGCCGTGTGCATCTGCTCCAAGGGGATGATGCTTCAGGATGGCTCCAAGTCAGTTTTTGGCCCCTTGATGTTCCCAAGTCCCCCAGTCAGAAAGGCTCTAGCTCCCCTGAAGACTTGAGAGGGAGGAGCCACACCTGACACAGAGCCTCTGCCTTCTGCAAGGCTCTCCCTCCAAAGCCCCAGCACCTTCTTAAACTCCTCTCTGACCCTCTTCTAAGGTCATTGGATTGTAGACTGCCTCACTCACTTCAGGTGGACAGTCACTGAGACATGTGCATGAAAAGTTCAACATTTGGAAAAAAGCTGCATGTTTTACACATGAGTTTCTGCACTTTTGCTAGCAAGTGCATGTGTGTGCATGTGCATGTGTGTGTGTGTGTGTGTGTGTGCCAGCATTACAACAGCATTGACTCTCTGGGCTCATCCTGAGCAAAGCATCTCTGAAGGGTTTTCAGAAAATCATGGTAAAAATCTATAGGGACCTTTGGTGAGCTTGATTGTGCTGGGAAGACAGGAGACCAGCGGCCATGGAGCACCCTGGTCAGGGCCGTGCAGGACCATCATCAGCTGAAAGGGGTGATCAAATTCCACATCCTGACCTTGATACTTGCTACTCGGGCGACCTTAGACTAGCTGCTTCACCTTTGAGATGCATGTTTTCAACTCTGAAATGCAAATAATAAGAGTGCCTGTCTCCTAGGGCTGCTGGGGGGAGTAAAGGAGAAAAGGGTGAGAGCTGTGAGCACCACATACCCAGGAAACACCAGCAACCACACTTGGTTTCCTCTTTCACTCTATCCTTTCAAAACCTAACATCGGCATAAACACTGGCAACATCAGGAACTTACCATCAGTATCTTTCACTTCATTTGCTTTGATTACCACAAGCTTCTCACATGGCTTAGATGGTAAAGAATATGCCTGCAATGCAGGAGGTCCAGGTTTTATCCCTGGGTTGGGAAGATCCCCTGGAGAAGGGCTTGGCTACCCATTCCAGAATTCTTGCCAGGAGAATTCCAAGGACAGAGCAGCCTGGTGGGCTACAGTCCAGAGGATCGCAAAGAATCAGACATGACTGAGCATCTAACACTTCCACTTCACTTTCTTCTTCTGTCTTATTATCAGATGAAAGGGTAGATCATTTGACTACCCTAAAACATAGGGTGATTAAATGTGGCTGGGGAGTGCCCAGGACAGAGGAGTTTCTGGGATGTGGATCTTTCAGGACTCAGAGGAGGAACAGCCCAGGCAAACCAGGATGAGTCGGTCACCCCTTAGAAGGGAGAATTTTAATTGTTTGTTTAGGAGAATCACTGTGGTTGGGGGAGGTGATGATACCAAACCAGCCAGCAAGTTAACAAACTCAGTAAAAACCTGGGGCTGCTCAGTGCATCAACAGATGTTAAGCGTGTACACGTGGCTTGGCCGGGTGCCAACAGCAGAGGTCACAGAAACACAGCGTTGCTCATCACACAGGACCAAGGCTGTAGAACTCGTGCCCTTGGAAGTTGAAGTCCCACGTGGGAACTTGTTAGAAAGGAAGTCGTGAGTTAACCAAGCTGCTCCCCACGGGTTACATTACGGAACATACATACATACATATATGCATATATATTCATGCTCTATAATGTACATATTAATATATATGTTTCATAATATGTTGGCTTCCCTGATAGCTCAGCTGGTTAAGAATCTGCCTACAATGCAGGATATCCCAGTTCGATTCCTGGGTCAGGAAGATCCTCTGGAAAAGCGGTAGGCTACCCATTCCATTATTCTTGAGCTTCCCTCCTGACTCAGCTGGTAAAGAATCTGCCTGCAATTTGGGAGACCTGGGTTCAATCCCTGGGTTAGGAAGATCCCCTGGAGAAGGGAAAGGCTACCTACTCCATTATTCTGGCCTGGAGAATTCCATAGACTGTGTAGTCCATGGGGTCCCAAAGAGTCAGACACATAATATATATATACGCGTGTGTGTGTGTGTGTATGTATGTATGTAGCGAGAGAGACAGGAGATTTTTTCCCCTTTATTTTGATACTTGAAGTTTTAAAAAATATTTTATTTACTTATTTTTAAATAAATTAAAAGATGCTTGCTCCTTGGAAGAAAAGTTATGACAAACCTAGACAGTATATTAAAAAGCAGAGACATTACTCTGCTAACAAAGGTGTATAGTCAAAGCTATGGTTTTTCCAATAGTCATGTATGGATGTGAGATTTGGGCCAGAAAGAAGGCTGAATGCCAAAGAATGGATGCTTTCAAATTGTGGTGCTGGAGAAGACTCTTGAGAGTCCCTCGGACTGCAAGGAAATCAAACCAGTCAACCCTAAAGGAAATCAACTCTGACCATTCATTGGAAGGACTGATGCTGAAGCTGAAACTCCAATACTTTGGCCACATGATGTGAAGAGCTGACTCATTAGAAAAGACCCTGATGCTGGGAAAGATAGAAGGCAGGAGGAGAAGGGGATGACAGAGGACAAGATGATTCAATGGCATCACCGACTCAGTGGACATGAGTCTGAGCAAGCTCCGGGAGATGGTGAAGGCAGGGAAGCCTGGGTGCTGCAGTCCATGGGGTCACAAAGAGTCGGACATGACTGAACAGTGGTGTTTTTAATTAATTTTTAAGATTGAAGTATAGTTGATTTATAATGATTCAGGTATACAGCAAAGTGATTTAGTAACACATATATATGTATATACATTCTTTTTCAGTTTATTTTCCATTGTAGGTTATTACAAGATATTGAATCTAGCTCCTTATGCCATACAGTAAGTCCTTGTTGTTTATCGAGGAGATGTTTAGGTGCCAATAAAACAAAAAACCCACAGGGGCCTCGAGGACACTGCTCACCAGAGGCACGACCTGCGAGTTTTCAACGATGTTCTCACATTGTGATGCCAGCTCCTGGAAAGTTGCCTTTCTCAACTGGGGTGATTGCTTTGAAATTAGATGGCCAAGGATGCCTCTCCCAGATTTGCAAAGGATGATGCAAAAAGGAATGAGGGTTATATCTCGCCACAGAAAGAAAGAGGAAATAAACATCAGGAAATGTTTATTTATTTAGGGAGGAGAACTAATCTGCATTGAGCACCTAAAATATGCTGGTCCAAGGGTCACAGAATATTTTCAGAGAATCTTAAATATTAAAAGAGATTAAATTTGTGATTCAGATTTAATAACTGAGAAAACCGGGCCTCAAGAAAGAATGTAAGTGTTATAAGCTCACTCAGCTAAGAAGTGGCAGACCTGGAAATCATAATAATGATAATAATTATTATTAATTAAATTGATAATTATTATATAGTAAAATTAACCAACATAATGGAGCAACAGTTAAGATGTATTATGTGTTTCTTAGGTCCAGGTACCAGACCATACACACTCTTTTAATATTTAATCCCATTTAGTCCTGAAACAGCCTTCCAGGTCAGTACCACTATTAAGCCCATTTATCATGAGTAAATTGAGGATTAGAGAGTTTCTATAAACTGCTGGGGGACATCCCACCAGTAAGTCGCAGCACTGGAGTTTGAACCCACATCTGTCTGGCTCTGTAAACCAGGATATAAGACATATGACCCTTCTCAGCTTACAAAAACACTTCTGTGCAGGTTATCACATTTGACTATTGAGACTAATATTTTCTAGATTTAAAAAGTGAGGCCAAGAGAGGTTCTGATTTGTCCCAACTCATAGAGCTTTTAAGTGTGGGAGAGTCTGCCAGAAAACTGACCCCTGGTCACAGTACCCCAAGAGAATAGTGGGCCAATGTGTCCACTGGGAAAAGAATATTCTTCCAAAATGCTAGCTCTCTCTGCTGCAACAGGAAGCTTCTTAGGTAAACAGATCTACCCTATAGGAGATCACTGGGCACCTCAGAAAGGGAAAGGAGATGGTCATACTAAGAGAGCAGAGCTGGAAGAGCCTCTGCCATCCCAAGCCTCCTCCCCCAGACAGTGCAGCAAGGCCTGGACCTTGCCTGCACGTGGAATATTGACCTGGTGATATTGACGCACCCCCTGCAGGGTTGCCTTTCCTTATTGATAACCAATGGCAGTGCCTAAAGTTCAAACACTGCTGGGCGGCTTTCATGTTTGTAAACAGTATTGATGTGCATAAATAAGGACCCATCAGACTGCAGGATTAGACAGGATGGAGGCAGAACATTTGGGAGATTAAATCCGGAAGCAGCTAATTAAAACCAGAGCTGGGAAAGAAGCCAGAAAGAGTGCCAGGTAATGTCAGTGCCTCCGAACCTGGACACTCCAGTACCCCAACTCAGCCTCTCCCAACCTGGTGTCCAATGATGCTGCCTCCTTCTCCTCAGGATGAAACTGGTCCAAGGCTCGCTGCCCTTGGTTTTCCCCCAACAGAGCCTGTTGGGCCAGTGACCCTGCAGGAATAGCCACACTGTCTGAGAAAACTAGGTGGTCTGCCGGAGAACATAGATATCTGACGTCACCATTTTGACCCAGGATATTCCAATGAAGCCTAGAAAACAAAGGCTTAAACTTTCAATTAAAAAAATAAATAAATAAAAGATGTAGTTAACAAGAAATGTGTACACAGCAACACTTCCTCTTTGACTCCAAGAGGTCAGTTTTGAGAACAAGATTGGGTTCAGGGAGAGAGGAAGGCTCAAGGTCAGTTGTCCTCATTGCTTTTAATTTTTTTTTAAATCCATTTTCTCCCAAAACAATTAAGAAAATGGTAATAGGATCATACATATCGATAATTGCCTTAAATGTAAATGGATTAAAGGCACCAACCAAAAGACATAGGGTGGGCAGATGAAAACATGTGCATGTATGCACTTCCACTTACCACATCACTCTACTTAATCCCTCAGACTGTACATAATTATTTTATATAGTTAGGTTAATCATGTTTTCATTATGGCTTGCAATTGTAATCATCCTTTATATTTTGTATGGCTATTGATTGTGAAAACTGATAAATATCTCTTACTGTTATGATTATGTAACTATTACTTAATACCATTATATCATGATTGGTCAACAGAAAATAATTGAATTCTATATCATCAATACTACCATTTAATAGAAAAACATGTACTCACTTTTTAAAATCCAGATACATATCAGAATTATCTTGGACTTTTTTGAAAAGTACAGATGACCAGGTATTGCTTTTTTTTCTCCAAAGCTCCAGGTATGTTTCTAATGAGCAGCCATGTTTAAAAACAACTGGACTATATAATGATCTTTTACTTTTATCTAGTTTGGTTCACTTTTTCTATTTCATATGCAATGCTCCCATTTCACTTACTTTATGTTTTCCAATTTCTACTTCTCTTCTTCTTTTTTTTTTGATGTTCTTTCTTAAGCCTTTATCAAGCATAGTAGAAAAGCCTTTGTATACACATATATACATATATGATATGTATAATATATATATTTTAGAAAACTTGTGAATTTTTGCTTAGCTAAAAAAATTATGAATTTTGATTTCATTTGTTTGACTTAGTTTAAATAGAACGCTAGACTTCTAATTTTAAAAAATAGATACACAATGAGCAATGAAGATGTATTGTACAGCACAGGGAACTACAGTCAATATCTTATAATAACCTATAATGGAAAATAATCTGAAAGATAATATATGTGTGTATGTATAACTGAATCACCTTGCTGTGTACCTGAAACATTGTAAGTCAATTATACTTCAATAAAATATATATATATATTAAGGGGAAAAGGATGTTTTCTGCATTATGATGGATCAATAGCAAAAAGGTCACATTGAAATGTCCCATCTCAGAACAGCTCTGTCCAAAGTGTCACCTCACTCTTGGGCAACCTAAGTGTGTGAGGGCAAGAATCTCTTGCCAGTTGCTCAGGAGAAACACCTTAAGAGCTGTTAACAACAGGGAAGTCATTCATGTTTTTTGATGCCACACTTTCTGCTTTTCACCATCCTTAGTGAGGCTTCATTCAAAACCAATAAAAATAACAGCTAATATTTATTCAGCACTTACTGTGTGCCGGGCACTATCTTAAGCACTTTACCTACATTAGTTTGTTTAATTTTCATGACGACCCTAAGAGAGGAAGCTGAAGTATAAAGAGATGATGTTATCGCCACAATGACTTTATTTCCCCAAGCAATTTTGGAAGGGAAATAATGTTAACCCCACTTCTGAGATGAAGAACAGCAGCCTAAGGGGTAAAAGTGACTTTTCACAGTAAGAGGCAGACACCTCGCAGAGCATCGTTTTGAGTGCACCTAGATGCCTTGCTTTTGTAGAGCAGTATGTGGGGGCTATGTTTTGCCCCCAGACACCATTCACCATTATCATGGGCCAGTCACAACCCAACATGCTTCCAGAAGCATTGTATTGGATTTAAGAAAAGATAAGGTAGGATAGCCCCAATATTGGGCTGTCATGAAGAACAGTGCCATCAAATGTTGTAAAGATGTCCTAGGCTATTGTTCTGATGAGAGGAGTTTCCCATAAAACAGATTCCAAGGCTGCCTTTTTCTTAGCTGGTCCCAGCAAAGATACCCTCTGCTGGCTCTAGCGGCAGGGGATCTGCATTGTGCAAAAGCACCTAAGATTTCTGGGAGCTACAGAGGGAAAGGGGAGGGAGGGTGAGCGCATGTGAGTAAGAAGGATCATGTTCCTGGTTTTAGGTTAGCTCCAGGACTGGAATGCTTAACTCATGTGGTTTTTCAAGATTAATCATAAGTTACAACAAGCTACTTCCCCTTGGGGTATTTCATTTGCATCATTTTCTCTCCCAGAGGGTTGAAGGAAGAAAAAATATCCGCTGTGCAGCTTTGGAAATTAGCTGCTTGTCACTCACTTGCTTGGAATGGGATTTGGATCTCATGGCCTTCGCTCCAGAGCTCTGGACCAGCTCCCCATTAAGCAAGAGGCATACAGCTGGAAAAGACACTGCTGCCAAGACGCTCAGAGCGAAGAAAGCCAGTTGTGGGCAGCTCAGCTGTAACATGAGCCCCAGCTTCCGAGTGCCATCGTTTATCTGCAGGTCCCCAGGCACTTCAAAACTAGGCACTCAGCCCGCCATATACATTTGAGCTTCAGGAAGAAGGCTGCATGCCCTGTTCTACAAGGAGATGAGAGATCATGGCTGAATCATGGGGGAGAGAGCTGTAGGTGAGGTCTTCGGGGTCCTCAATTGTCCAGGTAGGATAGGTCCAGGCTGTCTGGAAACTGACCTGGCTGGGAAGTTTCAGAAGGGCAACCCAGGGTCCCGTTCTGTATTATACAAAGTGGCCAAGTGAACCCAGACTCGATGGAGTTGGTGTCATGGCACAGCATCTGGGGAGTGAAACATGTTCCCAAGGCACAGAGTCCATACCGTCTGAAGGAGGACCTCAGCCAGAATCTTGGAGTGGAGGGTCATCAGAGCCCAAGATACAAGGCTGATAATCAGAGCAGCAAATTCAGAGTGGTGGGAAAACTGGAACAGAAAACCAGGAAGGCGGACAGAAGTGTGTTCCATAGGCATGGCCAGGGCCAGACGTGGCAAGATCGGTTTAAGGCTGGGCTCCCCCACTGCAGGTCTAGGGTAGCACAGTTCCACAGAAGACCACACCTTCTGCCTAGTTAAGACTGAATATGCTGCCTGACTTCGGTGGACTGACTCACGAACAGGACTGGTGTTGGTATCTGGAGAGATGAATCCAGTCAGGTGCCTCCAGACCTCCTAAGATCCCAAGTGCCACCTCCTGGGGTGCTCACTGAGGTGTCACTGCCAAGTGATGAGATGGATCAGAAGTTTAACCAACAAAGTGGCGTTGCCAGGAAGCAAGATGCTCAACTGTGTAGCCAGAAGGAGCTCTATTTACTTCAGCAAAGCCAATCACTCTAGAAAATCATTCATTACTTTATTACTAAATGTCTCGACTTCTGATTTCCTTTGCTCAACTAGGACTTATTCCTGACTACATTTTGACCATCGACAAACCCAAAATCTTCCAGAAAATTCTTCCTTGGAAAACTATAACAGTTTTTTTTTTTTAATTTTTATTTTTTAATTGGTGGAAAAAAGTATACTGCTTTAGTCCAAAATCGGAATTATTTGATTTTGTACTCAGAGAGGGCTAATCAGGGCTAACATGAAAAAGAGAGCTGTGTGCTAAAATAGGAAGCAGGCCACTTCAATTATCTTCTAAGAAAGCAAATGTTTCATGGAGGGCAGGAGGTATAGGTCTTGTGCACAGAGGGTACAAGTATGCAATGGAAGTCACATTACTCAGCCATGAGAAGAATGAAATAATGCCCCTTGTGGCAACTAGATGGGCCTAGAGATTGTCGTACTGAATGAAAGAAGTCAGACAGAGAAAGTCAAATATCAGATGACATTGATTATATGTGGAATGTAAAAAAAAAATGACACAAATGAGCTTATTTACAAAACAAATAGAATCACAGATGAAGAAAACAACCAACCTTATGGTCGTGGGGGGAAAGGGAGAAGGGACAAATTGGGAGATTGGGATTGACATATATGCACTACTATATATAAAGTGGATAATAAGGAGCTACCGTATAGCACAGGGAACTCTACTTAATTCTCTGCAATGACCTATACAAGAAAAAAGTTATGCATGTATATGCATAACTGATTCACTTGGCTGTGTAGCAGACATTAGCACAACATTGTAAATCAACTATATTCCAATTATAAAATTTTTAAAAAGTAAAGAAATTAGCACAATATTGTAAATCAATTACACTCCAATACAAATTTTTAAAAAATATAAAATACACTTCATCAGTTCAAAGAGGCTAGGTTTGGGGGAACATACAACCCCATGATTGCTATGGCAGCCATGAAGGTTTGCTTCTTGCTCAGCTATATGTCCACTCTGAGCTCCCTGCCACTCTGCTCCATGCTGAATGCTCCAAGGGGACCCAGGCGGGTGATGAAGCAGCCTCTAGCTGGAACTTGGCCAACTTTATGGCAGAAGGAAGAGACATATGGCAGGTCACCCGGAGCTCTTAGAGCTTCTTCTTGGACAGAGCTCACATTTCACTGGCCCAGGGAAGTCACCTGGCCCAGTGTGAAGTTGAGGCAGGAATGTGTAATCCTCCTGCAGGGAGGGGCCACTGCACGAAGGGGCACTGAGTATGAGTTCAACCCACCATGGGAGCATAAGCTTCATAACATATTTCTGAGAGAACCAGCTTTATGTGACGTTGGTGGTCATTTTATTTCTCTAGCCCTCAGCCTTTTCATTGAGTAAATGGGAATTGTAACACTTCCCCTCTCTTCATTACAGGGCCATGGAGAAAATTAACCATGCGATTAAATATGAAATTGCTTGATGAATGATTCTTAAAGCACCCCAGGGACAAAGGGCATACATTTACCATAGTTGGGATGTACATTGCACTTTATGTCAACAGCAAAGACTGGTGGCCAGTGACAAACCATGTCTTTCCTCTGAGCTGTTGGAAAGGAAGGCAGCCTGGTGGGTGAGTGGGTTCAGTAAGGCAGTGCCCATAGATGTAGCCTAGATAGTTGGGAGGACTGGGGAGGGAGAGGCCATCTTGCTGGCATATTAGTCTACTCACCGTAATGGACTTTTTCCTTTAAACAACTCTCTTATCCACCTGCCTTCCTGGATGCCTGGTTAGAGAAGGTTCAAACACTGAGCCACATTAAAGAGACGTAAATGCAATAGGATGCGTGCATGCTAAGTTGCTTCAGTCATGTCCACCTCTTTGCAACCCTATGGACTGTAGCCTGCTAGGCTTCTCTGTCCATGGGATTCTCCAGGCAAGAATACTGGAGTGGGTTACCATGCCCTGTTCCAGGGGATCCTTGGGATCGAATCCAGGTCTCCTGCATTGCAGGCAGATTACAGCTGTGCCACTGGGAAAGCAAAATGCAATTGGGTTGCTATCTGCATTTTGTAGCTAAGGAAACAAGCAAGACATTCAAGGTCACACAATAAGTAAACACACAGTGTCTCCTTTAAGCACTTACATACAGTAATATTTAATCCTTGCAACAACTGTATGAGGCAGGAGCTATAACTATGCCCATATCACAGATGAGGAAATTGAGGTACAGAGAGGCTAAATAATTTGCCCACCGTCCCACAGTGACCAGTATTGGGGGAGCCCTGGGGTTGAGCATCCACAGTTGCACATTTTTCTTCCCACAATTTAACATCTCTGAAATTTGGATGTGTCTTTAATTGATTGTGTATCATAGCTGAGGAATCAGTATTTTTCTTAGAGGTATGTAAAATAATGGAGCTTCTTAAAAGTGATGACATCTTACTTAGAATCAATGTAATAAGAGACCTGATTTCTTCTTGATCCACCCCTCCCTACTTCCCTTCATCAATTTTGAGATTTAAAAGTGATCCTTCCCCCTGGATGGAGGGGAAATCAGACATAGATCCTATCATCGTTCTTTCTTCTTTCCTCCAGCCCTCTAGGTGAAAACGTAGGAGACGTTGCTGACAAAAGGTGGCCAGTTCGGCAGCAAGGCAGCACACACGTCTGTGGACTGCTCCTGAGCAAGATGGGGTATTTGGGAGAGAGGGGTGCAAAATCCAGCCAGCATTTCCAGGAGGTCAGAGCCCCAGCCAGATTCCCACATACAGCACCCGTTTGTGAGCCCCAGTGCTGAGAGCAAGTCCATTCCCTGATGTGCAGAGGCCAGGAAACCCGAGTAGGAACTCAGGGGCAACTGCAGAAGGCACGTCTAAGGCGCTGCAGTTACTGAACAAGACACGAATCTGTGTCCATTTCTTGGGGGGTAAATACAACCACATGTGGCTGAAACCCTCACATCATTTAGTCTGCGCTGACATGAATCCCCTTGGAAGAGTTAGCATTTGGTTAGGTAAACGTTTCCCCTCTCCCTCCCCTCACCTCCCTCGTTCTCCATCAATATCTTGCAGATGTTGGAACAAGCCGCTGATGGACTGCTTTCCCACATGGAATGCTGGCCTGGGGAACGATGCCGCAGCGCTTTCTGGCCGCCTGCTACCCTCGGCTACAATGGGCCTCCTACACTCTCTTACTTGCGCATCAAGCCTCTGGCTGCTTGCTGCCAAGTATTAAGTACTTGTTCCACAAACCTGGTGTAGATTATCACTTCGCCGTATAGATGTATCTAATAGAATTAAATAGTTGGCTCCTGACCAGTAACAGATGTGCTACATATAATGCAATAATAATGAGACTGAAACCACCATGTAATATCGAGGGAAGAGTGGAGGGCGACTTGCATTTCTCTAGTTTGAAAGAAAAGGAAAGCAGAGAAGATGGCCATTTATTTGCACCGAATGAGCTGTATCTCTGTGTTACAAATTCTGCAAGGAGTGCCTCTTGCAACCCTGTGCACATCCGTGAAATGAGAGGCAAATAGGGTAGGAATGGGGGTGGTTTGTGCTAGAGGAGGATTGGTCCAGCTCAATGACCCCTGCCCCTCCCCCCAACCTGGTGCTGCTGGCTTTGGGGGCTGTATTGGGATCACACTGGGACACAGTCTTGCAGGCTGCTTCAGGTGAGAGATGACCAGGGGAGACTGAGTTCAGGAGGTCAGCCATGTGGGCAGAGGAAGACAGAAGTGTAGACAAGGGAAAAAGGAAGCCAGGCTGCTTGCGGGGCAGGCCTCCCTGTGTTCCCAGATGGGGACTGCAGAGCTCTCTCCGGATGCTTGTGCAGTTCCAGAACCTTCCTCAGAATTAGCACAAGCTGGTCTCCAGAGACACCTGCTTCCCAAGAGTTCTCAACTCTGGTTCCTAGGACTGCTAAACAGGAGACCTGGGAGGGAGTATGCATACAGTGAAGGGGTAGCCAAGCTCAGCACTGGAGGTCAAAGGGCAAACACAGGGTGGAATTCCTGCTGTGGAATACAGCCATGCTGACTATGAATCCAGAGCTGCAGATTTTCTGAGTGCTTTGGTCTGTTACTCTACCTTCTTCCTATCTTCTTCAACTCCATTGCCCGCCTTTTCTTTACTCTTCAATATTAATGTCTTTGTCACTTAGTTATTGCTGAGTAACAAACAACCCCCCAAACCTAATATATGCTTTATTTATTTGTCTGTTTTTCTCACAAGTCTCTGTGTCAATTTGGTTGATCTGAGGCGACTCAGGCCTCAATCAGTTCTTGGCTGGACTTGCTCATGTGTCTGTGATCAGTGGATAGAGGGGCAGAGGACCAGCTGGTCTTGGATCGCCTTAGGTCCTCATAGCTCTTACAGTCCTCCAGCAGCCTTGCTTAGCTATATTCCTCTGCCAGTGTCAGAATTATGACAAGAGAGTTGGCAGAAATAAGCCTGCACTTTTGAACTTCCACTTGCATCCCACTGGCTTCCCACTGGACAAGCCAGTGTCACAGCAAAGCCAGAATGTGAGCAGGAAGGGACTATAAAGTTACAAGTCAAAGGGATGTCATGCAGTCATTCTACTACAGTATCTGTGACATTTATCAGAGGTTTTCAAGTACACAGATTAGAAAGAGTTAGTGAAACAGGTTAATGACATGCCCTGAAAACGCAAGTCCTATTTCAGTCCATCCAAAGACATGGTCAGAAGGCAGTCAGGCCAGTTTCTGCTGTCTATACCTGGACTTCCATCTTCTATCCTCCTACAATAGCACTTTGGGACTGCCTGCTGTCTCCCACCCCCCATTCACATACACACTCAGAGACAGACCCTGGTCCAGTTTCTGGGGCCACTTCCTGCCACAGTCCCCAACTACTATAAGGATGGGCAAGACACATAAAGTTAAGGTATGAGAGCACATCACATAGTCCCAGAAAGTTTGGGGAGAAGGAGAAGAAAAATCAAGGGGAAAAACAGACTTGATACTGAGAGGAGACCAAAGAGTAATTAATACAGGGACTCCCTCATGCCCTGGACCCAGAGGTACATTTGAGATCAACACAGGATGGTGGTAAATAGGCCCACCTTGTCAGGTGAACAAAATAAAGGGTAGCATAGTCAAGTAGTCCTAACAGCACCCAAAGGACCACGCTAGGAAAGCAAGAGGAAATCTACTTGGCACATAATAATCACTCCATGAAATTTGTAGACTGACTGGCTAGGAAACTATTCTAAGAAACCAACAGACTCTTAAAGATTTAAGAACAAGGAGAGTCATTGAAACCTATTTGTAAGAGTGAAAACAAACCAAATGTTCAACAATAGGGAATGATTAAATAATTTATGGCACATCTATATAAGTGGCATATGATGCAGTTATTTAAAATGATGTTTTAAATGAAATTTTTACAACTGAAGGAGAAATTCAACATGTAATTTGAAGTGAAAAGGCAGGTTCCAAAACGATATGCAATCTGATCCCAAGGAGGCATAAAATAAGTGTGGTTTTGACAGCGGTTTATAGGAGATTTTTGTATCTTTACACTTTTTTACATTTTCCAGGTTTTTTTGTAATTCCTGTATGTTTGTAAAAATAATTGAAGTTCTGAAAAGAACGTGGATCTTAATTTTGAAACAAGGACTGAGATGTTAACATCCTGTTGTTACATCAGGCACTCTCAGACGCTCTCACCTATGCTCCTGTATTTTCATTGGTACCACTTACCACACATTATATGTAGTTGGTGGTCCTTCTCTCTCTTCTCCAACAGAATGTAGACTCTAGGAGGAGGGGTTTTGCTTGTCTTGTTCATGGATGTGTCCCCTGCATTCACCACAGTGTTATGGACTGCAGGCCCTCAGAAAATATTTGTTGAATGAACGAGTGAGTGAATGAATGAAAACACTCAGAGGGAATTCTCTTTCCCTTCTACTGTCCCCTCTAGGATGTTCTGAAGCATCAGTACTAGGTGCACCTTGATTTATCCACAGAGAGAAGTGTTAGGAACAACTTTGATTTGCAAATACCCATTGCCTCTATGATGTCCATAGATTTCCTACTGGGCTCAGCATGGTACCAAGCACTATGGTGGACAAGAAGGCAACAGAGTAGATTACAGGACAGGGCATCCATCAGATCAAAGAAGGGAACTCTAGCACACAGCACACAGACTCAGTTACACATGGCCACTGCTTCCCATTGATATCTTCAAGAGCCAATGAAACTGCCCTTCTGCTCACATCATTTGGGAGTCAGCACCAGAAACCGCACATGTGTCCTTCCACGCCTCTTCTCGAAGCCAATGATGCCCCTGCTCTGCTCTTTTCCCCTGCGTGGACCTCTCTTGACTGCATCTCAGCCGGTTCCTTGTTTAGTGTACCAGACCAAGAAGCAACTATTCTATTAGTTACTACTAGGTAGCTATTCTAATAGTTATTCTATTCTCTTTTTAAAAAATATTTATTGATTGATTTGTTTATTTGGCTGCCCCGGGTCTTAGGTGAGGCACACAGGATCTTTGTTCTTCCTTGCTGCATGCAGGATTTTTCACTGTGGCATGTGGGATCTAGTTCCCTGACCAGGGATTTGAACCCAGGTCCCCTGCACTGGGAGCTCAGAGTCTTAGCCTCTGGACCTCCAGGGATGTCCCTAATTATTCTATTTTATTCTATTCTTCATCTCTGTCTTGTGTCACTCTTTCCCAGGAACATAAAGAGAACTTTTATTTATATTTCTTTCTCCTTGTCTCTTCTCTCTCAGTCCCAAGTTTGAGCCCTCTCTTTCCCTGTAGAGCTATCAAACACCACTAAAAAGCAAATGAGTCTTATCAGTGACAGAAAAGGAAAAAAGAAAGTGACCAGCAGAATCAGCCAAGAGAGCACATTCACGGTGTGAGGTCCTTGAAAGTGTCCAATACTCATTTCAGACACTGCTCACCATTCTTTCATTAAACCTGCCTTTCCGCACCCACCAATACTTGAGATAGAGTAAACAAATATTTTCATCTGGAGTGTTGTCTGTCCCTTTTGTTAGAAGTGAGGTTCTCTACTATTTAAAAAAAAAAAAAAAACACACTTGCATGTAGGAATTTCCCTGGATGTCCAATGGTTAAGACTCTGCGCTCCCACTGCAGAGGGGTACAGGTTCAATCCCTGGCTGGGGAACTAAAATCCCACATGCCACATGAAACAGCCGAAAAACCCCCAAAACAAATGAATAAATAAACAGGTTATTTTTTTTAACAAATCATTGTTTAAAAAAAACAAGTATATAGTGTTTCACTTTATAATAGCAATGGTTGCTGCTCACTTGAACTCTTACTGATGCCCAGATAGTGTGCTAAGGACTGAGTCTGCCTGAATTATTCAGTTACTTCAACAAACCATGAGCTCAGTTCAGTCGCGTCCAACTCTTTGCAGCCCTATGGACTACAGCATGATAGGCCTCCCTGTCCATTAGCAGCTCCTGGAGCTAGTACTATCATTATTCCTCATTTTTCCCAGATGAGGAAACTCAGAGGGAGTAAGCAACTTGCCTAATCATCCAGTTAACCTCTTAAACTGATATAGAAGAACAATTGCCGTTCACAACATTCTATGAAGAAATACACAGATGACCTTTAAATGATGCAAGGGTTAGGGACCCTGACCTTCCCCCACTCCCCATGCTATTGAAAATCCATACATAACTTTGACTGTCCCCAAACTTAATTACTAATAGCCTATTGTTGACCTGAAGACTTCCAACAATATAAACAGTCAATTCACACATATTTTGTATATCTACATAGATTTTATGTATTCCTGAAATATCTAGCTTTCTCTTAATTTTTTTCAATAGTCCTAGGCTACATGGTTTATCTGTGAATTTTTTCAAATTGTCACAAGTCTCCAAAATTTTTTCCAATACGTTAATTGAAAAAAATCCACATATAAGTGAACCCACACAGTTCAAACCTGTGTTGTTCAAGGGTCAGCTGTATTCCCACTCCAAAGGACCAACACACACACTCTCTCTCTCCTCGGGAACACAATCTGCTTCTTCTTAGTGGAGAGAAGAGTCAACAGGTGTGACACTTTTGTTCCTGTGAAAGATTCAAGTAAGAGTGGCTTCTGGTAATAGATCAGTAATCTGCCTCTGGACTAACCAGAGGGCTTGGTCCACAGTGATTGGTCCACAGGGTGAATTTGTAACTTAAGCTGGACCAATCAGGTCCTTCCCTAGGATTTAAAAAAAAAGAACAAAAAACGGAAATTGGAAACAACCTCCTCTACGTCCTATCTCTTCAGGGACAGGCTGTGAATCCGGGGTTGCTGAAGGCTGAAGAAGAAAGAGGTAACAACCTATTGAAAAAGAGACGAAGGCCACGCAGAGGGTAGCAGAAACTAGCAGTGATGGAGGGGAGTGTGATGGTGAGACTGAACTCACTTGTCCCCAAGCTTCTCTTTCCATTTTTTGAGCTGTTGCCTTCTTTATAATTCTTTATAATTCCTATAATTCAGGAAACTGAACTAGGGAGACCGAAGATACTTGTTCAAGGTTAAGATTAAGCTCATGGAAGAGCCCAAAGCACAAGTCCCTGACCCCCTCAGAAGAGCACTCCTAAAGACCCTCAAATGGCCTGGGCGAGGGAGGGTAGGAACCAACCGAGAAGGGAGAAGCGGAGACGCTTCATGCTTCTGTGAATGCCCACGGCTCAGTCAGCTATGCTAAGCCCACGCCCCAGCTCCACACCTGCTGCCTGGATGGCTCCGCCGCAACCCAGCGGATGCCTCATTAAGGGGATCCACCTGTGGGCACTTTATTTAATTATCGCAATTGGAACAGAGTCAAGTTACTGGAGTTAATGTCCTTCCGCTTTCTGAGAGCTAATTATCACCTGTAGCTTGGCCCCAGGCATGTACAGAAGGGGTCACCCACAGCACTGAAATTGTGTTGCATGAGTTGAGAGCGTTGCCTCTCATTTTGGTAGGAAAGTTGAGTTAAACATGACAGGGGGTCAGGAAGCATCTGGTCCAGTGCCTGCCTCCAGATATTAGAGCCTTGTGCCCTGGGTCGTCCATTTCCATCACCAGCTTGGGCATAAAGAAGGGTCCAGAATCCTGGGGACTGAAAACAACTAAAACTGTCTCTTATGGAGCACTTACTGTGTGCCAAGCCCTCCTCAGCTACAATCACAGGTTCTCGCAACAGCTGTGAGGGTATTTTTACCTGCCGTTCTGCCTCGAAGGCTCCTGTTGGCTCAGAGAGATTAAGTGACTTACCTGGAATTTCACAGGTAGGCGAATGAGCTAAGATGCAAACTTCAGTCTGGTTAACGCTGGAACCAAACCTTTCCCTTGCCGCCTCTGTCTCAGGGAGCGTAATTGATTACCTACTGCGTGCCAAACACTGAGATCAGTTTGGAAAATAGATATATTTACTTTTTGTATATCCCTTGACTTATTTTGTATTAAAATAATTATACTTTCTGATACCATACTAGCAAGGTGCCTCAGTTTCTTCCATCTTTAAATTGTAGGATCTTCCACATACCACCTGCCCCCTATCTTGAACCATGGAGCATGAAATGTATCTTATCTCCCTTGTTTCACGGGGTTGCCAGGACCTCAAGTCAAGTAACACATGGTGAAAACTCTGTTTATTAACGCACAGCTTTGTTTGTTGTAGGTAGCATTATTATTGGATGGAATCCTAGATTGACTTTACTCCTCCAGGAGTCAGAAGACTGAATGTAACATAATTCACAAGCAAGAGGTCTCCGCTTATAAAATAGGTCCCAGAAATGGGAATGAGGCACCTGCTTAGAAATTCTATTTTCTGCCTCACACAGATCCAATGGTAAGCAGAAGGAGTTCCTCTGGACCTTGAAAGTGACCTGATGGCTAATAAATAATAAACAAAAATCATAATTTACTTACAGACTTTCTGGAACTGGAATTTAAGATGATTTCCTCCTGTCTTTGCCTAGATCCTTCCAGGGGGATATTGCTGTCTTGTTAAACAACAGTAGCATGCATCATTATTACTCTTCTTCATTGTCACATATCAGAATGCTATTTTGAGGAGGTGCAGGCAAGAAATAGGATTGCCTTCACTAGACCTTACAGAGACAGAGCTAAAGACACCAGTGCCTGCTTTTCTGGAAAAAAAAATAAACCACCAACTCTTGCCATTAACACCCAAGGAGGTTACTCAGAGTTGGAGTCTAACTCCCGTACCTAAGATGAACAACTTGTCCCAGTTTGTCTGAAACTTTCCTGGTTTTAGCACCGTAAGTCCTGCAATCCTGGGCACCCTGGAATAGTCAGTTAGTCTATCCACACTTTTCCTCTCTGGGGCAGACAGCACAGTGGGGCTGAGTCAGCTCTGGTACTCAACGAGTGGCTCATCTCTTCTCTCTCAGATGGGCAACGTGTTTACTTCTCTGAGGCCTTAGTTTCTCCATCTATAAATGGGGAGAACAGCAAACTTGCCTCACAGATCATTGTGAGGAGAAAACAGGTCTGGAAGGTTCTCCATACAGAACAGGCATGTGTACATGCTCAGTCACTCAGTCAAGTCTGATTTTTTGTGACCCTATGGACTGCAGCTCCAGGCTCCTCTGTCCGTGGGATTCTCCAGGCAAGAATACTAGAGTGGGTTGCCATGCCCTCCTCCAGGGGATCTTCCCAACCCAGGGATCGAACCCATGTCTGCCTGCATCTCCTGCATTGCAGGCAGATTCTTTACCTACTGAGCCACTGGGAAGCTCACAGAACAGGCACAAGGAGCCAAATATTCTTCCATTAATGTCATTGCCTGGCGCTGGCCATAGGAGCTTACACTCAAGTTGAGGAGATGACAAAGATCTTCCAAGATAGTTTTGTCTCTTCTTCCTCTTCCTTTTGCATCTCTCTTCCTGGTTTTACCGCCTTCATGACTCCTGGCTTCCCAGCCCTGCCCCACTGTTTCTTGTTCCCTCATCCAAGGATGCACAATGCCGTCGCTTTTCACAGTGCATTATTCATTTCTTGGCAGGGAATGCTGTGTTCATAAGAATTAACATTTGGGTTTTATTTACTAGCTTATAAAGTGCCAGAATTGCATGGGGGATTCAGTTGCACAAACTCTCTTGATGGGAAATCAATGACAAATTGAGAAGAAGGGGGCTTGAGGATCAAACAGCAAACCCTTCACAATCCTTGTTTGAAAACTCAGTCCTGGCTGATTTATTGCCGCCGATCCCAAAGTGGTAGAGGGGAGGGACCAGGTCTCTCTCCGGAGTCCCCTCGTTGACCACCAAATTGAACAATTAGACCCGTTCCCAGTCTTACATGAGATTAGTCACAGGATATTTCATTTTAAATCCAATGGAATGTTTTCCCAAATCAGACAAGACTCTTTCAATGTTTATGGCTGTTTTGTTGGAATTCTCTTCGGCTCCAGGAGGGATTTGAAAATTAAATACATTTCCTTTTGGTGACCTGGGGCCAAGCTGGAGGGAGATGAGGCCCCAGGCTTGGGCCAGCAGGAACTTGTCAGGCTGGTTCCAAGAAGTCGCTCCCACTGGCCAGACTTGTCGAGCACCTGCAGCCCAGCACAGGGCCCCACCAGGCACCTCATTCCTGCAGGCCTCCTCCCATCACCCGGCCCGCTGGTGCACCATGGGAAACTGGAAACACAACACAAATGTTTTGCAAAATTAAAAAGGTGGGGTGAGCTCAAGCCATTTGGCAGAGAACATGGAAAGCTCACATGAGGCTTCTTTTCACATTCAGAACTTTCTTTTTGCCTGTGTGGTAGGTCAAAATACAGAATTCTTATCAAAGTTACTGTGCTTAGAGGTTGCAGAATTCATCCAATATGGTAGGTGGCTATTTCACTGGTTTTTAACACAGATGAAGAGTTGAAAAGAGAGAGAGTCCTAGAGAAATGATGGTGAGATGAGATGAGGAAAAGAGAGCCTGAGAAACATGGGTGTTTACTTAAAACTAATACTCTCTTCTCCAAACCTTACAATGGCTTCCCTGGAGACTGATGAAATCCTAGAGGTGTGTTTTTCCCATTTTATAGTTTCAAGTGAACTCAATTTTAATTGATTATTTCTGCCTCTTCTTTTATATAATTTTTATCTATGGATAGTAGGAACACCTCAAAGGAGAAACAATTCAGTCAGGGGCACAGACTCTGAAGCCAAACAACTCCTTGAATTTGAGTCTAACTTCAGCCACTTATTAGTTGTGCATCTCTGGACAAGTGCCCTAATGTCTCTGTACCTCAGTTTCCTCAACCACAAAAGGTATGCCATGGTAGAACCAAATTCAAAGGGTTTTTTTGAGAAGCACAAATAAAGTCTGTAAACTGTTGAGAAGTGACCCTGGTCCATAGCAAGCTCTTGCTATTATCAGATCTGACTATTCAGAAGGTTGACATTACCAAAATTTGTGCTTCCAACAGGTCTCCAATTGTACAGGCTGTCAGATGAGCAGAGATTGGGCTGAGTATGTTTCCCCTGAGAAAGACCAAAACCATGATGAAGCCAAGTGGAAGTACAATCATTTAAATAAATTCCTGGTTCTGTTTTAGCAAGTGTCTCCATTAGGACTCATTAGGCCACAAATAATAGAAAACTCTATTCAAACAAGCCTAGTAGCTCAGATGGTAAAGCAATCGCCTACAATGCAGGAGACCTGCATTCAATCCCTGGATCAGGAAGATTCCCTGGAAAAGGAACTGACAACTCACTGCAGTATTCTTGCCTGGAGAATCCCATGGATAGAGGAGCCTGGCGGGCTACAGTCCATGGTGTCGCAAAGAGTCGGACACGACTGAGCAACTAACACACAACCACAAAGGCATGTATTACACTTCAAGTGCAGGAAGTTGAGAGGTAGCTGGGCTTCCATGTTGGTTCTGGCCCATCAACTGGATCATCAAGGACCTCTGTTCTTTCTGTCTTTCCATCTGGAAACCATGAGGTTGTTGTATCCTAAGTCAGACTTCCCTCATGATTGTAATACGTCTGGCAATGGACATCAGGTGAAGTGTTTTTCTGTCATGTTCATCAGGATATAACAGTAGGGAGACACTGTGCAAGCCCTCCCATCCACTTCTTCTCATATTGTATTGTCTTCAGTTGTTGCATGCTCAAAGTCATTGTCTAGAAGGATAGAATTAGCCCCAGAACTGTGGTCAAATCACAAACAGCACTGCCATTACTTAATTAGGACAGGAGCAGACAGACACTGGGGAGTCAGTCTCATTGTTCACCATTCTGCAATTTAGGTGCTCCCACATTAGATGGTAATTCATGTTCAAGGTTGCATGAGTTTCCAGGAGTTCCAGAAAATTCTATGAGGTCATTTAATTTCATAGAACTCTGCATGATGGGACTTCTAGGAACAGAGTTCTGAAGATGAGATTTTTAAAGATATGTCCTGGTGAGCACCAGGTCTGCTGTGTGTCCTCTCTACACATAAGCCCTCAGCTTTGACCTAAATGTTGTCTGTGATTAGACAGAATATTTCAGCACCCTCCCGCGGGGCTTCCTCTGCGATGACCAGTGGGAACAGGGATTACTTCTGCCTCATTCATCATTGTATCCATACTGCCTGGCCAATAGTAAAAATCGATGTTTATTGAATGCATGCATCTTCCCTTCTCCAAGTCCTTTTTATTAACTTGTGCTCAGGCTCTGTTCCTCTTGCTCTAAATGTTCTGTCTCCTTCTCTCAACTCCTTTAAAGGCCTCAGTTGCCTGGAAATGACCCCTTCCTCTAGGAGTAATAATAGCTCAATTCGTTTATTGAGCACTGACTATATGTCCTGCCCAGTGCTAAGTGCTTCACAGATATTACCTCATTGAATGTTTACAAAATTTTATAAGGTGAGTTTACAGGTGAATAAAATGTCTTACCAATGGTGATTAATCTGTAAATAGACACAGAAGAGAGATTCAAGCCCCCAGGGGCACCGAAGTCTGACATCCTAACTACTCTCTGGATGTCCTTCCAGGCTTCTGAAGTCCACAGGACTCTCTCCCTAGGGGTGCTCTCTTGGCCTGTGCTCCCCTGTCGTCTACGAATGTCCGTGTATCCGTCTCACCTCCTCCATGCCATGTAGTGCTCTGAAGGCTGGAAGGGTTGCATTTTTATACTGCAGGGTCCCCTGCACTCAGCAGAGATCCCTGTCTTGAGCAGATGTCATTTGACTTGAACTGCATCCAGGACCTCTGGATGGCCCCACTGCAGCCCACGTGTGGAGGTTGCCGGGGCTCCCCTGGCCCAGCCTGTGTGTATTCTATGTCTTGCCCAAGCCAGCTTAAAGCAGGCCACTGCTTCAGACAATCACTCGAGCATGGAGCCCAGTGTCCATCTGACTAGAGATGAGGTCAGCCACGGGGCCCCAGGCTGACTGGCGTGGCTCGGTTCTCTTCAACACAAGCAAGCTCGAGGACCCTGACCCTGTGGCTCTGTTGTTTCTCTGCCTCATGCTGTCCATTAAAGTATTTGTCTTTGTAAACACAGCTCTTCCAGGCCAGGGAGGAGCCCCCAGGCTTTCAGAGAGCGCCAGGGCGCTGTACTCTTCCTCCTCCATTAAAAGAACCGTGAAAACTTTTGACCTCCAGTTGGAGGCACCAGAATGGAACAATTTATAACTCCTTATTATAGGTTGTGTCTCACATGGCATGCTTTAAGAGCTTTCAGCTGGGCCACACATATACACACAATCTGCTTCACACAGCCCTGACCACTTGTCCCCAGAACCCAGCCAAATTTGGGGCAAGTGTGTGGCCACTGGTTTACTGGGCCAGCCATTGGACAAGCTAGCAATGGACTGGCTGAGTCTTCTGGAAACCAAAAGCAATTGCTGACATCTGGATGCCATGTAAAGTGCTGGGTCATTCCACAGTCATGGGAGAGAAAAGCTGATAGTGAGGGCAAGGGCAGACAGAAAGTCTACTCCCTTCTTGCTGGTCCCAAGGATTCAGAAGGCTGAATGGAATCCCTCTGCCACCAAAGCAGAATTCCTAACAAGTGAATCAGGTTCTACCACTGAGGTTGTGAAGTTTCATCTGGCTCTACCTGGTAGATCTCTAAGCTACTTGTTGCCATCTTCTCTGCTTATTGCTCTTTCTGATATCACCTTCTCTCCTTTCCCCCTATTATTATGTGAGGAGTAAGACCAAGGGAGCAACACCGTATTCTCTTCTTGGCTCAGCACCCAGTTCTTCACTTCTTATGCTAAGTCTCCAGGCTGCAGGGAAACAAACGGTCTTCTCAGGGGGCACTAGTGGTAAAGACTCTGCCTGCCAAAGCAGGAGATACAAGAGATGCAGATTCTATCCCTGGGTCAGGAAGATCCCCTGGAATGGAAAATGGCACCCCACTCCAGTAAAATTCCATGGGCAGAAGAGCTTGACAGGCTACATTTCATGGGGCTGCAAAGAGTCGGACATGACTGAAGACAGCACAGCAGAGGGAAACAAATAGATTGGGAGACTCAGGTCACAAAGGACAGAATTTCCTAGAGGTCAGGGAAGCACCCTGTGTAATCTTTGTGTGAGCGAAAAAGGCAGCAGAATGTTTTATCTCACCCCTTACGCTCAATACAAACCAGGTTGGGAAGATAGAAAGATTTAGTTGATGAAAAAACACAAAAGAAAATGGTTTGAATAAATCCAAGCTGCTGAGCCATCATAATAAATGTGAGTGGATCAAAGTTATCATATTAAAAGATAAAGACTTTCAGACTGGATTAAAAAAAAAAAAACCCCAAACTGACTTTCTGGTACTGAGGAACAATATCTAAAATAAAATGACACAAGAAGGATAAAAATTAAGGGGTGATAAAACAGGCTCCCAAAACAGTGGGGAGGTGCAAGTGGAAAATGGAGAGAGTGGCTACCAGACCTGTCCTCAGTCTCCAAGAAGCAATATATTTCTAAAAAAAAAAAAAAAAAAAAAGAAAAATGTTGTTTGGTTATATCCTCAGAACGACCTTGAAGGAAAGCATTTAGGGAAAACATGTCTCACTGGGATCTCCAGGGTAGATTTCATGTTAAAGCTTCTCCATTCATGCCCCAATTCTTCCCATTTTAGAAGCTGAGAGAAGCACAGAAGTCTCTTGGATGGGCTAGTCCATCAGTCTCTTTTCTGTTTCCAAACAAAGGTGATGATGTTAAATTAAAAACAAGTTCAGAAGTGTCCTCATGCTTCTTCTCAGTACCACCCTGGGAAAATGGCTTCCAGCTGGCCAACTGGGTAATTTTCCAGGCAAAAAGATCACATACGGACCACAGAGCCAATTTTGTGAGCAGGCCAACTGGGCCATCCATTTAAGCAACCAAGTGAAATCAGCACAAAGGAAGATGGTGATGACTGGACAAAGGAGCCAATGCGCCAATGTGTATATAAGCGAATATTCCATAGATGGATCTCAAGAGTTTGGAAAATCCTTCCTATTGTAAGAGGACTTTGAATCTGTGAGCTCCCCTACACCAACCCGTTTGCCTAGGAACAGATTTCTTAGCTTCCAGCACATTTCCAAATGGATTGCTGGCCTCAAAATGTTTTAGAACCATTGAATGGTATAATAATTTCAAAGCTGCAATGGCAGTCAGTGGCCTGCAAGGACCCCCATGTCAAGGCTTGGGGTACTACTGCAGTTCACAGGGCAGAGAACTAAGCATAGAACTCAGCCCTCGATCAGCAAAGGTAAAGAAGAGCTATGCTAATTGAGTTTGAGGAGGGAAGGTGCTTATGTGGGTCTCACAGTGAACCAAGAGTGGAAGTGGTTCCCTGCCCCATCACCCCATAGCCCATTCATATGGGAAAGCATTTTCTAGAGTGCTCACAAATTTCACCTTGAAAAACTGGGCTCATTGGCAGAATAAATTTGGGAAATGCTAGATAGAGGATAGATAAATCTTCTCCAATGAAGATTCACAGTGCATATTTTTATGATAAAGGCTCTGACAAATCCTGCAATAATTTAAGCTAACCTAGCCTTTAAGTTAAGTTAACCTAGTGTTTCCAAAAGTTATTTAAGCAGACTTCTCTGTTCCCTGGAATGTCTCTTACATGCCAGTTAACTATAGTTCCACCACACGTACTTTGGGGGAAGCAAAGAAAGTCAAAGTCTAAAGTACTTCTTGGCACTCAAGGCCTACCTTCTGGCTCTCCTTCCCATTTTCAGTCAAATATGGTGCCCAGGCTAACCCCATCACACCTTGCCCTTTCCTGCTTCTTGCTTCCATGCACATGATGTTATTCTCTCCCTTTAGACTCTTCCCTGTCCTCCTGATGATCTAAGTCACATCCATGGTTAGCACTAGCCACCATCCCTCCTTTCTTCCACAAAGATTTTCCAACAAAGAGCAGAAGCATAATAAAATTATCCTGGGGTAGGAGGGATACAGAGGGAGGTAATCCTCTGTGGTCATCGCCTACCATGTCCCAGGCCCTCTTGGACAGACTGTGTTCTCAAATATGGACATTGAACTTTCACTTTCTTTCAACAGGGCTCCTGCTGCCTGGTTATCTCCATGCATTTCCAGACTGAAGGTCGTAGGATGATAAGAAAGAGAAAAAGCAAGGGATGAGTATCAAGCAAAGGAACAAGACATAGTTGATACAAGCATAAGTTCTCTTGATAGGGATTTGTTTTCACCTCTGCTCCTGCCATTCGTACCAGCTCCTGTGATAAATCCACAGTCTGAAGTATGTGCCTTATAAAGCCTGGGCCAAAGGGCAGGCAGGCTTTGGTGACAGGTTGAACTCCAGTGAACATCAAAGAGTCAATAAAAGGGACACTGGGCATTAAGTAAGTTACCAGCTCCCCTAAAAATTCCGTAGACTCCCAGCCAAACTTGAAATGAGTCCTGAGTACAGCAGAGAGATCTGTGGTTGGTCAGGCCTCCAAGTTCAGAGGGCTTCCCTTGTGACTCAGCTGGTAAAGAATCCAGCTGCAATATGAGTCTTTTCTGGCAGACATCATAGCCCCCTCTTCTTCCATGATTCCTTCTCCCAAGGAACAAGATTTTGTTCCTTAGTCTTAGGATTAAGATGTGGGCACTAACCACCCTTGGGTCTGTAGGAGCTCCTTGTCTTGAGAGGACCCAGAGTGGCAGAAACTGGTCCTCAAGGCAAGCATGGCAACAGAAGACAAGAAGAGTGATAACATCCCGCCTCTACCACTTGTGGGCTGGGCAGCCTTAGGCAGGTTATTTAGTCTCTCTGTGCCTTAGCTGTTTCGTCTGTGAAATGAGGAGAATACTCACATCATAGGCCTATTGTAAGGGCTGGATGAATGTAAAACCCCTTAAAATATACCTGACTCATACAGCTGCTTATGAGTAGCAATTGTCTTTATCGTTATCATCATTATTACTCTAGAATACACTGGACTGGGAGTCGGTAAGCCTGAGTTTTAGGCCCAGGACTGCAATTAATGTTCATTCTGGTCTTGAAACACTGTGGACCTCAGTTTTGCCATTTGTATAATGGGAGTTCTATACTTCCTTCGGAAAGTGTCATAAGGCTTAAATGAGATAAGTATTAAAGTACTTTGGACAATAAACACCTCTGAGTTATAAGGCGCCATCAGGAAGAAGCAGGCAACCACCACATGCATCTTGGGTCCCTAGCTTGTCTATACTCATCTAGAGCATCACAGGCGACTTGCCTCTCTCCCAACTCTTCCTTCTTGCTGAGATTCTGGACTCAGATTGCTTACACAGAAGTGTCTGATGTGATGGCCAGGATTTCCTCTGCTGTGGCCCCAACCTTTTAGGATCCTCAGGAGATTTAAGAGATGATGAAGAACATTCTATCTTCCAGAATCTCAGAAGACTTCCTTAACTTCATTTATTTCACATTGTCTGGCTGGAAACCAAGCTCTTTAAAATAATTCCAAAACTGGACCTTCTGAGCAAGACTTGCACAAGAAGGCAAAAAAATGCTCCCTGTGACATGATTTTCTGCCGGAAGGACTGATACTGAAGCTGAAGCTCCAATACTTTGGCCACTTGATGCAAAGAGCTGACTCATCTGAAAAGACCCTGATGTCGGGAAAGATTGAGGACAGGAGAAGGGGGCGACAGAGGATGAGATGGCTGGATGGCATCACCGACTCAATGGACATGAGTTTGAGCAAAGTGAAGAGATAGTGAAGGACAGGGAGGTCTGGCATGCTGCAGTCCAGGGGATCAAAAGAGTCAAACAAAACAGCAACTGAATAAAAACAAATGACATGATTCATTACTTTTATCACTATTACTGTTATGCTTATTATTATACTTATGACTATGTTTCTGATCATGACAGCAACTCTATGAACTATGAACTATGCTGAGAGCAGAGCAGACACTTACACATCCATTCCTCACAACAGCCTGATGAGAGAGGTACTGGCATTACCCCATTTTACAGACGAGAAATCTGAAGCTCAGCCTGCTCCTGGTCCCATAACAACACACATCTCCAGGTCGGGGAGAAGGGACCGTGGTCAGGAAAGAAGAAGGCAGCCTCCTCTGACGCTGTCATCCTCCTCTGACTCTGTCATCCTCCTCTAGAAGGCTCTTTCCCTTGGAGAGTGTCTTCTGTCTTCTCCTGGCAGGTCCTTAGCATCTGGATCTGAAGCCTATGAGCCTGGCAGGATTTGGGCTGAACAGGACATCTTGGTGTCATCGTGTCTCTTGGGTCCTTCGTCTCAGGTCTAGCATCACCCAAATTACATTGCTTTTCATGATTTTTTTAAGAACAGGGTGCTGAGTTAATCATACTCTTCAGCTCATGGTCTGTTATCATCATTGATAGGTTGACTCATTCATTCGTTTACTTTATTTCTTTCTTTTGATCCTCATTTTCCATTTCTATTCCTCTCCTCCCATAGGCACTTCTAATGTGCTTAATGTGATCTTTTTATTTTACATATATTGCTACTTTATGAGCATCGACTTTTGATTTAGGTAAATCATAGTGTCTTATCTATCTCATTCTATTTCTCTTTTTTTAAAACTCAGGATCAGGTTTTTAAGCTTCAACCATGTTGGTGAATGTACACCTATGCTGAGTCCACTTATTTGAACAGTCTGGTAGTTTTCCAAGGGAAGGGTGAAGGCAAATAAGACAAAGGGCATGTGGGTTGTTTCATCAATTAGTCCATGTAGGAGTCTGAGAAGATATAGCGGAAAGTTGCACCAAGTGAAATAGCTCTGGGCTATCTCCCTGACTAGAAGTCAGAATGGACACCCACAGACAGCACCTTCAGTGAAGCCAATGAGGAGTGGAGAAAGTAAAAAAACAAGGAGTAGAGATCAAGCACATTGGACCCTGACCTAGTCACTTCGATAAACCCACATCTTCTAGAATGTCTGTGGTGCCCAGCCTCAAGCAAACCTTCCCAGCTGGCAATGTTGGCCTTGTTAGGAGTGTATGCGTGGCTCTATGGCTGACACCCTCCTCTCTATGAGCCATAGAGGAGTCTGTCATGCGTCCTGAGCAAAGAAAGTTAGCCTGAGGGGCTGCCAAGTCCTCAGATGCAACCTGCCTTTTGGTAGCTCTTCCTGCCGTCTCTGCTTCAACACAGAACCAAAGGAATGGGCTGACTTTTGAATAAATCAAAACCAGTTCCATTCTTTAAAACTGAAATTTCACAGGTCATCAGCCTACCCCATAGCCCACTGCCCTTGGAGAGGATAGAGAAATAATTGGAATCATATGAGTCAGTTTGATTAGAAAAGCGAATGTGGTTTAGAGGGAAGGCCCGGATTGCCTGCCCTTGGTGACCAACTTGACCTCACCTTCCATGGCCCTAAACTCCTTAGAAATAAAACTGCCTACTTGCCCAGAGATGTGATCCCATTTAAGAGGCAAGAGGTCACCTACTTCCCCAGAGGCCAAGACCATTCACCGGCAGAGCAGTCAGTTGAAAAGTCAAACATTCAGCCACACAAGCCAACAGGGTGTTTCCAAACCTTTGGCCCACAGCTGCCCCTCCCCATCTCCCCCACTCTCACCCTCACCCCATAGACTTGACCAGTTGTTTGGGTAGGCTGTAACTATACCACTGTAGATGACACAATTTCATCAATGACCCCATGGATCAGAGTTTGTTATGAAAAATATTTCATGATTACAAAGTAGCTCCAGAAAGGATGATACAGGAAAAAATGGGAGGGAGTATGCAAGGGGTTTCTTGGGATGCCTTTCTGAGCATTTTCTGGGCGATCAGATGCATGGCTCTTAATTTAGCACAACTGTGTCAAATCGTAAAGTCTGACAGGACTCAGCAGCTGAACAACAACAACAACAAAGGGTCAGATTAGGTCTGGGTGGTGGGAGCAATTAGTTTGCTAAGTCCCACTTCACAGCAAATCAAGGAGTTAAAGCAAACTTCTCACAACCCATCTTAGGTCCCATCTTCTCTTCTTGGTCATCCTCAGCTAACATGCAAAGAAATACTTACCAGCAGTTAGTGATGGAACATGGCTCTCCTCTAATGGTGTGTACACCCAGAAACTTTGCCGATCACTTTGCCGACAAAGGTCCGTATAGTCAAAGCTATGGTTTTTCCATTAGTCATGTATGAATGTGAGAGTTGGACTATAAAGAAAGCTGAGCACTGAAGAATTGATACTTTCAAACTGCAGTGCTGGAGAAGACTTTTGAGAATTCCTTAGACAGCAAAGAGATCAAACCAGTCAATCCTAAAGAAATCAACCCTGAATAATCATTGGAAGGACTGATGCTGAAGCTGAAGTTCCAATACTATGGCCACTTGATGGGAAGAGCTGACTCATTGGAAAAGACCCTGATGCTGGGAAAGATTGAGGACAAGAAGAGAAGAGGGTGACAGAGGATGAGATGGTTGGACGGCATCACCAACTCAGTGGACATGAGTTTATGCGAACTCTGGGAGATAGTGAAGGACAGGAAAGTCTGGCATGCTGCAGTCTGTGGGATCACAGAGACAGACACAACTTAGTGACTGAATAACAACAACCCAGAAATTTTAGAAACTATGTTTGAAAGTTGAGTGACCCTTTAACTTGAGTGGCCTCTTCTAAATTCTAAGACACTCTCCTCTCCTGAAATCTAGCCAGTCACAATCCCAGCACCCCACCCACCTAGTCACCCCACTCCCTCTAAACCTAGAAACATGTCAGGGTTTGACTGGCAATCTTACTTCACTGCCAAGAAAAGATTTTCCCATGAGGCTTTACATCTGGTCACAAAAAACAGCTTCCCTTCAAAGCAAAGAAATCAAGACAAGCGTTTCCTATGAGCACTTCGTAAACCTAAAATCTCCCAGTTCCAAAATTTAGAGTGGGAAATTGCCTCTAGCTGCCTGAGCTTTCCTGATAACCTGCTTTGACCCCATAAGCCAATCCCACAGCCATATTGAATGCAGACCAGCAATGACCGGTAACAACTCAGACCATAACAGCCATGTCAAGAGTAGCTTAAGCCATATGTGCATGCAAAATAGAGCTAGCAAATGCTTAGAGTTTTTTTTTTTTAATACCTCTTGTTAAGCATGTTTTTTTCCAAGACCTCCAGCTATCTATTGCTCTTTTTTTAGGCTTAGTGAGGTGAACTATCTTTCCCTTGTAGACCTCCCCTGCAAATTGCTTTTCAATAATCCCAACACAACCTGCTGGCAGCCGTATTCTACATAACAATGCAGCTCGCAAATGCATCACCTGCAATTATAACACTAGCTTTGATGTAAGACCAATTTAAAGATAGAGAATCTGGGTCTAATTAAGGCAGCTCAAGCTCAGACTGATAAGGGCCACCTTCATTACAGCTCAAGTGAGCTGAAAGCAGTCCCAAAGACTCAGGAATCACTTGGGAATATTTGCCCAGCATTTCAAAAGCACATTATATTGTGAAACAAGATTCTCGTCTCTCCATTTCCTTCTCTGGACTCATTAGCAGAGTTTTTTGTCTATAAATATAAAGGACTGTGCTCAGCTGTGTCTGATTCTTTGCAACCCCATGGACTAGAGCCCGTCAGGATCCTCTGTCCATGGAGTTTTCCAGGCAAGAATACTGGAGTGGGTTGCCATTTCCTACTTCAGGGGATCTTCTGGACCTAGGGATCGAACCCTGTGTCTCTTGCATCTCCCGCATTGACAGGCAGATTCTTTACAATTGCACCACCTGGGGAGCCTCGCCCTCTGCAAAAAAATTTCTCAGCATTTGAAAGAGAATGACAAAGGGTGGTCCTGAATTGAAAACTGTTTACCCTAGGTCAATCCAATGTCAGTTCAGTTCAGTCGCTCAGTCATGTTCAACTCTGTGACCCCATGAACTGCAGCACGCCAGGCCTCCCTGTCCATCACCAACTCGTGGAGTTTACTCAAACTCATGTCCATTGAGTCAGTGATGCCATCCAAACCATCCTCTGTCATCCCCTTCTCCTCCCGCCTTCAATCTTTCCCAGCATCAGGGTCTTTTCAAATGTGTCAGCTCTTCGCATCAGGTGGCCAAAGTATTGGAGTTTCAGCTTCAACCTCAGTCCTTCCAATGAACACCCAGGACTGATATTCTTTAGGATAGACTGGTTGGATCTCCTTGCAGTCCAAGGGACTCTCAGTCTTGCAGTCTCCAAGGAACTTAAAATCCTCCTGTTGCTTTAGAATAAAATCCCAGGTCCTATCTCCACCCACAAGGCCCTGCAGGGCTTGGGTCCCACCTGCAGGTCCATCCTCATCTTGTTGCCTGCTCTCCTTGGCTCAGAGATTCAGCCCACAGTCCTTATGACTGTTCTTGGACCCTAAGGAACTATTTCTGCCTCTCGGGGTTGGTGTTTGCTGTTCCCTCTGCCTGAGATCTTACTCTCTCTGCTCTTTGCATGGGTGGCCTTTTTGCATCGTCTCAGGCCCAGTGTCACCTCCTGGGACAGATCTCCCTTAACTGTTTGGTTTCTTCCTGTTTCATTCCTTTAGGCCATCTTTTCATTCACAATTGAAGTTTTGAATAATTTCTCTCTTTGCATGGCAAGTTCCCTGGTACCAAGTATAACACAAGTAGGCACTCAATTTAAAAACAATAATAAAACGAATAAGTTGACAAAAGACCAATAGCCATGAGTTAATGGACTGATACAGTATTCAAAGCTACTGTTTTGAAATCAACCCTCAATATTCATTGGAAGGACTGATGCTGACGCTGAAGCCCCAGTACTCTGGCTACCACCTGATGCAAAGAGCCAACTCATTGGAAAAGACCCTGATGCTGGGAAAGATTGAAGGCCAAAGGAGAAGAAGGTGGCAGATGATGAGATGGTTGGACAGCATCACCGATTCAATAGACATGAATTTGAGCAAACTCTGAGAGACAGTGAAGGACAGGGAAGCCTGACGTGCTGTAGTCCTGGGGTCTGAGTCTGACAAAGAGTCTGACATGACTGAGAGATTGAACAACAACTACACTGTTCCCCTAGCTGCACAGATCAGAGTGTGAAAGGAGGTGGCCCATGCCTCTTGCCCTGTTAAAACTCCCTCTGCAGGGTTATAAATGAGTGTCCCCAGCCTCTGCTAGAACAACTCAGGTGACATTAGTCTTGTTGGCCATGGGAGCCCATTTTCCACAAAGCTGTTTTGAATCTCCATGAAAAAACACTGGCTAGACGTTTCTCAAAAGGCTTATGTGGTAACTTACCTGAGCCAACACTCACTGCATTGAACAGAATGCAGGGAGGGTCATTGTGTTGACTTCCAGCTTTTTACATCTCAAGAGCCTTAAAACTACATTTGGAAGGTACTGAAGAATACAAACTTATATAACATTTAGCACATACCATGTACATGCACTATGTTAAACACCGGATCCATTTTGTGTCATTTAATCTTCACAACCCTGGGAGATAGGCACTAGTATTATTCCCAATTTACAGACAGGGAAATAATGCTCAGAGAGGTTAAGTAACTTGCCCCAAGACACACAGCTAGCTCATGGGTAGTTCAAGCCCAGTTCTGCCCCAACTTCCTAACTCCCTCACCCCAATTTTGTCCTGTTTTTAGTCTGAACATATCAGAAGCCAGGCCTGAATCTCCACAGGTGTCAGAGGAAGATTCCAGAGCCAAAGTGGATGTTTCTGCAGAGCTATGGGCATGCGATTAATTTGCAGGCACAAGGCAGTTCCGTGCCCTCCCCTCCCAGTGCTGAGCTCGCTAATGAACTAAGTCTGAGAGTGCAGAGGCAAGGATGCTGAAGAGCCGGCTGGGCCCAAGTTCTGCCTGGGGAGACCCCCGGCTGCCCCCCGCCGGGTGCCATGTAAATGATTTCACACTCCGGCAGCCCAATCAATTGGGTGTTTCTCTGCTTAAAAATCACTGGGTTAAAATGTTTCCCTGTCTATAGTCAGGGCATGTTCTTGGCCCGTCAGGGAGCCTTTGAAAGGGGCTGGTTTTGTATTTAAGAATAAAGCCTCACTATCAAAAAATTTTAATGTATTCTCCAGCAATTGAGAGATGACCCTCGCCTTGGGGTCTCCGGAAAGAGATGCCTCTGAGGGGATTGAGAGGCTTCCTAGCTGGCACTAGTGGTAAAGGACCCTCCTGTCAGGGCAGGAGATGTAAGAGATGCGGGTTAGATCCCTGGGTTGAGAAGATCCCCTGGAAAAGGGCATGGCAACCCACTCCAGAGTTCTTGCCTGGAGAATCCCATGAACAGAGGAGCCTGGGGGGCTACAGCATGGAGTCACAAAGAGTTGGAACCGACTGAAGGGACTTAGCACGCATGCACAGGCAGGAGGCAGGTTGTGTCTCAGGCTCTCGGCTGCGGAGAGGCAAGTCTGGGCTGGACTCGATGTCAGAGCCCCGGAGCCGGGCCTGGTTCTCAGAAACATGGGTGGCGGGCAGAGAGCAGAGCCCTTGGGCTCCGAGGTCCCCATGGAACAGGAAGCCGAGCTGGGGAAGGCTGTGTGGCCAGCCGTCCAGAGGACCTGTAGGTGCGCTTAGTGGGTGCAGGGAGCAGGGATGCTGCTTCTCTTTTGCTCTGGGAACTAAATGCCCCCCAAGGCTTCCTACCTGCCTTAGAAAATGATTTATCAGGTCTTGACATAAGGATAATAGATGGGGAAACAGTGGAAACAGTGTCAGACTTTATTTTGGGGGGCTCCAAGATCACTGCAGATGGTAATTGCAGCCATGAAATTAAAAGATGCTTGCTCCTTGGAAGGAAAGTTATGACCAACCTAGACAGCATATTAAAAAGCAGAGACATTACTTTGCCAACAAAGATCCGTTTGGTCAAGGCTATGGTTTTTTCAGTAGTCATGTATGGATGTGAGAGTTGGACTATAAAGAAAGCTGAGCGCTGAAGAATTGATGCTTTTGAACTACGGTGTTGGAGAAGACTCTTGAGAGCCCCTTGGACTGCAAGGAGATCCAACCAGTCCATCCTAAAGGAGATCAGTCCTGGGTGTTCATTGGAAGGACTGATGTTGAAACTGAAACTCCAATACTTTGGCCACCTCATGTGAAGAGTTGAGTCATTGGAAAAGACCCTGATGCTGGGAAGGATTGGGAGCAGGAGGAGAAGGGGATGACAGAGGATGAGATGGCTGGATGGCATGACTGACTCGATGGACATGAGTTTGGGTAAACTCTGGGAGTTGGTGATGGACAGGGAGGTCTGGCATGCTGCGGTTCATGGGGTTGCAAAGAGTTGGAGACAACTGAGCGACTGAACTGAACTGAACTGACAAAGGATACAGCATGAATTCCAAGGCAAAGCCAGATTTCAGCGGTTTGAAACTTGGGGCTGGTAGGACATGTTTGAGGCAGGGGCATTGTTTTTATCCAGGGCATATATTAGGGTAAATGTAGATAGGCTGGATATAGCCTAGAGTTCACCAGGATCACCAGGAGTCAGTTTCTCCCTGAAGCATCTTCTCCATGGCCCTGGATGGGGTTGGGGCTCGATGAGGTTGTTCCTGCCAGATTGTCACCTCTTGGTGAGGGCAGCAGGGAAGACGAGAGAGAGGAAGAGAGAGGTATCTCGAGAAATCCATGGTATTTCTGGATGTACTATCCTCCTGGGAAGGCAGAGGCTATCCCACCTGTGCGTAGCTGGAAAAAGCAATTCAGACAAATCGCCAGTCAGTTAATGGGGAATACCCAGATTGAGTCAAAATACTTGTTTTTCTAATAATCTAATCAATGCAGTCAAGGTGATTGATGCACCTTCCCTAAAGGGCTAAGGAAAGCAACACCCTATGTGATATCTGTGTTTCTGGAAGCTTCCCCCAGCCATTGTCTGCAGGGGAAGCACAGCAGACACATTGAAAGCAAAGGCAGCTACTTTTTTTTTTTAAGACTACACTACAACTTAGAAAAGAGGCTGGTAGAAGCTGTCAGAGTCCCTGCCCACCTCTGCTTCTCAGACTCTCCCTAGTCCAGGAGAGAAACTCCTGGAACTGCTCCAGCCTTCTGCATGCTCATCACAGTTAATTCTCTGATTACAGGTCTCACGCAGTGATCTGAACCTAAAGTAAGAGTTTCTGATCTTAAGGTCAATCATTGAATTGACTGTAATCTTTATTAAGAGGAAAATTAGTAGTAATTTCATATTTCAATAGAGATTTTTGAAGAAGAAAATATGACTCATAATGGGTTGAGAAGATGGCAAAATCTAATAAAAAGGGATAACTTCAACTACTCACCGTGAATTTTCCAAATGAACAGCTCATACATTTGCATGAAAAATAAAAATGTAACAACTCACAGGTGAATAATCATAAGTAAGCAAATGAGAGGGAAAGTAGGTGAATTTTCCATATCCCAAAGAAGGTGGATGCTGTGATGGCATGGGGTGGGGTTGTATGGACTCCTACAAAATTGAACAAATGAGACAACTTTCTGTGCGGCTAAATCCCATTCCCCCCAATATTCAGATAATTGGAACCACAAAGTGAATTGCCCTAAACAGGGCAGAGGGCTTGATTCCCTTTCTTTTGATTGGCGTGTAATTGCTTTGCAATGTTGCATTAGCTTCTGCTGTACAAGGGAATCAGCTATATGTGTACATGTGTCCCGTCCCTCTTGACCCTCCCTCCCACCCCTCTATGTCACCACAGAGCATTGAGCTGAGGTCCCCATGCTATATAGCAGGTTCCCACTAGCTACCTGTTTTACACGTGACAGTGCAAACATGTCAATCGGAAACTCCCAATTTGTCCCGTCCTCCCCGCCCCTTCCCCCTGTTCACGTGTCTGTTCTCTCCAGCTGCATCTCTCTTCCTGAGGGTCTGGTTTTTGTGGGATGGTAACCTGCCAGCAGCTGCCTGACCCCCAGTTGCCCCCACCTGGTGGAACAATGGGCCGGGACCCCTCCCCCGCAGTCTGCTGGCAGGGTGGGAGTGGGGGAGAGGTGGCTCAGGAGGTTATTGACATGCCTGCCTTCAGCGCACTGGAGAATCTCTTCAAGATTTCTGATGTCTCCTATCCAAAGATCATGAGCTGAGTCTTCAGGTGCATTCAATATTTTCAACTTACGAGAGCAAGAAGAGCCAATTCCATGCCTGGCATCTTTTCACGTGGAAGCGTTTCCAATGCCTAGCTGCATGAAATATGCTCATCCCAGCCAGGGCACTCCCCACAGCATGAAAAAATGGAGCCTGTGAAGCCTGCTTGACCTTTGAAACTAGGTCTACGTGGACCTCGGTCTGCCTGGGGAGGGAATGCTGTGCTGAGAGGGGGGCAGCGGTGTCTCCCCAAGGAGGAGGCCCTCTTGCAGAGGCCCTGCAGCACCCCTGCTGGGTGTGTGGTGTCGTGAAGACCTGGAGCCCCATGCTGGGCAGAAGGTTCATTCTGTTGGTGACATTGAGCACAAGCCAAGTCCGCTGAGAACTTGAGGACACCCAACTGCCACCTGTCCTGACCCTGACGGGTCCTCCACGGTATGACTGCTGCTCTGCCCTGAGCCCACAGCCCTATGCACAAGTCTGGGCCTCAGTTTCCCCACCTGTCAGGCATGTTTAGGTGAAATGGTTTCCAAGGCAACCCCGGCATGCATTTCCCTTCTGGTTGACCATATTGATTCCCTAGGGCTGCTGTAACAAACGAACACAATCTGGGTGACTGGAAACAACAGAAATGCTTTCTGGAAGCCAGAAGTCCAAAATCAAGGGGTCAGCCTGGCCATGCTCCCTCTGAAGGTGCTAGGGGAGATTCTCTCCTTGCCGGTCCTGGGGAACGGCTGATGGTGGTCACAGGGGTCTTTGGCATTCCTTGGCCTGCAGTTGCATCCCTCTAGACGCCGCCTCTCTTCTCACATCTTCTTCCTCTCTCTGTGTTAATGTCTCTGTCCTGACTTTCTCTTTTTACAAGGATACCGATCATTGGGTTAGGATCCCCAATTCCAATACGACCTCATCATAACTTGATGATATCTGCAAAGACCCCATTTCCAAATAAGGTTACACTCAGAGTTAACAACAGTATGTTTAGGAACATATCAGTGGCTCTAATGGTAAAGAATCCCCCTGCAAAGCAGGAGACCCTGGTTGAATCCCTGGGTCGGGAAGATCACCTGGAGGAAGGCATGGCAACCCACTCCAGTATTCTTGCCTGGAGAATCCCATGGACAGAGGAGCCTAGCGAGCTACAGTCCATGAGGTCACAAATAGTCAGACGTGACTGAGAGACTAACACACTTTCATTAAACTCAGGATAGATGCTGTACATTTCCCTTCCATTGCACTGATCTGTGGATTTTGAAGCAGAGATTGGCATTTGTGTTGGCTTCCAGGGGACCACAAGTAATGTTAAGCAGATGTGCTTTGTCTTGTAGGCCAAGGAGAAAAGTTAAGCCACATCTACAGAGATTCAGACTTCTGTGCCCCAAATGGAGAGTAACTTTTACAAAATGCCCCTCACTTTTTTTTCAAGAATCTTCTTCACTTTCTAGAATCTGGTCTACAAGATGACTTGAGTTTGCATAGCTACAACTTGGGGAGAGAATCATCTAGTGGCCCAGGGCACTCTGTCACCAGTCCTGTTTTTCTTTTTTTTTAACTTTTTATTTTATATGGAGTATAACCAATTAAAAACACTGTGATGGTTTCAGGTGGACAGCAAAGGACTCAGCCATGCATATATATGGATCCACTCTCCCCAAACTCCCCTCACATCCAGACTTCCACATAGCACTGAGCAGAGTTCCCTGTGCTCTACAGGAGGCCCTTGTGGGTGATCCATTTCAAATACAGCAGTGTGTGCATGTCAATCTCAAACTCCCTAACTGTCCCTTCCCCCGACTCTCCCTCCCTGGCAACCATAAGTTCATTCTCTAAGTCTGTGAGTCTGTTTGTTTTGTAGATAAATTCATTTGTACCTTTTCTTTTGAGATTCTGCATGTAAGGGAGGTCACACGGTAGCTCTCCTCCGACTTCACTCAATTTGACAATCTGTAGGTCCATCCGTGTTAGTACAAGTGGCATTATGTCATTATTTTTAGTGGCTAATAGTCCATTATGTATATAAAACGGACTTTGCAGGGGGATTCTTTACCAGTAGAGCCACTGATGTGTTCCTAAACATACTGTTGTTAACTCTGACTGTAACCTTATTTGGAAATGGGGTCTTTGCAGATATATATATATACTGCACCTTCTTTATCCATTCCTGTTGATGGACATTTAGGTTGCTTCCATGTCTTGGCTATTGTAACTAGTGCAGCTGTGAACATTGAGGTGCATGTATCCTTTTGGACCATGTTTTTTCAGACTTTGCCTCACTCTAGCTGTGTAACCTTAAGCACATTACTTCATCCCATAAACTGAGGAAGGATGAAGATAACATAGCACTTGCCTCATAGGGTTATAGTGAGGATCAAATGAGTTCATAAACAATAAATGCTCTTGTTGTTTTGCCTGGAACTCAGTAAGGGTTAGATAAAGTTTAATGGTTGTCATTAGCAGACATACACATTACCCGGTGTGGGGCAGCATGGAGATGCCAAACCCCATGCTGGGCAGAAGGTTCTATTTGTCTCTGCTGGTCAGGGAGGGTGCACTGTTGGGTCTGGGGCTGTGGGTTAGTAGATTTCTGCAAAGTTGCAAAGTCGGATTAATGTTATGACCCAACGACACATCTAAAAGATTGGGCAGGATCCGCTACCAATAAGAATGAGAATGCTTAGTGACATCTAATGATCCCCTATTGTGTGTCATGGCTGGGACCAAGCACTTGACATTCCTCATCTTCGTACACGGTGAACCTAAAAACGTAGGTCCTGTTTATGTCCCCATTTGACAGATGAGGAAACTGAGGCCCAGAGCACTTCAGTAACTTGTGCAGGTTACACAGAGCCCCTGTGGCCCCAGGCTTCAAACCCTGGCAAAACTGACCCTGAACTCCTAAGTTCTACTGCTGTGAGAGCCCCACCCCAGGATCGTCTCTTAAAGAAAATCTGGGTCTGGAGTGGAACGATTCTGCCCTTGGCCTCAGGAAATAAGCTGATCACATGGGATCCGTGGCAGGACACACACACATGAAGGAGGAAAGGCCCCCGCCCAGGCCTGGTGAGCTCAGCTCAACCCCAGCTGGTGCTGTTCTCCGACCTCTGGGTTCACAGGCCCCTGCTTCCTCTCTTTCACTGTTCGCAGCCAGGGAGGAACCATAGTCATTTCCAGACCCTCCTCAATAGCAGCCTCAGGAGCACCTGGCAGACAACAACAGCAGCAACAACAAAAATAAAGCGCACACACGCACACACACACGCATACACACACACACACACACACACACACACAAAGGAGAGTGAGAGCTCCCGTCCTGGAGGCCAGGATTCTCCTGGTCCCCAGGCAGAGTCATGCAGGGGTGTAAGCTGGGCCACCGGGGTCACCACTGGTGGCCAGGTCCCCTGGGGCCTGGGCCTCCCTACCCCAGCTGCTAGCTCCATGCACCACCATCGGCACTGCTGGAGCTAACAGCTTGAGTGCCAATCAGGGCTGTACACTGTCAATGCCACTGAGCGGTCACCCTTCTCTATGTGGGCAGCTATAGACCTGGGCTCTGCGGGGAGGGGGCTGGCAGGACACTGTTTCCCCACCCTCGCCCCAGCCCGCCCAGAGACACCACCGCTTCTGGCTGCCCACCCTCCTTCGTCCCACAAGGCTCACATATCCTCTTCTTCCTGCCTGGCTGAAAAGGCTTGGACTTAACCTCTCTGAATCCTCAGGGTCTCACCAGGCAGGAAGTGTGTGACCAGAGCAGCAGGGAAGTGCACCTTCCATCGAGAGTCTGGACTCCTGCCCAACTTGTTGACTCTTTTCCTGCTGATGGGGCAAGTTATGAAGCCTTCCTCAAACGTCAGTTTCCTCATCTGTTAAATGGGCGTAATGTCATCCTCATTGTGAGATGCAAAAGAATGCAGAGTGGCCCTGAAGCACACAAAGCCCATCACAGCAATGGATATAATTTGCATTGTCCTCATTATGAGGGGAGGGGCTTCCCAGGTGGTGCTAGTGATAAAGAACCCACCTGCCAATGCAAGAGACAGAAGAGACTTGGGCTCGATCCCTGGGTCGGGCTCATCCCCTGGAGGAGGTCCTGGCAACCCTCTCCAGTATTCTTGCCTGGAGAAGTCCATGGACAGAGGAGCCTGGTGGGCTATAATCCACAGGATCGCACAGAGTCAGATACAACTGAAGCAACTTAGCACACATGCATGCTTTATAAAGCGGAGTAAATGTCTGTGAACTTGGGAACGGCCCTTAGCTGTAATTTGGGGGAGGGGAATGGAAAACATGGTTGGCCCAAGGATTTGTGGGTGAAGGATGGTTTCCCATGACTTTTGCCTTCTTAGTTTTTGCTTTGCAGAAATGGGGAGAATACGACAGAGCATCCAGACCCGGAAAGGGAGTTGGAGATGACGTGGGTTAGAAGGAAACGAGAAACAAAGCGTGACTGGTGTTGGGTGCTGATCTAGAAGCTTAGATGCTGTTCATTAGGTCTTCCCCTGACCCAGCAGAGCAGGTAAGGTTTCTCCCGTTTTACAGAAGAGGAAGCTGAAGTTTGACGATAATAGGAGATGTGCCCCAAGTCTCTTAGTTGACTAAACGGTTGTGTTGAGATTTGAACTCAGCTCTGGCCAAACTTCTGAACGTGAATGGGAGTTTCAGTCGTCAGATGAACACAAAGCTGGTTGGGAGGAAAGCTACCTTCCTGACCTAAACATCAACAAAGATGGGAACTGGAAAGTATCTTCATCAGTGAGTCCTGTTCTCTGTTTGCAGATGAGGAAATCAGGCTCAGAGAGGTTGAATAACTTGCCCGGGGATGCACAGACGAGGACCAGAGCTCCCATCTACATCCTTGAGCCGAGTCATGCCAAAATGGCCTCCGAACCCTAACAGCTCAGAAACAGAGACCTGGATTCAGAAGAGAAAGAGATCTTTAAAACATACAGAAAGAAATTTCCAGGGCTCTCTTGGTGAGAAGTTTGGGTGAACCATGTTTTCCAGGCTTCTTTTTCAACCTGCGTCAGGGTGCATGCCCCCTAGGAAAGCTCCGTCCTCCTCCTGCTCTCCGCCGATGTCACAGCCCGTGCTGACGATGAATATCGTTTCCTCGGCTCGGTCCTTCTGAGGAGAAAGGATCAAACACATCACTTCCAGGATTTGTGAACTCTTGTCAAAAGGGTAATATACCCTGGAAAATGTAATTTTTCAAGAAATATTTGTGTTTTGAAAATATTCCTTGTGTCAAGAGGCCACATCGTTTGAAAGAACCTTCTCACCAATCCGGACAGGATCTTGGTGGCTGTGGTCGAGATCTGTGCCCGAGGAAGGGGGTTGGGTTCGATGCTCCTTATTAAGCTAACCTGACGGCCTTGTCCCGGACTGCTTTGTTGCTGTTTAGCCACTCAGTCGTGTCTGACTCTTTTGTGACGCCATGGACTGGAACCCTCCAGGCTCCTCTGTCCATGGGATTGCCCAGGCAAGAATACTGGAGTGGGTTGCCATTTCCTTCTCCAGGGGATCTTCCCGACCCAGGGATCGAACCCAGGTCTCCTGCATTGCAGGCAGACGCTTTAACCTCTGAACTACCTGGTCTGCTTAGGTGCCTTCAATTCGAATCATAATTGAATTATAATCATTATTATTATAACGACAATGATATTTTTCACACCTATATTTACTGAACACTGATTTACGTGTCAGGCATTGTATTAAGTATGTTACATGATTTCATCTTTCACATGCACCCTCCACACACTCCCTGATGCCAAACAGGAAGGTAGTATCATGAATATGACCACTTCACAAATGAGAAAATTGAGGATCTGAGAGGTCAAGTCACTCGTCTGAGAACACACAGGACTTTAGGAGCCAGGTTTTGAACCTGGGACATGTGCCTTCGAGCTGTTCCCTTCACCATGAAGCTACTGATGAAAATATCTCAAAGATCCTTAGAACTCAGATGTAAGCATAGCCACCTATTTTCCTGTCTCTCATCAGTCACATTTTTCAATCAGATATGGCCAGTTCTCTGTTCTTACCCAGGAGCTCTAGCCTCTTAGGGAACCTTCAGGGATCCAGTCGGCAAACATCCCCACCCACAGACTATCAAGTAGGAAGCAGGCACTGTCCTGTGCTCCGGGGACCCGGGGAAGAAGAAGACGATGTTCTGCTTTCAAGGACCCCATTGTCTGCGGGGTGAGGGAAGCCAGAAATAGGCAAACGATGGCCCCAGATGAGAGCAGAACAAAGGGTGGTGGGACAGAAAGGGGAGTAGCCCCCCGAGGGTGTGGCACAGAAGCCGGAACTCCAGGAGATGTGAAGGACGATGGGGAGTTTGCCAAACACGGAGGGAGGCGCAGGGAAGAGCATTTCACGCTGAAGGCGTGGCATGTACGGTGGGACCCAGGCAGGAGAGGATGGGGCAGGTCTGAGAACAGTGAGAAGAGCAGCCTGGCGCTCAGGCATCACCTGGCCTATGTGTGTAGTCAGAGCTCACCGCCCAGGGCTGTCCTAAATTCTCACCTCCCTTGTTCCTAATCCCCTTCTTTGATTCCCAGCCATCTCTAGTTCTGACAGGCAGCTGACTCTTCCGGAGATTTGGATGGGTGTGTCTGCTTGACTGTTGACTCAACAGGATTCTGACTCATGGCATCTCTTGGCTTATATGCTACTGGGTCCTAAACTTGGAGGGGCCAAGATGGCTTTTCAACCTAGCTTAGGATCTCTGCTCCCCAACACTATGCTGGGCATGCAGAAGGTACTTAAAAGGTAATGGCGGTGAAGACCTGTCCCTCCTGGTGTCTGCTTGGTCCTCTGTGGTCGGTGCCCAAGTGTGTGGGCCACGCTCAGCACCATCCCCCAGGCTGAGGGCCCCAGAACTCTGCCACCAGAGCCCGTGGTGGTCAGGGTGCTTCCCACTGCCCTCCCTCACCTATCCTCCCCTTTGTCTCGCAGCCTTAAAGATGCACTCTCTGCAGCCCAGGCTTTCTGAGCCGACATCTCCTAGCTGGAAAGAGAAGGCCACTCTACCACCTGATGGGCTGTGGTGGGGTTTGTTGTGAGGGGTCTGGAGCCCTCGACATGGTACGCAATGTTTTAATGTTTAGTGTTTTAGTATTGTTAAAGAAGTAGTTCAGTATTGAGATTTAAGGGGTCAGATTCTGGAAGCTAGACTCGCTGTTGTTGTTCAGTCACTAAGTCATGTCTTTATAAAAAGGAAGCTACACTACCTGGGTGCAAATCCTGACTTTACTACTAGCTTTTGAAGTGTTGTTTGTGTTCTCTAATAAGATAAGCTGAAGTCCTAATGTCCAGGACTTTAGAAGGTGATCTTATTTGGAAACAAACCTTTGGATGTATTTAGTTAAGATGCCTTTAAGGCAGTCCCTAGCCCAATATTGCCTGACATCCAAAGAGGAAAATGACACAGAGAGATGCACATGGAGAAGAATGCCAAGTGACAAAAGAGGCAGAAGGGGAAGTTGTTCAGCTGCAAACCAAGAAATGTCAAAAATTGTCAGCAACATTGGTAGTTGAGAGAAAAGCATGAGACAGATTCTCTCTTAAAGCTTTTGCGAGAGCCTGGCCCTGCCACCAACATTTTGATCATGGAATTCTAGCCTCCAGGACTGGAAGAGAATAACTTCCTGTTGTTTTAAGTCACTTGGTTGTATTTTGTTACAGAAGCCCTAGGAAACTCATACAGTAAATAGAGCAGTGGCCAAGTTAATTAAACTTTCTGTGCCTCAATATTTGCATTTGGTGATAGTAAGTATCTGTAGTGTCTGCCTTCAAGGGTTGTTCAGAGATGGAAGCTATCAGCATAGTGCCTGGCACACAGTAGGTGTTTAGTAAAGGTTGCCATCCTTCCTCCCAATTTATTTATTTATTTACTACGGAGAGGGACGGTGGCTTTCATTTGATTTTCAAATAGGCTATGTCAAAAAAAAAAAAAGGGGGTTAAGAAGCATTGCCCTAGGTCTTTCCTCCCAGGTGACGGCAGCAGAGCCCGGGGTCCCTCCCCCTTCCTCCAGCGCCCTCCACCCTGTAATTTGTGCATGGTGTCCTGTCCTCCCACAGAGGAAAGATGCTGGAATCCCTGTGAGCCTCGTCTGTACCTGAGGGATGCTCCTCTACGTGGTCACACGTGTTGCCTTCCTGTCTGCCGCCAGCTGCTCCAAGAGACGAGCAAAGTCATCTCCACTTTGCAGATGAAGAAACCAAAGAATGGTTCTTTTGCTCCCTCTTTTGCTTCCTCCAGGTGAGGCCAATGAATGGGTAAGTTCTGTGCTAAGAGAAGGCAGACACCATGTTGCCTAGGGCCTTTGGCTTCTGCTGCTAGAAATGTCCAGCCTAGGTCATTGCCCAAGCCTGAAAATCTACTCGCTTGTGTGCCTCAAAGCGATGACTCCTTTTCTCACTTCCATGAGATAATCTTGGCTTCCTCTTACTTGGCTGAGCACAGTACTTTCGTACATGAGCAACTTCCACAGCCATCCAGGAAAAAGATTGGAGTAAACCCTAAATGCACACTATGAAACAGACCATTAGCTTAAAGCCTCCAAGACATTGGCAGGAAATGGGTTTTCCCAGATGGCAAAGACACACCTTGGGGAGACGGATAGAGTGAGGGAAACAATACAAAAACAGGCCTCTCTGCCAAGTGGTGATGTCTTCATCCCAAACTGGATGGGCATGTGCCAACATAGGCCATCTCTCCATGTATGGAGCTTGGTGAGAAAGGGTGATTCTTTCTCTAAACTGATTCAACTCTTTCGACTGATTTTGTGGATTGGTTCACTTCCCCAAGAGTCAAAAAAAATTTTTTCAATATTTTATTAAAAACAACAACCTTTCTATTGTGTTAATGATCTGAGTGGGTAAAGAACCAAGCTTGTCAGGTATACTTATACACACATCGATAATCCACACATGCAGATCAGAATGGATCAGAATGAAGACATAATTGAATTTTTAAAAATATTGGCAAGAATACTGTCTTGTTCTTGGGGTGGAAGAAGGGATTTAAGTATTTGGCCACCTAATGCAAAGAGCTGACAGGTTGGAAAAAGACCCTGATGCTGGGAAAGATTGAGGGCAGGAGGAGAAGGGGGCGACAGAGGATGAGGTGGCTGGATGGCATCACTGACTCAATGGACATGTGTTTGAGCAAGCTCTGGGAGATAGTGAAGGACAGGGAAAGCTGGCGTACTGCAGTCCATGGGGTCAGAAAGAGTCAGACACGACTGAGCGGCTGAACAACAGCAGCAACATCCCACCTGGTTTGAAGTCACAGAGTATGTGCCTCTCGTTGTCCTGGACCTGCCCCACCTGTGTTGATTTGGGCCCAGTAGTGACCCAAATTTTGGGTCTGGATTTTTGGATTTTTGAGTTTGGATTCTGATAGTTTGGGCACCTTTCCTAGGAGAAAAAAAATCTTAAGAAGAGATGTTTCAAAGGGTGGTATTTCTGCTCCATCTCAGATGTAACTTTCCTGGCTATTTCAACATTTCCTTTTCAGATCTGAGATAAGATGCCAGATGTGAAAACAGACCACCATCCCCATCTGGAGAGCATATTGGTATCAGCGCTCTTCTCATGGTGGTAGGAAAAGGGATCGCAGAGACCTCAGTCAGCTTTCCCGGATGGCCCAGGATGGGGCAGCCACACCCAGAGTAGACCGTGTGGTGAAGAAAGAGGAGAGCAGGGATGTGGGGATGCAAGGATGCCGGGTGGGCTCCAGCACCTCCGAGGACAGACAGGGGGAGGGTGCTGAGGTTCAGCCTGGCAGGCAGAGGCGTGCAGACCGTAGTTTCTCACATGGATCTCATAAAAGGCGGGAAAATTCCCTGGAAACTGTGGACCCTTTTCTTAGCATGGCTCAGCAAATACCTCCTAACTCAAGGGTTGGGTTGTGGGTCTTTCTTTCCAGCTACGGTTTAAGTGTTTATGTCCCCCTAAAGGGATTCCCAGGTGGCGCAGTGGTAAAAAATTTGCCTGCCAATGCAGGAGACACAGGAGATGTAGATTTGATCCCTGGGTTGGGAAGATCCCCTGGAATAGGAAATGACAACCTGCTCCAGTGTTCTTGCCTGGAGAATCCCATGGATAGAGAAGTGCCCCTAAAAGTCATATGCTGGAATCTTAACCCCAGAAGGTGATGGAATGAGGATGTGTGACCTTTGGGAGGTGCATAAGTCAGGAGGGTAGAACCTCATGAATGGGATTAGTGGTTTATAAGAGAGACTCCAGAGGGATCCTTCAGCGCCTTCTGCCACGTGAGGACATGGCAAGAAGTCTGCAAACCCAAAGAGGACTTCATCCACCACGCTGGCTCTGATCTCAGCCTTCCAGCCTCCAGGCCTGAGAGAAATACATTTTTGTTGTCCCCACGTCCCTCAGTCTGTGGTATTTTGTTCCAGCAGGCTGAACAGACTAAGACGTCTACCATGATAACCTGCTAAGCTCTCACCTCACACTGCAGGCTGGACACTCATTCAGAGCGTGGGTTCCTCCAACAACCTTCACATATACCTGGAACATAGTGGGAAAAGCCAAGAGCATTTGCAATATATTTTGAGGAGTCTAAAGGACAGGGTTCCATCCACCAGCTCTCCCATGTCTGGAGGACTTAACAGCTGTACCAGAAAGACCGACTGTGCAACAAATCCACCACCTCATTCAAAGAGCAGACTCCCCAGGGCCAAAATCAAAAAAGGGGCAGACATCAATCATTCCCCAAATGGGATGTTTCACTCTTCCCTAAATGCATTCTGTATGTTCAGAAACAGAATGAAGTTGATTATTTCTTCCTGAGGACCCAGTGGCCAGAGCCACTTCCCCACTGCTCCATAGCCAGCCTCCCCAAATTGACTGTCTAAATATTTATCAGAGCATAACATGAGGTCAGCTTGAGTTCATTGGTTTTTCTGATTATCCCCGGCATCTGATGTGAGAAGGAAGTGCCGCAAACACTGTAAATATTTACAGATGACTCGGATCAGAGAGTCTAGCTTTGGCTCCAAACAGCTCACCCCACAACCCTCCCACAGGCAAGCCAGGCACCAGTGCACATACATGGAGGAAAAAACCCCACGGGGACAGGCAGGCGCTGGCGCTGCCGCCAGGGACCACTGCTCCTAGAAGGCACAGCTCAACAGAGGTGCTGGATCTGTGTGTTTCCATAATGGAAGCACCTTTAATTATTCATAAACGTGAGGGTTTCACACTATTTATAGTATTAAAGTTAATCATTTATTTAGTACCATTTCTCCAGAAGAGTTCAAGATAACCTTTATAATGCTCATTAAACAGTAACTTGTAATAATTAGTACTTGTTCCTTTTCTATCTTCTGGGCTGGACCATAGATGTCGCAAGGGCAGGGTCGGCATCTGACTGGTTTGCTGCTTTATCCCGTGCTTAGAACACAGCCTTTTACATAGTAGGTGCTTAATGCATATTTATACATGAGCCACATCAACTTAGACTTTTGCTTTTCATTTGACTTTCAAAGAGGCACAGGGAAGATGTTATTTTGAGCTTTAAACTCAACTACATTAAGCTCCTAAATCTGAGATATTACCCTAAGTTTCCCCAAATGGTTGACTTTGGGGTCTTCTAAAGAATCCCAAGCAGAGAGTTACGAGGCCCAGTGCCCTTTCTGCCACTAACCAGCTGTGTGACTTTAAACAAGCACTTACTTAGACCACTGATCATTTTCTTGGGGTCTTTGGGTCCCCTAGAGATCCACAGGTGGACTACAGGGGCTATAAACCCCTGAAGTTGTATGTGTAGGTGTGCATGACCCAGATGTAAAGGACAGTCTTGTGGACATGGTGGAGAAGAAGAGGGTGGGACGAACTGAGACAGAAGCATTGACATATGTACACAACCACGGGTAAAATAGGTAGCTAGTGGGAGGCTGATATAACCCAGCCTGGCACTCTGCAATGACCTATACGGGTGGGATGGGGGTGGGGAGTGGGAGGGAGGCTCAGAAGGGAGGATGGATATGTAAATATATATATATGGCTGATTCAGGTTGTTGTATGGCAGAAACCAACACAGTATTGTAAAGCAATTATCCTCCAATTAAAAAGTTTTAAAAAGGTGCATGATACAAATGGACACTTACATTGGGTGGGAGAAAGTCCACAGCTTCAATAGGATTATCTAAGGACTCCATAATTAAAATAAAAGGCTGAACCATTTCCTGTGTTTTCTTAATGTTTGCCAATGGTAGTGAGACAGATTAAATCAGGCTGACTTGACATATCAATCAAGGTTTCCTGTACCATATACCCCCTACTCCTAGCCCTGGACACCCCTTCCAGCCTACACCCCTGCCTAGGATTTGTTCCCACCCCAATCTAGTAGACCATCCTCCTATCCCCACCTCCTACTTCCAAACCAACAAGTGACTTTGCTGGCCAGAACAGAGGATTGCACATTGGCTCATCACCATGGACACTTGCAGCACTATGGTCAATGATGCCAGTGCTCAGTCTTACCCTTCTCATCTTTAACAGAGTGTATGACATTGTACAAACGTTTTTGCCACATCCTAAAGCAATACTTTCTTCTCTCTGGACCTGCCTGCCTTCATGGCTTTGTGGAATGTTTTTGTGAAATGAAACATGAGTGTCTCTTTAGGATTATGAGGCTAGTGAGTACAGGTTCTATTATCTCCTTCTGTGGAGTGCAGCTATAAATAGAGTAAAGTCTGGGTCCTAGTAGCCTAGAATTTTAGCCAAGAAGTAGGTAGGGGTGGGGGATGGGGAGAGGAAGTACTTAATCTCATTATTAGAAGCTTCTAGTAACTGTGTACAGTATCAATTTGGTGAAGACAGTATACGTCTTGACCCTTCTGCCTGTCATTCAATCATTAGCACACTTGCCTTCAAGTCCAAGACTCATTTTCAAGGACCATTTGAAAATACAGTGGTGTTACTAGAGGCGGTGGGGTTTGGGATTGATGTTGTGTTTTCAAGGTTATTAGCTAACACCGTAAGTAAGTTGTCACTTTAGCAAGTCCAGGGAAATCTGCTACTCATAAGAAGATGAGTCATTTGACCTGTGTACATTCTTACTTTCTCATCTTTAAAACGAAATCACTGGACTATATTAAGCAAAGAGGTTTCAACTCCAGTATATCTCCAGTATATCTCTGACAAAACATGGTCCACTGAAGAAGGGGATGGCAAACCACTTCAGTATTTTTGCCTTGAGAACCCCATGAACAGTATGAGAAGGCAAAATAATAGGATACTGAAAGAGGAACTCCCCAGGTCGGTCAGTAGGTGCCCAATGTGAGACTGGAGATCAGTGGAGAAATGACTCCAGAAAGAATGAAAAGATGGAGCCAAAGCAAAAACAACACCCAGCTGTGGATGTGACTGGTGATGGAAGTAAAGTCTGATGCTGTAAAGAGCAAGATTGCATAGGAACCTGGAGTATTAGGTCCATGAATCAAGGCAAATTGGAAGTGGTCAAACAGGAGATGGCAAGGGTGAACATTGACATTTTAGGAATCAGCAAACTAAGATGGACTAGAATGGGTGAATTTAACTCAGGTGACCATTGTATCTACTACTGTGGGCAAGAATCCCTTAGAAGAAATGGAGTAGCCATCATAGTCAACAAAAGAGTCTGAAAGGCAGTATTTGGATGCAATCTCAAAAATGACAGAATGATCTTTATTCATTTCCAAGGCAAACCACTCAATATCACAGTAACCCAAGTCTATGCCCTGACCAGGAATGCTGAAGAAGCTGAAACTGAACGTTTTATGAAGACCTACAAGACCTTCTAGAACTAACACCCAAAAAAGATGTCCTTTTCATTATAGGGGACTGGAATGCAAAAGTAGGAAGTCAAGAAATACCTGGAGCAACAGGCAAATTTGGCCTTGGAGTAGAGAACGAAGCAGGGCAAATGCTAATAGAGTTTTGCCAAGAGAGCACACTGGTCATAGTAAACACCCTCTTCCAGCAATGCAAGAGAAGACTCTACACATAGACATCACCAGATGGTCAATACTGAAATCAGATTGATTATATTCTTTGCAGCCAAGGATGGAGAAGCTCTATACAGTCAGCAAAAACAAGACCAGGAGCTGACTGTGACTCAGATCATGAACTCCTTATTGCCAAATTCAGACTTACACTGAAGAAAGTAGGCGAAATCACTAGACCATTCAGGTATGACCTAAATCAAATCCCTTATGACTATACAGTGGAAGTGAGAGATAGATTCAAGGGATTAGACCTGATAGACAGAGTGCCTGAAGAACTATGGATGGAGGTTTGTGACATTGTACAGGAGGCAACAATCAAGATCATCCCCAAGAAAAAGAAATGCAAAAAGGCAAAATGGTTGTCTGAGGAGGCCTTACAAATAGCTGTGAAAAGAAGAGAAGTGAAAGGCAAAGGAGAAAAGGAAAGATATACCCATTTGAATGCAGAGTTCCAAAGAATAGCAAGGAGGGATAATAAAGCCTTCCTCAGTGATCAATGCAAAGATATAGAGGAAAACAATAGAATGGGAAAGACTAGAGATCTCTTCAAGAAAATTAGAGATACCAAGGGAATATTTCATGCAAAGATGGGCACAAAAAGGACAGAAACTGTGTGGACCTAACAGAAGCAGAAGATATTAAGAAGAGGAGGCAAGAATACACAGAAGAACTGTACAAAAAAGATCTTCATGACCCAGATAACCACAATAGTGTGATCACTCACCTAGAACCCGACATCCTGGGATGCGAAGTCAAGTGGGCTTTAGGAAGGATCACTAAGAACAAAGCTAGTAGAGGTGATGGAATTCCAGTTGAGCTATTTCAAATCCTAAAAGATGATGCTGTGAAAGTGCTACAGTCAATATGCCAGCAACTTTGGAAAATTCAGCAGTGGCCATAGGACTGGAAAAGGTCAGTTTTCATTCCAATCCCAAAAAAAGGCAATGCTGAAGAATGTTCAAACTACTGCACAATTGCACTCATCTCACATGCTAGCAAGGAGAAGGCAATGGCACCCCACTCCAGTACTCTTGCCTGGAAAATCCCATGGACGGAGGAGCCTGGTAGGCTGCAGTCCATGGGGTCGCTAAGAGTTTGACATGACTGAGCAACTTCACTTTCATGCATTGGAGAAGGAAATGGCAACCCACTCCAGTGTTCTTGCCTGGAGAATCCCAGGGACAGGGGAGCCTGGTGGTCTGCCGTCTATGGGGTCACACAGAGTCGGACACGACTGAAGTGCCTTAGCAGCAGCAGCAGCACATGCTAGCGAAGTAATGCTCAAAATTCTCCAAGCCAGGCTTCAACAGTACATGAACCGTGAACTTCCAGATGTTCAAGCTGTATTTAGAAAAGGCAGAGGAACCAGAGATCAAATTGCCAACATCTGTTGAATCATTGAAAAAGCAAGAGAGTTCTAGAACAACATCTACTTCTGCTTTATTGACTATGCCAAAGCCTTTGACTGTATGGAGCACAACAAACTGTGGAAAATTCTGAAAGAGATGGGAATACCAGACCACCTGACCTGCCTTCGGAGAAATCAGTATGCAGGTCAAGAAGCAGCACTTAGAACTGGACATGGAGCAACAGACTGGTTCCAAATTGGGAAAGGAGTACATCAAGGTTGTATATCATCACCCTGCTTGTTTAACTTATATACAGAGTACATCATGAGAAATGCTGGACTGGATGAAGCACAAGCTGGAATCAAGATTGCCGGGAGAAATAACAATAACCTCAGGTATGCAGATGACACCACCCTTATGGCAGAAAGTGAAGAAGAATTAAAGAGCCTCTTGACGAAAGTGAAAGAGGAGAGTGAAAAAGTTGGCTTAAAACTCAACATTCAGAAAACTAAGATCATGGCATCTGGTCCCATCACTTAATGGCAAATAGATGGGGGAAAAAATGGAAACAGTGACAGACTTTATTATTTTGGGCTCCAAAATCACTGCAGATGGTGATTGCAGCCATGAAATTAAAAGACACTTGTTCCTTGGAAGAAAACCTATGACCAATCTAGACAGCTATTAAAAAGCAGAGACACTACTTTGCCAACAAATGTTCATCTAGTCAAAGCTGTGGTTTTTCCAGTAGTCATGTATGGATGTGAGAGTTGGCCTATAAAGAAAACTGAGCGCCCAAGAATTGATGCTTTTGAACTGTGGTGTTGGAGAAGACTCTTGAGAGTCCCTTGGACTGCAAGGAGATCCAACCGGTCCATCCTAAAGGAAATCAGTCCTGAATATTCATTGGAAGGACTGATGCTGAAGCTGAAACTCCAATCCTTTGGCCACCTGATGCAAAGAACTGACTCATTTGAAGAGACCCTGATGCTGGGAAAGATTGAAGGCGGGAGGAGAAGGGGACAACAGAGGATGAGATGGTTGGATGGCATCACCAACTCAATGGACATGAGTTTGAGTAAGCTCCAGAAGTTGGCAATGGACAGGGAAGCCTGGCGTGCTGCAGTCCATGGGTTCCAAAAAGTCGGACATAACTGAGTAACTGAACTGAACTGAATATCTCTGGTTGCTTAGACCCATGCTTCTCAAACTTTATTGTGTATACAGTTCATCTAGGGATCTCATTAAATGTATATTTCAGCTCAATAGTCCTGGGGTGGGATTTGAGATTCCAAATTTCTTTCAAACTCCCAGGTGATGCTGATGCTGCTGGTCCATGGTGCATACCTTGAGAAAAAAGTTCTAAACTGCTGTGTTGGAAGCATTTGGAGAATAGTCTGGACCCATGAGGAAAGAGCAGAAGGACTGAATAGTGATGCCTGCCCAGGAAATAAAGGAAATGTTCAATGGCTGTGAAAAGACAATACTCAGACAAGATGGTTCTTAAAGAATCTTCCAAGTCCAACACAGTCATTCTCGAAGTTGGTCTCCTAGCCAGCAGGATTAGCATCACCTAGGAATTTGTCAGAGGTCCAAGTTCTTGGACCGCAACCCACACCCACAGAGTCAGAAGTGGGTTCCAGCAATCTGAAGTTAACCACGGAATTTAATGGAATTTTTCTAAGCCTCATCTGGCCCAATTCCCACTCTTCAGATGATTCTGGTGCATACTCAGATTGTGGTGAGCACCTTTGATCCAACATCCAAGTCATCTATAAAATTGATGATTATCAGCTGAGGTCAGGAATGAGCACAGGTTCTGCATGAGAGATGGGCTGGGGGGGGCGGGGGGGGGGTGGGGACGGTCCCAGGGGTGAAAGGAGTCCAGGTAATAGAATTGGGTTGAAACCAAGATACTCTTCCTTTCGTACCCTGTTATTCAACTGTGGAACTCTGAAAAAAAAGTCATTAAATATTAAAAGTGCTTTTCAGCCTTCTTTGGTCTTGCTCAGTGAAGTTCATCTTCTGACCTGCATAATATGTATCCGGTTCATGTTCTTAAAACCTATCAGAATTGTAGCATGATCTACTTGTCATTCCCATAGCCTTGGGTATTGGGTCAAAAGAGTCATGAACAAATTTTGTTCATAGCTGGTACATGCGCTGAGTCTTGAACTTGACCAAATGTTCTTTCTTGGTTGGACTATTTCTGTATTGCTGAGAAATTTTAAATAGCAGACCCCAGAGAAAGTGGGATGCTAAAACCTCGGGGTCAAAGTAAAGTCTTAGCCCAAGGGAGGTTAACAGTGATAGCCAACTATCAGTGTCTCCTTCAAAAGGAAGGAAAAATCCTCTCCACATCAGAAAGTGGGAAAAGGCTCTCTCCTACCCCATCTCCAGAACTGTAGGAAAAGTACAAGAATCAAGCAAAACAACACCCAGGTGTGGAACAGATTATGGTGCACAGCTGGAGGCAAAGAAGTTACAACTCTATCCAATTACACCAATTTAATTGGGTGTTAAAAAACTCTTAGGTTCCCAACAGTAGTTCCTCGGCCAGACGGCAGTCTGTAATGGGAAGAAGCAGCATCTCTCTTTGCTAAGAGTTGTGATTTGGGGCCCATTGCTTAGCATGCCCCAAGGTGGGCGCCATCTTAACTTTGAAGATGAACTTGACATCTGGTTTGGGTGTTGAAGACTTCAAAGCTCTTCTCTAGGGTTTATGAGAGCACAGGGTGAAGAAGAGTCCTGCAAATTCTTCCAGTCTGTGAACTACTAGGAAGAGCCCTGCATTCAGGCTCTCCCATTTACGTCTTACAAGTCTAAAACCAACCCTCTAAATGTGGAAACACTTGGACACTAACTGAATGTCCAGCATCAGAAGAAAGGTTAAGAAGCTCATTCTGCATCAGTCTCATGGCAATGATTGCAGCCGGTATATATTCATGAACAATTTCTAATACCATGAGGAAATGCCTGTGATATAATGCTAAATCAAAGATGTAGGATATAAGATTATTAAATGTATGTTCTCATTAACATCCAAAACGCACAGAAAAGTAACCACAGTTTAAAAGTGATTTCCTGTTAATGATAGATAGGCAATGGCTTTTATTCCTCTTGCTTTACTGTATTTTCTAAAATTCCTACAACTTCATGTATAAGTTTTATACACAGAAACAAAAACTATTCAACTAAAAACATTCACTCCTAGTCATACGTACCATTTTTATCTGACTGGTCTGTTCTCTGTACCTGGCTTGAAGTTGTTTTTTTTTTTTTTTGCGAACTTTCTGTTACCAATCATTCCCTTCCCTGGCATACTCTGCTTGCTCTTCTCTGCTTATCCAAAACTTCCCTATCCTTCATCTGGTTGTGTTTCCTGCTCCTCCAGGAAGCTGCTGGGTCCCTTCCGATCATACACTATTCCCCTTCTGAACATCTGCACCAGTTTATCCACACCATTTATGAAGCCAGGGGATGTTAGGGATCTTTCATCCTCAGCATGCCATCTCCATTCCTAGGCCACACCCCTGACTATGTGCCCCAGAGTCTAGGGTGGGGCCCAGACATGAGTACTTTTTAAAAAAAATCTTACTAGATGATTCCAATGTATAGCTAGGACTGAAAATCACTGATCAAAAGTCACCTCCTATACACACAGCAAGCGTTTTCCCCAGATTTTTGAATTCAAGTATCTGTCAAGTTGATTCCACGTAAGCCATGGAAGCTTCTCAGAAATTTTGATGTTCCAGTCCTTAGCTACTATTATTATTATTTTAACCATATTAGCTATGTCTCTGAGATGTACATGGACACCAGACTCATGTCCTATCTTTTGACTGGTTCGGATGTATTTGGTTCAAATTCTTGGAGAATTGTCAGATTTAACAAATAAAAATACAGGCTGCCCAACTAAATTTGTATCTCAGATACACAGTGAGTCATTTTTAAAGGGTGAGTATATCCCAAATATATCCTGAGACATACTTACCCTAAACATGTATTCACTGCTTATCTGAAATGCAAAGGTAACTGGGAACCTGTGTTTTATCTGACAACCCTTGTTTCAGGAAATAGGATTTCTGTACTCGAAGCCTTTAATTTCCTGTTGTGCTAGCATGAAGCCATCATATAGTCCTGGCTGAACCCCCAATGTAGCTGAGTCACTGACTGCAAAACTAATCCAGAATTAACTGGGAGAGAAGCCTTGCTTCCCAGGCTCTGTCACTGATGGGGGCTTGTTAGTAACATTTCATTTGCAAATGCATAAAGGAGGCCAAAATATAAATACCACTGTCAGCCTGCATCTAGAATCTGAGAATCACTAGCCTGTATTGGGCAGGCTTCTCAGATGGCTCGGTGGTAAAGAATCCTCCTGCTAATGCAGAAGACACAAGAGATGGTTTGATCCCTGGGTCAGGAAGATCCTCTGGGGAAGGAAATGGCAACCCACTCCAGTATTCTTGCCTGGAAAATCCCATGGACAGAGGAGCCTGGTGGGCTACAGACCACAGGGTTGCAAAGAGTCAGACATGACTGAGCGACAATCACACACACAGCTTAAGTTGGGCAGTGGCTTGGAGTACAAGATTCTAGAGTGTGATAGTTCTGGGTGTAAATCTCAGGTCTCCTGGCTACTGTACAATTCTAGACAAGTTAATGAACTTTCTTGTGTTTCTGTTGTATCACCTATAGGTTGAGGATAGTTGTAGATCTCCACCTAATTAATTAGTCTTAGTATTAAATGAGATCATGTTTTAAAGTTTTTAGCATAATGCTTGGGTCATTACTATTACTCATATGAAAGGAATATGTATATATTTTCAAATTCAGTCAACAAGCAAACAAATAAACTTATTCTCACCCCCTAGTCCAACAACCTTCTGGCCCTCATCCTGCCGCCTCTGATAAATGCAGACAGTGATGACCGGAAGTGACTGGAAAAAAGCCTGCTGTGGAAAAAGAGAATGAGATTCTTCCAGAAACAGAAGACTGTTTAAATAAGGCAGATACAGGTTGGTAGCATTTCATGCAAATTATAACCAAGTGGCTGGCCTTCATAGCAAGATTTAAGCACTTGATTGTAGTCCGCTAACAAATTCAAGTGAAAATGAGTGGCCAGGGTCACCGCAAACATCGGGGTCTTTGATCAGCCCCGAGTGCTGGCACCAAGGGCCAACACCACCCTTGCGTGTCACTTCTTCAAATTCCTGCAGGTCAAAAACCATGTTTCTGTCTCAGCAATAGTTTCTACCCTGGGGCAATTCAGGATCACCTCGTCTGATGCTACCTATAGCCATCCCTTCTGGAACAGCCAGACGCTAACCAGATCTGATTTTTTGGGTTTTCAAAAACAAGTTTGAAAAATATCACTTGGGACAGCCAGTAAAAGAATGCCAGGCCGACTGCTCCACAAAGAGACACGTCAGCCGCCAGTCACTGTCAACTTCCTGCTTAGATGGTGACAGACTGTCTCGTGGAGAGGAGAAGGCCACGCGGCCAACCTAGGCACTGGTACAGTATCCCACACAGATCCCGGGAGCAGACTGATCCAGGGGCCACAAGATGAGGGGGCCATGAAGGAGGCAGGAGGCCCAGGGGTTTCAGGTCATCCTCCCGAGTTCATCTTCTGCTCTCAGAACGGCACATTTTGGGGAACTCTCAAGATGTGCTTTCAGGAGGGAGCAGAAGCAGCAGGCTCGCCCCATCACTACATGGACAAACCCCTCAACCTTTCTGATCCCGACATCTTCCTATGGGAGTTTGGGACGGTCTCTGCCTTGCTCTCCCTACCATGGTTGAGAGGGTAGCGGAGGTCACAGATGGGAAAGAGCTTGAAAGCCCTGAAGACATTCGGCATGTTGCTAGGATGACACCCCTGTCTCCATGGGGACAAGGCATCCATCCAGATGTCGAAACAGCCCAAGAACGAAGACTCCACGGTCTCTACTGGCCTCCCTCGGCTGCAACCAGGACAGCAGCTCACAAGCGCAAGATGAACCATTGCCACCAGCCTGTCCTGCCTGCCCCGCACCATGCCCCTGACTCTTCCAGAGTCTGTTCTGTTTCAGAAAAGTTGAAGTGGTGAGCCGTGGAGGAGGGAGAGAGCCAGTGGCTTTCAGGTGGTCAGACGAAGGGGAGTGTGAGGCCGGCAGGACAAGCGAGGTGTGGAAAGCCGTCTACTTGGCTAGGCTTGGCTCACAAATGAGGTTGACCCCCTCGGCCTTCTCACTTGATGCACACCCAAATGAGGTGACAACACACTGCGGAGGGCAGGGGGCCGGTCTTGTGGTTTCCCATCTGGTCTCGTTGGGCTTTTGGGGTTTGGCGCCTCTGACAGACACATGGAGAACAGCCTTGTCGTCTTGAATCAGACAGTCGGCCTGGGTGCGCAAGAGTACGTGTGAGATTTCACACATGCTCGCTGGAGGAGAGGGGCTGTGGTGCGGGAGAGGAGGCGTATTTACATTCTCTGCGAGTGTTTAGATTTTTAAAGAAAAAAAATAGACATTTCACAGGGCATGTTATAAACCAACGTCAGCCTTCCCCCTGCATGATATTGAAAAGACATGAACAAGCAGGAGAAAAATCTGACTCTGAGCTACTAGGGTTTGGAATAACCACCTGCTTCATTCAAGAAGTTCTTTTTCTTATGGTTACTGGAGGGAAGGATGAGGGGAAGGGATAGTTAGGGAGTTGGGGATGGACATGTACACACTGCTATATTTAAAATAGATAACCAACAAGGATCTACCATATAGCACAGGGGACTCTGCTCAATGTTATGTGCCAGCCTGGATGGGAGGGGAGTTTGAGGGAGAATGGATACATGTATATGTATGGCTGAGTACTTTTGGTGTTCTCACCTGAAACTGTCACAGCATTGTGAATTGGCTATACTCCAATACAAAATAAAAAGCGTTTTTTTTTTTTTTTAAAAGGAGTTCTCTTGTCATACTTATTCTGCTTACTAACATTTCACAATGAGACTTTCCTCAACCAGACTCAGGAGTAGGATAAGATTCATCTGCTATTTAAAACACCTGTTCTGGGTAATACAGATTCTGTTACCCATATGCCAAGAACCAAAAGATTAAGTACCTTGAAAACACAGAGGTGAACATTTTAAAAATAGGGCCATTTTTACTTTTTTGAACTTTTGGACTTTTCACAATAACCATAAATTACTTGTCAGGGACAATAAGGTAATTGTTTTTTTAAAAATGGCCACGATCTACATCAGTTATGCAGCTGGAGATGGGGGCAATGGGGACAAGAGCCAGAGTGGATAGCGTGGCAGGAAGGAGAACTCTCACTCCCACCCATCTCCAACTTTGATATGGGTGATTCCTCTCATTCAGCAGCATTCTGAGCCAACTTTAACTGTCTTGAAGGGTGCCACGTGAAATCAGCTAAGAGGCATTTATTAAGATGCTAGAATGTGCTGCTGCTGCTGCTGCTGCTGCTGCTAAGTCGCTTCAGTCGTGTCCGACCCTGTGCGACCCCATAGACAGCAGCCCATCAGGCTCTGCCATCCCTGGGATTCTCCCGGCAAGAACACTGGATTGGGTTGCCATTTCCTTCTCCAATGCGTGATAGTGAAAAGTGAAAGGGAAAAGTGAAAGGGAAGTTGCTCAGTCGTGTCCGACTCTTCGCTACCCCATGGACTGCAGCCCACCCAGGCTCCTCCGTCCATGGGATTTTCCAGCCAAGAGTACTGGAGTGGGGTGCCATTGCCTTCTCTGTTGAATGTGCTAGAGGTGACCAAATACCTCCACAAAGGATTCCATTTACACCCCAAACAGCCCTGTTGTGGTTGCTGTTCAGTCACTAAGCCGTGTCCAACTCCTTGTGATCCCATGGGCTGTAGCTTGCCAGGCTTCCCTGAGTTCACCATCTCTTGGAGTTTGCTGATTCATGTCCATTGAGTCATTGATGTTATCTAACCATCTCATCCTCTGTTGCCCTCTTCTCCTTTTGCCTTCCATCTTTCCCAGCATCTAGGTCTTTTTGCATCAGGCGATCCAAGTATTGGAGCTTCAGCGTCCATCCTTCCAGTGCATGTTCATAGCTGATTTCCTTTAGGATTAATTGGTTTGATCTCTTTCCCAGGTGGCTCAGTGGTAAAGAATCCTCCTGTCAAGCAAGAAATAAGGGTCTGATCCCTAAGTCAGGAAGGTCCCTGGAAGAAATGGCAACCCCCTCCAGTATGCTTGCCTGGGAAATCCCATGGACAGAGGAGCCTGGTGGGCTACAGTGCATGGGGCCGCAAAAGAGTCCCACACAACTTAGAGACAAAAGCAACAACAAGAACTAGAGCTAAGCCTTCCGAGTCCATGTCTCCCATTCTTAGACTTAGCAGAAGTCAAAGTGGCCCAGTGGGGAAGCTTGCAAGCTCTCCTCCCAGGTTGTCTGGTTCAAGTCCCAGATCTGATGCTTGTTTTGCCGACCCTAGGAAAAGATACAGAAACTCTCTCACTCTCAACTCCCTTATCTGCAAAATAGGAATGATAATAATGAGATCCCCTTTGCAAGGTTCTCATGAGGATTCAATGAAACAACACCGGTAAAGCACTTAGCCCAATGCCAGACACTCAGCATATATCAGATCCCTGAACTGGGGGATTATTAAGAGTAATGCATTCTATTCAGATTTCCTGATACATCTTGTTTTTCAATCATCTTTGTAATAGAACCCAATAGTGACAGTTCGTATGAAAAGTTCTCTCCAGACCAAAATCTCTGTTTCTTAGAGGTCGGACATCCAGGCCAGACCTGCTTTATTGCAACAATGTAAAAAATCTCTTCCAAGGCATCCACCACAGCTTGGAGGAAATAAGCAGCAGTCTACAAATTCCTCCAGGCTTGCCCAAGATGCTAATTAAGTGAAAGAAGGAGTCAAGCTCTTCCCTGGGACAATGCAGATATAGCTTTTTCAGTGGAATAAAACTTTATTTAAAATAATTTCATATGGGAGAGGAAAGAAGGTGTTGTTTTTTTTTTTTTTTTTTTTTAAAAGGTCTGGGCAGGAAGAAGGGAACACCCGGTGTAACTCATAGTGAAGCCTGGAGCATGTGGACAGAAAGGAAGGATGGTAATTTGTAGTATTTGTACATTCAGCAGTGTTTGAATTTCTTACCGCCAATAGGCATTCTTTTGTAATAAGAAATTAAAAGGTGGCTTTTTCCTAGGCTGGCTAGAGGGTGAACCCTGTAGGAACTGGCCCTAGGACATTCTCAACAAGGAAACTCGTAAGTTTTTCCTTAAGACGACATTCAAGGTATTAAGGGGCTTCCTAGGTGCTGCTAGTGCTCAAGAACCCACCTGCCAAGTCAAGAGATGTTACAGACACAGCTTGCAACCCCTGGGCTGGGAAGATCCCCTGGAGGAGGGCATGGCAACCCCCTCCAGTATTCTTGCCTGGAGAGTCCCATGGACAGAGGACCCTGGTGGGCTACAGGCCATAGGGTCAAAAAGAGCCAGATATGACTGAGGTGACTTAGCACACATGCCTGCAAGGTATTGAGAGGACAAATCATAAGTTCTTATCACAAAGGGGAAAAAAACCAATCTTTTTTTCATTTTTCTTTTTTTGTATCTATATGAGATGATAGATGTGAAGTAAACTTACTGTGGTTGTTGTATCACAATATATGTAAGCCGAGTGATTCTGGGGTACGCCTTGAACAACGTTATATGTCGATTACATCTCCATGAAACAGAAGGTTAAAAAGTGCCTAGCTCAACCATTAGTTCCTCTCGGAAGCCGGTCCAGGTGGAATTCATTCTCTCTTCTGTGATCCAATAGTATCTGTGCCACCAGTGTTCCAGCAAAGTACAGACATGAAAGTGTTAGTCACTCAGTCATGTCCAACTCTTTGTGACCCCATGGACTGTAGCCCACTAGACTTTTCTGTCCACGAGATTCTCCAGGCAAGAATACCGGAGTGGGTTCCCATTTCCTTCTCCAGGGGATCTTCCTGACCCAGGGATGGAACCAGGGCTTCTGCATTGCAGGTGGATTCTTCACCATCTGAGCCACCCCGGAAGCCCACCAGCATTCTGACACTTCATTAATTCAGCCTTTCCTTTGTTCACCTATTCAACAGCTGCTCTATGAATAAGGCCCTGGGGAGGCTCTGAGGAGCCAAGGTCAGTAAGACAGGCGAGGTGCCTGATTGTTGGAGCTTGCTTTGACAGGAAAGATGGACAGTGACACCCTCCTCACCCCCATCCCTTCCTCCCCCCAGCCAGTCCTGGATTCTTTAGCTGTCCTTGTGTCGTGAGCTCTGATGGAGAAGGGACAGGACCAAAGTAGCATACACTCTAGAGACCTGGCATGAGCCAGGAAGCCTGGGAAAGTTTCTCTGTCCAAGTGACCTTACAGCTGGGAACTGAGAGATGAAAAGTATTAACTAGGTCAAAGGGTGGGAGGAAGACTAGTTGAGTCTTGGGTTGAGCACTCAAGCCGGCACTGCAATGAGAGGGAACAGGGCTCACCCATGAAAGGAGAAGTTGACCCAGCGGAAGGGCTAAGACAAGATCCAAGAAGCAGGCAGGGGCCAGATCGTGTGATGCTTTGCAAAATACGGGATGTTCAACTTCCCCTAAGAACAGTTAAAAGCCACTGAGAGACTTACACCAAGGACTCCATTGCTTTCCTTCCCTTTGTTCACCTCCACTCTGACACACCAACTCCAGGCTGTCAGCACCTGGCCATTAATGGGAGCCTAATTATTACTGGTTGGATGGCTGAACCAAGTCACCCTAAAGAAGAAGAGCCTGCAAGCAAAGCACACAAGTAAGCAGCCCACCTCTCTCCTCCCTTTTGTCTCCCTCAGTCCAAGCCTGCAAGCTGAGAGGTATAAAATCCACACAACGGGATGGTTAGCAATGAGAGGCAAGGCTAAGCCATTTCTTCCACCTCATGGTCCTTCCAAAATGTTCGCCACTGGCATCAGAGATCATTATCCTGACCGATGAGACAAGCAACAAAACTGGAGACTTGGAAGGGATGAGCATTTGCTAAAGGCTGTATAGCAAGGCCACCGCTGCTCTGATCATGTCTTGGCAGTTTGTTAAGGGCCCATTCCTCCATCCCCTGCCTAAAGTACGTATTTATAGGCTTAATCATCTGAATTTTGCTTTCCTTTGGCTCAAAGAGAGTGGGTGTAGAGGCATTTTTCATGCTGCACAAAAATGAAAGTATACTGAAAACATGCTCACCTCAAACCGAATGTTAGAGCAGTTGGATTCCTCGGCAGCAACTGAATACTTTTTATAGAAAGGGAAGTCAATTGAGAAATCATAAAAAATTACAGTTGGGAAGGACCTCTGTGCTCACAAGGGTCAGGTCCCAGGAGCTGCTGTCGAATTGTTCCCTGCAGTGAAGGGTCTAATGTTTTGTCCACTCAGGTTTTAAATATCTCTACCAATAGCTCGCCCCTGGGGACGCCTCTCCACGGAGCGATAGATCTTGCTGTCAGGGCTTTTTTCCTGCTATTCAATCTCACTTTTCCTTTCCTCCACTTCATCCCATTTGTCTTTGGCAATGATTTAGACAAGAGTGTGCTGACGTCTGAAAACAAAAAGCCCTGTCTTTGCCTTCCACTTCGTTTTCCAGACCCCTCTACCTATGGCAACGTGGAGATCTGGGAAGGGGGGAGGCAATCAAACTGATGTTCATTCTGGATGAGCTCATTTCCAAAGGCCGAGACCCTAAGCCTCGAGCCTCCAGGTGAACATGAGGGATCTTTAATGCCTCAGAAACGTGCAGGGTACCGAGGACCTGACTCTTGAAGGCAGAGGGGGCCGTCACCGGGTTTTCCAAAATTGAACAGACTCCTGGCATGACGGCTGGGACAGAAGGTGGCAGCAAAGCATCAGGCTCCGTGGGCCGAGCGGTCCTTCCAGATAACTCAAGTCCCAACTTTCTCACTCGGACGGCACGTTTAACCGGACTGGCCGAGAAAGCTGCGCTTTAGCCAAGAGTAAACTGGAATCAAGGCTCTGCCCAGTCTTTTAAGTCAAATCCCAAACAGTCAGGATTCTGTGAGCATGGTCCTTTTTCTCCCGAAGTAGGTCCTGCAGCCAGAATTTAATCCCAAGAATAACTTCAGTCCTAAACAGGGATGTTGCTCCAAGCTGATCTAAACACATAAACCTGCCATCTGGTCTGGTGTGGTGACACCCAAATTTTTGTGTTTAAGGACATTTGGGGCTAGTGCAATTTTTTTCTTTATTCTTTCTAGCCCCGAGCTATTTGTTTCTGCATTTGGCTCTGGTTTCCTAGTTTCCTTTCCCTCGCTCAATTCCTTACTTCTTTGGTCGTGTTTGCAGGCAGCCCTTCCAAACCAGAGTTCTAGAGAGTAAGTGTTTCTGACTTCAGGCTGGCCTCCTGCTGGGGAACCAATTAAATGTACTACCCACCAGGGAGAGTGTGATATTTTTTATTACTTTCTAATTTTGGGCCCTGAAATGGCTTCAGTGATCAGAACATTCTTCTGCTTTAGAACCTGAAGGAGCCAGTGGAATGATGCTTTTGATTGGTGTTTCATTTACAATGGTCCATACTCTCCAAGCATACTCCAAGGATTTCCACTGGGCCTCAGATTCTTGAATTGGGGGGAAAAGCAGGACAAAGAAAACCACAACAAAACTTTCTCCTCACTTTACCTTATTGCACTGTAAACTGCCATCTACTTTGGGAAAGTCTTTGAGAAGTCGGAATGGAGAAAAAAAGAGAGAGAGAAGAATTAGAACAAAACAATGTCCCTGGGTTCTAAATCTATTTAAACTACAATAGTAAATCAACATCGTGCCTCTTTCTCATTACTGATGGCCTGATAATAGGGCCTCCAAATGTTCATGAAGGGGAAAGGAAGAGTTATGTCATATTTCTAAAAACAGCCACAGAAAACCCCCACCCAAGGTTCTCACTGCTGTTTGATCTGTGCCTCATTTTCTTTCTTAAAGAGTTAGCATGAAACAAAAAGGAAAGGCGTGGAAAAGTAATGGGAGTGAGGGGGTCCCAGTTTCCTTGAATGTCTGAATTTCTGTTTATTTTGCAACAAGGAAGGATGCCTTAAAACCCAGAATTGCTCTTGGATAAAATCAAATACTAACAACTTAGCAAAACAGCTAAAAGTCCAAATTATTAGCCTTTCCAAGTTCTTCCTACTGGCCATGGGGGTCCTGGTTTAGGGTTTTTACATTCTTTCTTTTTTTTCCCTTCCCTCCCCCCCAGCTTGCTTGCTTTGCTAGAGATAAATCTAAATGTTTATCTGAAGTATCTCACTGATACTCTGAGGGGACTTTTCTCCCGAGCAAAATCTCCCCTGAAAACAGAGACTTGTTTCAGTTCCCATTAAATATTGCTCAGTGTTGAGTCTGTTACTAATGAATGGCTTCTTTTAGCAACAGTGACAATAAAAAATTGACAAATATAACCATGCTCAGTGGCAACTTTTGTAAATGTGATTCAAAAATTAACATTTATAATTTTATAATAAGCCAGCTATCTTATTTGCTATTATATCATGCTCTGTTAAAGACCGTCTTTCCTACTTTTAAATAGAAGTCCCATGAGAGCAAAACTGTTTATCTTTATTGTTTATGGCCCCATTAAGTCCCTCTTTATCATATGATTTAAAATTCAACAATATAACTTAGCAGTCGGTATTTATTTATTTAAAGAAAGGGTAAGTGTTTCTTCAGAGTTTGTCTAAATTTAAAATCACAAACCAAACCATCTCTCTTCCCTTCTTCATTCTTTTTCTTCCCTCCCTTCCTTCCTTCTTTCTTCCCTCGTTTCCTTGCTTCCTCCCTCCTTTCCTTCCTTTGATACATTCATTTTAAAGCCCAGTAACTGAATGTTGTTGGGTCTAAATGTTCCATAAAAGATTCAACTTCTCTTTAGGATTATTTGAAATGACCAACTTCCTTGACAGGTCTTTGGGGGAGAATACTCTATATTAACTGGCTAAAAAAGCAATGTTCCAGATCAAAATATAGTCCAGCTCTACAATGGCAGGGAGACTAGAGCCAATAAATAGTGAATAGAAGCATGAATGCATGAACAGAGGGACACCCAGGCAGACGTGAGGCAGAGTCACAATACTCAAAGCTTCCAGTTAACTCAATTCTCCCCAAAACTCCCGCCTGCAGCTGAGCAAACCCCCACTGGACAGCCTCCTGTGAGAGACAACAGACTGTCAGCCTCTGGGAAACAGTACTAGTTCAATCAACCCATTTGGCGTGTTGTGTTTTACAGTTTCTAAAATTAACACAGAATCCAAACAAAAACACGGCCAGTGTGGAGCTATAGGCAAAGGACCCTGCTGCGTGGTTGCTTCAAATCTCTTCCTCATCAAAATCAGCTGCCTTGTCCATCCAGCTCCCATTTTTGAAGGCACACCTCTCATTAACCAAGCTGTCATTACATGCTGGGGATGGCCAAATTTTCCAGGATTCTCATTTTTAAATCCAGTGTTGATAGGAGTCCTAAAGCTGGGAGCTGAGAGGAAGGTGGACGCAACAGAAATGTTTGGAGAATTTGCAGGTAGCACTCAGGCTTGCTTCTGGCTCCTCTCCTGGCTTCAGCAAAGACAACACATGGAAACAGTGCCAGGTTTTTCCTTTGCATTGAGCAAAGCTACATTTTCTGGGCTTGGCCGAGGAATTTTCTGCTGCATGAATTACGAAGCTGACTTCCAACCAGATGCCGGGCGCTCTGCCCTTTCTGTTCATCCAGGGTGTATCGATATTTGCTCATCATGTTGCATGCTCCTTGTGTTTGCCTCCTTTTCAACCAGTTCTCATTAGGAGGGTCAAAAGGAGTGGGGGGTTCTTTGTAAGTCACTCTGATTTTACAGAGTTTGGGTGAACAGATCCATGCACCTCCGAAGAGGATGTTGACAGAATAAGTGCAGAGGTAAGGAAGAAGGGGAGGGAGGAAGCAAAGCAGATAGCAGAGAAAGCAAAGCTTGATATAAAACCAAACCAGAGAATTGTTAACCATGATGCATTTTCCCAAAGAGTCACCTGGCCTCACAGGTAAACAGAAACCATCGCTGGGACATTCTCGTAGCAGTCACATTCGGAGTCGGGGGGTGGTATGCCTACAGGAAACACATCCCATGAAGGCCTTTGCAGGCTGCAAGCTCAGCATCAAAAGGAGCCACAGCACATACTTAAAATTCTGTCTTTCACACCCTGGTCACTTAAACATTCTTGTTAAAAATTTCCTTCATCATCCTTAACATATACAATTTTCTGAGGCAAAGAATGACTTTTTAGAGTCTCTCTGTGCCCATAAAATTCTGTCTCAGAGATTTTATTAATAATCATAAAAACATCAGTATCCATCAAGATCACTGTGAAAAGGGAGAGGCACTTTTTCCTAAAAGTGTGTTCAAATTGTCTGAGACCGATGTTGCCATGAAAAGGGGGTTAACTCAAGTCTGATGATGGATCGATCTCTCTGCTTCCCCGTCCATTCCCCGTAGAGGACAGGTCGGCTGGAAGCTCACACGAGTCCGCGTGGTGGGAAGCAGGCAACCACACCTGCAGCCGGAAGCCGCTCCCCATAGAGTATTCCAACCCTCACAGCGACAGGCTGTGTGTTTATCCATGACGTGGAGGGCAGGGAAGGGATGCGGAGGTCAGCACTACATAGTTTTTTATGGCATGAAGATATGTTTCTTGGGACTCTGAGACGTCTAGGATGACGTGCTTTAAGTGACTATTTGACTGTCCCCCAGCTAGCTCTAAGTACTGGCTGAACAACCCTGGACTGTTGATTGTCAGTGAAGAGCAACCAAAATAGCAAACAGTGAAACAAAGCCTGCGGAGGGATTTGTAGGGTGGACTCCTTGATTCACCTTTTGGAGGAGGTTGATGGAGTGATCATGATCTGTCTTCCTGTAAGCTCCGTTACTTTTTCTTCTCACATTGTACCTTAAGCCCTGCAGTCAGGCAAAACTTTGATCTTAGAAGTTCGAAACTCTAAAGACCAAAAATTCGTGAGGGGTTCTGAGGGAAGGGGTTACTGCACAATGCAATGCTCTCATAATCCATCAGTATCCAGGCAGCATGGGGTGGCTTCAAGGGCATGTGTTCTGGAGTCAGTGAGGTTGAAGTCTGTGTCGGTTCCATCACTGCCAATTTCTAGACTTCTATGTACCTCAGTTTCCTCTGAGCGAAAATTAGCATGAGATTATCTACTTTCATGGGTTGCTGGACTTTTGGGAATCCATCATGACACTATGCCTGGTGACTAGTTGGCTCTCACAATATGCTACTATCTTCTAATACTAGCCAAGAAGTGTTCTGTGATGAGTTGCTGTGACAAAAATGGGTCTCTCAATTGGTTAAGCAGCAACCTAAACTGGAGAGACACACGGGTACACACATGGGTGAAACGCAGAAATCTTCCTCAGGTGAGCCTAATGCAGGCCACCTGACCTAGGACCGTCCATCAAGACTCCCTGACTTCCACCCACCAGATGCCGATGGCACCCTTCCCCTCGTTGTGACAAGCGAGAATGTCTCACGTCTCCAGACATTGCCAGACGTCCCCCTGGGGGTGCTGGTAAAAATGGCCATTTGAGAATCACTGGCGTAAGCTATATGAAATGTATTCTCAAAGTTACACAATACTTCTCTCAGCAAAAGTTTCCACACTGTCCTATGTCCCTTGGCCATGACCACAAGGTGAGATAAGCAGATATCTTCACTTGACAAGTAATTACTGTACAAAGCTGATTGTAAGGCAACTTATTTCCCCCTAAACTGGTCTATAATGTAAGTCCTTACAAAGTTTCTCATTCCTGATGTTTTCTCAGTTACCTTATTTTGAATATCAAGGAAGTGTCTGGGGGTGACTTCCCTGGTGGTTCAGTGGTTAAGACTCCATACTTCCACTGCAGGGGGCTCTGGTTCCATCCCTGGTTAGGGAATGAAGATTCTGCAAGCCACGTGCCATGGCCCCTCAAAAAGAATTTAAAAGAAAGTTTTGGGGGAAAGACATTAGCCCCAAAGGACCTCAACCAATGATGATGATCTTGGTGATGATGGGGGAGGCTTAGAGATGGCATCTGATAGCACCAGGGGAAGAAAGAGAGGCAAAAATACATAACACAGATATGGGGTTTATTTTTGCAGATATGACTTCATCTTTAAAAAATATTGAAGGTATTTAAAACAAGCCTTTCAACTTTCGTTTTACCAAGAAAAAAAAAAAAATGGCATATTTTAAGTGGTAACCTTCTAGGTGTCATAAATATCCATCCAGAGAACAAATGAGAAAACCTCTTGGGGATTAAAATAAAATTTTCACAGCAGCGGCAACAGCATCTTAGATGGATTCAAAGTGCCCCCCCTTTTTTTTAACAACTGTAAGTGCAGATGATGTGTGATAGAGAACTACGTTCAAAATTCAAAAACGGCTTTGGTGATGATGAAGACAAATGACAAAGGTGCACAGGAAGAATCTGAATACAATTATTCCATGACCTTAACTTTTTTTTAAAGATTGGAAAACATTATATTTCTCAGTGTTTACACTATTTTATGTAATATGCCACATATGCAAATAAAGTGATCAAAGAAGTTTGGAAGCAAACATCTTACTGTTTCCTAAAGGTTTGTGTAGTAGGGTTGGTTCTCTCTTTGGACAGGAAGTCTCTGCTCTGTATTGCCTGCTATGTTGCTTCAGTGATGTCCAACTTTTTGTAACCCTATGGACTCTCTTGGGCTTTGCCTTATCCTCAGGTTTGCCTTATCCTTTGCCCTGTATTTTTTGGGGCTCCAAAATCACTGCAGATGGTGACTGCAGCCATGAAATTAAAAGAGGCTTCCTCCTTGGAAGCAAAGTTATGACCAACCTAGACAGCATATTAAAAAGCAGAGACATTACTTTGTCAACAAAGATCCGTCCAGTCAAAGCTATGGTTCTTCCAGTAGTCATGTATAGATGTGAGAGTTGGACTATAAAGAAAGCTGAGTGCCAAAGAATTGATGCTTTTGAACTGTGGTGTTGGAGAAGACTCTTGAGAGTCCCTTGGACTGCAAGGAGATCCAACAAGTCCATCCTAAAGGAAATCAGTCTTGAATATTCATTGGAAGGACTGATGCTGAAGCTGAAACTCCAATCCTTTGGTCATCTGATGCGAAGAACTGATTCATTTGAAAAGACCCTGATGCTGGGAAAGATTGAAGGTGGGAGGAGAAGGGGACGACAGAGGATGAGATGGTTGGATGGCATCACCAACTCAATGGACATGAGTTTGAGTAAGCTCCAGGAGTTGGTTATGGACTGGGAAGCCTGGTTAGCTGCAGTCCATGGGGTCACAAAGAGTCGGACACAGCTGAGAGACTGAACTGAACTGAACTGAACTTGCCCCGTATTGCAAGCATGCTAAGTTGCTTCAGTCATGTCTGACTCTGTGTGACCCTATAAACTGTAGCCCACCACAGTCCTCTGTCCGTGGGATTCTCCAGACACGAATACTGGAGTGGGTTGCCATGTCCTTCTCCAGGGGATCGTCCTGACCCAGGGATCGAACCTACTTCTCCTGAGGCTCCTGCATTGGGTGGCAAGTTCTTTATCACTAGCCTTATCCTCAGACATATACTCAATTGAAGTATTTAGTGTTTTTAAGACTCTGTGTGAGTCAGCGTAACACTTGGAGCACATGTTTCTGGCCCCCAAGAGCTTATGATCTCTGTGGGAAGATCAGACAGAAGCAGGAGAAGCAACTTCCACATAACTCAGTGTGATTTGGCTCGAGGTAAGTGGTTGAGATGATGTGCTGGGAGGAGGAGGCAGGATGACCTTTGAGAGATGCCTCCAGATGAACTTCCTGAAACTCCCAATCAGATGTGTGTGCCCTACTCAGGATTAAAGAGCAACATCCCCAGGGCGTCCCTGGTGACTCAGTGGTGAAGAATCTGCCTGCTCTTGCAGGAGACACAGGTTGGATCCCTGATCTGATAAGATCCCTCATGCCAAGGAGCTACTAAGCCCATGCACCACAGCTACTGAGCCTGTGCTCTAGAGTCCTGGAACCACAACTACTGAGCCCAAGTGCTGCAACTACTGAAGCCCACGTGCCCCAGAGCCCATGCTCTGCAACAAGAGAAGCCACTGCAATGAGAAGCCTGCTCACTGCAACTAGAGCAGCCCCCCTTGCTGCAACTAGAGAACAGCCTGCACAGCAATGAAGACCCAGTATAGCCAAAAACAAATGAATAAAAATGATATATAAAAAAAGATCAACATCCCTAATGTGGTTTCCGTCAGTGTGGCTTGGATACCTCCTTCCTGCCAACCCCATCTCTACCTTCAAGGGTCCTTCTGCCAATCCCACTCTCTGACTATCCCTTGGACACCTCCTTACCCCCATGCCCCAGTTGTAAACTCTTCTCCAACTACCTGCTCCCTCCCTGGACTGTACCTCACCTTCCCACCTGTCTTTCTCCTGCCTGTCTTTCTGCCTTTGCAACTTGCTGTCTTCTCCTCACCCCTTGCAAACTCCCTCTCATTCTTCAAATGTTAGCTCAATCCTTACTTCACCTGGGAAGCCTTCCTGGATACTCTTGTGGTCAGGTTCCTTGGCTGTAGCTCACACAAAACTGGTTCTTTCCTTTAAAGTATTTTCTCCGTTTATGCTTATGCATGCATTAGTGTCATTGTTGATTGATGTGTGTCTCTCCTTTACGCTATAAGCCTGGTGAGAGCAGATCCATCATCCTTTTCCACTCATCACTGTATTCCCAGGGCCTGGTCCCAAAGTTGATACCCAATAAATAGCTGTTGAGTTAATCGATGATTAATTGAACATGTATTTGCTACAACCTTTAGCTTAAGGCTTGTTATTACATCATTACTACATGACAAGAGCTAAGATCCAAAAGCATTACTGTAAGTTAAGTACCTTATGTGTTTTGTCTCATTTAATCCTCAAAAAATCCTATGATATAGATTCTGCTGTTTCTATTACCCTTGTTTTCTATTTGAGAACTCGGGCTCAGGAGAGAGGTTAAGTAATTTAGTCAAGGTTGCAGGCACAGCGAGTGTGTATAGGAGTTAGGATTGATCCCTGGTCCATCTGGGTTCAGAACACTATCACCTATATTGTATGGTACTGTATTATATTATATCTCATCTATGATACTCATATGAAGTCTACCCATATGACCTGGTGTGAGATCTAATACCTCTAAGAAGTTCTTAACCATGCCTCTCATCTTTGCCTCCTGATATGACTTTTAGCTGGTTCCCTGCCATTTGGTAATGGATGTCCTGGCTGGTGGAGTCATTCTTCATTTATAAACCTATCAAATATACCCTTGTTATATTACTCCCTTATTCAGACTAGATTAGAGGGTGCCCCACCAGGCAGAAAATTTCTCTTTTGTTTCTATGGGACCCATGATATCTGGCGAGTGCTCAGCACCCAGTGGACACTCACCTAGTACTCCATTATTGGTTGATGACATCACAATGGTTTCCTTAGAAGTAACAACTCAGGGTTCAGAACAGGGGCTGGCTTTCATATATCTTTGATGTTATTGCCTTCTCCAGAATTTAATCAACATCTTGTCTTGTATGGGCAAAATTCATTTTAAAAATTTCATACATTTCATTCTAATCCATCAACAAATATTTGTTGGGGCGAGGTGTCAGTTGCTGGATAGATCCCTCTGTCTTTCTCACCTGACCCCACCTATCAGCTTGTGGAAAGAGACACTGGTCCAGATGATCCTCTGGCTTTTCCCGGTCTTGGGTATCTGAGTGGCTTCCTTAACTCACTTGGACCATCAGGAGACTCTGTAAGAAGTCCCTCCATCATATTTAGGGAACTGCTAGTTTCCACAGCACATTTGCTTTTGAACCCCACCCTCAGATAATTCCCCAAGACAAAAGGGAAACCTAGAAATAAGGCATCTGCAGAACTACAGAGTTTTTACATGAGATCAAAGTAGCATCAGGACTTTTTAATTGTGAAACAATGAATCAAGAGAGGAAGAATCAAATGAGAGATGGTAAATATTCCATAAAGAGCAGGATTAGAGTTCTCAGGCAGGGAATACCCACAGCTATCTTTATACCAACTTAAATCAGGCAGAAGCTCTAACGATGAGGATAAAATGAAATAATGGATGCATTATTTCTAGTGGGACTTGCATTGCTATTTGGCCTAATTATTCGTGATATTTCACCCATATAAGAAGCTTTTTCAGAGGAAAGAAATAACAGTTTGTCTCCTTGAAAACAAAGAACAAAGGCCTTGGTGCTCTCTAGAAGCTCGCCTATCATTAGGAAGAGAAAGAATCTGTCCATTAGCAGGAAATTCTCCCTAGAGATCTTGAATATCTCCCCAAATAATCCCTCAGTGAACTGCAAATGCCTGCATGGATGAAGATTCAGAAGCCATAGGTCTTGCTGCAGAGGTGAGAGAGGGGCAATGCAAGCCAAAGAAACATTCTCTCTAGCCTTGGTCTATGGTGACTGGTGTGTGTGTATGTGTGTGTGCATCATGTACATTTTAACTATAAATTGGGAAAAGGGAGCACACCCCCAGGATTGCTTCCTTTAATGCCCTCTAGTGTAAAGGACTAGATTTGGCTGAGAATGATAGAAAATCCACAATAACAATGGCCTAAACAATATACACATTAATTTTCTGTCACCAGGGAGTGGGTCCTTGTAGTTCAGGCTGAAACAGCCATCTACAGTCAACAGGGACAAGGCCCCAAGCAAGACTGGACCAGGCAAAGCCAGAAAGAGTAGCTGCTCTGGTGTCTGATGTCTTTCTGGTTCTAGGTAGGGCTCCACAGCATTTCCTTCCTTGGGTTGCATGAGAAACCCCTGTGTTTTTATTAAAGGTCTCCATTTTGGGCTTAGGGTTGTTTGAGTGGTTTCTCTTCCTTGCAGCCAGAAAGACCTTGACAATGACAATGTCTTTGTGTGGCTATGGTTCTGAGCTGAGGACAATAGCCAACTCAATGGTCTCCTTCTCATCCTGGCTTCCTGGACAGGGACAAAGCACATCTTTCCCCCCCAGGCAAGTATTAGTCACTCAGTCATGTCTGACTCTTTGGGACCCCATGGAGTGTAGCCTGCCAGGTTCCTCTGTCTGTAGAATTCTCCAGGCAAGAATACTGGAGTGGGTTGCTGTTTCCTTCTCCTGGGACCTTGACTTAAATCCATTAAGTTGATACACTTTTAGAATCTAGATTGTTCCCATCCAAACAGTGAGGTATTGCAACTTGAGTAGTAGATGTTACAGCTAGAGATAGGGTTTTTTGCTTTGCCTATTTCAAATAGTTAACACTTGGAGAAGGAACCCAATGAATGCCTTTGGTTAACAAATTGTCTGTCTAACCCAGACTCCCAAGCATAATCATCTTGCTTAATCTTTTGCCTCTCTGGGCCTCAGTTTCCTCTTTCATAAAATGAAGGTGTGGTATTAGAAGTCTCTTCCAACTCAGAGGTTTCATGAGCCCCCACTCACAGAAAGAGCTATGACGAATCTAGCAGCATACTAAAAAGTAGAGACATCACTTTGCCAACAAAGATCCATATAAGTCAAAGCTATGGTTTTTCCAGTAGTCTTGTACGGATGTGGAGGTTGGACCATAAAGAAGACTGAGCATCAAAAAATTGGTGCTTTTGAACTGTGGTGTTGGAGAAGACTCTTCTTGAGAGTCCCTTGGACAGCAAGGAGATCACACCAGCCAGTCCTAAAGGAAATCAACCCTGAGTATTCATTGGAGGGACTGATGCTAAAGCTGAAGTTCCAATACTTTGTCCACCTGAGCACAGAGCTGACTGATGCTGGGAAAGATTGAAGACAGGAGGAGAAGGGGGCAACAGAGGATAAGATGATTGGATGGCATCATCGATTCAGTGGCCATGAATTTGAACAAACTCTGGGTGATGGTGAAGGACAGGGAAGCCTGGCATGCCACAGTCCATGAGGCTGCAAAGAGTCAGACACAACCGAGTGACTGAACAACAACAGCAACTCACAGAGAGAGTAGAATCACCTAGAAGGTCCTGAAGATGGAAGGGGGGGGACTCGGATTGGCTCTGCTACTTCCTAGCTGTTTCAGTTCAGTTCAGTTCAGTCACTCAGTCGTGTCCGACTCTTTGTGACCCCATGAATCGCAGCACCCCAGGCCTCCCTGTCCATCACCAACTCCCGGAGTTTACTCAAACTCATGTCCATCGAGTTGGTGATATCTTCCAAGCATCTCATCCTCTGTCGTCCCCTTCTCCTCCTGCCCCCAATCCCTCCCAGCATCAGGGTCTTTTCCAATGAGTCAACTCTTCGTACACATGGGCAAAAAAACACCTTCAACCCTAAACCTCAGTTTCTGATCTGTAAATGAGCAACAGTGTCAGCGTCTACTTGGTGAGGGTCTCCCCGCAGCTTAGCATAGTGTGCCTGACAGCTAGGATGAGAGCCTTGAGTGTTGGTCATCGCAGCACTAATCACCGCAGGCCGCCATCAAATGATCCACCTTGCAGAGGATCACACCTACCCCCCCAGTACCACATCACACACACACACACACAGGCTGACTTGTCATCTTTGATAAATGTCGCTTTTATTAAGCTACATTCCCTGTGTGAGGGAAAAGCCAAAGTAAAGGGGTGGAAGGAGTTAGGAGTGAGACAGCCTGAGTTGGGAAAAATTCCTGAGTTATTTTCCAAATAGTCTGGCTTGACAAAAGAAAGTAGGAAAAATCCCTTCCTAAGCATATGGCCTGTTAATTTTAAAATTCAAGAGTGTATTTCAACAGAAAGTTAATTCACATGTTTCTGAATCTTCTGTGCTTAACCTGTCAAAGAATTGTTTGAAAATAATTATTTGATGTCCAATAAGCAGCCTTTTGTGTCAATTTCCCTGTGCAACCACCTGGATGAGAGTTGCCTGAAAGGCAAGTGACTCCAGTTGATACTCAAGTGTCTCTTGTCCCCAGCCCTGTGGTCTGACCAGCAAGCGTTATAACTCTCCCCTTCAGGCTAGAGATGATCAGCTGGCCCGGGATGGCCATCCATTGACATACTGGTCACACTGAATGCAGCCTGACCTAAAAAGATTAGCTTATCTCTCACCAAACAAGAGAGCTGGTCTCTCTCTTTGGAATTTGGACAAAGGGACTCAGGATGAAGGTGCCAGGGAGCTGTGGGTCCTAGCGCTGCATAGTCATGGGGACGTTGGACTGGGGCCACTATGGGCTGTTTTAGTGCATTCCTCCAGAAGAAGACCTTCGAGTTTCTCTGGGATGTGGTCCCAGAAAATACTGGTCAGGGAAAAGGGGAAAGATAGGAGGAAAGGAAGCAACAGAGACAAGCATGTTTCCATGGTGAGCAAATGGAGTTTCACCTTGCTGGGGAACTCAAGAGAGCCAGGATAGAACATGTGCCTTATTTTGGTTGCAAGCAACAGAAACTAATGCTGATGAACTTAACAACAAAAAAGTGAATCTGCAAGGAAAATTTGAGGTACCCAGGGATAGAAAAGGAAGCCACAAAATCCAGTGAGGGATAGACAGGAACCATCATAAGGTCTCAGTGGGAAGGTGTCCCCTAGGTATTGCCACTGAAAGGAGCTCCAGCCCTTCTTTCCATCATCACTGTAGAGTCAAGGGTCCAGTTAACCAAACTTAGGTCACGCAACCACTGCTTGATCATCTGGGGTAGCAAGAGAAAATGCCTAGTGGGGACTCTACAGAGTGAGTGAGAATTCTCAGAAGAAAAGGCTATTGGGAAGGAGGACTCGATGCAGGGTAGTGGGGAAGCACACAGACACACACATACACAGACACACACACACACACACACACAGTATTTCCAGAAGTCTATCACTTAATGAGAGAATTAGAAATTACAACCTGGTATAAGAAATGCTACAGTGGAAACAGACACAAAAAATTCTAGGAGTCCAAAGAAGGGAGTAGCTGGGACCAAGTGGCAGGAAGCAAAGTTTTGCAGAGACCCATATTCAAGAAACACTCAAAGGGTAATTATTAAATGCCAGACATCATGTCCACCATGATATTTAAGCAGAAACCAGAAAACTGAGAAAGAGCGCTTAAGTGGAATCTATATGCAAAGGGGGGCATTACAGGTCGAAAGAAGAGAATGTATAAAGCTAGGGAAGTGTGAAGTAACAAAGGCACTGAGCGCTTGACGTGAAAGAGATTTGTGGTGAAAAGAGGTGGGAAGCAGGCGTGATTGTAGGCCAGGACACCAATGGGCTTTCCATATTAGATGCATGAAACTGGATACTCTCAAAGGCAGTGGTCAGTCATGAAGGATATCCAGTGTGTCTTGGGACTGAGCTCTAGACAGACCCCTCTGGTGGATTGTGGTGGCTGGATCATGAGGATGTTACAAGAAGAACAGTTCTTCTGTAGCTAGAAGTTCAGTTAAACGCCGAGTGCATTATACCAGGAGGCATGTGATGAGGGCTGATTTGGCTCATGACTTAGAGAGGGAGAGGTGACAGTTAGAGTTATTTGGAGAGTAGAATTCTCAGGACTTGGTCATCAACCTTGGGAAGTGGAGGAAGAGAAGAGATATTATAGTCTTAATGCAAAAAACTCATAGGGTGAACACATAAGGTGGAATTTGACAGGAACTGCAAGGCTTTTCCTGGCCTCCCAGTGGGGAAATGGAAGGTCTTATCCACTCTTTCTTCCAGAAATGCAGTGGCCATCCACAGAGCTCCAGGTTGGTTGTCAGAGCTCAGCAAAGGATGGAGCAGGATCCAACAGGGCTGACCGTGGACATGCCCATCCTCTTCCTGCCTTCTCTCCAGTCAGGATCTTCCAAAGGCCGATGCCAGTCTGGTGCATCAGCTTTGTCTTCCAGCACAGTCCTCTACATACAGTGAAAAATGAAAGTAGTAAAAGTGTTGGTCTCTCAGTCGTGACTGACTCTTCGTGACGCTATGGATTGTAGCCCACCAGGCTCCCCTGTCCATGGGGATTCTCCAGGCAAGAATACTGGAGTGGGTGGCCAGTCCCTTCTCCAAGGAATCTTCCTGACCTGGGGATCAAACCTGGGTTTCCTGTAATGCAGGTAGATTCTTTACCATCTGCATCACCAGGAAAACCCTCCTATACGTATATTGCTCCAAACAAGTCTCATTCCTTCCTCACCTCCAGGCCTTTCTTCAGGCCATTCCTGCCATCCAGATGTCTTTCCATATACTCCAGCTTCCAACATCACCTCCAACTTCCATGAAGACAGACAGAGATCCACCAGCAAATCAAAGCCACCTAGGAAATCCTCTCTTGGCTCTTCTGAGTAGGCTGGGGAGTATGGTGAAGCAGGAAGAGCTCTCTGCTCCCCAGGAAGTCTCCTGCCTGTAGAGGCCTAGGAAATAGGATGCTGGAGATATAGTAGGCAGTACCTGCTGGGAAAGCTTCTATTCAAAGCTGCAGGAGGGAGAATCCGGCTGCCCTTCCTCCTGGGAAGCTAAGGATGGAGCCCATCCTCTCAGCTTCCATATTGGAAGTGGGCACCCTGACTTAGATCTTTGCCAAGACTTCCCAAAATGGCATGGGGGAAGGTGGTAACTTCCTATCAGGAACTCAAGGTGCTGTAGGCAACCGGGAAAGAAATGTCTCCCATGGTGGGGAATGGGCTAGAGGTTAGTTCTGACCAGAGAGGGCCAGCAGTCACCATTGTCCCTGTCTCACTGTGAAGCCATGCATGATGGCTACATTGCAGAGACTCTGAGGCCCCCTTCTGGGCTGGAGCAGAGCCTGGGAGGGAGATTTCTCTTGTCTGTTTCCAGCCTTGCTGGGGACAGTAAATTTGATCAGCTTATACTGATTGGGATCTTTCCTTGAGAGATCACACAGATGCCTTTTTCTTTCCCAGTGCAGGATATTCAGAGTCAGAGGGAAGTAGAATTGAAGACAGAAGCTAAGGTCACAGAGTCGAGAGTCCCAGTTTTGTCTTCCGTCCTCTAATTTATGGCTCAAGGCAGATCTCAGTTTTCTCCCGTGTAAAATAGGCATGCCAAATCACTTGCCCGACTTACCAGGATAGAAATAAGTCACAGTTGCAAGTATGGTTGAAAAAACATCATACCAATAGATCTGGCCATCACCATTAGAAGCATCTCATTGGCCCTTATCAAAATTTGTATGTGATTATAACTGACCTCTTCCAGCAACTCTCTTGCAAAAAAACAAATGTGTATGTATGTGTATATACATGCACACACACATGCATTGGATATATACACATACGTGCACATATCAGGGAGGCTTTTGTATAACCACTGATGCTCTTGGGTTTCAACTGAAAAGAATCCAGCCCCCCAGATATCTCCCCAGGGGGAATGATCTATTGAGGAGAAAGGCTGAGTATTTTATCACTGTTCCTGTAGCAACCTAAATTTCTCTGGGTCTCTCCCAAGTCAAGTAAAACAGAGTAAAATGCAGCCTCAGCATTTCAGTTTCTAGGAGGACATGTGCCAACGTGATATGGATCACGAGCCCAGGGGAGTTTTCAAACCAATAATGCAAATGAAAATAAAGTAAGTTTGGGCAAGCAGCCTGTTATGTTAATACTATGTTCAGCGTTACAAGCTACCTTTCCCTGAAAATTATTGCCCCTAGAGGAACTTGCTGGAAAACCAAAAATTGCTCTCTTAACTTGGAGATTTTAATCCTTGAGCTTGAAACCTGCCAGATGCCAACATTTTCGGTAGGGTTTCTCCCAACCTTCTTTCGCATGTTAGTTACAGTCCTTGTTTTTATCTCACTGGTCCCTCCATATTTCCATGATTTCTATTCTATTCAAACCTTCCCTGGCATAGCTTTGAATATCTTGGGTAGAAACAGTTGTTCTCTTGTCAGTGGTTTCTAAACATGTTGGAACTCCTTCCAAATTGTAAAATCTTATCTCGCTCCCAACTCCAGCACACTTTTCTGATTACAGCAGTTATACAGCAGGTTTTTGTGAAGGAAAGAAGGCAAGGAAAAACGTTGTTTTGTCGCTTAGTCATGTCTGACTCTTTTGCAGCCTCATGGACTGTAGCCCACAAGGTTCCTCTGTCTATGGGATTTCCAGGCAAGAATATTGGAGTGGGTTGTCATTTCCTTCCCCAAGGGATCTTCCCGACCCAGGGATGGAACCCCCATCTCCTGAATTGGCAGGCAGATTCTTTACCATCGACTACCAGGGAAGCCCGAATGCATTAACTTAAAAGTAAACCTAAGAGGAAAGTTCTCTTGGCCTGAGAAGTGAAAAATAATCAATTCTACATTGTAAAAAATAAGGGGATGCCATGAGCAGTTGTGAATTCCCCACCTTCTGCTCTGGCTCATTGCTTGCTTAGATGGAGATCACTGTGTAATCATGTTCCCACCTAAGTGGGGTGGGGTTGGGGGCTGTAAATCCAGGGCCTCAGAGACCCTAGGCAAGATGTGTGTTCTTCCGACAACAGTCAGAAGAAAGGAATTTCCTAAAATCTTTGGCAAACTGGAAGGAAACCTGACAGGGAGCCTAAGGGCTGTGCATCCTCAAAATAAATGGGTGTGGCTTGTCAATACCTTATTGGGGCAAAAGATTGTGCCAAGTCCATCAGAAGTCCACAAAATCAACCACAGACATTGTGGCCCATGCAGCACAGTCAGGTACAGAGTTTTGGGGTAACTACCATTTCTGGAATTATTTAATACCATATCCTCATTCCTTACTGGCTTCCCAGGTGGCTCAAGTGGTAAGGAATCTGCCTGCCAATGCAGGAGACGCAGAAGACCTGGGTTCAATCCCTGGGGCAGGAAGATCCCCTAGAGGAGGAAATGGCAACCCACTTCACTCTTCTTGCCTGGGAAATCCCATGGACAGAGGAGCCTGGTAGACTACAGTCCGTGGAGTCACAAAGAGTCAGACATGACTGAGTATGCACATGCACCCATGCATCCCTAACTGTACGAGCTCTGGCAAGTTCCTTCCTCCTCAGCTTTACAACAGGTTGGTAATAGCATCAACTTTCTAAGGCTGTCCAAGGACTAAAGGACGCATGAAAAATGCTTTGAACAATGCCTGAAATCCAGTACTGTTCAACAAACATCAGTGACTCCCGTTTGCTCTGAGGCAGTATACAAATTGCAAAAGTTTATACCTGCTAGAACATCAGAACAGAGAGTAGCCTATCTTCTGATGAGACCCACCAGCCCTGCATCTCGTTTATCTGCTGTTTCTTCCTCTCCGCTATGTACCATTGTTCTCATTCTATGCCTCTAAATGATTGTGTGTGGGAAAAAAGTCAAATCAGCTTTCCCTGAGACTTGATTCATCCACAGAGTTCAACAGGCTGATCATGTGTGACAGTAGCCCATGGATATATTAAATATAAACGAAGAGTATATGCTTCCCCACTCAATACCCATCACTGAATGTGGTCCAGTATGTGTTCAGCACTTGCCAACTCTTCCCTCATTTCATCCTTTAAAAATTTTACAGGATACGTGTTACTATTCTTTACAGGGGGAGGAGAGGAGGAAACGAAAGGGTGAATATATACACTTCATTTCCTTTTTGGGGGCTGTTTTGGGCAGCCTCTAAGATGACCTCCTGGATTTGATTTTGAGTAAACTCCAAGAGCTAGTGAAAGACAGGGACTCCTGGCATGCTGCAGCCCATGGGGCTGCAAAGAATCAGACTGAACAACAGCAACAAGATGACCTCTATCAGTCCCAGCCTCCAGGTAACCATGCCCTTGTATGATATAGTCCCATCTCCTTGAGTGTGGACTGGATTTATGGATTTATGTCTAACTAACGGAGTATAGCCGAAATGGTGAGATGCCCCCTCCAAGATCCCCTCTCTCACTTTCACGCGTGCTAGTTCTAAGAGAAGCCAGCTTCCAGGTTACAAAGTGCCAATGGAGAGGTCTGCATCATTTAAAAAAAGAGCAGGCTACTATAGCCAGCAAGGAACTGAGACCCTAAGTCCAAGAGCCCATGAGAAACTGAATCCAGTCAACAACCACATCAATGACCTTGGAAGCAGATCCTCCTCAGTCAGGCCTTCAGATGAAGGTACAGCATGTGACATTGTGACCAAACAACATTGTCAGCAGCCCTGGCTGACAGCTTGCCCCCAGCTTTGTGAGAGATGATAATGCAGAGGCAGCTAGCTAAGCTGCAGGAATGGGGAGATAATAAATACTTGTTGTTTTAAGTTGATGAATTCTGAGGTAATTTGTTACACAGCACTGTATAATTGATACAGGAGTCTTTTAATTTATTTTTCCATTTTTAAAAATATTTCTTTATTTTTTTAATTATTTACTTATTTATTTTTGGTTGTGGTGGGTCTTGGTTGCAGCTTGCAGGATCTTTGCTGTGACTCACAGGCTTCTCTCTAGTCGTGGCATGAAGGTTCCAGAGCTCATGGTCCCTAGCTGCTCCAAGGCGTGTCGGATCTTTGTTAACTGACCAGGGATCAAACCTGTGTCCCTTGAATTAAAAGGTGGATTCTTAACCACTGGACCACCAGGGAGTCCCCAGAGGCCTATTTATATGTAGCTTGCACTCTGAATTTATGCTTACTGTTAATAGCCTAATGTCAATAGCCTAAAGTTCGTTTGTTTTATAAGGATTGTTCAAGTTTAAAACACTTAAAATTTAAAACTCTTTTCATGACAGTCACAATTTCTTAAGATCCTGGGCCTGACCCACTTCTTTCTTTTTCCTTTTTTTTCTTTACCCTCCTCTACTGTCTCAACTGGTTGGAAGTAGGAAGAAGATGCTGCAGAGTCTGGCTCAACCTTGAGGGACATGCACTTGTCTTGGGTTGGCCTCCATTCACAAGACTAGCTGGCCAGCCAACCCATTTCCACTCACACATGCTCTGGCCACACAGACACAGCTATTAAAAGCACCAACCAGTATAACCACCTGAAATTAACCATGGTCATGGCCAGGCTTTGGCCATGGTTTCATGTACATCATCGTTTCATTCGGGCTTCCCAGGTGGCACTAGTGGTAAAGAACCTACCTCTCAGTGCAGGAGACATAAGAGATGAGGATTCAATCCCTGGGTTGGAAAGATCCCCTGGAGGAGGAAATGGCAACCCACTCCAGTATTTTTACCTGGAGAATCCCACGGACAGAGGAGCCTGGCAGGCTATAGTCCATGGTGTCACACACATGCATTATTTCATTCAATGATACTGAGATTCCACAGACTACTTGGTACTAATGCAAGCATTTGGCCATGCTGAATGTTTTAGTTCCACAATACTCTTTCAGGTTGAGCCATGTAATGCTGTTTTCTCAGTCAGTAACAGGGCTTCCCAGCTGACACTAGTGGTAAAGAACCTGCCTGCAAATGCAGGAGACATAACAGACCCAGGTTCAATTCCTGGGTCAAGAAGATCCCCTGGAGGAGGGCACAGTAATGCATTCCAGTATTTTTGCCTAGAGAATTCCATGGACACAGGAGCCTGGTGGGCTACAGTCCGTAAGGTTGCAAAGAGTCAGACACAACCGAGGCCACTTAGCAGCAGTCTGTAACACTCTTTCCCTTACTTCTTCACACTACTTAATGCTTGTTCTTTATCTTTCACCTTGGGTACCACTTCCTCTGTGATGTGCTTCCTGACCACTTAGCCCAAGTCTGAGCTGGGTACCTTATTCTCCAGTGCTCCGTACTTGCCCAATCACAGCGCTTCTCACATTATATTCTATTATCTGGTGACGCATCCTTTTCTTTCACTAAACCTAAACTGTAAGACAACATATCTTGTCTTTGAATCACTGTTGCATCCTCAATGCCTAGTGCTGTCTCTGGCATCAAATAATTGAATAATAAACATCTGTTGAATGAACAAATGCTTTAGAGTCTTCAGGCCAAAATTTTGCTTCCAAAACTTATCCATGCTTCTTTCCATCAAAGTCTGGAATAAGAATGTAGGCAATAAAAGGCAGTTGGAATGCAAAAGAGAACACAAATTCCAAGGAAAAAGGAAGAATGAGACAGCTGTCTAGATAACAGAAGCCATCAGACACACTTTGGCTACAACTCAGTGGTTAATTCAGGTGAGAGTGCTCAGTTGGACTAAATCGTCTGGACAATTCTTCATTTGCTTTGGTCCATAAATTCTTTTATCTCCTTTACAGTTGGATGGTTGGCAAAGCCTATCACTCCCACCAAAGAATGCAGATGGGTTCCAAGCCACTGACCTCCCTTTTATCCAGTTTCATCCCTTTTAGTTCCATTTCATTTCTTCTGGTTCCAGTTGGTTCCCTGGGTTAAGAGTTTCAGAACTGTTTCAGAGTGACTTTCTGTTTCCACCAATCTTACAATCGAACCTCCTCAGCAAGCTTGTGTTTGGTGTTTGCTTTATGCATAATTCTGGCTTAAAGAATGTTGATGTCAAACTTATAAAATATGATGGGAGGAAAGACTTTAAAATACTTCCAGAAAAATCCTTATTGATGTCTTAAATCTTGTTTTTCGCAATTAATCCTAAGCCACGTGACTATACAAAATAGCTACCAGAATGATTGCCATGTCCCAGTCTGTCTCTACAGACAGAAATCGTTTTGAACAAAAATCAGGCAATTTAAATGACTGATTGATTCAATCATTAAGTAATAATAGAGCATATTAATGAGATTTTGCTGCATAACAAGCCATCCCAAAACTTAGTGACTTAAAACGATAACTTTTTATTTAGCTCACAAGTTTGGGGGTTGGCTGGATGGTCTTCTGCTCTGAGCTGGCTCAGTTGATCTCTATGACTGGTCACTCCCCTGCTTCTTGAGTTAGCTGGTAGGAGGACTGGTAGCTGGATGATCTAGCGTTACTTCTCTTACACATCTGGCAGCTGACAGGCTGTCTGCTGGGTTACCTTGGTTACCCACGTGGACGCTCATCCTCCACTAGGCTAGTTCAGTTCCACTTGCACACCAGATTCAGGGTTCCAAGCCCAACAAAAGAGATAAACTTCCAATAGGCAAGCAATTTTCAAGTCTTCGCCTGTTTCACATTTGCTAATGCTCCAAGTCACATGGCCAATCAAGATATGAGAGGTGGAGAAATTGACTCTACCTCTTAATGGGATGTCTCAAGCAAAATGGATGTAGAAAGGGAAATGACCATTTTGACAATCTAGAAGAACAGCATTTCCATACAACTTACCTTGTTTTGTCCTCATGGCAGCCCACCGGAGGAGTATTCATTTCCATTTTATGGATGAAGCCACTGAGACCCAGATGGGTGTGACACACACATGGTTATAGCGCTAAGAAGTGGCGGAGCTGGGATTTGGGCTCGCTTCTGCCTTGCTCTAAAGCCTGTCTTTCCCATCATTCTGCTTTGTGCCTCAACCAGGGACTGGCTGGTTTCCCACAGGTTGCTACTCTGAATTCAGGGCTATTTTTACCCCCATGCATCTAGGCAGCAGCTTCAGTCTGTGTTTATCAAATATTTTCAAAATATTTTTGCAAAGATTATTTTCATTACCAGTTCAATAAAACCTCAAGCCCCAGATGTGGTTTAGTCAGGCTCTCTTCTCCTGAACTTTCAAGCCCTGAGGCACTTTATGGTAATGTTCCCTCAACTCCTTCAGCTTCTCAGTGACATGCCTTCCTGCTTATAAACAGAAAGTATCTTCTTTTTTGAAGCCATGAAATTCTGCTGCAGGTTCCACCCTTGGAAGAGACAAGACTCAGAACCTCCAGGCTCATTCCTGGCCCCAGATTTCCTTTCAAGACCAAGGCGGGTCTTGGGGCACATCCAGAGTTGTTGCCTTCTTGCATCGATAGGAAAGGGTCATGAGAGCCCATCAATTTTCAGACAAATGAGGAACCACACAAAACTGAAACCAGAGCCAAGTGAGCAGTGCCCCCAAGCTGGTCTCTGCCCAGTGTTTGCAAAGGTAGATTTTCTGCATTTCTCCTTTCTGCTCCTTCTTCTTCCTCCCATCACCCTCCCTTCCTCACTCCTCCCCTTGGCAGCTCTTCCCACCCACTTCTTCATTAGAGCTCTCACTTCTTCCACTGCCATTTCTTAAAATCCAAACATCCTTTCTTCTCCATCCCTTGCCTTCCTTTGGCTGCAGAATGCCATTTAGGAGTAGAAATGAGCCCCCAAGATGCCTTGGGCTGCAATTTGAAAAGATGGAAGACCCAGGAGGTGAGTTAAATGCACTTGATGAATCTGGTCACCGTTTATTTTAAGGGAATAGAAACACATTATTTTGTACTTACATATATTCTGAGTCTACTCTGAAGTTTCCCATTGAGTAGGAATGAATTTATCTTCATTTGACAATTTTATGACCCAAATCAGCCAGCTCTGTCCATTTATCTGATTTAAAATGCAACCAAAGGACTGGACTGCCTTGACAGAAATCCAAGCATGGCCAACAGTGCTTACCATCAACATAGATTTTTCATAATATGCGAGTTTCCCAGCGTGGCTATCAGGGCCTCCTGGTTAAGCTTCCTTCTTGAATGACCATTATTCAGCAACAGCAAATGATTCAGTAATGAAAACAAGTGCTTAATTTTTTTTTTCTTTTCAGATTTATTAAAGCTCCTCGGAGGCTGTTTTTATAAAACCCAGCCCTTGGAGTGGTTGACCTTAAAAATGTGTTTATCTAAGCTATATTCCCCAAAACGTTGACCAACATGATAAATAATTTATTTAATGTTTCCTTAAATATTATTTTATTTGGTTTAGACCCAAAGTAGAAACTTCTTCTCCCCCAAAAGGAACACTGTCTCCATTTTTTGGTATACAATGGAAACTTTTGGGGACAAATAAAAGGAATACAATCTTTTTCACAAATTTTGGTTTACAAGGTGACTGCTGGTTAATCCAGGGGCTGTGGAATACATGTTGTGACATTTAGGTGTTAAATTAGGACTTTGGTTGATGGTTATATGCTTATTTCAAGCATTTCCTAATACTGGTAGGAAAATAAATATCCACAAATAAACACAGTAAGTAGGGCACAAAGGACTAATCGATAGAAAAATGCCCCCCCACCCAAGCCACAAGCAACACAGGGGCAGTGTTCATGTTGACAAGTTTTTTTTTCCCCCCTGCCCGCCCCCCTCCCCAGAGGTTTTAGTAAACCCATAGCTTGGTTATATTGGAACCATCCTTCAGGAGAACTTGTTAAAAATTCCCACTTTTCTTGCAGAACTGTTCCTCAAACTGCACAACTAGTAATCCCAGAATTCCCAACCCTGGCCCACAGAGGCCAGCCCTGACCTAGGCTAGACGACCAGAATCCACTCTCTGGGACTCAGATGGGTCATGTCACACATAGGCCCAACCTAAACCAATTCTAAACCGTGGGAATTTTTAGATAAGGAACAGGATGAGAAACTGCCTGACTCTTGGAGTTATAGAACTAGAAGCAAAACGAAAGGCTGCCCAGGAAGGAACCTGACTACAGAAGAGGAAAGGAAGATCATTTGGAGAAGCAGGTCTCAGCACGGAGACAGTGATTTCTGACAATGCTGTGTAAGCTCCTGGATCCAGCCGAGCCTGACCATAAATCCCCCCCTCTTGTTTTAAGCTGGCTGGAATCTGTGTGGGCACATCACCTCTAATAACCCAAAGAGTCCTGACTAATCCAATGAGTCAAGGATGAGACACAGGGGCCCTCAGGGGGATATTTGTTTTTTTGTTTCTCCCTAGCTCTCTGTTGGTAACTTAGATTTTTGTCTATCTTGAATCTTAGCTTCATAGTTGTATAGAATTCTGTTTACCTTTTCCTTTTTTTTAATCTTGACGAAAAAAATCCCTATAGGAACACGAAGTCAGGACGCCAGTTAGATTCTTGCAGGGAAGAGCGTAATGAATTATGCTATAACAAGCCAGTCCTTGAAAGCATTTTTGCTGTTCTCAGAATGTATCTTTGAATTAACAGTAAACATGGGTATGTGCTCAACCCATCTGGGGATTCTTACATTTTAAATACAATTATGAAACTAGTCTGTGAAGGCTCATTTGGGGTCCAGCTGGAGGCCTTTGGCACCTTAAAACTGTCACTCTTTTGAACGATGACTAGACACCACGCATTGGTCGGTGTGCCTTATATACAGAGTCCCAATTAAGCCTCCCACAATCCTGTGTGGTAGATACCAGAACTGCCCCATTTCACAGATAAGGAAGAGACACTCCGAATGGTTCAGAAATCCGCTCAAGGTTTCTCAATTAATGAGCTGTAGGGGGTGGATGAAATCCCAGATCTATAGTTTTCCATCCGCCCCCACCCCCCAAACCCAGGTCACTATGCTGAAAAGTGAAGAACAGAGGGGAAGCGGCAGGCGATACCAGCCCTGCCCCCACAAGGTTGAGGAGGGGCTGTTGAGAAGAGTCACTATTTAGCAAAGAACACTGGAGGTGGAGCTAGAGTGTTCCAGGCTGACATCCCAGCTCTGCCACTTCCTTGCCACTTTGGGACACATGTTTCTACCCCTCTAAGCCTCAGTTTCCACCACTAGAAAGTAGGCTAATAATACTGTAGCAGGTGGTCTCCAAACACAATCCCCCCAACCTGTGCCCCTCCTTAGATCAAGAAGAGATGTCCAGGTCCCTCTCCTCAAAGACGGACTAGCCTTGGCATTTGTTTGCGCCAATAGAACGGGAAGGAAGTGATGAGCTGGGACTTCTGAGTCCAGGCCTTCAGCAACTGCTTCTTTTCTCTGGGATCCCAGACCCCATGTTCATGGGAAGTCCAGGTTAGATTGGCGAGTGATTGGGAAATCTGGAGGATGTGTCCATATGAAATGAAGCCACAACCAATCTCCCAGCAAAATGCAGCCACATCAAACTCTAAGCAAGACCAGCAGAAGAAGTGGCCCAGCTGAACCCCAGCCAAGGCACACACCTGTAAGACAGAATAAACATTGTCCTTTGAAGCCATTCCATTTGGGGGTGATTTGTTATAAAGCAACAGATAACTAACAAACTTACCTCACCAGGTGGTTGGGAGGATTAAACAAGCAAATGTGTTTAAAAGCAAGAACGCCTAGGGCTTCCCTAGAGGCTCATTGGTAAAGAATCCACCTGCTAACGGAGGAGACAGAGGTTCGATCCCTGGTCCAGGAAGATCCCACATGCCACTGAGCAATGAAGCCTGTGCCTGGGCCACAACTACTGAGTCTGTGCTGTAGAGCTTGGGAGTCACGACTACTGACCTCAGCACAGCTAGAGCCCGCACTCCACCGCAAGGGAAGCCACCACAATGAGAAGCCTGAGCGCTGCAGATAGGGAAGAAGCTCTTGCAGCAGTGAACACCCAGCGCAGCCATAAATAAATAGAATATTTTTTTGAAAAAGAACAAAAACAAAAACTTTAAAACACTAAAAGAAAAAAAAAGGAGGGGGGCAGAATACCTGGAACAGTTCTTAGCATTGGGGCCCTCAAACATGTTGGCTGAGCAAGTACTTTGGGCTCACTGTTCAAGGCAACTTGAGGAGACACGGTCCCCGCCCTCCTGGAGCTTACGTTTAAGAGGCACAATGGATAGGCACAAATAAGTGATCTTCGGTCAAGTACTGCTTCCTGCTGGCAAGAGGTGCTACCTAGCAGCCCTACACTTGTGTGTGCGCTGATGTTGATCCTTGGCTCATGTGCCCCCAGTTCCTGCCTTCAGACAGGACAGGACAGGACAGTGAGCTGGAACGTGTGCCTGAGACAGAAGACAGAAGACCTGTTTGGATGGTGCGGTCAGAGTAGATTCCGCTAACGTGGGAGATCTGAACAGACATCTGAATGATCCCAGGAAGCCAGACTTCCCCAGTACACCCATGATTCCTAGAGCTTGCCCACTTCCGTAGTATGTTTTCATTATTTTGTTTTCATCTCTCTATCCTCCCTCTCTGAGACCTAGCAGGGCAGATGCAGATGTTTCTCATTCTGATTCTCTATGCCTTGGGCTGAGCACCGAAGAATTGATGCTTTCCAACTGTGGTGCTGGAGAAGACTCTTGAGAGTCCCTTGGACGGCAAGGAAATCAAACCTGTCAATCTTAAAGGAAATCAACCCTGAATATTCACTGGAAGGCTGGATGCTGAAGCTGAAGCTCTAATACTTTGGCCACCTGTTGTGAAGTGCCGACTCATTGGAAAAGACCCTGATGCTGGGAAAGATTGAAGGCAGGAGGAGCAGGGGGCGACAGAGGATGAGATGGTTGGATGGCATCACTGACTCAATAGACATGAGGTTGAGCAAACTCAGGGAGATAGTAAAGGACAGGGAAGCCTGGCGTGCTGCAGTCCACGAGGTCGCAAAGAGTCGGACAGCACTGAGCGACTGTACAACCACACAACAAATGCCTTGCACAGTGTTGACACCAAGTAGGTGATCATGGTACGTTTATTGACTGACTATATGAATGTATAAGACCACTGACCACTCAACACTGGCGTTACGGTCACTGGGCTAAGAAGCATCCATACCCTGCAGGAAACTAGCAGAACACGGTCCCACTGCCTGCTTCACGAATAGGTTAGTTGGAGACTCACCTGTCATGTAACACACCTGTGGGACCCCTCACCCGGCCTGAGGAAGCCTTGCTGGGAGCCAGTCACCCTCCCCTCACACACCCCTGGGCCAAAACCTCTGTAACTATCCTCAGAAGGGAGACACCTACGCCTGCCTTGAGCTGAACCCCTACACAGAGAGTCCACAGAGGCTCAGGCAGTGGGATCTCCAGGGCTGAGGAAACCCTGGGGGTCTGGGCTGTGTCTCCTTCACTGAAGGTTCCAGAGAGGACTGGGTGGGAAGGAAGCGTAAGGAGCAGAGGTTTCTGCCCGGCAACCTGATCTCCACTTCATCTTCCACTGGAAGCAACCTTGCAGGTTGAAAAACATGCCTGATGTCAAAAACAAACAAACACCGTCCTTCCTACCAAACTCTTCCTCATTCTCTGAGGACCAGAAAGTGGCGAGATGACTTGTCCTCTGAGGCAGTCCACAGTCCACAAAGGGGCCCCGGCTGTTGCCAGTGGCCCTGGGAGAGAAAGTCCATCCCAGGGCTCCCCCATGGAGCTCTCTCTGTCTCTCTCATTCTCTCTCTCCCCGTCTCTCCTCCAGCTGCTCCTGGTTCAAGCCGCTGCCTGCCCCGGCTAATAATGCCTTGTCACGCAGCGATAGAATTATGGTCTCACACTGGTTTCACATGTCACAAATAATTGCGTTCCTTGCGCATCATATTGAAGTTGTCAGGACTCTCTTACGCCTATAATTTGTGTGAGTTGATCATACTTTGGGTAAATCAGCAGGTCACGACCTGTGCCCTTCTGCCCCAGTGGCTGGCTGAGAACGACCTACAAATCTCGTGACAGGGACAACAGAGAGGCTATGAACTGTTCAATTGCTCATGTCTATCAGCTGCCATGGAGAAGTGTTCTTTTCCTCCGCCATCGTTTTAAACAGGCTGACACGGCACCCCATGTCATACTGTCTTCATTTCTTCACATCTGTTTTTTTTTTCCCCTCCAGATTTCCTTTAAGCACTTTTGGATATTTCTAATTTTTTTTTCTTTACCACAGGACATTTTGGTGCCAAACCCAAGTGTCTTTCTGCCATGTGTTTTAAATAAAATAAAAAAAAAACCCTCCAGCATCTGTGATAGAGCTGGGAGACCTCACTCTGCATCCAGCCCAACTGAACAGCATCTCCCTCTTGCTCCAGCAATGGTTAAATCCCTCTGGCAGCTTTATGAGCTCCTTCGCTAACACTTTATTGGGTAACATGTCCACAAATATTGTTCCGGAGCCTTTGCTTTCATTAGGGTACAACATGTACCATCAAGTTGCATTTAATTCACTGCTTCATGTTTTATACAAAGTATCACTGATCCAGGCCTTCAGTATCTAATGCTGAAGAAGGGATGATGAAGTTCAAATTGCTTTTGTTACCCAAGATATTTAATAATCGGCTTCTAGAAAATCAGTGGAAAAGCAGCAAGATGACCACGTTCTGGGCAGGCTGATGTTCTGCAGATTCACTACAGGGAGGTCAAGCATAAGATGTCTTATGTGGGTCCATGTCCAGAGAAACTGTAGGAAGTTTGGCACCTAGAGCGTGGCTAGCCCCCCACCCCTGGTTGAGGAAGAGAAGACTGTGGGAATGAGGATGTGGATGGCCTCCCCGGTGGCTTCCCATTCTTTGGCCAGCTACTCCACCTCTGCAGCGAAGCACCAGTGGGGTGCCATTCCAAATGCTGATGGCTACATCTGACTCCCCTTCCTAAGATGCCAAGGTGTGAGGATCGTGCCATCTGTTTGGTGCAACAGAAGGTGTCAGAGCAACGGGTGAAGCGGAAACTGAATGAGCCAAGCACTCTCTCCACACAGTACAAGGCACGTGCATTTAATTTCTGAAGGCATCGGCTTAAGGGACGTGAACCAAGGATAATTAGCAGCACACACAAACAACACGGCGTTTTTACGAAAGACAGAAAGCCAAGGTCTTCCACTGTTTCGGTCCCTTTATCCCTCATCTCGGTTGTCTGGTTCATAGGCACAGAGCAGTGATGCTTCCCAGCCCTGGAAGACAGTTCACTTTCGATGAAATTTACAGACAGCCAACCTTCCCTTGTGGCTCAGCTGGTAAAGAATCCGCCTGCAATGCTGGAGAAGCTGCATTGTTGGGAAGATGCCCTGGAGAAGGGAAAGGCTACCCACTCCAGTATTCTGGCCAGGAGAATTCCATGGATTGTATAGTCCATTGGGTCACAAAAAGTCGAATACGACTGAGTGACCTTCACATAACCACCGGGTTGGGATGGGGAGTGGGTGTGTGTGTGTGATGGGGCGGGGTGGGGGAGGAGAAAATGTAGCTTCCAGGAACAAATATAAACTTCTGAAAGCCCCACCTACAAGGCAAGTTCAGTGCAAATATGAATGATAGTGGACTCCAGGTTTACTTCTTAGCTCTCTTTGCTAAAAGATTGAGTGAAAAAGGCAGACAGACAGGGGTTCTAATCACAGTACTAACTCTGACCATCCTGGTGATCTTGTTGTTGTTGCTCAGTCATTAAGTGTTGTCCAACCCTTTGCAATCCCATGGACTGCAGCACCAGGCTTCCCTGTCCTTCACCACCTCCTAGAGTTTGCTCACACTCACGTCCATTGAGTCGGTGATGCCATCCAACCATCTTGTCCTCTGCCACCCCCTTCTCCTCCTGCCCTCAATCTTTCCCAGCATCAGGGTCTTTTCCAATGAGTCAGCTCCTCATATCAGGTGGCTAAAGTATTTTGGCCAAAGAGTTTCAGCTTCAGCATCCATCCTTCCAAAGAATATTCAGGGTTGATTTCCTTTAGGATTGACTGGTTTAATCTCCTTACTGTCCAGGGGATTCTCAAGAGTCTTCTCCAGCACCGCAGTGACCTTGGCAAGACCTCAACTCTCCAGGTCTCAATTTCCTCATCTGTAAAATACTTGGTACATAATAGGTACTGAGTATTTCTTAATTTGTCTCAGTCCAGATTCTCATTTATAAGCAAAGAAGCCTAGTAATTAACTTAAACAGAGAAGACCTCAGGACAATGTTGGGTGGTTCAGAGTCTACGGGAAGACCGGGAGCTAAGACGAAAAATCAGCTGGAATCCAGAGGGGTTAGAGAACAAAGAACACAGTTGAGGTCATGCCTAAGACACTGTCTGGTTATGATGCCAACCCTGGCAAAACCTCTACTGGCCATTTGGTGCCACCATCCTGCGCCAGACTTCTTCAACAGCCTCTTTTTGACTTCCTGCAGATTTGAAGTTCCAGGTTTTACCTCTGAATGGTCAGCCCCAGGACACATGGCCATGGCTGAGCTGTTCAAAAATGAGAAGACAGAATACATGGAGAAAATTTAGAAGATGCTCACTGTAGCTCTTGGTAATTCTTAACCAAGTATTCTATTCATTCTCATTCTCTACATGGAGCTAGAAGAGAGGGGAGTCCAGGCTTCAGATTTTACTCACACCCACTTTAATGTATTACAGTTTTTTTTATTTTCTTTTCAATAAAGGGGTAAGGTTGGGGAGGGCTGCATTCAAGCAGACTGATTGACTTGTTCAAAGCCACTTAGAGGGCAAGTGACACTCTTCGCAATGAACACACTTCTCCAATTCCCTTTAATTTGTACCCACACAAGCTCTTGGAGTGACTATGGAAAAACTCCAGAGAAAAGAGTTGAAACATTGCTTTCTGTAGCAGCCTTGAACACTGGCTAACAAGGGCAAAGTCATTGCTGACTGCCTTATCTGTCACCAATGCAACAGAACTTTAAAGAACTACCTTGGCTGGCCAAGCAAAATGGTGATTCAGCCAAGTCCAAGCTTAAGGAGAGAATGAAAAAAAGTATCTGGAAGCTTTTGTTGCACACTCCATCACGGAGCGGTTATGTTCTAGGCACAAGGCTAAGTGCTTTTGTGGCATTATTTTACTTAACACTCAGAATAAACCAGAGATATCAATGACTCTCCACATTCGTTTTACAAATAGGGAAGCTAAGGTCCAGAAGTTAAGAGCATGGGGAGAGCATAGCCATGGCAAAGACTTGGGTCTCAGAGCTTTGCCTTCAAAGTGGAACATGTGCACAGGTGCCTCTGGGTGGTGGCGGCATGTGAAAGGGACCCAGGAATCTCAGGGCACGATGTCATGAGTACTTAAGAAATGCCTGATGATCTCATAATCTCAAAACCGGTATTGTTTGGGCCGAGGGATCAAGAGACAAAAAGCGGAGGGATATTCCGTGATCTGGAAACTTTCAGTTTCCTTTAATATGAAAATACTCAACATACAGTATGAAAGATGTAAGGATTCAGAGGTTGCGGGAGGCCAAAGAAGATTAAGAGCTTTCTTTCCCCAAATGAAGTGCACAGTGTATCCATTACGGGGCATGGAGATTTCCCCTCCCTTCCCCCACCCTTCCCACTTAATAGAGAAAACGCTGAAAACTTTGAAGAAACTTTGCATTCTTTGTTCCTTAAGTTCCATGATTAATTAGGTATAAGCCATGTTTCAAAACGTTTCGGCATTTATTTGTAATTCTCCCCAGAGCGTGTACAGTAACTTGGCTCAGAGCACGTAGATTACATTGCAAATGCTACTCATATGCTGGAACTTTTCACGTTTCCTTCTCTCCCCTCTTCTGTTTTCCCCTGTAATACTGGAGTCAAAGAACAAAGCTGGACTCCAATCCTAAAGCACCCCTTGCTCTCTATGGGTTTCCCTGACTGATCAGTAACCCTTAGAAGGGGGACGGCAACTGGAAACAGCAGGGGTGAGGTGGGCAGCCTCATGCCCACACACAGATGGGGCCTCCAGGGCTGCACCAGCCCCTTGTCCAGCAAAGACATGTATTTGCTTTAAGACCACTGTCATCTCTCCATCTCCATCAAAGCCCCCCTGAACCCCCACCCCCCTGCGGTACAGACTAGTTTGCAAAGTTGTGTTAGTGAGAAACCTGCAGAATCCAGCTGTCGGGGGCTGATGCATCTTGGAGGTCTGGTTTTTCTGTAGAATGACAATAGCAACAGCCTCTGAGCTCCACAGGCTCAACCCTAGAATTGAATAGGATTCAGCACAGAGCTTCATTCAGAGTGCACACTCTGTGGATGTTCACTATTATATTGATTATTGTCACCTTGGCCCAACTCCTCACCCCAAAGAGGCACACACACACACATACACACATGTACACAGAGGCTGTTCCTTTTCTCCTTCTATCAGACGCCCAACTTGTTACTGAGACAACCCCCTACTTCGGAATACCTTTGTTTCTATGTCCTTGCTTCTGTTCACTCTTTTTATAATATAACATTTACTTCTTTATTTTTTTTAAATTTATTGGCCACACCACAGGGCATGTGGGATCTTAGTTCAATCAGGGATTGAACCAGTGCCCCTTGCATTGGAAGTACAGTGTCTTAACCACTGGACCACAGGGAAGTCTCTGCTTCCCTCCATTCTTGTCAAAAACAATACTCTTCCAAAGTTCAGATCAAATGGTGCCACCCTCTCCTGGAAGCCCAGGGAAGAACATGTTTGTAATCCTCACTTTGCAGGCTAGCAGGGCTAAGCGATACCTTGGTCTTACGGATTGTGTCAGGTCAAGGCTGAGCTCTGGTCTTAGTAAACATTATCTGCCTGGAGAGTTTAAAAGTGTGTTGAGTTGATTCACTGGTTGAATTAGTGTCATAGGGCTGCCATAGCAAAGTACCACAAACTGGGTGGTTTAAACAACAGAAATTTATTGCCTCTCAGTCCAGGGCTAGAAGTCCAGGATCAGGGTGTCGGAGGTTCCTTCTGAGCGCTCTGAGGGCGAATCTGTGTCTGGCTTCTTGGACAGCTTCTGGTGCTTTGCTGCAATCTTTGGCAATCCTTGATTTTAGAAGCATCAGCCTTATCTCTGCCTTCATCTTCACATGGTCTTCTCCCTGTGTGTGTGTCTGTCTCTATGTCCAATTAGCTCTTTTTATAAGGGCACAATTAGATTAGGGCTCACCCTAATGACCTCACCTTAAATTGACCATCTGTGAAGACTCTTTCCAAATAAACTTGTATTCACAAGGGTTGGGACCTCAATATCTTTTTTAGGTGGACACAATTCAAACCCTAACAATAATTCAACTCATTAAACATGAGTGGGTAGCAACTCTGAGGCCATGTTTGGAGTCAGAGATAAATGACAGTCCTTTAGGCTCATTCTACTCCTAATTACAGCAAGGGCAGGCACTGAGGACTCTGGGACGAATTCACTATAGTATCCCCAAAGGATGTTTTTCTCATCAAACTTAGGATAGTGGTTCTCAAGCCTGGCTGCCTCCGTATTATTCCCTGGGAGTCCTAAACACAAAAACAAACAAAACCAAGCAACAACACTGGGGATAGGGGAAGACAGAGTCGGTCTGTCTTCTTGGGGCGGCCAGGTTTGAGAACCACCATGCTAGACTAACATACAAGCAACCCATGTGGTTTTCCCTGAACTAGCCTGAGAGACATTTCTCATTTGGAGGCTTACAACATACTCAGGATGTTTCAATGATCATTAACAAATAAAACTAAAAAATAATAACAAAGAAACAAAACTGATCTTTTATACAGAATTCTACGAAAGGATACAGAAGATTAAAATCCTCCAGATGGCCAAGATTAAGGAGAAATACACTCTCTCCTAAAAGATGTAGCCATTGCTTAATTGTTGGGCTACTTGTGGGAGAGCTAACTCTTGCCCAAATGGAGAAGGGAAGGCTAGGGTTTCAGTACCACGTAGCTGTAAATGCTTTGAGATCCAAGAGTGGAAGATTTGTAGGTGAAGACACTGCTGTTGGTTATTTCCACGATGGCCAGAATGACATTCCAGACTTACACATAATCTAGCTGGATACTTCAGCAAGGACTTAGAATCATTAGTGCCTGTTGTTTCTACTGGAGAAATGAGCTGGTGTATGAGGAGCATGTAGACGCCTGGAGAGAAATAAGCCATCCATCAGTCAGACTTTTAATAGAAAAGATAGTAGGAACACTGGTAATAATAATAGCTAACATTTAAACATCAGTATCTTGTGCATCTGATGCATATGGTAGTAAGGCTGCTATTGCTACTAAATTTTTATGCCAATTTCCTCCCTGACAAAATTCCATTTTGAATATTCAGCTACTTGAATGACCACATTCTTTTTTGCGTCTTGGAAATACAAACACAAGGAAGATTCTTTGGAAATTAAATGCATCTTTATTTGAGAGGTGTTAGTAAAGGGTCTAGTGAAAGTGCAAGTGTTAGTCACTCAGTCGTGTCCGACTCTTTGTGACCCATAGACTGTAGCTCACCAGGCTTCTCTGTCCATGGGGATTCTCTAGGCAAGAATACTGGAATGGGTTGCCATGCCCTTTTCCAGGGGATCTTCCTGACACAGGGATTGAACCTGGGTCTCCTGCATTGCAGGGGGATTCTTTCCTGTCTGAGCCACTAGGGAAGAAGGACCCCAAAAATGCCTTGATTAGAATTTTTGGTAAACTGAGGTTCAGATGCCTGAGAAGCAGCAAAATAATGAGCATGGAAGTCTTATAAAAGGACTGGGAAATTCCTCCTTCTAAACAAATTCAGTTTGCTTTTTTCTGAGAGAGTTGGGGGAGGAGGAGCCAAGGAAAAAGGGTTAGTGGATTAGGGCTAACTGGGTGATTTGTTGCCCAGCCTACAAACCACAAGGATATAAATGATACCTACAACACTGCCACCTTCACTACAATGTATATAACAACACAAATACTAATTTATCAATTGCCACAGGTTTGCCTCCAGTTGCTTACCCTGGTCATAGCAGAGCCGACCCAGCAGAAAGGGGAGCAAGAAGTCACGAGCTCCTTTGCCTGGGTCATGTGAGGGACCTTGGTGAGTTTAGGGACCACAAAACTCTCTTCTGCCAAGAAGTTGATCTCCAGTATTTATTTGGGTGCAAACCAAAGTAGAATAATGGGAAAGGAGGTCCTTCATGTAAAAGAAACTCAAAAGCTTTACAGACTGAATTAGGTGTAATCCTTATGGGATCCCTAACAGCTCATAAATAACTTTTAATGAGATTTCCAGCAAGTAAAATAGCACGTGGGGGAAAAAGTATTCTTTTTTATTTTTGTTATTTTGTTTTCAATAAAGCACATACTTCATCTCTTGTTGTTTTCCCAACCTATAAGCGAAAGAAGGGAAACCATTGCAATAAGAAGAGATTAGTACTGAAAATATTTAATTAACTGATAGGGACAGGAAACGGTTGAATATGTCATTGAAAATTCTTGACATTGACCACTAATCTATGGAAACTTATAGAGCTGAGTCTAAAGCATGTTCCGGAGTTAAGCAGAGAAATAAATCAAGGTTTGCAAATGTCATTTAAGTTTTCACCTGTCCCACGATTCAAAATTATTGGCTTCCCAATGAAAAGCATATGTTGTGTCCCTTGCCTGGGGAGTTGTAATGAAGTGAGGCAGACACTCTCCAGCTCTCCCTCCCATCGTGCCCCTCTTGGTTTCCCATCGAGTGAAAATAATTACTGTATCCTTAAGGGAGCTCTTCCCTGGATTCCCTGCGTCTGGTCTCCCGATAAGAACTGCCATGCTGGCTCCTCCAGCCCTGCCCCTCTTCCTTGAGGGACCACGATTTGATTTATGAGAAAATAGTTGGCAAATTGTGATGTCCATCTTGATGGATGACATCATTTGGACCATTTTGCTGATCATGTATGACTACCTTTTTTTGTTGAGCCTGGTTGCAATTGATCCGCAGCTCCAACAGTTGAAGAAGGGGAAAAAAATAGCAATTGCCCTTTCTTGGAGAGGTCACCAGGCAGAAAGAGCTCTGGCCTTTTGTTCCCTTGAAACTCACAAGTCACGTTCACGCCCTCAACAAAGAGCTCTAACAGGCTTTATCTTAGTACAAAAGAGGACTTCTGGAGGTAGGTAAGACAGGTATGGTTCCACTCCTTTGGAGGATGAGAAAAGAGAAATTCAGAGAGACTGAGTGCTTTGCCCAAGGTCACACAGCTAGACAAAATGGGGGGCTTTTGACTCTAAAGCAAGTGCTCACTGGTCCTCCCACTGCTTCTGCCTGGAATGAGGATGTGCATTTAATGACAACATCAAAACCGCTCTGTTCTTTTTCTTTTTAAGATTTTGCTCTAAAATTTGCTTAAAGTTTTGGCTGCACTGCATGTGTACCCTAGTTCCCTGATCAGGGATCGAATTGCCATCCCCCTCCTCCACCCTCCACTGCCTTGCAGTGGAAGCTGAGTGGCAACTCAGAACCACTGGACCACCAGGGAAGTCCCCTAAACCCCCTCTGTTCTAAGCTATTCAGTCCCACCTTCCCCTGCCCCAGTTATTGTATCCTGTCTTTGGACCTCTAATATCTTCCTCCCCATCTTCCTCTTTGCTGTCACCAGCAATATAATTCTACAGAAACAAATCCAATCATGTCACTGCACTGTTCACCCACTTTCTGCCCATTCTCCTCTGCTTTCCTCTCAAAGCCTTCTGTCTCATCTCCTCTAACAAAAAAGCTATGGAGGTGTGGGGTAGAATCCAAAGTTGCCTACTCTGAATTTCTTTGACATCTCATGCTTTGTTTTAAAACTGAATATGGATTTTTAATTCAACTCTGTATATCCACTTCTTTCCCCCCGCTTAGAAATAATCATTTTCCTTTAAAATTCTTTGAGTACAAATGATGCCCTGGAGAGCTGCCTCGTGTGTATCCTATGGCTGTGCACTCCTATTTTAACAAGCCAGGTCTTGAAGTTCAGGACTTTGGCAGAGACTCTAAGGCCCTTATCCAACTGGCCCTGCCTCCCCCCCAGCCTTGTTTCTGCCACCATCCCAGCTCCCTTACAGGAGAGCCAAACTGAGTTTCCATATAGCCTTGTCTTTGCTGTTCTCTCAGACTTAAGTCTCTTCTCCCTTTGCCTCGAAGACCCCAGCCTGCGTAGCATGTCTGACTGCACCTTCCCTTGCTCCCACTCACCCACTGAACATGGCGGTGGTGTAATCACCTGCACCCCGTTCGTGGTAGCAGTTAACCCTCTAGATCCCGATCTCCTATGGGCATATCTGTCTTTCCCCACTAAACTAAGTGATGTCATCCATCACCTCCATCATCACTTACCAGCACCCAGTATGCTTGGCACAAACCAGGCACTAGACAAACACTTGTAAAATGAAGGAAAAATATTAATACATTCCCTCTAGGAGATTGGTTTTTAGGAGGCAGCTTAACCTCAGTTGTTTATATTGTACAGTTTAGAAGAGCACCCACACATTAAAAAAGAAAAGACTCAAGTGTGCTTTTTTTTGTGTATGCCAGGTACATTATCTCATTCACCTTCATGTTTATGCCACAAAGTGGGCAGGGGAACTCCAACATACCTCATCTCCTGGCCATAACTTAGAGGTGGAGCCGAGGCACTAGGCGTGGGCTGCCTGGCCTCCCAGATCCCCCTCCTTCCCAGCTTTGTGCAAACTCAGTTTCCTCATCAATAAGATGGATGAGAATGGTACTATTGAGAGACAGCATCCCCTGCTGGTGAAGGCATGAGCTCTAGAAATGAGAGCTGAGGTCAGGGGTCTGCAACCTATAGCCTGTGGTCCAAATCCAGCCCTCTACCTGATTTTGTGCGGCCTGCAAGCTAAGAATGGTGCTTGTAATTTTCAAGAGTTTAAGCAAATCAAAAGAATAATATGGTGTGACACATGAAAATGATATGAAATTCATATTTTGATGTCAATAAAGTTTTACTGGGACACAGCCCTGCTCGTGTGTTTATATTGCGCTTGTCATTGTTTTTGTACAACAGCATTGCTGAGGAGCTGTGATAGAGACCATTCAGCCCACCAAGCCTCAATACTTGACCCTTCCCAGAAGCTTGCTGACCCTTGATTTATGTCCGAATCCCAGCTTTGCCCCTTATGAGCTCTGTAACCTTGGGAAGGTTAGTTAACTTTGCTATGTCACAGCTTTTGTCTACTTTAAAATGCAGATGATAACAATCTCTGCCTCACAGGGCTTTATGAGATGAACAAAGTGCTTGGTAAGGACCCAGTAAATGTTAGCTAATGTTACTAAGCTATCTTCCCAGAGGGCTGGAATTTGCCAAGTAGTAGAATGGAGTGAGAAGTAGGTACTAGCGCCAGTTGTGTGGAAAGTTCCAACCTGATGTAATTGGAGATGCTGAGACCCAGCAAGTAAGCCAAACTGTGCTGCAGGAGAAAACCGAGGACCAGCAAGCAGATGCCCAGCGGACACCTTTACAAAGTGGCCTGAGCAGGCTGGAGGCTGGGGTCACGGAGTCAAGACTTTAAAATTGGATTTAGATGGGACCAATGCAGAAGCCAGTGAGAAACAAGCGAGGGGTAGGAGGAGAAGCTTCTAGAAGATTCTCCAGGTCCCAGACAGCACTCCACACAAGGGCTGGCTTAAAGGGACAAGCACATCATTCCCATCTACCAATGAGGAGACAGTCCTGAGTGGTTAAATGACTTGCTTAAGATAACACAACTTGTAAATGAGTAACTCCACAATGCAAGATGTCCAGATCATGGCTGCTCCCTCTACCCCATCCTGAAAACTTTCCCACCCAACATTTCAGGGTCAAATCCTTTGGTGACCATTATGAACATCTTTGAGTCCAAGGGAAACAGCATGTCTCTATTGTTGTTTGGTTTCATTACAAGAACAGAGAGTTGCCATTTTTTAAAGCCATCAAGCAAGCATTCGATGTGTTCTCTCTTCCCTCATTGCTGGGTGCAGCAGGCCCTTGCTGCACAGGCTCAGACTGTCAGCAAGGTTTCTGACAGGCCCTCTAGCCCATAGGTGCGTTTCTCTCCCATAGTTCAGTGACAACCCTGCAAATGGCAAATTGTGTACGATTTGAGAACGGCAAGTATCCAAGATGCAGGGAAAGAAGAAGTTGGCAGGGAAAGCAGTCTAAGTAAAGCAACAAATAATGCAAGGATCTAGGCCACACATAAACCTATAGATTTCAATGTTCTTGTTTAGTCGCCAAGTCATGTCTGCCTCTTTACAACCACATGGACTATAGCCCATCAGATTCCTTTGTCCATGGGACTTCCCAGGCAAGAATACTGGAGTGGGTTGCCATTTCCCTCTCCAGGGGATCTTCCCAACCGAGGGATTGAACCCTCATCTACTGCATTGCGGGCAGATTCTTTACCACTGAGCCATCTGGGAGGCCCCGAAGATTTCAATAGACAATAAAGAAGTCTTTACAAACATCTTTGAAAGATCCATGGCTCACCTTATTTTTCATCCCTAACATGACTGCTGAAGAAGACGGGGTTCATAAAGGCATTCTCCAAGAGTATGTTTGTGTTTGGTCACTCAGTCGTGTCTGACTCTTTTTTTGATACCATGGACTGTAGCCCACCACATTCCTCTGTCCATGGGATTTCCCAGGCAAGAATACTGGAGTGGGTTGCTATTTCCTTCTCCAGGAGATCTTCCTGACCCAAGGATTGAACCAGCGTTGCCTGCAAGCCTCCTGCATTGGAGGCAAATTCTTTACCACTAGCCCACAGATGGCAGTCTCCAAGGGTAGGGTGAAGACAATTGTGCTTCAGAGCCTAGGAATATGGAATGTTTTTGCTGTACAGTCAAAAGTGGAGCTTCTTGTTTATTTGACGATTTTTCTTTCTTGGACCATGTATTTAAACAAGTGTCTCCTTTTGGTGCAGTGTTTCTTCAAATTTATTTATAGAAGAACTTTTCCTTCCCCCTTCTAATCTGTTTTTCATATTTTGGTGAAAGGGATAATATATAAAATTTTACAAGGATTTAGCTTTCTTTACATTTCCTCTATGCGGACATCTGGCCTTCTCATTAAGGAAGTGATGTTCATTCATAGACCCACTCTGTCCCTAATTCACGCTAAAGAGCAGGGCAGTAGTTTGAAGAATACACCATCTTCCAATGCCTTTTGGAAAGGTTCTTTTAAAAAAAAATCTATCTAGCTTATTCTGCTCATATCGTTAATTTCCTAAATTTCCCTTTCAGTGTCTTTTCCCAAATGATAAAATATATAGCATTATTAGTTTCTGGATTTTGCCAAATGCATGCTTTTTTATGCTGCAAGTCTCTCACTAGGACCCATCTAAATTTTAGAGTTTAGGGCTGAGGAAACAGGCAGAGCAAGCAAGCAGACTGCCCACAAAACATGCCTCATTTACGCATGACAATGACCCTTGAAGTGCCCTATTCCTGCTGAGAACACCTCAGATTTGGTCAGACTTTGGAGAGCTTGAATTAGAGTTTATTATCTTTTGAAAGCGATATAAACCTAAGGTTGCCTCAGTTCCTGTGATGTCATCAAGACATTTAATTATGTGAGAGAAATGTTTGGATAGGGCGCATGGAAAATACACACACACAGATACACACACACTTGTGCACATACACATGCATGTGAAATGCAAGAGTTCAACCCTGGGCCAAGGGATTAATGCCAATTTCAGAATCTTCACCTAAAGAAATCTTGTCTATAAAGTCTTCATGATGCATTTATATTATGAAGGTAATAATAATAATAGTTTAAAACAGAAACAGTAATTTGAGCAGAAAATATTATTGTCCTTGTTTGATGTCAGCAGGGATATGCCCCTCAAACAAGGCTTTGGGTGGTTTGCATCTTTCTAATGTGCTGGTACAATAAGTTTCTCCTTAAAAGTTCTCTGCACTTTAGAGAGTCACTTATATATAGGAATCTATTTCCACTGACAAGCTGATGAATGGCCTGCCCAGTAATACAGATGAATGCAGGTAAACATATTGGGTGCAATGTATTTTAATGACGTCTAAACAGTCAGAGGTTGGGATACCTAGCTGGGAAAGGTCTGCTGAAATTGAACCTGCTTGTTTTCTTCAAATTTATTCCCAGTAATTTATGAGTTTGAATGTGGTCTGAAAGTTTGTATTTCCTGTGGTTTGCCCTCCTTTGGAGTTGAGTTGGGGCTGTGCTCCATTTAGGATGGCAAATGAGTTGCTTTAAATTTAAGTGGTTTCTGGAAGTGGTATTCTTTCATAACCATTAGGTCCACAGAATTAGAGTGAATCACACATTCTTCTGAAACCTCACGCAGCACCTGGTGCTCCAGTCCTAGGAATGGTCCTTGGAAAAGCAAATGATCTGGTAGATTAACTAGAAACTGTGATGCAGCAACAAACACGTAGCATCACTCACGTTGTATTTTAGCCCAAAGTGCATACTTGAGTTCATCAAGACTTCAGATAGAACATCTATCTTATGAGAAAAACAGGGGATAGAGGCACAAGTTAAACACCACCACAAGGAAGCAGCCAGACTCTAGATGGTGGAACATTCCACAGGACCTCTGGCCTGACCTCTTCAACAAGTCAGCAGCATAGAAAAGGGGGGATCCTAGATGACAAGAGATTTGAAAGCTATAGGAACTAAGTGCAATGTACAATACCGACGCATATAGTGGTTTGGGCAAGCAGCTATAATGGACATTTTGGAATCCGTTGGAAGAATTAAAATATGGTCTAGCTTTTAGAAGAGAACAAAATTTACTAAAGTGGAAAGGTGGAGATAGTTGACAGCAAAAAGTAGATTACAAAAATTTTTAAAAAACACATGTCTGATCGTGTGTGTGTGTGTGTAAAGATTGGGAAGCATATGCACACATATACTAAATTATACTGGTGATCTTAGGGTGGGTGGATGCATGTATTTGTTTCCAGTGGCTGCTGTAACAAATTACCACCATCTTAATGGCTTAAAACAACTCAAATTTATGATCTTATAGATCTGAAAGTCAGAAGTCTGAAAACTGTTTCACTGAACTAAATTCAAAGGGTCCTTCTGAAAGCTGTAGGGGAGAATTTCTTCCCTGTGTTTTTTCTAGCTGCTAGGGGACACCTGCATTCCTTGGTTCACAACACCACCTCACTCTGACCTCTGCTTTATCATCACGTATTCTTCTCTCCCTCCGCTTTCTTTGTCACATTGCCTTCTCTGGTTCTGACCATCCTGCCTCTCTCTTATAGTGACCTTTGTGATTATAGTCAGTCCACCAGACAATACAGGATAACCTTCCCACTCAAAGTCTTCCCTGGTGGCTCAGATGCTAAAGCATCTGCCTGCAATGCGGGAAACCTGGGTTCGACCCCTGGGTTAGGAAGATCCCCTGGAGAAGAAAATGGCAACCCACTCCAGTACTCTTGCCTGGAAAATTCCATGGATGAAGGAGCCTGGTAGGCTACAGTCCATGGGGTGATGGAGAGTCAGACACAACTGAGCGACTTCACTTTCACTTTCCCCACTCAAGATCTTTAACTTAATCATATTTGCAAAGTCCATTTTACTGATTAAGGCAACATATTCACAAGTTCTGGGGACTAGGCTATAGATACTTTGGGAAGAGGAGGGAATTATTTGGCTACCATAATCAGTTCAGTTCAGTCACTCAGTCATGTCTGACTTTGTGACCCCATGGACTGCAGCACGCCAGTCTTCCCTGTCCATCATCAACTCTCAGAGCTTACTCAAACTCATGTCCATCGAGTTGGTGGTGCCATACAACCATCTCATTGTCTGCTGTCCCCTTCTCCTCCCACCTTCAATCATTCCCAGCATTAGGGTCTTTTCAAATGAGTCAGTTCTTCACATCAGGTGGCCAAAGGATTGGAGTTTCAGTTTCAGCATCAGTCCTCCTAATAAATATTCAGGACTGATTTCCTTTAGGATGGACTGGTTGAATCTCCTTGTTGTCCAATATGTTTTCTTCATCTCTTTACCTTTACTCATCTGATTTTATGCAGTGCATATGTCCTGGTTCTTTAGTATTAGAAGTTAAATAGTATAGTTTTTCCTATCTGAAAACATTGCAGTTCCCCCTTCAACTGGACATGGTGCTCTTTCAGGTTTTTCTGTGGTGCCTCCAAACCTCAGGCTTGCTTAGATTCCAGTATGAATGTCTGAAGTTGATGATTTAAACAGCCTCGCAATTGGTCTCCCTTCCTCCAACCTCCTCTGACACTCTGTTTAACCTGTCTAAGCCGGACCAGAGCATCACCTGGAAGACCAAATTTGACCAAGGGTCTCTCTTTCAAAATTTCTCAAGGGTTCCCTCTGGTCTATGGGCTAGGATAGCTACTTCTCCAAGCCCTGGCCCAGGCCACATCTCAGTGGGTTAGTTCGTTCTCCCCTCAAGACTGCCCTACCAGTGCCCTATAGCATCAACCCTTCTGCTGGCTCTTACAGATGTCATCAGGGTGCTGGTTCCTATGGATGTCATCAGGGTGAACTCTGATGTTCACAGCCCTTTGTTATTATCTCAGATCCTGACGGAATCTGACTGAGTGGGCAGAGTTACTGCCCACTGAAGATAACCAGAGTCTGCAGCAACCCTGCTGGAGCAGGAGGCAATGCCAATGGTACCGAAGACCCATTCTCCTGAGATTCCTGGACCCCTCAACATCAATGCCACTGGGGTCTTGGATGTTTGGTACCTTTTCTATGTTAGCATCCACGGAGCCCCCATGCCTGAAAAACTAGGATAAGATTTTGGAGGTGGAATGAAAAGGCTGTCTAGATAAGAGAACCCCACCCATTCCCCAGCACTGGCCCAATGGCTCCAAACTGTGGCCCCTACTCTCTCTTTCCTAGGACGAGCATGTAACCAGGCAGCTCCACAATTCCTCATAAAACAGACCTCGGGTGGGAACTGCCCACAGCCTCCCAACAGGCCCAGATGTGGCTGAATGCTCAAGCAAATACATTCTGATATATTTCATTCCTTAGTATGAGCCAGGAACTATCTCACTGACAATAATATGACTAAACTATATGTATTCTGGACACCATGGTAAAATGAACAAATACTTTCTTCAAGACCACACTTCTGAATTTTTAAATATTGATTTATTAGCACTTTCAATGCTTGTGCATTTATAGCAAGTAGAGATGTCAAAGATATAAGAGAAATGTGTGGGAAAAAGCTTGAGGCTGAGAAGCTCCTTTCAAGTAATTTAATGATATTTTGCAGATCTGGGAAAGCCCTTTTTTATCCCGGGGGGTGCTAGTGGAAAAGAACACACCTGCCAATGCAGGGGGCGTAAGAGATGTGGGTTCAATCCCTGGACTGGAAAGATCCCCTGGAGGACAGCATGGCAACCCACTCCAAGATTCTTGCCTGGAAAATCCCATGGACAGAGGAGACTGGAGGGCTACAGTCCATAGGGGTCGCAAAGAGTTGGACATGACTGAAGCAACTTTGCAGGCACATAATCCCATATTCAGGAACAAGTTGAATGGTTCTGCAAAGATGCAGCTTGACAAATGCTCCTTTGCAGTTTGCAAATAAGAAAAATGTCTCATAGGGAGAGTAAGAATCTTCCAAGACCTTCTTGAACCCAGGTCTCTGGCCTGCCTTGTCACCACACCTACTCCTTGCTCCTATTCTCTATTAATAGTGATACCTCAGCAAGCAAAAACCAAATAGCTAGGCAGAGCTGTCGACCCACCGGCAATTCCGTGCAATCCATTTTGTTGTGTAGCATGCTTTACAGATGATGTTACAAAACTCAGAGTTTGGCAAAAAGCCCTTCTTTTCAAATATTTTATGTGGAAAGAAGAAAAAAAGAAGACGAAAAACATATCCAGATCTTTTTTGAAAATTACTTACAATCAGCTGGAAGGTATTCGGTGAACTTTGTTTTACAGCGTTTTGTGGCCAGTTACAAATTTGGGTCACGCCCTGCAATCAATCTCTGCCTGGAACTTTCACTGAAGCCATCAGGGGAATTAGAAATAAAATGTTAGAGGCAGGCTCAAGAATGCACAGATGAGCCGGAGAAACTTGTAACTGGCTTTCTGGATGCGTGATGAAAGGACAGCTAGATACCTCAGCTTCAAGCTCAGGACCAGGTTCTCATCCAATGTCACTCAAAATGAAACTTGGAGTGTGTTTCCTCCATCGCTTATGGCACAAAGGCTTTACTGACTTAAGAACCGAGACTGAATCATCTCTCTGTGATTATTTTATTGGCTGTAAGATTCATGAAATAATGGTTACAACATGAAACTGTGTCTGAGAAACTCGGGGGAACAGCCAAGTATGAAGAACATTCTATGTCTTTTTCTGCAAGCATCCACCTTCTTTGCCTGGGAAGCTTAGCATATTTCTAAAGGAATAAATGTGATTCCCCACAAAAGCTGGTGAGTGAAAGTGATTCTCTTTAATAAACATTCTTATTTGTAAAGAATCTGGCTTTCAGCTCCAAAAAGTGAGGGAGGGAAGAGCCTGGGAATGCCACTTTCATTTTCTTCAGAGGACCACAAAGATGTCTCCAGTTCTTTCTGGAAGCAAGCTATTATGTGTTGCAGTCCCTCAGAGTCACTCTTTGAGGGGAGTTCCAGAGCAGTGGAAACTAAAGGTAACATTCAAACTGCTAAGGACTTAAATGGAGAGGTTAATCCCTTTAACTCCCAAATCCTAGGGAAGAAATGTTTATCCTAAACATGGAGATCCTTGTCAATATTCCATTTAGTAAGCAACCTCTCTGATTTGTTTTTGAAGAAAATCAAGCAGTGAAACTAGTGGAAATCATGACCCAGACTCCGAACTTTGATCCCTGGAGGTGCTGATTGGATAATAATATGGTAGTTCTGTAATAGTTCCATCCACAAGAAATAGCTACCATTTACTGAGCATTTATATGTGCTAGGCTATGGGCTTCTCTGGTGGGTCAGACGGTAAAGAATCTGCCTGCATTGCAGGAGATCCAGGTTTGATCCCTAGCTCAGGAAGATCCCCTGGAGAAAGGAATGGCTACCCTCTCCAGTATTCTTGCCTGGAAAATTCCATGGACAGACGGGCCAGGCAGGCTACAGTCCATAGGGTTGCAAAGAGACATGACTGAGCAACTAACACTTTCATTTCAGGAGTTAAGTGCTTTACATTAAATACCTCACTTAATCCTCATAAGAACTGTACAAATTTGTACTATCATCCCTATTTTATTGATTTAAACAAGAGAACTGAAGCTCAGAGAGGTTAAGTAACTTGTCAAAATCACACAGCGGTTCAGTTATGGAGCTGTGGTTTGAACATGTTCCATGTGGCTCCCAATCCTGCCTGTATCAGTGCTCAGAACTGTAACCATCCCCAACTCTGAGATAGGTGGCAGAGATCCCAGTTAGACTCGGGGGTACTGAGGAGAAGTCCATCCTGAGAGAGACAGTGTGGAGCCTGAGAAATACAGAACCAGGATGCTGCTAGGAACCCCTCTAATGTAAGTAAAGGGGACCCTATTTGGGCGAATGGTGAGGGCAGGAACTGAGCCAGAAGCAGGCTTCAGAGCAGCAGAGAGGAAGTGGGGTTAATGACCAGAGGTGCCCAAGAAGACCAAGCAAGTCAAGTCAGGGAGCTGGGTGGGATCTCCCTACAGAGAAACCAGCTCGAAAAGTGAATCACTTCTTCCTTCTTAGACTCTCAGGCTGCCTGGCAAGGCTGTGGTAGTACCCAGAACAAATGAAAAGTTAAGTCCTGAGCCCATGGTTAGCTATGGTGATGGCTGTTGCTACACTGACTGGTATATTATTTTGGATCTACTGAGAAACAGACATTAGTCCTGGAGGGCAAGTGAGGGCGATGCCTACGAGGAGAATGGGGAGCCTTCTGACTGCAATGCCAGCCTGAACCCTGGGGAGGAAGGAAGGAAGGAAGGCAGGGAGGGAGGAAAGATTGGGTGGGAAGAGTCTCGGGGGCACAATTCTGAGGAGGGTTTGGCCAGGCTGACGGGAGACTGCTTGAAGCAGAGCTGCCTGTGGGAAGAGCCTTGGGTCTCTCGGAAACCGGCCACGGAGGGAGCCCGCCCTCGGTCAACGTCTGGGAGCGGCCCACAGAGTGTGGGCTCAGCACAGACTCCGTGGTGGATCCAGAGAGACGGGACGGCCATCAGTCAACAGGCCGGGTGGTGGCTTTTCACAGTCGCCCCAACTGGCTGTCTCCTTGCTGGCTCCAAAGCAAGGTAGGGAACTTACGGGGAGCCACTGGGATGGTGCGTGTCGGGTTAACGACGCATGCGCCACAGTCTCTGTGCGGCTCTGGTGGGGATGTACGCGTCAGCGTCCAGCTGGCGGCCAAGCAATCCCAAGGCAAGAGCCGGTCTCCTTTTATCAAGCCATTTAAGAGGGGGCAGAGGTCATCCTGAGTGAGGAACCACACCCTGATCTCAGTTCCTTACTGGGATTACCAGCCGTGTTCTTCTGAGGAGATTCCTGCAGCTTCTAGAAACTCCATCTCTGTTCCCACCCTCCCCCCGGCTCCCCTCCCTCCCCGCCCAGCCAAGAGGAGAGCCAGGCTGAGTTACACGAGGCTCCTTTGGAGCACAGGTGGAGAAATCAATCCACCTTTCTCTTGACCTGAGCCTCCTGATTAGAGAGTCAAGCCCACCTCCCTTTGGAGCAGAATTCCTCTTTTGAATGAAAGTTGAACTCACTCGGTCTCGTTGAGATAAAGACCAGCTTCTGAACAAAAACGGGTTTGCTTATAAAACGAAGACTGACTGTGAGATGTGAGGTTTGGGGCTCCACCAAAGGCGTGCGGGAGGTCTGAGGCCGACCCTATTGATTAGTGAGCTAAAGAAAATAGTGTTGTGTTCTGTCGATGCCCTTGGGTAATGCCATTCTTGCCCTCCCTGGTGACCATTTCATTTAATTATTTTAAGGCAGGGTTTTATGGACTGTATTTGCCAGACCTCATGTTTGCTGGGGGCACCTCAAGTTTCAGACATTTACGGGGGTTGACTCTAGTTAAGATTCTTTTTGTTGCAGATGTATTCAGTTTGGGGACTAGCGTGTGGAATGGAAACCTCAGCTAGAAGGGCAGTAAAAACAGCCTTCTTATAGAAAACATTAAGAACGTATTAGAAAAACTTTCAGAATGAGAAAGGGCGTCTACCCACAGAGATTCTCTCAATTTGGAGGATTTCATCATTAAAATACAGTAGCATCTGAAAGATAAGCGCAGAGGGAAATTAAGAGAAAAGTTCCTCTGTCAAAGAGCCTGGCATTGCCTTCCTATCCTCTGCTGACAAAGAGCCCAATTTTCTGGCATTTGAGAATGAGTAATATTTAAAGATTTAGGGAAAATTAGTCAAATACACCTTGATTATAAACACATGGACCCATTTCATTTGGCTATTTTAAAATGTGGGTTTTAACCAGCTGCCATTAATAGCGAGGGTGCTGCTGGCCTGTTTTCCCCTCTTCTTGTAATAGACACGGATGAAAGGAAGAAATATTTAGCCTTTTTGGATCCCTTTCCAGAGCAGGAAGAATTATTGAGTATAAATTGTATCTTCCTATCTCCTGAAACAAACAAAGCCTTCTACATTAAATGAAAGGAAAATTAACAATCAGGATTAGGTAAAAAGCATTACATTTCCTTGGGGCTCAAGTTACAAAGATATGTTTTTGTAAAAGAAAGCAAGGTCAGTTACCACTATTAAACTTGTATATTGTTTTATAGTAAGTCCTTTCAGTGGCCTCTCTGAGGGACCGTTTAGTTTGTATTACAGTCTAATAAACTCCAGGTGCATAGGACAAACTGAATAATCAGAACCCGATGGCCCAACCTAGTTAAAAATAATGTGGTACATTCCTGGTTCTCTGCATTTAATTTATTGTTAATCATTGTTATTACTTACATTTATTGGGTAGTTTTTCCAGATTTATTAGGCACTACATTTAACAGTGTTATCGCTTGTAACTGACCATCAGTGGAATCGAAAACATATTTTTGTAAAGACTCTTACCCTAATTAGTAAGTTGTTTCCCTTTGAGACGAAACAGACCCCCAAAATGACTGTGTTATTTTCCCCTAGAGTCAGAGAGAAACTCTGGCACAAAAACCACTTTTGCTAAAACCACCTGTCTGATGATAGAGAAGGGGTATCATTCCTGAGATACTGAGTGACCTTTCCATTCAAAGCAGAAAAATGAGGGATGTTATTCTACATGTCAGAGGTAGTCTCCCACCCCAGTTGTACAGAAAACCTCCTGGGGCGAGGTTTCCAGGATACAAATGACAGACAGGTGGGAACCTGGTTCTCCACCTGCCTGGAATTCTATAATCCAGAAGCAAGCCTTTGGATGAATGGGAGAACTGGTGTTTTGACTAAAATTCACACTGAGGTATAAGTGACTGATATTCTCTTGACCTTTTCTAAGTGTTGCTTTGGAAAGGGGGTGCGAGAGAGTGCAGACTACCACAAGAAGAGAGATCAGAAAGAGGAGAAACCAAATAGAAGCCTCCTTCTCTTTTCTTGTCCCTAATTTCACTGGTCCCAGTCTTGCCAGAGAGCAGTATCTCTCACTTGGAATGCAGTGAAGGCAAGTGGCCAGGACAGAAGATTTGTCCCCAGGGAATGGGGTCATTCATTTGGCTCTGTACACTGTGCACCTGTGAGCCTGAGCAAGGTGCAGGCTCAGAACTCAGGAAGTGGCCCCTAAGTACTCTCCAGCCTCTGACGAGCTCTGATTTCTTGGCACGCAGCAATGAGGCACATTGATAATTACTTGCTGAATGTCCGAATGAATGTCAATTCCCTTCACATTCTTTCACCTTTAGTGGGAGCCTTTGGGGTCAAAGGAAAGACTACTAGATGGTAGGCAAGAATCACAGGCTCTAGTCCCCAGTTTTCTAAGTGACCTCGGGCAAGTGGTTGGTCCTCCCAGGAAATTCAGCTTGCTCTTCTGTAAAATGAGACAGTGTGGTGGTCCACTGATTGCATTGTTCATTATTGTTGTTCAGTCACTAAGTCACGTCTGACTCTTCGAGACCTCATGAACTGCAGCACGCCAGGCTTCCCTGTCCTTCATTACCTCTCAGAATTTTGCTCAGATTCATGTCCATTGACTCGATGGTGCTATCTAACCATCTCATCCTCTGCTGTCCCCTTCTTTTGTCTTCAATCTTTCCCAGCATCAGGGTCTTTTCCAATGAGTTGGCTCTTTGCATCAGGTGGCCAAAGTATTGTAGCTTCAGCTTCAGCATCAGTCCTTCTAATGAGTATTTGGGATTGATTTTCTTTAGGATTTATTGGTTTGATTTCCTTGCAGTCCAAGGGACTCTGAAGAGTCTTCTCCAGCACCCCAATTTGAAGATATCGATTCTTTGGCCCTCAGCCTCCTTTATGGCCCAACTCTCACATCTGTACATGACTACTGGAAAAACCTAATTGCATTAAGGCTTTCAGTTCTTCACAGATCCAATCCCTGTTCCAATTCACACCCAAATCCATATTATTCTTCAAGTAACTTTACAGTGCCTCTCACCTAAGAGGCAGAGTCCACTTCCTTATTCCTGGAATCCAGGCTGGTCCTGTGACTTGCCTAGCCAATAGATGCAGCAGAAGTGGAGGTGTCAGCTCTAAGTGAGTCTTTGGTGTTTGTGCTTACCCTCTAACCTAGTGTCCTGGGGGATGAAAGACACATGGAGTGAAGCTGAGTCACCCTGGTCTCCCCAGCCAAAGTCAGCCTCAGCCAGCTGACAACCACCAATCCCTAGATATGTGAGTGAGTCCAGCCAAGACCAACAGTGCTGCTGACTCCAGATAGGAGAGCCCTGAATATCTGTTATCCTGTGCCACTGAATTCATCAGTATTTGTCCTACAGCATTGTGACAATATATGACTGATACCGTTTCCCTTGTAGCTCAGTTGATATAGAATCCACCTGCAAGGCAGGACACCCAGGTTCGATTCCTGGACCAGGAAGATCCCCTGGAGTAGGAAGTGGCAACCCACTCCAGTATTCTTGCCTGGGAAATTCCGTGGACAGAGGAGCCTGACAGGCAACAGTTCATGGGGTCACAAGACTAGGACACGACTTAGCGACTAAGTCACCACTACAGATGGTGCCATTAGATGATCTCTAAGGTTCATTTCTGCTCCAAATTCTGCAACTACTTAGAACCTAATCCAATATATCAACAATTATCTAGCCCTAATTTTATCCCCCCAGGAGACACTGGTGGGTCTCCTTACCTCCCTAGGCCCATTTCAAATAGAGAATGATAATCTTGCCACTCCCTGTGTACCTCATCAGCATGGCCCCTCACAGAGGTATTTTCAAGGACAATTTGAATATTCAATATGGAATCACTTTGAACCATTCAAAAGGCAGACTCTATTATGTGTTAATACTTAGCCATAAAAATGTTACATCTTCTTAGGAATCTCATTAGGAAGCCCCCTAAGGTGCCATGGCTTAGAAGACAAGCAAAAGAATCAAGTAGATGCTGTTTAAAACCCCATTTGGGTCTCTTACAAGGTATCCACATTCAGTCCTCTAAATTAGTATTTTTGTTTCAGAGCCACTGTAGAGCAGCCCCTTTTGATGCCTCAGAGGGTATTTCCTCACTAATTTCATGTTTTTGATCCAAAGCATTTTGACCCACGGTTTAGCTACATGGAGCGAAAAGCAAATTTAAGATAAATTGAGGGGCAGTGAAATGGAAAAGACAAGAAAGAAATGAGAAGTTACTCCATTCACTCCTTCATTCCTTCAATAAATAGCTCACAAAAGTTGACCATGTCATAGGCCTCTATTTCCTGTTTTTGGTTAGGATTCCCAGGTGACTAAAAGTGATCCTGGTCTTGCTCTCACAGGTGTTCTGGGGTACATGTTAGAGGACAGAAAGATACCAAACAATTAATTACAGGAATGTTAAGGAGCCAAATCATTAATTTGGCAATTAAAAAGAATGTGTCACGTATTCTTCCTGCCCTTCCAGTACGAACTGTATCTTTGGGTAACTTAAATAGAAATGGAGGGCAAGTTTATCATTTAGATAAACTATATCACATGTTATAGCTAATGAACAAAGAAAAATTAAAATGTCATCATTTTGCAATCCTTACAACAAATGTTGAACATCAAAGACCACTAACATCAAAGACATTATATGCCTTTTGAGGGAAGAAATCATCACTTCCTATGAAGAAGCCTTATAATAGATAAAAATGGAGAAAATAATCGAACTTTAAACCAATCAACCCTGAAGAAAAAATTTTCGATTTATAGGAGATTCAGAGAACAGAGGAACATGTTCAGTTACACCAAGGGGATGCAGTCAGCAAAATCTTGACTGTGGGAAACTCTGCAGAACAAACAGAGTTTGTTGTTGGTTTTCAGTCACCAAGTCGTGTCTTGACTCTTTGCGACCTCATGGACTGCAATATGCTAGGCTTCTGTGTCCTTCAGTATCTCCTGGAGTTTGCTTAAACTCATGTGCATTGAGTTGGTGATGCCATCCAACCATCTCACCCACTGTTGCCCCCTTCTCCTCCTGCCTTCAATCTTTTGGCAGGGTCTTTTCCAATGAATTGGAATTTGCTCACAAGTAAATCACAAGGGGAAAAAAATGAGACAGGGAGGAACCTATAGATTAACAAAAACTTTAAAGATATATCAAAAATGAGATAAAACTAAATGAGATTCTAGGATGCACACTCAAGTAATAAAGCAAAGGAGGAAGATTAAAAAAAAAAAAAACAAGGAAGAGATGAACATAAATGTTAAGAGGCAGGAGGCACCCTCTGCAGAGCATCAGAGTTGGCTGGCAACATTCTATTTCTTGAGCTGAGTAGTGCTGTCAATGTTACTCATCTTACAATAATCCTTGAAACTACACTTTTCATGTAGTTTTCTGCATCTACATTTTACAGGGCAAAAAGTTTTAAAATAAACACTCCAATTGATATAAATGGTCCAAGGAGAAGTTTCAGGGGCTTTTCCTAGTATGGCAGAGACAGCTAAGCAAGAAGATAAAGAAGACTATCATGCAGACAAGACGGCAAGAGCAAAAGCCCTGAGGTGGGAAGGGGCACTGATAAACACAGTACCTGCTATTGAACTAGAGATGAATGGTAGGTCTTTCAGTAAATGCTTATTACACTGAGGTTCATACACAAGGGGCATAAACATCTATTGTTAGTGGGAGAGCTCACCACAATCTTAGTCACTCTAAACAACACAAATTTATTACCTTATGGTCCTATAGGTTAGAAGTTCAACCCAGGTCCCACAAGGTTAAAATCAAGGTGCTGGCAGGGCTCTGCTCCTTCTGGAAGTTTTAGGGGACAATGCATTCCCTTGCCTTTCCTGGCTTATGGGGGTCCCTACATTCCTTGACCCTTTTCCTCTGTCTCCAGAGCGAGCAAAAGAGGATTGAGGCCTCTTCACACGGCATCGGAGGAGAGGACCTTCTCCTCCACCTCCGTCTTCCACATTGGAAGACACTTGTGATCACACGGGGCCCATTCAGATAATCCAGGATAATCTCTCTGGTTTGAGGTCAGCTGTTTAGCAAAGCTAATTACCCTCTGGAAGTGTAAGTCCCCTTGGCCATGTCACAGAACATAGTCACAGGTTCTCGGGATTAGGACTTGGACATTTTTTATTATTCTGCCACCACACTGAGCCAATGTTTATTGAGAAACTGTTATGTACCAAGGGCTTCCCCAATGGCTCAGTAGGTAAAGAACCCACCTGTAATGCAAGAGATGCAGGAGACACAGGTTCAATCCCTGGATCAGGAAGATTTTCCCTGGAGGAGAAAATGGCAGCCCACTCCAGTATTCTTGCCTGAAAAATCCCATGGACAGAGGAGACTGACAGGTTACAGTCCAAAGGGCCGCAAAGAGTCAGACACAAACTGAGCAACTGCGCACTGACATTATGTACCAAACTCTCCCTGGGTGCTAGAGATGTGGGAGAGGAGGAATGGATAAATTCCTGCTTAGAGAGCTTGCAACTCAGAACTACAAGCATACAAAGAAGTGAACAAATACACAGATTGTCCCCAGTGACTTGAATAGAAATGGGAAGAGGAGGGATAAAACCAGTCCTGCTGTTGCTTTAAAAATGCGAGTGCATGCTAAGTCACTTCAGCCATGTCTGACTCTTTGTGACTCTATGGCCTGTATCCCACCAGACTCCTCTGTCTATGGGATTCTCCAGGCAAGAATACTGGAGTGGGTTGCCATGCCCTCCTCCAGAGGATCTTCCCAACCCAGGGACCGAACCCGAGTCTCTTATGTCTCCTGCACTGGTAGATTGTTTCTCCACTACTAGTACCACCAAGATACTATTTATTAACTTTTAACCTTGCAACAATTGGAGCTAAAGCCCAGTATCTCCACTTGTCTGACCCACAGCATTATTCTGTTTCTAATGGGGTTTTTTTCATATTTTTTTTAAAAAATCTAAAAATTAAAAGTTATCCTCTTGTGCTTATCTCTGGACTCCAATTTGGACTGAGTTTAAAAACATATTCTAAAGCATTCCTAATGTAAAACTTTTCTGCTTCTGGTTTCCAGTGGAAATTTATTATTTGAGGGCAGACTTTTAAACATGTCACTCTTTGCCAGCTTGCCTCAGGGTACAAGCACAATGAATAAAGGGTATATTGAAATGGAATATTTCAAATAACTAGCAGCATCATTAAAACATCAAATTAAGTGAACAAAAAACAAATAGATTCTAGTTGCTTCATATAATCAAATAGTCTTCATTTAAGGATCTCAAGTGGATTGTATACCAGCTATGCCAGCTGTGGCTTCCCAGTACTCATCTTACTGGGCAAAAAAAAAAAAAAAGTGGAGGAAAAGGAAAAACACTTCAGCCCCATCAGACACCCAAAATTTATGTTAGTTTGTCCAAGGTTTTACAAAATCTCTGAAGGTGAAGGTGAATTTTCAATCCAAATGCTGAATCAGGAATCATGTGGTGAGCACAGTCAACAGTCATCAATATTTTCTGGCCTCTTTTAAGAAGAGAAGTGCTTCCCACTCGGTATCTAGAGTTCAGAGACTCACCCAGTGGTCCAAGGTCTCAATTGTGCTCTTGACATTCCCAGTGGAACAGTTCATCTCAGCATTGCAGGAACTCTAGCATTCCTGCTCCCCCTCCTCGCGTACACACATGCTAAATGTCAGGCACTGCGTTAAGCAAAAATGCCTCCAAACATTTTCAGATTCTCTGCTGTAGTGAAACATCCAACCCCATTTCTAGCAAAAGATTTTCCCAGCAGCCTCCATTCATAGTGAATTCTCCTTGATGTTGTCACACAGTAGTACACCCTGTTCATGAGAGACTGAGCATAAGCACCACTATAGATGGTCAACATGGTGGAGATGCCCCTGGCTGCCTGTAATCAGATGCCGATCTGGCTTTATGATGACAGTCTTAGCCTAGCCCTGGCCCTGAGTGAGATCTCAGCCAATGGTCCAAACGGGAACAAAGCGTGAGGCCCTTAGGAGAACAGGCCAGGAATCAAGGGACCTGGATTTAAATCCAGACTCTGCCACTTCCTTCCATGTGACCTTGAGCCCTTACTTTATCCCCATGCCTCAATTTGTCCATCTGTAAGTAGAGTAAAACCTCCATCTTACCTCCTAGGTCATGAGAAAACTGAATGACATAATATATGGAAAGCACTTGGAACCACACCTAATGCTTAGCAAACACACTAAAGAACATCACTGTTTTTATTGTCAGTGATGCTGAAAGTAAAACGGTGCTTCAAAAGTGCATCTTAGGCAAGTTCCTGTTTATTCTACACATGGTACTCAATGTGTTGTTTGTTTTTCTTGGTGTTACTTTCTTCCTAGGACGGAAATCATTTCTGAGTCCCTATTCATTGCTTCTTATTGTTTACTAGAATTTTGTTCCCACGCTGATGAACATGAGACAAAAAGGATCACGTATCATTGGCCCAGGAAAAGCAACATATGAAGGTAGCAGCAGTGCCCAGAGACATGATGCACACACCAGGTTCTCCATGGTCCCCCGAACTCTGTGGATGGCAGTGCCATTCACTGCTTTGTTCAAGCCGAAAACCTGAGACTCAGTCTTGATTTTTCCCTTACCCCTTCTCCTAGCCATACACCCAGAATATGGTTCATCAGCAACTGCTACCTCCCAAATATATCTTGTGTCTGTCAACTGGTGTCCTGCTCTACTGCCCCTGGTCCAAACCACCACCATTTCTGACCTAGGCTTTTATAGTATTTCTCTTCATTGATCTACCTTTGTTGCCCTACAACCTGTTCTTCCATAAGGTAACCAGAGTAATCCTTTAAAAATCCGAAGAGGCCCTTCATTCTACTGGGACATCTTTAGTGCCTCGTCATTGTCCTTAGAATAAACTCCCCAAGTCATCTAGTTCCTGTCTGTCTCTCTGGACCTCATCATTACATACCATGTTCCCCCATGCTTACTATGTTCCAGCCACACTGTCCTTCTCTTTGATCCTCAGACAGCCAAGCTCTTTGTCTCCTTAGGGGCTTGTGCTTGCTGTTCCCTCTCCCTGGAACATTCTGCACCCAGATCCTTGTGTGTCTGGCACCTTCATATCACTTGGATCTCCACTTGAATGTCACCTCCTCAGAATGGCTTGTTCCCTGCTGTCTTCCTAGCATTTAGAAGGATGCCTGGCACATAGTAAGGACTCAATTGATGTTTGTGGAAGAATGAATGAATGAAGAGCCAAAACAACTGGACCCAGTTTCTTATGGATGACAACCACCCCACCCTAAGTGAAGGGTGACAAAGATCATTCTTTCTATGAGGCTTTGCATGTACTTTAGGGAGTGATCAATCCACCCCCTCAAAGCACCCATCCAACTATGCCAGAGAAAAACCAGAAAGCATGACTCCTGAGAAAAACAATGAGCTGAGAGTCATACTTCTTCAAGCAGATGAGGATCCATGCCAAATGCCTTAGATAGCTTTTAAAGTTAAGCAACCACACCATTGACAACAGCCAAAGAAAATGCTAAAGCTCATACCAAAAGAGCTTGGGCTGACATTTCAACAAAAATCAGATTACTCTGTACTTCCTGGAAGTGCATGATCTGGTCACATAATGGGACACTATTCGATTAGCAAGGTTCCTGGCTATTCTGAAATGTATAGGAAAAGGGATTGACTTTTAGAGAAAGCCTTGTGACACAGTGGAATCTGGCTCCTGCCGGCCAAACTCATTCTAAGCTCATCTGGCCCAGAAAAGCAATTAGATGACAGCCTTGACAACCAGATAGAAGCTCTTCTCTTTTCAGTCAACATAGTACCCCCTGCAGGAGGAATTTTCCTGGGAGGTCTATTTGAGATCAGAATGTTTCTCACTGAATATACATAATTTGTTGTCGTTGAGTCACTAAGTCATGTCCAACTCTTTGCGATCCCGTAGACTGTAGCCTGCGAGGCTTCTCTGTCCATGAGATTTCCCAGGCAGGAATACTGGAGTGGGTTGCTATTTCCTTCTCCAGGGGGATCTTTTCAACTCAGAGATCAAACCTGTGTCTCATGCATTGGCAGGCAAGTTCTTTACCACTGAGCCACCAGGGAAGCCCATATACATAACTGGCATTCAATTAATCTATTTCTTTTAACCATGATTTTAATACATGGCTGTATATAGATATGATAATTGCAGACATGGAAGACAGTTAGGTCAGAGTGGGAAGAAAAAAATGGCAGAAAAGAAGTGGAAGATGCATGGGGAGATGGGCAGGAGGAATCAAAAGAGAAAGCAAAGGCAGGGGTGAAGTGAGACACTGTAAAGACTTAACTCAAGACCCAAGTAGGTCATTGTTTTCCTAAAGTCCCTTCAACCTCATGAGCACCAGACCATCAGCTCTTCAAAAGCCAGACAATACCTAATTTACCATTTTATCTTTTCTTACGCAGGGACTAGCTCTGAGTGTAATGAATGAATCAGAAATCTAAAGAATGGAGATAAGAATTAACAGTTTCTGAACTTGAGATTGCAACAGCATAGTCAGTATGCAGCAGAAAATCAAATGCATGAAAATCACCAGCATATAGGTGCTATGTGCACTGGGACTGCTTTTATCCTGCTCATTTTAGGGTGGAGAATGGGTGCAGGTCTGAGACATGGAATGGCAGAAGGGTAATCAACTCATCCCATTTGCCTGAGACAGTATTAGCTTTAAAAGTAAAAACCGCATGTCCTGGGAACCCCCTCAGTCACCCTAGACAGAGCTTTCAGCCAGTATTTGTTCAATGATTGAAAGATGTGACTACCTCACAGAGCTGTCAGAGGATCAAAGAAATTATGCCTAAAAAAATGATTTGAGGATTCTAGTGAAAGTCACTCAATCGTGTCCGACTCTTTGTGACCCCATGGACTATACAGTCCATGGAATTCTCCAGGCCAGAATACTGGAGTGGGTAGCCTTTCCTTTCTCCAGGGGATCTTCCCAACCCAGGGATCGAACCCAGGTCTCCCGTATTGCAGGTGGGTTCTTTACCACTGAGTCTCCAGGGAATCCCTTTCGTGTTGGTAGTGTGCCTTAACTGATCCCCTCACTGCCCCTTTACAAAACCCTTCTCATAGATTATTCCTTGAGGTCTTTGGATTAGAAATTGTGCTTCTTCTGACTGCCCAACCAGGGTAAAGTGTAGGGGAACATGGCACAGTTTGATTTGGGAGACACTTTCTTTACACTCGACCAGTGCGAGAGAGCTGGGATTCCTCCTTGGATAGATGGCAGGCTGTGGCCAAAGGAGGAGAAAGACAGGAAGAACCCAGGAATTGGGTCTGCAGCATTCAAAAGGAGGAAAAAGAGCCCATGATGGGAACTGAGCATGTTCCAAGGCCTCAAGCAGGGCCTACAGCGTGGAGCATGCCTCCTGGAGAACGGTGGCAAATCTCCCTTTTCAGAGAACATACTGTGGGCATGTATGTGTCCTCCAAGTCTGACCCCTGTTTTATTTTCTTCTACCCATAAGCCCTCTAAGCACACTGATGCAAACACAGAAATTGACTAAAAGCCATCAGCATGCCTAACCACAGGGCCTCTCATCAATAACATAAGAGCTGAAATTCTGAGTGCGCCTTTGTGTTCCCTAGCATTCCAAGGGCTCCAAGCACATGATCCTACTGTTTGTGACTGTAGCCCAGCAAAAGGAGGCAGATAGGATCCTCTCCATTCAGCTGATAAAGAACATGAACCCAAAAGAAATCAGCCTGAAGTGACCCAAGCTGGCCTGCGCAAAGCTGATGTGAAATCTCAGCCTCCTGATGGCCCCTTTCTGCAAAGCAATGCCTCTGGTTTCCAGATAGAAGGAACTGAGGCAAAGGGCATGGCCACAGGGTCTGGGAATCTGGCTGGGCTCCTGGAGCCGACCTCAGCTCAAGGTGGACACTGATTCCAAGCAGGCTAATAAATATGGCCTTGGGGCTTGATTTCTCCTGGTAGTCTAATCAGAAGTTTCCATCAGCTCTTTTCAACCACAGTTTTTATGAGTGTGAAGGTTGGTATCTGGCCCTTCAGAGGGTTACTGGTGAACTGTCAGCAGGGTCCTTTGGAGCCTTCTGTGCAAAAGCCCAAAATACCTTACCAAAATACCCCAAATTCCTCAGGGACACAGGAGAATCAAAAGGCTGACAACCAGCCAACTGAGGAGCCCTGATGAAAACCGCTAGGTCATATTTTTGTATAAGCATTGTCACCTACTTAAAAGTCTGAGTCATTTTGCTAGTCCTGGGGGGTGCGGGTGTGTGTGTGTGTGTGTGTGTGTGTGTGTGTGGATGAGTCACATTGATGAGAAGAATACCTTTTTTCTTTAACCTAGTTCTCTAACCTTTTACATGAACACTCATTGGTTCTGCCCTGCTCTTAAAATATCCAGATGGGTTGTGTAAGATCCAGCTTCAGGATTGTTTGTGCAAGGTCACTTCATTTGCGAATTTGAGCCTTTTATTGCTCAGAACTTATGTTCTTATTTTTAAAAAGCTCAACCCACGTTATAATAGCAAAAATAATTTTATATCCTCCCACAGAGCTGGAAACTTAAATTCAATTATGGAGGAATTGGGCCTCAGAATCAGAACTGAAAATGACTAGTTTAGTTTCCCAGTCCAAATTAAGCAAAGAATTGGAAGAAAGAATAGGAAAAAATGAATGAAATTTAAGGCGTTCTATCATTTCCAGAAAACAAAAGTTACCAGAGTGATTTAGGCTAGGGTTGTGCTTTCTCAAATTTTATTTTTAATTGAAGAAGTCCTTTGGAATTTGTTGACACAGTTAAGAGGAGAGACCTCAAATTCTTTTCCTTTTTGTGAAGTACAAACACCAGCTGAAAGAGGAATAAGGAAGCCCAAGAGGAAGTAAAGGCTTCCCTGCGAAGGTCATCCTGAGTCACATGATGCTTTGACACCAGGGTGACTCAATTCAAGATGCTGCTTGGGGAGTCTTTCATAGCTTGATAGCTTGATAGGCTATCTTTATTCCTTCAATACTGAAATCTTTGAGCCATCCATGTTAAATTCCCAGAGTTTACAAAATTGTCCAAAATTCCATAACAAGAATATATTTTAAGCCTGTAAGAGGTCTTTAACATGTTTTTGCCCTTTTAATAAGAACAAATAGGGTGAGGAATCAGGATAGTGTTTGCATAATTCTAACTTAAAACCTTCCCATTTGGAAAAGAGTATTTATTCACTTGATCAGAATTATACAAATTTGTGAGCTACGTCGATCATATGTATCTGCTTTTGCTGCAGTAACAAACATCCTCAGCATCTCAGTGACTCAACACTTATTTCTTGCTCAGAGACACTGAGTGCTGTGGATTAACTGTGACTCTGCTGAGTTCTGTTGGGTTTTGCTGCCATTAGCTTCGCTCGACAACTTGGGTCTTCTCATTCAGCAACCTTGGTGGAAAGGGCCTCAGGGCTTTATGGTGGAGAGCAAAAGCTCAAAGAGACAAGTAGAAGCTTGTGATACCTTTTAAGGTCTCTACTCAGAACCGGAACGCTGTCACTTCTGCTCATATCCATTGATCAAAGCAAGCCAAATGGCCAGGACCAAAGACAGTGAGACAGGGATACAGGATGTAGAGAGTGAACGAGAGTGAATATAATTGAGTTGTCGTTGTTCGGTTGCCCAGTCGTGTCTGACTCTTTGCAACCCCATGGACTATAGCACGCCAGGCCTCTCTGTCCCTCACCACCTCCTATAGTTTGCCCAAGTTCATGTCCATTGCATCGGTGATGCCCTCCAGCCATCTCATCCTCTGACACCCTCTTCTCCTCCTGCCCTCACTCTTTCCCAGCATGAGGGACTTTCCCAATGAGTCAGGTGTTCGCATCAGATGACCAAAATACTGAAGTTTCAGCTTCAGTATCAGTCCTTCCAATGAGTATTCCGGGTTGATTTCCCTTAAGATTGTCTGGTTTGATCTCTTTGCTGTCCAAAGGACTCTCAGGAGTCTTCTCCAGCACCATAGATTGAAGGCATCAATTCTTCAGCACTCTGCCTTTTTCACGGTCCAGCACTCTATAGTTGAGTATCATCGTCCAATCTACTACAGTCTGCCCTCTTGGTCACAGATATTTACTTTCCTACCTCTTCTCCCTAAGACAGCCTAAAAGCCTTAATCAGTCAAGCTTAAAAGCCAAGAACCTCATGATCTATATCAGATTTAGATGCAACTCTTCTTGCTTTGGAGACCTATGAACTGAAAGACAAATTATTGATACCCCCTCACCTATGCGCGCGTGTGCACGCACACACACACACACACACACACACACACACACACACTCACTCACTCACTCACTCACTACAATACAACAAAGACTCCCAGTTGGAAAGGGAAGAAGAAGAAACACATAGTCAGTGAGTAGTTGCAATGGTTAATTTGATGTGTCAACTTGCCTGGGCCATGGTGCCCAAATATTTGGGCAGAATCCAGCTGCAGTGCAAGAGGCACAGGAGATGTGAGTTTGATCCTGGGTCAGGAAGACTCCCTGGAGGTGGAAATAGTGACCCATTCCAGTATTCTTGCTGGGAAAATCCCAGGGACAAAGGAGCCTGGCCAGCTACAGTCCATAGGTTTGCAAAGAGTCAGACATGACTGAACATGCACATTTTAGACCCTTTGACCTGAAAGATGTGTGGAAATGCAAGAACTTGAAGGGGGAACATAGCCAATCAGAGGTCATAATGAACACATGATGGCCAGGCTGCCACTTTGGTCTTTGTCCTCAGGTTGTATCTTAATTTGAAAGTATCTTGCTGGCTGGAAAGACATCCTTTAACTCTACAAGTCTGAAAATTTATGGATTCTCCTGTGTCCCTTTCATCCCTGCAGGGAGGGAGGGCTTTGTTGTAGATGCCTTCCAGGGCAGACAACCCTAAGTTGAGTCGTGAAGAATAAGTAAGTGTTCAGCCACTGAATACAGCAGGAGGGCAGGCATCGCCGTCAAGAACCCGCCAGGAGGAAGGCATGAGTGAGTCAGCCAGGAGGGCATCGTGACTCAAACTGGGCCCAGAGGAGCTGGGCAGGTGAGGAAAGATGAGGTTGAGAGTCTGCAGGCTGTTCTGAAAGGTCCAGAGGCAACTTGGATGTCACACATCAGCGTGTGAACAGTATCCATAGGGCATTTGAGTCTCACTGTAAATACTGATGTTGCCTGATCAGACGCAACTCAAGGCAGGCTGCCTTCTTTTTGCACCGTGCATGTGTACAAGACAGAGTCATGCCTCATCACAACTCTACAAGACCTTTTCATTCTATTTTTAAACCTTTAAAACAAAGTGCACGGAGCTGGCTGGAAAGGACAATCTGCTGTTGCAGGCAGCAAGCAAGGACGACCTTTCATGTGAAGGCAAGCAAATCAAGGCCCCCGCGGTGGCCTGCTACTCATTTTTATGTTTTCCAAAGACCATGCTTTACTCTAAAAGCTTCCATCTTCCTTAGGCATTTCCACGAGCCCCAAGTTCAGACCAGCAGGCACAGGCAGGCTGCTTCTCGTCTTACAGATTAAAAAAACCTTGTGATGCTATCTCCAAGCAATCTCCTCAACTTTGCAGTTCTGCCTTGAGTGTCAGGAGCAGGCTGTTTCTAATTCATCCTGGGGATTAGGAGCTGTGTGAGGCAGTGGGAGTCTCTTGTTTGTTTCTCTCTGTTCTTTGTGTTTCTTCTTCCACTTCACGCCTAGAAGCCTGGGGAAGAATGCCCCTGCCTGGCTTCCCAGCCCTGGTCTCAGCACAACAGAACTGGCCCAGCTGAATTTTAGCCACACACACAGAACTGAGCACGGGGGTGAAGTCAGGTCCTGGGTCCTGCAAACCAGGGTTCTGGTCTCCACTTTGCTATTTTCTTGCTGTGCTTCCTAAGGACACTTTCTTTATCTCTCATGAGGAAAATGAGGTAGGTAGGCTTCATGCCCCCTGGAAATGCTGAGATTTCCAAAGTCTGTTTCTTTTTATTTTTTCAATATAATATAAACTTTTAATTTTTTATCGGGGTATAACCAATTAACAATATTGTGATAGTTTCAGGTGACCAGTGAAGGGACTCAGGCATAGATACACATGGATCCATTCTCCCCCAAATTCACCTGCCATCCAGGCTGCCACATGACATTGAGCAGTGTTCCTTGTGCTATACAGTAGGTCCTTCATCATCTTTCCAATGATGTCCACTCAGGGTCCTTAAGACAGTGGCCCTGAGCTATCTACATACAGTGCTTGCCCCTTGCTTCAAGTTCTGCCGTGTGTGTTTTAAATTGACGTGTAGTTGAGTTACAATGTTATATTAGCTTCAGGTGTGCAATATAGCAATTCCACATTTTCATAGATTATACTCCATGTAAATTAATCACAACATAATGGCTATATTCCCCTGTGCTGTATCGCCTTGCTGCTTACTATTTATACATGGTAGTTCATACCTCTTAATCCTATACACCTATCTTGCCCCTCCTCTCTCCCCTCTGCCTTCTGGTAACTGCTAGTTTGATCTCTGTATCTGTCAGGCTGTTTCTGTTTTGTTATGTACATATTTGAGTATTTTATTTTTTAGATTCCACATATAAGTGATAACATAGAGTATTTGTCTTTTCCTGACTAATCTCACTATGCCTGATATCCTCCACGTCCACCCATGCTGCTTCAAATGGAAGAATTTCATTCTTTTTTTATAGGTGAATAATATTATATTTTGCATACATGTCATATCTTCTTTATCCATTCATCTGTTGATGGACACTTGGGTTGCATCCATACCTTGGCTATTGTGAATAGTGCTGCTATCGGACATTAGGGTACATATATCTTTTTGAGTTAGAGTTTTTGTTTTCTTTTAATATATACCTGGCAGTGGAATTGATGGATCATATGGTAGTTCTACTTTCTGCCTTATATTTTTAAAGAGTAACTCTTGATTCCTGGAAATGTCAACCCAGAGAAAAAGCATGGAGACACTGGAATGCTAGTATGGCTAGAGAAATGGGTTGGATTGGCAAAAACCCTAATGAGGTGTCATATAACAAGCTGGAGAACCCAAGAAAAAGGTGTTCAGTGACTTTTTTGTCAAATGCAGCTATATATGCATATGGAAACTCTAATGGTGACAAAAAAACATACATCACAGAAAATACATACCTCGGTCAAAAAAAAAAAATGAAAGCATTATAAGGCTTCAAAATAATAACTGCCAGCTTTCCTACAGATTTGCTATTAGTTTATTTATAATAGCCATTGCCTGTTGAACATTTAACATAATGTGAATCATTGTCACAGCTAAAAAAAATTAACAATTTTCTTTTCTTTTCCCTTGGAATGACATCTGTTAATGTTGAAGAGTCAGCCTTTGAAACTCTAACAATAGCACTGCTGCAAAAATAGAATTCATGTGTCCTCAGTTATGAAATTAAAGGCTATTCAAGACCTGATTTGTCAGGATATTGTCTTTTAGGAGAGGAAGGTGTAAAAATATAATTATTAATTCAATTTCACTTTAGTAATACATAAATAATTCTAGCCTCAGAGTTTTTCTTGACTTTAGTCAAGCAATATGGTCTTGTCATCAATGTATTTTATCTTAATAATTACCTTGTTTTTATTTTTTTAATACCAAGTGAAAAATGAAAGTAGTTATTACCACTTGTGGGAAGTGAAACTTTTGATGGACTTGCTGAATTTTCTAACTTCTCTCTTATTACTGCCCCCTCCCTGCCACCCTGAAAGGAAAGTCAAAACCAGTGATACCAAAGAATCTTAAGTTCTATCCAGAGGAATACAGAGAAAAGGATGCTGAGTGAGACTGAGTGGCAGATGTCAGTGATTTAATTTAATCCTCTTCACTTAAAAAAACATCTTCATGGGTGACCTGGGGAACAGAAAGGCAAAGTGAAAAAAACAGACAGCAACAAAGGAACTGCTGTGAGTTTTAATTACATATACAATCATAGTGGATGGTAAGAACCTGTCAGCTTTAACAAGGAGAAGAATTCAGTAGTACTTGGTATCATTATGGGTCTCAATGCCTCCAGCACATCAGGATCTAGCCTGGTGTGTTTCTCTATAAAAGACTGGGAAGATGAAATGATGGAGAAGCCAACAGCTTGGTTAATCCCAGTGCAAGGGGAAGAGACCCAGAATGAGAGTCCTGCATCTCTTACCAACTAACCACATGCCTGAGGTGTGGGGTGCAAATAAAACAAACCAATCAATGAACTTCCAGGCTGGGAACAAGATGACCTTTGATTGCCATGAAGCAACATGAGCTCATCTACCCTCCACAGCTCTTCTGAAAGTGGTTCAGCACTCAAACATGGAACTTGGAGATGCTCGTCCACCACAGATTTGAACCACAAGACTCACTGCAAATGGCAAATGCAACATTTTTTTTACTTGCTCTCCGGGCTGTCTGTGGTTCTTGCCTACTATGCTGTTGGCCTTGGTAGGTTAGATGGATAGTCAGCCAGCCAGCAACCTCTGAGCTCACATGCATATGCACCCTACATGCAACAGGCTCCCCAGAGGCAGATATTATAGCTCAGGGCATCACCTCCCCTGCTATTTCCCAGACTCAAAAACAGGTGGGCAGCTTGCAGGAGCCAGTGAAGAACATCATGCGCCAAAGAAAGGAAGAGCCTCTTCCCAAAGACCCAGCTGGAGAAGAAGCCGTGTCCCTCTTTGACACAGTGCGGCTTCTCTCTGCTGTACTGCGTCCCACGCTGCAGATAATGGCTGTGACAGCACCGTGGAGTGGGGGACAATCCGACCCAGTGACCCCTGCAGCCAGCAGCTCAGGGCTGAGCCAACCCTGCAAGGTGCAGAGCAGGCTGCACAGTGAGCATTGATGGCACTGCGCCTGTGCAACTCAGGTCAATATCTGCTCGACGGGCTACTGCGTCCTCAGTCTCACGGGAGTCCAGCTCCATAAAAATGTGCTTTACCTTTGTTTTGTAGACAATGAGGTGGAGGGAAAAGTAAAGATGAGACATTGAGTAGGCCCCAGCAATAGTGGAAGCTCTTAATTTCCTTCCAAGTAGTAGCTTGCATTTGGAATCCTTTTATAAGAATTCCAGATTAGTAAGGTGTGAGCAAGGAGCTAACACATGGAGCCAGCTACCATGCCCCCAGTAACATGCTAAATCCTTCAGGTAGTATTTGATTTATTTTCCAGGGCCTATTAGGGGAACATTGACATCCTCCTTGTGTTTGGAGGGAAACCCCTTAGCATCGGGTACCATTTCCAGCCTCCTTCCCCATCTTTTCTGCTCCATGGGAGGAAGAATTACTTAACTGTTGGAGGAGGGGGAGAAGGACAGAGCATGCCTGGCTCCACCACTTCCCAACCTCTGTTTGGGGTCCACCTGCTTGTATTCTCTTTTAACTCTGTCCTTCCACTCCCTGAGTTTAACTGCTAGCCTCTGATCCTGGGGGACCACTAAGTAGACCACACTTCAGGATTGCCTGTGTCTGCAAGGGTAAGTCTGACTCTATCTAGTTTTCACTACTTGATAGCTCCCTGTTGCCAGCTTGCCACGGGACCCAAATCACATCTTCCCACCTCCCTATGAAGGGAATAAAGATGGTGTTTTCATCTCCATTTGCCTATTCTTGTATCTATTTCTCAATTGCTGTCAAACTCGATTAGTGCCAAACTTCCTGTGTGGCCTTGGCCAACCTCTTAAACCCCTCCTGAATTCATCCATTCTGCAAGTGTTAAGCATCTATTCTGTGAGATTTGTGGGAGATAAAGAAGAGACTGAACTTAGTCAGCACTCTCCAAGGGCCCATCACCTTGTGGGAGAGTCGCACACAGAAATGAATATCAGGTTGGGGGATAAGAGTGCTAGGATGGATTGGTGATGTCTGCTCTGGGCATGGAATATGAAAGTGGTATTTGCCAGCCCTGCTGCATGGGATTAGAAGGTTTAAACAGAGCGTCTGTTTTCTGGGTTCTGTTAAATCCGGTGGCAAGACCTCCCTGCCTCCTTGTTTCATGTGATTTAATTCAACAGACTTTTGTTGGTTACTTTCTGTGTGCCAGGCATTTATATTCAATTTTTTAAAATTCTTGTGATATGCCCATCTGGCCATTATGAACATCAATCTTGCCTCACTTGAGAGCTGCTTTTTGGAGGATTTCAACTTACATGTCTTCTTTTAACCTCTAAAAATTCAACACAGAGACAAATGACAACACATGACACGACAGGGCATTAATTTCTCTCTGAGACTGCTGACTCTATTTATGAAATCTTAATTAGTTAAGATATGGCTGACAATAAACTCTGGAAAATTCTGAAAGAGATGGGAATACCAGACCACCTGACCTGCCTTCAGAGAAATCTGTATGCAGGTCAGGAAGCAATAGTTAGAACTGGACATGGAACAACAGACTGGTTCCAAATAGGAAAAGGAGTACGTCAAGGCTGTATATTGTCACCCTGCTTATTTAACTTATATGCAGAGTACATCGTGAGAAACACTGAGCTGGATGAAGCACAAGCTGGAATCAAGATTGCTGGGAGAAATATCAATAACCTCAGATATGCAGATGACACCACCCTTATGGCAGAAAGTGAAGAGGAACTAAAAAGCCTCTTGATGAAAGTGAAAGAGGAGAGTGAAAAAGTTGGCTTAAAACTCAACATTCAGAAAACAAAAATCATGGCATCCAGTCCCATCACTTCATGGCAGATAGACAGGGAAACAGTGGAAACAGTGGCTGACTTTATTTTTGGGGGCTCCAAAATCACTGCAGATGGTGACTGCAGCCATGAAATTAAAAGACGCTTACTCCTTGGAAGGAAAGTTATGACCAACCTAGACAGCATATTAAAAAGCAGAGACATTACCTTGTCAACAAAGGTCCATCTAGTCAAGGCTATGGTTTTTCCAGTAGTCATGTATGGTTGTGAGAGTTGGACTATAAAGAAAGCTGAGTCCCGAAGAATTGATGCTTTTGAACTGTGGTGTTGGAGAAGACTCTTGAGAGTCCCTTGGACTGCAAGGAGATCCAACCAATCCATCCTAAAGGAGATCAGTCCTGAATATTCATTGGAAAGACTGATGCTAAAGCTGAAACTCCAATCCTTTGGCCACCTGATGTGAAGAGCTGACTCATTTGAAAAGACCCTGATGCTGGGGAAGATTGAAGGAAGGAGGACAAGGGGACGACAGAGGATGAGATGGTTGGATGGCATCACCGACTCAATGGACATGAGTTTGAGTAAACTCCGAGAGTTGGTGATGGACAGGGAGGTCTGGCGTGCTGCAGTCCATGGGGTCGCAAAAGAGTTGGACATGACTGAGCGACTGAACTGAACTGAACTCAACTGAGAAGCACACTGTCAATGATTCCACAAATTCATCATGTGCCCTACCATGCATGAAGCTAAGCTTAACTACTCTGTTTCACTGAATCATCACCACTACCCGTGAAGCAGCTTCTATTGTCATTCCCATCATTTCCACTTTACAGGTGAGAAAATTAAAGTTTAGAAAGATTAGGGGTTTTCCTAATTAACTAGGTCTGTTGAATAAAAGAGGTAAAGAATCCGCCTGCAATGCAGTATACTTGCAGGAGACACGAAATTGATCCCTGGGTTGGGAAGATCCCCTGGAGTAGGAAATGGCAACCCATTCCAGTATCCTTGCCTGGAAAAATTCCTGGACAAAGAAACCTGATGGGCTACAGTCCATGGGGTTGTAAAAAGTCGGCTGCAACTGAGCATACATCTACACACACTTAAGTGAAAGAGCTGAACCTTAAACCTATGATTTCAACTCCAGAGCTTACATCTCTCCTATCTCACCATAATACAATCCATCTCTGCTCGGGGAAAAAAAAAAATCTCCTGGGTTAAAACTTTCCTTCTGGAGAGTATTAAACATCACATTCACTGAACTCTAGTTTCACCAGTTTGAGCAGGACATTCCCAGTGGGTGATCTTGGTCAAGTCACTTGCCTCATGGACCCTGGTTTGCACATCTGTAAAATGTGAATACTTAAGAACACCGAGTTCCTGCTAGCTCAGAACCTTAGGATGTATATTTTGAAATCAAGATAGTGGGGTCCTAAGAAAATTCACATGTAATTTACCTGTGTCATATATTAACTTCATAACAGTCCCAAGTTGATAATTAGGTTACCATTTTCTCCCAGTGCCAAGTGGGGAAATGATTCTCTTTCCAAGTCATTGAAAGTAGAGACTGAAAGAATCATATTTTCAAGCTGCTGCCTTCATCAGTGCTAATGCATTCTAAAAGCAGTATTTGGCATCTGTATGTTGAAGAGCTAGAGCTGGATCACATTTCTAAGTCAAAATGCAGTAAAGTTCACATTCAGAAGGATTTCACCATAATCCAATAGTACCTTAATGGGGCTTTAAGCCTCAAACCACATTTTAACCCCTGAATTCTCAGGGAAGCCTTGGTCATATCATTTTTCAATAGAGATATTTCATGGTCTATTGTTTTTATCCAAGAATAAGAAAAGGCACTTATGGACGTTTAAAAAAAAAAAAAAAAGGCTTTGGCTTATTTTGTAAAACTAAATGGATCCTGAGCTAGGAGGTTTAGAGGAGTCTTGTATGCTAAACACCACACTGAATGAATTGCATATAAACAACTGGGCCTGTATGAACAGCAGCAATTGTTTCTTTTACCCAAGATTACTATAGCTGCACTTCACTGAGGACAGGAGTATTTCTCCTTTATGTGTTGCTAAACTGCAAGATGGACCATAACCTGGCTTTTTTAGGTTTTTGCCAAAGCACTTGAGTTGATTCTGAAATGCCTGGGGGCTAAGTAATAGATCATACAAGTCCTTAATGGAAGTGTTGAGTCTTCAGAAGAAGAAATCAAAGAGGCAGAGAGAAGAGAGGGAGACAAAGAAAGAAATAAAGAAGAAAGGAAAGGTGTATCATGGGTGGAAATGAGTCACTTCAAGAGCTTTAGTCTCTCTGTTGTTGTTGTTTAGTCAATAAGTCATGTCTGACTTTGTGACCCCATGGATTGCAGCCCACCAGGCTCCTCTGTCCATGGGATTCTCCAGGCAAGAATACCAGAATATTCCACATATTCTTGTATTCATGCCATGCCCTCCTCCAGGGGATCTTCCCAACCCAGGGATCAAACCTGCGTCTCCTGCATTGCAGGTGAATTCTGTACTGCTGAGCCATGAGGGAAATCCACTATAGAGGGTACCGGCTTATAATGGTTGGACTTATGATTTTTTTTTTGTTTGATCTTATGATGATGTGAAAGTATACACATTCAGTAGAAACCATACTTCAAATTTTGAATTTTGACCTTTACTCTCTTCTGCTACTAGACAGAAGCCACAGCTCCCACTCAGCCATGAGATCACAAAGATAAGCACCTGATACACCTTCAGCCAGTCTGCAACCAGATAACCATTCTGGTTTTCACTTTCAGTATAGTTTTGTAAATTACATAGCTAGTCAACACTTTGTTATAAAATAGGCTCTGTGTTAGATGATTTTGCTCAACTGTAGGCTCATGTAAGTGTTCTGAGTACATTTAAGGCAGATGAGGCTAAGCTCTGATGTTCCGTAGATCAGGTGTACTGTATTAAATGCATTTATGACTTAATATTTTTAGCCTATGAGGGGTTTATCAGGATGGAAACCCTGTTGTAGTCAAAGAGGGTCTGTATAAAGGAAACCACAGAGGAAAAACCAGAACCTCTGCTGACAAAAGACAGAGTGTACAGCCCCCAAGTTATATATTCAGAGATGCTTTTGTATGTTGTTCGTATGTAAAAGCAGAAATCCAAATAGAGGTCAAATCTAAATGGTAAAGGCATAGGAAAAAAAATGTCCACTTAGTGAATCGGTGAATACACCTCCCAGCCTGCTCTTCACTGGGTTCTGCCGGGTTCTGTGGGCAGAGAAGTGAACAAGGCTGACCCACTCCACGTCTAGCCTAGTGGGAAAGAAATCAGTGCAGAGGTCCAAGAGAGAAATTTGGTGGTGGTGGTGGTGGTGGGAGGTGGGTGGGGAAATTTGGCCTAGTTTAGGCCTAGAAAGGCTTTTCTAAGGAGATGACATTTCCTGTGAGACTTGAGGCAGGAGCAGGAGCCGTACCAGGGAGAGGAAGTTGTGTCCCCAGCAGCAGATGCAGCTGGTGGAAAGGTCTGGAAGTGGAACCAGCTTGGTATGCAAGGTGCTACATGAAGGCGAGTGCGGAGGAGAGGGAGGCGAATGGTACAAGATGCAGCCAGAGCCCCATGGGCCTGGGTGGGGGGTTTGGGTTTCTTCTGAGTATAATGGGGGCCAGTTGAGGGCTTAGGAGCAGTCAATAGAGAGGCACACAAAGGCCTCCGGGAGAGCTCGGAGCCGTAAGCCCCGCATTGAGGCTGCGCTAAGCACTCTCTGCATTGTCTCCATAGACTCCTTTCACAACAGGCTCTCGGCCCCTGATTTTCTCAGCTCTTTCTCTCCACGGCTCTCTTACGGCTTCGGAATGAACCAAACAAGGGAGGCCGAAGAAAAGCCCCCAGCCCCAGGGGCCCCTGTCTGCCCCACCTGGTGTGCAGAGCCGGGGAGCACAGTCAGACACTGCACGCTGAGAGCGGCCCTCCGCAAGCAGAGGCAGAGAGAGGGTGAGAAGAGGGAGCCAGAGGCCAGAGCAGGCACCTGTGCAGACCCCGGGACCCCCGGGGGAGGGGGCAAGGGAACAGCAGAGGAGGGGAAATGCAGGAATCTGGGTAACTCATTGAGATGGGCCAGGGGCACTTGGCTTTAAGACCCAAAAGAATGTGCGATCTGGGTCCCAAGACCCTGGTTCAAGTCCCGACTCCAACCATGAGACAAAAGCTATACTTTATAGGTTCTGTTTGCCCTCCAGACTATCTCTGTCCTTCCCCCACTCTGTTCTATGCCCAGAGGGTGGGCTCTGTTGTCCTCAGCTTCCACTTGGGTTTGGCCAATGGAGGTAGGAGCTTGGAGGAGAGGACAGGGAAGAGAGGACAGTGCTGGTATTTATGCCCCCAGCTCCCTCCCTGCCCCCAGGCTGTGGATTATTAGCTGATGGGTTTCTTTTCTGCCGGCCCTGGTCTGGACCAGGCAGTGCTGTCACACGACCCTCTCAAGAGCCCAGCTACAGCTTCTCCCTCAGCCCCTGCAGGCCTGGAAGTAGGCATGGCTTCCAGCTGTGGCCATCCCTAGGTGCTGCCTCATCCCTGTTGGTTTCCTTGCCCTCAGTGGCAACTGTCATCAGTGGCACCTTCATCAACCTTTCCGCATCCCCCTCCCCTTGGAATGGACCATCTATTTCCTCCTTGCTCCTTTACTGATGCAAAGGGATCAGTTCAATCTCTCCAATAGGATCACTGTATTAGTTTCTGGCAGTTGCTGTAACAAATTATCCTAAACTGGTTGACTTAAAACAACAAAACGTACTATCCTAGTTCTGAAGGCCACGAGTCCAAAAAATCATGATGTTGACAAGGTCATTTGCTCTTTGAAGGCTTCAGGGGATAATCCTTCCTTGCCTTCCTTCCCGGCTCCTGGCTGTTGGAGCCTCGCTAGCATTCTTGGCCTGCAGCTGCGCCAGTGCCATCTCTGTGTCTGTCATCACACTGCGTCCTCTCCCTCTATCTTCATATCCCTTCCCTCCGTGTGTGTCTGGCTCTGTGCCTCACCTCGTCTCACCACTCACAGTAGATGAGGGAGCCACGCCACTCCAGGGTGTCATCTCACCTAATTATATCTACAACAACCTTATTCCCAAATAAGATCACTTTCTGAGCTTCTGGGAAGGTTATAAATTCTTGGGGGATGCTAATCAACCCAGTACAATCACTTTCAGAATAATTACAGCAAACTCCTAAAAGCACTTCCCATGAGTCAGGCACTGCTTTATGTGTTTTATACACACTGACATTTAATTCTTGGGATGACTCTAAAATGTAGGTATTATGATAACTTCCACCCTACAAATGGGTTGGGACACAGGAGAGGTTAAGTAACTTGCCTAAGGTTATATAGCTAATACGTAGTAGAGTGAGCATTCAAACTCAGGTAGAAGCTTCCAGAGTCTGTCCTCTCAATGTTACACTGATTATTGCTCAGAAGAGTAGGCTGGTCCACTGCTTAAAAGCTACCTTCTTATAGATACCAGGAAGTCATAATATAAATAGTAGCAACCGGGACTTCCTTGGTGGTCCAGTGATTAAGACTCTGTGCTTCCATTGCAGGGGACATGGGTTGCATCCCGGGTTGGGGAACTAAGATCCCACATGCCACGTGACACACCCAAAGGATTAAAAAAAAAAAAGTAGCAACCAAAAGAACAATAAGAAAAGGTAACACAAGAAGTACTTTAAAGGTGGGAGGTAGATTCTGTCAATACCCTCATTTTTATAGAGGAAGATACAAAGACCTGGAGACGGTAAGTAAACTGCTGGTGGGAACACAGCTGGTAAGCTCTAGAGCAGCTTCCTTAAGTACGATCACAATTACTATTTTATGTTGGTGGCCAGATCCTCCCATCCACCTTGAGCATTGGTAGATATTGTAATATACTACCTGAAATATCATTTGCAATGGATCTGCATAGGTGAGAAGACTGATTTTCTGGAGAAACAAACACAGAGCCCTAAGTTGTCATGTTTGCCGACTTCCACTGTGTAAATGCTCTCGCCACCACCAATTTCAAGCCCCAATGTGATGTCTCAGACCCAGACTTGGGAAAAGGTCCAACACATTTAGCCCCCATCAGCCTGACAAGCTGGCTCAGTCACACACCTGCCCCAGGGATCTTCTGTAAAAAACCACTACAATATTGTAAAGTAATTAGCCTCCAACTAATAAAAATAAACGAAAAAAAAAAAATGTTGATGTGGACTCTTGAAAACAAAGCTGCAGTTCTTCTGGATCAAGAGATAAAGATTTCTTTAGCTTTCAGAGGTACAGCCGGGTGAACAGGATCAGGGGGCCAATTTCCCAAGCAGGCATGGAATGTGCTTGGTATGATCTCAGGAGGTCTGTGACACTTCTGAGAATTAAGAGGTAATATTTGTAGTTTGTATGTGGAAGATGGGCTTCCCAGGTGGTAAAGAATCCACCTGCAAATCAGGAGCTGCAGGAGACATGAGTTTGATCCCTGGGTCGGGAAGATCCCCTAGAGGAGGGCATGGCAACCCACTCCAGTATTCTTGCCTGGAGAATTCCATGGACAGAGGAGCCTGGCAGGCTACAGTTCCTGGCATTGCAAAGAGTCAGACACGACTGAGCAAATAACACACACAAACACTCAGGGCTTCCCAGGTGGTGCTAGTTGTTGATATAAGAAGCTGAGGTCCCCCCAAAATAAATAAATAAATAAAAATTTAAAAATTAAAAAAAAAAAAGAAGCTGAGGTCCCAACATAGGATCTTTCTGAAAATCTAGAAAATCAAGTCCTAGGTAGAAGTTCTATCGTTGTTTAATCACTAAGTCATGTCCAACTCTTTTGGGACCCCATGGACTGTAGACCACCAGGCTCTTCTGTCTATGGGATTTCCCAGTCAAGAATACTGAAGTGGGTTGCCATTTCCTCCTCTAGGGGTTCTTTCTGATCCATGGATGGAACCCAAGTCTCCTACATTGGCAGGTGGGTTCTTTACCGCTGAGCCACCAGGAAAGCCCAGATAGAAGTCTTGATATTGCTGTTGTTCAATCGCACAGTTGTGTTGACTCTTTGTGACCCCATGGACTGCAGCATGCCAAGATTCCCTGTCCTTCGCCATCACCCGGTGTCCATTGAGTCAGTGATGCCATCCAACCGTCTCATCCTCTGTCGTCCCCTTCTCTTGCCTTCAGTCTTGCCCAGCATCAGGGTCTTTTCTGAGTCGGCTCTTCACATCAGGTGGCCAAAGTATTGGAGTTTCAGCTTCGGTATCAATCCTTCCAATGAATATTCAGGATTGATTTCCTTTAGGATTGACTGATTTGATCTCCTTGCAGTCCAAGGGACTCTCAAGAGTCTTCTCCAACACCACAGTTCAACAGCATCAAATCTTCAATGCTCAGCTGAAGTCTACAGGGAGATAAATAAATAGTTGTGGTCTGGCCTCTGCCCTTGGCTACACATCTCACCTAACAGAGCTCCTCATTTTGTTCTAGAGAAGGAAAGTGGTGTGACTGCAAATGTTATGGAATTTAGGAGGCAAAGAGCCTTTTTAGGAGCATATGGGGAGGAACTTATTTTTCTGTAGGAGCAGCGAGATATTTCAATTTATTTATTTATTTATTTTTTGGATGGGGTATCACCTCACACCAGTCAGAATGCCATCATCAAAAAATCTACAAATAACAAATGCTGGAGGGGATGTGGAGAAAAGGGAATGCTCCTACATTGTTGGTGGAAACATAAAGTGATACAGCCATTATGAAGAACAGTATGGAGAGCCCTTAAAAACCCAGGAATGAATCTACTATATGACCCAGCAACCCCACTCATGGGCATTTACCCTAAAAAAACTACAACTCTGAAAGACACATGTACCCTCAATGTTCATTGCATCACTATTTACAATAGCCAGGACATGGAAGTAGCCTATATGTCCATGGACAGATAAATGGATAAAGAAGATGTGGGACTTCTACATAAAGGAGAAACTTTTTAATGCAATCTATGCCATTCTCTCATGCTCTCACCCCCCATCTACCAACATAGCAATATTTTTATATTTTTGTATCTTTTTATTTTGAAATGATTGCAGACTCCCAGGAAGTTGTAAGTATAGTACATGGAATAGTCCCATGAACCTTTCTCCTAGCTTTCCCCAGTAGTGATATCTTGTGTAACTAATACAATAACTAATAAATTGATTCTGATACAATACTGTTAACTAGACTACCGACCTTGTGTGATTTTTACCAGTTTTTACATGCATCCCTGTGTCTTGGGAGAAGGAGGTGTAGTCCAGTGCAACTTGATTCCTCATGTAGAATCATATGCTGTGCTGTGCTTAGTCACTCAGTCAAGTCTGACTCTTTGAAACCCTGTGGACTGTAGCCAGCCAGGCTCCTCTGTCCATGGGGATTCTCCAGGCAGGAATACTGGAGTGAGTTGCCGTGCCCTCCTCCAGGAGATCTTCCCAACCCAGGGATTGAACCCAGGTCTCCTGCATTGCAGGTGGATACTTTACTGACTGAGCAACCAGGGAAGCCCACAGAGTCATGTAACCACCTCCAAATAGGATCCAGATTATTTCATCACCATCCTTTATAGACTCACCCCCACCCACCCCTGTCCCTGTCTCCTGGCAACCACCCATCTGTCCTCCATCTCTATAGTTTTGTCATTTTATGCATGTTACATGTATGGAATTATACAGTGTGAAATCTTTTGAGACTGGCTTTTTTCACTAGGGGCTTCTCTGGTAGCTCCAATGGTAAAGAACCAGCCTGCAATGCAGGAGATCTGGGTTTGATCCCTGAGTCAGGAAGAGCCCATGGAGAAGGGAATGGCAACCCACTCCAGTATGCTTACCTGGAGAATTCCGTGGACAGAGGAGCCTGGCGGGCTACAGTCCATGGAGTTGCAAAGAGTTGGACACGACTGAGCAATTTCACTTTTATCCCTTAGCATAATGCCCTTATCTATGTTGTTGCATGTTATGAGTTAAACTGTGTCCTACTCAAACTCACTCAATGTTGGAGTTCTAACTCCTACTAACTCCAAATTGGACTTGATTTGGAAACAGGGTGACTGCAGATTTAATTAGTTAAGATGAGGTCATACTAGGCCAGTATGGATCTCTAACCTGATGTTAGCTGTCCTTGTAAAAAGGAGAAATGTAGACACAGACATGCACACCAGGCCAGCACCATGTCAGGGTTGGAGTTATGCTGTCACAAGCCAGAAAACTGCCCAAAACTAGGAGACAAGCCGGGAACATTGCTCCCCCAGCACCTACAGAGTGAGCATGGCCCTTCTGACACCTTGGACTTCTAGCCTCCAGAGGTGTAAGACAAGAAATTTCTCTTGTCTGAACCACTCAGTGGTATGATACTTGTTACAACAACTCTAGCTAACCAATATACTGTAAATCTCCAAAGTTTATTCCTCTTTATGGCTGGGAAGTATGACATTGTGTGGTTGTATGCAGGTGTCTAAGCATTTACCCACTGGAGGACATTTGGATTGTTCCTACTTTTAGACTATTACAAATAAAGATGCTGTGAACAATCATGTACAGGTTTCTGTCTGAACACAAGTCTTTATTTCTCTGGGATAAATTTCCACGTGTGTGACTGCTGGGTCTTAAGGTAAGTGTATGTTTGCTGTTTAGCTGCTCAGTTGTGTTTGACTCTTTGGGACCCCATGGACTGTAGCCCACCAGGCTCCTCTGTCCATAGGAAATCTGTCCATAGGATTTCCCAGGCAAGAATACTAGAGTGGGTTGCCATTTCCTTCTCCAGGGGATCTCCCTGATCCAGGGATCAAACCTGTGTCTCCTGCATTGGCAGGCAGATTCTTTACCACTGAGCCACCAGGGAAGCCCAAGTATATGTTTAGTTGATAAGAAATTAACACACATCGCTTCTCAGCCTTTTGGCTAAGATCAAGTGTGAAGAAATTAACAAACAATTTTCCCATATCATTAATTTTTATGATGCATAGATTGCTTCAGCCTCTGATAAGCACAACTTCCTGTTTTTAAAGACTGCAATGGACTCTTAGAGGGAAAGTGGAAGGAGGAGGAAGGTGGTTCACAGCTAGAAAACAGGCAAATATGATAGAAATATGGCATTCTGATAACTTATGCTGCCACCAGTGGCAAAGTGGATTAACTAAAAAGAGCCACAGTCAACCCTGGTTTATCTGAATAAACTCAGCAATTCAACAAACACCAATTCAATACTTACCATGTGTCAGACACTAACCCAGATACTGGGAAGGCTGCACACACCAGGATGGACACTTGTTCCTCAAAACCTCTCAACCTGGTGTAAGAGGAGGTAGACACATTCACAAATCACTTTCATGTTATCCAGTATGACTAGGAAGGTGGGGAATTGTGAGATATGTATAATACAAAACAGAAGCTAAACCCAAAATTACAAGCACTGAGATCTGGAGTGTTTGAAGTGATCTTGCTCCTGTCTTAATTTCTTCTTACTTAGTCTTTTATTGGGGCTTTCCTGGTGGCTCAGCTGGTAAAGAGTCTTTTGTTATCTAAAATGTAAGTAGACAGCTTGGAGATAGGACTGAGACGAAATTTTAATCCTGCACAAACCAGAAAGTGAACTTTAAGGCTCACAGTCACTTTTCGATGATTTGAGCTCCTGGAAATGGAGTATGACAGTTGGATTAGTTACAAAAACAGGAAGTGTTTTATTGGATTATCTGGATCATCTGTCAGGTTGAAGCCCTTCGCTCAGGCATGGCCCACCTCTCATGCTTCCAGAGCCTTCTTCTGGGAGACGCATTCACCACCTGCCAGTTCTCCTCGTAAACCCCTCGCTTTTTCCTTCCTTGCCCTTCAATGGAACAATCTGAAGAATTCAGTCTGAGCCTTGATTAAGGGCTTATGGGCAAGTCTGTGGCTTCATCATCTCTTCTCAATGGAGAGCTTTTAAGGCCCAAAAGAGGACTAACCCAGCATTAAATCTAACCAACAAAGCTCTTTTAAATAAAGTGAGTAGACCTTGCCTTGTCGTTAAAAGAGGAATTTTTTTGACTTAAAACATCCCATAAATGTTTTTCCCCTTGACTTGTTTTTTGTAAGGTTTAGCTGAGTGCAAGATGATATTTTGCTTTTCAGCATTGATGTTCCCTGACTTTCTAGTGTCTACTTGAGGGATGGAGAGCCCAGGGCTGAACCAAATGGGAGAGCCATGACTACGATATTGTCTGTCAAGACAAATCTCCAAGATCGCAAACCAGAAATAGAGTATAATGGAGGTTGCTGGTTGTCTGAATATCCATTTACTTCTGAGCTTTCACTGAGCATGGGCGCCAGTTGGACCACATTTCTCAGGCTTCCCTGTAACTAGGTGTGGTCACTGAACCAAGCTCTGGCCAATGGGATGTGAGCAGAAAGGATGGGTACAATTTCCATGCCATGACCTTTAAAGAAAGGAGAGTGTGTTCCTCTGTTTCTTTCCATCTTGCCTCATGGAAAGTTGACATGGTGGAGAGTCACTTTGGAACATGCACTTAAGAATAATGCCTCAGGGATGGTGAAAGAACGAGATGAGATTCTGGGTCCTCACGTCTGTGGAACCATCTCAACAACCAACTGCTTATTCTTGGGCAATCTCATGAAATGAGATTAACTTCCATTTTTCTCTCTTAAGTCAATGTTATTTTGATCTTTGAAACAACAGCTGAATCTACATTCTGCTAATATTAATACATGGAATAAATCAAAGGGAGAGAGCCAATCCATATATGAGATGGAAAGAGGCAGGGAAACAGATAAACAGGAATGAGTCCACAATGGGAAAAGCAAGTGATGGAGAATGGCTTAGTCGAGTATGTGGTGTGGCTCTCCAGCACTGAGCAGGTAGTAGCCACTCAACGAACATATGTTGATGGAAAGGTCTCTCCTAGCAGTCAGTGTTCATCTCTCAAATGCAACACCCTCCTTCTTACTTCCTGGCCTTTGCACATGGTCTCCTTTAACCTGGATCCCCTTGTCACCCTCATCATTCCCAACACTTGGATAAATCCTACTCATCCTTCAGATTTCTGCATGAATGTAGCTTTCTTGGGGGGAGCCCTTTTTAAGGTGAGGCCTTCCTCCACTGTGCTCACCCCAACACTCTCCCTGCCTGTCCACATGCCTGTTTATTCTTCTGGCTCCACTTCCAGACTGAGAATTCTAGGAGGGCAGGGACCACACCTGACTGTAAGCCATTGAATCCCCAAGGCCGGACCCCAGACTACACACAGGATGCTCAGTGACCCTGGTTAGAGTCACAAAGTCACAGAGTCACAAAGAATTAGGCTTTCGAAGCTTGAAATAAACCCTTCCCCCTGGGGAGACCCAGCCAAGTACCCAAATGCCTCTGTTCTTGGGGAAAACAACTGTGGGGTTTCATCTACCATCAGAGGTTGCTGTGCTGTGCATAGTCGCTCAGTCATGTCTGACTCTTTGCAACCCCATGGATTGTAACCTGCCAGGCTCCTCTGTCCATGGGAATTCTCCAGGCAAGAATACTGGACTGGGTTGCCATGACCCTTCTCCAGGAGATCTTCCCAACCCAGGGATTGAAACCAGGTCTCCCACATTGTGGGAGGATTCTTTACAGTCTGAGCCACCAGGGAAGCCCAAGAATACTGGAGTGGGTAGCCTATCCCTTCTCCAGGGGATCTTCCCAACCCAGGAAACGAACTGGGGTCTCCTGCATTGCAGGCAGATTCTTTACCAGCTTGAGTGATTAGCCATTTCCTCCCTCAACTTCCACCGGTTTCAGCTGTAGTCGAGTTGAGGGTTTGTTTTGCTCTACTTCCTTCTCACTTTTCACCTGATTGTCATTCTGCTGTCCGGAGCGGGAGCACTGTCCCTCACAGCTCTCGGGCCGCCCCCCTCCACGTCAGCTCGGTCCCACACCGCCCCCCTGCCTCTGTTAAGCGCATAGCACCAGGCTCCTCCGCTCCTGTCGCCTGCAGCGCCAAATGAAAGCTCCACTTTCATCACCAGGCCCCTTGGCCTGCGATTTTTTCATATCTTAATAAGGCTCAAATCGGTTCAAGCAACTTCTTCAAAAGCCACACAGATTATTCAAAACAACAGCAATAGGGGAGGAATAAAAGCAGTTAAACTACAAAAATTATCTGGTACACACAATCCTTGGGTCTCTTAACTTCCTTGACAACCATGCCTCCTTACAAGAAAGCAGGGAGAGCAGGCTTGCTGGAAAACAGCCTGGTTTCCTCCGGCACCAGGTCACCCCACGGCCCAGGCTTCTCCCAGGAGCAAGGTGACCTGTCCAGGCAGCCCGTTCATGGGCCTACCACCCGCACAGAGCCTAGGACTCAGAAGGACCTATGCCTGCTTTCACAGTTCGCTGTCTCAGTTTTATATGCTTAATAACTTCTGAATAAGGGCTCGTGTTTCCATTTTGCACTGAAACCTGCAAATCCAGCAGCTCCCACTGTCCTTTGGGGTCAAGTCTTGGGAGTCACAACTGCCTTCCCACAGGCCAGGCTCGGAGTATCATTAGGACCTCGGAACTGTGGTCCATCGGAACCAGAAAGGGTCATGGGATGAGAGTGCTATAAGACAAAGGTCCAAGACGGATTCAAATCCCACCCTGCCAGTTGCCACCCATAGGCTAATTATCACCCAGTTCTGAGCCTCAGTTTCTTATTTGTAAAACAAAGGAAACCTTCCTTTCCCTCCTAAAGTTGTTGGGAGGATCAAAGGAGATAATTTATTAGAACAAGGCACCTGGAAGAGACTGGGACTTTAAATATTTGAGGCTGGAAAGCAGCCATTTGGGGAATTTCAGACAGTCTCTGCAGTTTATGAGAGGAAAAAATAAATAAATTTGTCTTTGGAACAGACATTCCCTTTGTTTAAGGAGAGGCCACGTCACTGAGTCATTTTGGTCCTACTGGTAAAGCCAGTTCCCATCTGAATGTATACCATTTACAAATGTCAATTGGAGACTCTCCAGATGAATCCTAAAATAAAAAAATTCTTTTATATAAAACTTGGAACATCAGTGTCCAATGCCTGAAAAATATCATTGTATACTCTTGGGAGATGAGTTTGTTGTTTTGACCAAAAATGAGCTCACAAGTAATCCAGTGCCAAGACCTACCCCCACGAGGAGGGAGGTGCAGGCTTGGCCCCCAGTACTGTAGGGCCGAGGCTGTTGAACTGCCCCGGCAGGACTATTTAAGCTAAGGAAGCAGACTTGATGAACCCAGAAAGGTCTTCAGTGATTGTGAGTGAGTCAAATGGCAACCTGACAGGTGGGGGTGGGCATCTCCCCCAAAGGGATCAGAGGTTCCCACTGTCAGGCTTCCTGCAACTGAGCTGAATCCTGGGGAAGAGAAGAAGGTGGCCTTTGTATTGGAAGGGATGACAGTTTTCTTCTCTCTGAGAGTGGCCTGAATGCCTCAGCAGAAATGTTCTGAGTATCTTTCGGGTCCTCTAGTCTTTTGAAGGCCCAGTGGCAAGGCTGAGTTTAGCCTTGTTGTTAAACTCTGTTGTCCCCAGAAATTCAGTACAGTCATGCCATTTCCTTTTTTTTTTTTTTAAATCACATTGTACAACTTCAGTTCAGTCCAGTTCAGTCACTCAGTCATGTCTGACTCTTTGCAACCCCATGAACCACAGCATGCCAGGCCTCCCTGTCCATCATCAACTCCTGGAGTTTACCCAAACTCATGTCCATTGAGTCAGTGATATCATCCAACCATCTCATCCTCTGTCATCCCCTTCTCCTCCTGCCCTCAATCTTTCCCACCATCAGGGTCTTTTCAAATGAGTCAGCTCTTCACATGAGATGGCCAAAGTACTGGAGTTTCAGCTTCAGCATCAGTCCTTCCAATGAACACCCAGGACTGATCTCCCTTAGGATGGACTGGTTGGATCTCCTTGCAGCCCAAGGGACTCTCAAGAGTCTTCTCCAACACCATAGTTCAAAAGCATCAAATCTTTGGTGCTCAGCCTTCCTTATAGTCCAACTCTCACATCCATACATGACTACTGGAAAAATCATAGCCTTGACTAGATGGATCTTTGTTGACAAAGTAATGTCTCTGCTTTTTAATATGCTGTCTAGGTTGGTCATAAGTTTCCTTCCAAGGAGTAAGCGTCTTTTAATTTCATGGCTGCAATCACCATCTGCAGTGATTTTGGAGCCCAGAAAAATAAAGTCAGCCACTGTTTCCACTGTTTCCCCTGTTTCCACTGTCTCTATTTGCCATGAAGTGATGGGATCGAATGCCATGAACTTAGTTTTCTGAATGTTGAAGATATACAATTTTTATTTGTCAATTGTAACTCAATAAAACTGGAAAGGGCAGTTATACCATTTCTATCCTCTCTTAGCTGAGCTTTGGGGACTGAAGGAAGGAGCTCAGATCCATGTTAGGGATGTGGATAGTCAAGGGTTAAGTATCAACAGCCTAGAAAACAGGATCTAGAGATGCCAGTGGGGCCAAGGGAAGCAATAATGAAAGAGCAAGGAGGTTGGCAGGGATGACAAGGCACCACCTGGGTTGACTTGTGGAACATTCACACATTCCTCGGGGGTCCCAGAAATACCCTAGAGGAGGGAACTTTCTTGAAGAATGAGCTTCCTTTATCCTATGAGATGAGGGTTTGGATTATTGTTCTGTGGCCACAGATGACTGAAAGGGTATAGGAGTCGGAAGGGAAGAGGGGAGGTTAGCTGGGTCCCATAGGTTAAATGATTTAATCTGACACTCAGTGGCTAATACAGGGCTTCCTTAGTGGCTCAGTGGTAAAGAATCCATCTGCCAATGCAGGAAATGCAGGTTCGATCCCTGGGCTGGGAAGATCCCCTGGAGAAGGAAATGACAACCCACTCCAGTATTCTGGCCTAGGAAGTCCCATGAACAGAGGAGCCTGGCAGGCTACAGTCCATGGGGTCACAAAAGAGTCAGGATACCACTCAGCGACTAAACAACAATAGCAATGGCTAATATAATAATAATTATTATTATTTTGCAGTTGAAGACAATATGACCCAGAAAGTTGAAGCAAGTGTCTCAAATGTCCATGATTGCTTTGCTCCATTCCCTGACTAAAGCACCTGCTCAGTCCACGGCTCCAGGAGGAGCTACCCACAACCTAATAGGACCACGGACTCTGATCACAGTGATCTGACCAGGAGCCAACATCTGATCCAAATTAAGCCAATCAGTTTTTCTCTCCTCGGTATTAAAACAAAGTGATCATCGGTCCCAACTGTGTCAGTGAGCTGTGAAAATTCAAGCGTGACAAGTCTGGAATCATGGCCCAGGTTAGCCAAAGCCATGGACAGAGATGTAAGGAAGAATAGAAAAACAAGGCCTGGCAGGGAAAGTCATCCGTGGAGGAGAGTTCAACCAGTGTCTCAGATGCGGTGGAAATAGGCTTTCCAGATGCCCGGGAAGGGTGGTGACTTCCCACTGCCTGTGAGGTCAGGCCGGACTTCCAACAGCGGGCTCCCAGGAGCTTACGATAAGGTCGCTGTTTTTGTTCGAATTAAACTGAAGGAGTTTCTTTTCTCCGCAACCAGCAATCCCTGGGCCAACTCACCAGAGAGGGTGGAGGCTGGCTGGTGGACCCCCAGCCCAGAGCTCTTCCTATGGTTTTACATCACCTGCCTCCTCTCTTAGGATAATTTAGATTATCCTAAATTACCTTAACAGATTTCTTTAATATTAAGTCGACCTGCCCGTGCATTTTTGTAGTGAAATATAGTTTTTCTTACATCCTCACAAAGTTGTGGATAGGACACAATGCTCAGAAACAGCCCAAGTCTATCTGAAGATCTAAGTAGGAATAGTCAGGTGACGCCTGAAAGCCCCTCAGCGGACATCTGGCCAGGACAGTGGCTAAGGCCAGCTCGGAGACCAAAGGGGCCTTTGTCTGTGGCCTGGCAGAGCTCCTTGTTCTGGACCAGCTCTGGTTGCAAGTCCTGACATGAGGTGATTCCCAGAAAACAGTGAGGCTCCAGCCTACGGTGGCCAAGTTCCATGTATTATTTCCCTTCTAGAAAACTAATAACTTGGCAAGCAAAGCCCCTGGGGAACTCACCACCATCAGTGAGAAAGCCGGAACCATTCTGTCTGGGGTTCTCACAACATAATGGTCCACTTAACTTCTCCATCAGTCCATTGTTCTGCTGCTGTTTATCTGCGACCCTCACTCAAAAAGTGAACTTCCTCAGAATAATAACAGGAATAATAATAGCCGAGTCCCTGTTAGTACAACACCTTTTGTATACATTCTTGTTAGCCCTCAAAATCACCCTTGAAATAGGTGGCATCACTGCATTTTACAGATAAACAAGCTTTGGCTCAGAGAGTTATTAACTATTTCACCTAAGTCACTGGGCTGGTAAGGAACAGTGCTGGGGTCCACTCCATTCTGCCACTCACAAAAGCTAACACTTATTAGCTCATAAACTAAGCTCTGGACACTGTCTAAATTCCTCCATTTCCTTTTGACAAACAAGCCTATGATACAGTTACATAAGGATAAAAAACTGAATCAGAAGAGGCTCGGTGGGACTTCCCTGGTGTTCCAGTGGCTAGGACTCCACTCTCCCAGTAAAGGGGGCCCAGGTTCAATCCCTGGTTGGGAAGCTGGATCCCACATGCTGCAACTAAAGATCCTGCATGCCGCAGCTAAGCTGATTAAATAAATAAATGTGTGCTCGGTCACTTCAATTGTGTCTGACTCTTTGCAATCCCATGCACTGTAGCCTGCCAGGCTTCTCTGTCCATGAGATTCTCCAGGCAAGAATACTGGAGTGGGTTGCCATTTCCTCCTCCAGGGAATCTTCCCAACCCAGGGATCAAACTCATGTCTCTTATGTCTCCTGCATTGGCAGGTGCATTCTTCACCACAGGGCCACCTGGGAAGCCCCACATAAATAAATAAATAAATATTAAAACAAAGCAAAACAAAACATGAAACTGTGGTCTGCAGGCCAAATCTGGCCAACTACATTTCATTGTTTAAAAAAAAAGAGGCTAAGTTCAGTTCGGTTCAGTTGCTCAGTCGTGTCTGAACTTTGCAACCCCATGGATTGCAGCACGCCAGGCTTCCCCATCCATCACCAACTCCCAGAGTTTACCCAAATTCATGTCCATCGAGTTGGTGATGCCATCCAATCATCTCATCCTCCATCGTCCTCTTCTCCTCCTGCCTTCAATCTTTCCCAGCATCACAGTCTTTTCCAATGAGTCAGTTCTTCGAATCAGGTGGCCTAAGTATTGAAGTTTCAGCTTCAGCATCAGTCCTTCAAATGAATATTCAGGAATGACTTCCTTTAGGATTGACTGGTTTGATCTCTTTGCAGTCCAAAGGACTCTCAACAATCTCAACACCACAGTTCAAAAGCATCAGTTCTTCAGCTTTCAGCTTTCTTTACAGTCCAACTCTCACATCCATACATGACCACTGGAAAAACCATAGCTTTGACTAGACGGACCTTTGTTGGCAAAGTAATGTCTCTGCTTTTTAATATGCTGTCTAGGTTGGTCATAGCTTTTCTTCCAAGGAGCAAGCATCTTTTAATTTCATGGCTTCAGTCACCGTCTGCAGTGATTTTGGAGCCCAAAAATATAAAGTCTGTCACTGTTTCCATTGTTTTCCCATCTATTTGCCATGACATGCTGGGACCGGATGCCATGATCTTAGTTTTTTGAATGTTGAATTTTAAGCCAGCTTTTTCACTCTCCTCTTTCACTTTCATCTAAGGTGCTTTAGTTCCTCTTCACTTTCTACCATAAGGATGGTGTCATCTTTGTATCTGAGTTTATTGATATTTCTCCTGGCAACCTTGATTCCAGCTTGTGCTTCTTAAGTAGTTTGTCCAAATGGATGGTAGAGGTGAGATGTGAACTCCATTCTGCCTCATCCCCAAATCAGAGGCTCTACCCAGAGCCCCCTCTTAGTTCTCTTCTGAGCCCTTCTCTGGTAGGGTCTGGCTGGAGCTGGTTGTTAAGATCCAGCTAAGATGCTAACTTATATGTGCATGGAGGCATTGTCCCTTCCCCGTGTCCACAGCATCTCCTTGACTTCACAGCTGCTCTGTAAGGTGGGCTCATCCTTGAAGCCCCACCTTTTGAGGCCCAGACAGGATCTCACAGCTGGTAAGTGGCAGAGCTGGACCTCAGACAAGGTCCCTCTGCAGAACCACAGTGCATCTTTAAGTGATTTACAACAGGAAAATCTAGTGCAAAGAAACCAGGCAAAAAGTTGGCATTTGAGGTGGGATATTTGCCAACAAAGGTCCGTCTGGTCAAGGCTATGGTTTTTCCAATGGTCATGTATAGATGTGAGAGTTGGACTGTGAAGAAAGCTGAGCGCCGAAAAATTGATGCTTTTGAACTGTGGTGTTGGAGAAGATTCTTGAGAGTCCCTTGGACTGCAAGGAGATCCAACCAGTGCATCCTAAAGGAGATCAGTCCTGGGTGTTCATTGGAAGGACTGATGCTGAAGCTGAAACTCAGGTACTTTGGCCACCTGATGGGAAGAGTTGACTCATTGGAAAAGACCCTGATGCTGGGAGGGATTGGGGGCAGGAGAAGAGGATGACAGAGGATGAGATGGCTGAATGGCACCACCGACTCGATGGACATGGGTTTGAGTAAACTCTGGGAGTTTGTGATGGACAGGGAGGCCTGGCGTGCTGCGATTCATGGGATCACAAAGAGTCGGACACGAATGAGTGACTGAACTGAACTGAACAGTTCACATAAGAGGAGATGCCCCAACATCATGAACCCCTGGAGGTTGCTCCACTACTGTCAGTGATCTCAGGGGTCCCCAGGAGCCCTGTTTTCAGAAACACCCAGTGAAGCTGTGGATGAAGCTGCTTTTGTGAACACACAGAGGATCTGCCAGTTCTTATCCACCACCCACCTGAAGTGAAGAGGAGAAGGCAATTAGTCAGTAGGCAGCTTCCCTGGACAGCATACCGAGACTTGGAGCTTTACATGCATGGGATGTACATGTACTGGGGTGTACCCCTTCATCCACATCTGTAAGTGGAGGGAGGGAAGGATGGAAGGAGGAGGGATTAGGTCAAGGGAGAAGTTGGGCCACCATACAGTCACAGCAGAGTCCCCTGTGATCCTACGGGGAGCTCTGGAGCCTGGATAAACCCCTCTGTTGTCCTGAATCCACACACAGGGCTGAGGGTGTGGACCCTGACACGGTGGTGGTGGTGGTTTATTTGCTAAGTCGTGTCCGACTCTTGCAACCCCGTAGCCTACCAGGCTCCTCTGTCCATGGGATTTTCCAGGGAAGAATACTGGAGTGGGTTGTCATGCTCTTCTCCAGGGGATCATCCCGATCCAGGGATCAAACCCCGGTTTCCTGCATTGTGGGCGGATTCTTCACCACTGAGTTACTGGACCCCAACATGGACCAGTCTTTAAACTCAGGATGCCACAGGGACTGGGCATACAGTCAAACAAGCAGCTCCCTTTGGTGAGGGCAGCTTCTGACTGTGAGCCTCCAGCAGCCCAGCACTGCCAGCAGCTGGGTGCATAAGCACCCCCGTTCTAAAGAGGAAGCTGAGGGCACACCATAGCGTCCACTATAAATAGGCTTTAGGATGTGCCTGGGTGCAGGCCCATGCTAGGGTGTACACACACACACACATACACACACACACACACACATACACACACACACACACCCTCTTACACACACACATCCTCCCTGGTCATACCTGAGCCCTGCAACCTCATCCCATCCCCTAAGAATTCAAATTGGCAAGAAAGCACTGTTAGATATCACCCTCTGGAAGGAAAAAGAGAGACTTAACCCCCACCCAAACTGTTGCTTTTTTAAAAGCTAAAGTAGGAAGAATGAAACAGTCTCCTCAATTTGCACTGGCTTTGGCCTGCCTCACCATTATGATGGATTATGTTGTTACTCAATTACATAATAGATGGTTGCCTAATTTACTCAACTGTATATAGATTTTTTTTAAAAAATTCATTTCCCCCATAAACAAGAGCATAATTTTAACCACCAAACCACTCAAAATCTTAACCCCAAGCCACCTTATTTGCATTTTTTCCCGACAGAGCTTACATTTTTATTTCTTTAATTGGACAATTTTGAGCATGAAGCCTGACCACCAGCCGTGCTGGGTGATAACAGCCTCCCTCTCCAGCCACATTCACCCCTCTCCCCCCGATTTCCAGAATTAAAGGAATGTTTAATGGCCTCGGGCCACTTCCAGAGTTGAAAGAACATTAAAAGAGTTGGGACTCAGTCCATTGGGTCAGAAGAGGCTACAAACTGAGAGGACAGGTCCCCTGAGCCCCTTCTCTGGGCATTTCTAATAGTCGCTGCAAATGTTAGGGCTCTTAAACTTCCACATGCTTTCTTGCTGGAGTTCTGAGAGCCTCAGAGAAACATAAGAAAAATGAAAAGAGAACAAAAGAAAAATGAGTAGGTCATTTGCTTAAAAAAAGTCCTTCAAGTGTCTACCCGATTGTATCTTTTCCCCACTCTCTCTTTCTTTTAATTATTTCATCTTACAGAAAAAGGCAACTGTGACTCAAAGTTTCCAGACCCAACATCATCCATTTCCCTATTCACAGAGATGTGCTTTTCCTAAAGAGTGCAGGTGGCAGATTTACAGTATAATAGCTTTAAAATCTCTCTACTGGATTCTCTGCTTGTTCACATTTTTTTTTCTCTTTTGTGTATTTGTTTTTATTATCATTGTTATTTTTAATCTTCCAAGTTCTCGAAGAATGCTTCTCCAAGGCAAGGTCTTTGGGGCCCTTTAATGCCAGGGTAACTCTGCACTTAACTTGCAGCCATGGTACCATTCAAGATCAAAGAGGCAAGAAGGGATTAATGGAAAAGAATTGCTGTTACTTTGTAAGAATTTCTGGATGTTAACCATCTCTGACCGTGTGTCAACTCCTTCCAACTTCATTCATCAGTAGACTCTCTTGAAACCTCATGGATCCCTGGCCCATAATCTTCTTTTGTTTCTGTAATGAGATGAAGGGAAATAACTTCCACTGAAATAAGTTCCAATTAATTATGCCTCTGAGTAAATCTTTTGGATCACGATAAATGGCTCACAGTGAGAAGCGCCAGCTCTCCTGGAATATGCGTGTGTGTGCGCTCGCTTTTTGTTTCTTGTTTCTTTTAGGAAGTAAGGAAAAATCAAACCAGATTTCAAAACTCAAAAATTGATTGCCAAAAAAAAAAAAAATTGATTGTAATTAAATGCTTGGAGGATAATTCACGATTTAGAAGATGAGGCTGATAAACCCTCAAACCTGCTGGAAACACTCTTTGGGCAGGAGGAACTGGACTCAATCTTTATTTTGCTGCTAAATTTAAACCCTATGAAATTATCTACATATAGAGACTTCTGTTGGGGTTTGGGGGAAGTGGGTAGGGGGTAGGGAATGAGAGGGTGAGTCTAAACAGAAATCGTGTGTTTCGAAGGCAAAAGTTTTATTATCAGTTTGGATTTTGCAAGGGGGTAGGTTAACAATTTTTTTTTTTTTTAAGTCAGTGGATGGCTTTGGATAAGAGTTTACATGAGTTTCTAAACTAGGATATTGTTGGCCCCCAAGTAATGATGTGAAATTTACAGATGTTTCATAGTCACAGCGTGTTGCTTCAGTCATGTCTCTTTGTGACCCCATGGACTGTAGCCCGCCGGGCTCCTCTGTCCATGGACTTCTTCAGGCAAGAATGCTAGAGTGGGTTGCCATGTCCTCCTCCAGGGGATCTTCCCGACCCAGGGATCGACCCCACATCTCCTGCTTTGCAGGCAGATTCTTTACCACTGAGCCACTTGGGAAGCCCTCATATTCACAGATTATATATGAAATTGGCATGGGGCAGGGGTGGCACTTAGCTAGTTGAGTGCTAATTCTCAACCAAAGAGAGGTCAGAATAGAAACAAAAGAGAGCCCAGGGAACACCATTGTGTAAAAGGAAAGTAGACAATGAAGAGATGCTGGGACAGGTAACTGAGATAAAACAGCCAAACTTTAAAAAATTCTTTTAAGATATTTTTTTTTAAATTGACGTATCGTTGATATATAATATTATATTAGTTTTGGTATGTAACAGTGATTCAAGTAAGTCTAATAACCATCTGTCATCATAGTTATGGCAATATTATTGACTATATTCCCTATGCTGTGTATTACATCCCTTTGATTTATTTATTTTGTAAATGAAAGTTTGTATCTCTTAATTCTTCACCTATGTGGATCGATGTTTCACCTTGATTCCCCCTGACAGCCACCGGTTCATTCTCTGTATCTATGCATCTGTTTCTGTTTTGTTTTGTTTGCTTGTTTTGTTTTGTTTTTTAGATTCCACACATAAGTAAAATCATATAGCATTTGACTTGCTCTCTGATTTATTTCGTTTAGCCTAACGCCCTCTGGGTCAATCCATGTTATCACAAATGGCAAGATTTCATTCTTCTTTTTTTTGTCTAGGTAATATTCCATTGCTGTGAGTGTGCATGCCCATGTGTGTGCATGTGTTTGTGTGTATACACACACATACCACATCTTTTGTATCCATTCATCTATCAGTGGACATTTAGGTTGCTTTCATATCTTGATTTTTGTGAATAATGTTACAGTAAACACAGGGGTGCATATATCTTTTCAAATTAGTATTTCTGTTTTCTTTGGTAAATACCCAGAGTGGAATTTTATTTTTATTTTATTTTAATTTTTTAGAAAGGAAAGTTTTATTTATTTATTTATTTATTCAATTTTATTTATTTATCTATTTTTGGCTGTGCTGAGGCCAGGTCTTCATTGCTGCACACGGGCTTTTTCTCTCAAGTTGTTGCAAGCAGGGGCTACTCTTCTTTGCTGTGAATAGTCTTCCCGTTGCTGTGGCTCCTACTGTTATGGAGTGTGGGCTCTAGGCAGGCAAGCTCAGTAGTTGTGGTGAATGGCCTTAGTACCTCCGAGGCATACAGGAGCTTCCTAGACCAGGGATTGAACCCGGGTTCCTTGCACTGGTAGGCAGATTCTTAACTGCTGGACTACCAGGGAAGCCCCCAAGGAAGACTTTTATTTATTTTTTGTTCATTTTCATTTTGGCCACACCGCATAGCATGTAGAGCTTCCCAGAGCAGGGATCAAACCTATGCACCCCCTGCAGTAGAAGCTCTAGTCTTAACCTCTGGACCATCAGAAAGGCCACTGGTTCTTATTTTTAATTTTTAGAGAAACCTCCATACTTTGTTCTGTAAGTTGCTACACCCATTTATATTCCCATCAGAGTGCATGAGAGTTCTCTTTTCTCCACATCTTCACCAACACTTGCTATTTATTGTCTTTTAAAATAATAGCCATTCTGACAAGTGTGAGGTAATATCTCATTGTGGTTTTGATTTGCATTGCCCTGATGATTAGTAATCTTGAGCATTTTTTCATGAGTCTATTGGCCATCTCTTGGCTTTCTTGAGAAAAACGTCTATTCAGGTCCTCTGCCTATTTTTCAATCAGGTTTTTTTATACTGAGTTATGTGAGTTCTCTCTATATTTGGATGTTAATCTCTTACCAGATATATCATTTACAAATATCCTCTCTCATTTCTTAAGTTGCCTTTTCATTTGTTAATGATTTTTTCTTGTTATGCAAAAGTTCTTTTAGTTTGATGTAGTCCCATTTGTTTATTTTTGCTTTTATCACCCTTACCTGAAGAGATAGATCCAAAAACATATTGTTAACACCGAAGTCAAAGAGCATTCTGCCTTTCTGTCTTCTAAGAATTGTATGGTTTCAAGTTATAGATTTAATTCTTTAACCCATTTTGAGTTTACTTTTTAATATGGGGTAGTTTGATTCTCTTGCATGTCCAGTTTTCCCAACAACATTTATTGAAGAAACTGTCTTTTCCCCACTGTATAGTTTTGCCTCCTTCATCATAGATTCAGTCAGTTCAGTCGTGTCCGACTCTTTGCGACCCCATGGACTGCAGCACGCCAGGCTTCCCTGTATATCACCAACTCCTGGAGCTTGCTCAAATTTGCGTCCATAGAGTAGGTGATGCCATCCAACCATCTCATACTCTGTTATCCCTTTCTCCTCCTGCCTTCAATCTTTCCCAGCATCAAGGTCTTTTCCAAGGAGTCAGTTCTTCGCATGAGGTTGCCAAAGTATTGGAGTTTCAGCTTCAACATCAGTCCTTCCAGTGAATATTCAGGACTGATTTCCTTTAGGATCAAGGTTTGAAATCCTTACAGTCCAAGGGACTCAAGAGTCTTCTCCAATACCACAATTTAAAAGCGTCAATTCTTTGGTGCTCAGCTTCATTTATAGTCCAACTCTCACATCCATACATGACCACTGGAAAAACCATAGCTTTGACTAGACGGACCTTTGTTGGCAAAGTAATGTCTCTGCTTTTTAATATGCTGTCTAGGTTGGTCATAGCTTTTCTTCCAAGGAGCAAGTGTTATTTCATGGCTGAAGTCACCATCTGCAGTGATTTGGGGGCCCTAAATAATAAAGTCTGTCACTGTTTCCATTGTTTCCACATCTATTTGCCATGAAGTGTTGGGACCAGATGCCATGATCTTAGTTTTTTGAATGTTGAATTTTAAGACAACTTTTTCACTCTCCTCTTTCACTTTGATCAAGAGGCTCTTTAGCTGCTCTTTGCTTTCTGTCATAAGGGTGGTGTCATATGCGTATTTGAGGTTATTGATATTTTGCCAGGCAATCTTGATTCCAGCTTGTGCTTCATCCAGTCCAACATTTCCCATGATGTATGTACTCTGCGCGTAAGTTAAATAAGCAGGGTGACAATATACAGCCTTGACATACTCCTTTCCTGATTTGGAACCAGTCTGTTGTTCCACATCCAATTCTAACTATTGCTTCTTGACCTGCATACAGATTTCTCAGGGGGCAGGTCAGGTGGTCTGGTATTCCTATCTCTTTCAGAATTTTCCAAGTTTGTTGTGATCTATACAGTCAAAGGCTTTGGCATAGTCAATAAAGCAGAAATAGATGTTTTTCTGGAACTCTCTTGCTTTTTCAATGATCCAGTGGATGTTGGTAATTTGATTTCTGCTTCCTATGCCTTTTCTAAATCCTGCTTGAACATCTATAAGTTCATGGTTCACATACTGTTGAAGCCTGGCTTAAAGAATTTTGAGCATGACTTTGCTAGTGTGTGAGATGAGTGCAATTGTGTGGTAGTTTGAACATTCTTTGGCATTGCCTTTCTTTGGGGTTGGAATGAAAACTGACCTTTTCCAGTCTTGTGGCCACTGCTGAGTTTTCCAAATTTGCTGACATATTGAGTGCAGCACTTTCAGAGCATCATATTTTAGGATTTGAAATAGTTCAACTGGAATTCTATCACCTCCATTAGCTTTGTTCATAGTGATGCTTCCTAAGGCCCACTTGACTTTGCATTCCAGGATGTCTGGCTCTAGGTGAGTGATCACACCATCATAATTATCTGGGTCATGAAGATCTTTTTTGTATAGTTCTTCTGTGTGTTCTTGCCACCTCTTCTTAATATCTTCTGCTTCTGTTAGGTCCATAGTGTTTCTGTCCTTTATTGTGCCCATCTTTGCATGAAATGTTCCCTTGGTATCTTTAATTTTCTTGAAGAGATCTCTAGTCTTTCCCATTCTATTGTTTTCCTCTATTTCTTTGCATTGATCACTGAAGAAGGCTTTCTTATCTCTCAAATGGGTATTCAAATGGAAATTCAAATGGGTACATCATAGATTAATTAACCATATATGTTCAGGTTTACTTCTGGTCTCTCTATTCTGTGCCAGTGATTTTTGTGTCTGGTTTTGTTATAGTACCATATGGTTTTGATTACTGTAGCTTTACAATATAGTTTAAAATCAGGGCGCATGATGCCTTCAACTTTCTTTTTCTTTCTCAAAGTTGTTTTGGCTACTCAGGGTCTTCACATTTCTATGCAAATTTTAGGACTATTTTATTCTGTTTATATGGAAAATTCTGTTGGTATTTTGATAGGGACTGCTATGTGGATGTTTATTATCTCACTGTTTATAATAGAAAAGAATGGAAACACCCAAAATGAGATTAATCAAATAAATCATGTTATGTGCACATAACAGGATATGTGGCAACCATTTAAAATGATATAGAAGACTATTTAATAACTTCAACTTATGCTTAATGGGGCTTCCCAGATAGCTCAGCTGGTAGAGAATCCATCTGCAATGCAGGAGACCCTGATTCAATTCCTAGGTTGGGAAATTCCCCTGGAGAAAGGATAGGATACCCACTCCAGTTATTCTTGGCCTTCCCTGGTGGCTCAGCTGGTAAAGAATCTGCCTGCAATGCAGGAGACCTGGGTTTGATCCCTAGGTTGGGAAGATCCCCTGGAGAAGGGAAAGGCTACCCACTCCAGTATATTTTCGTGGAGAATCCCCATGGACAGAGGAGCCTGAAGGGCTACAGTCCATGGGGTCACAAAGAGTCAGACATGACTGAGCAACTCAGCACAAACACACATGCTTACAATATATTGTTAAGTGAACAAAGCATGTTATAAAGCATTTTGAACCAAATTATCGATTTTTATTTATATATAATATTGACTTCATATAATATATTCATGCATACATACACACAAAGTCAATGGATAAAGACTGAAGAGATATAAACATTAGCAGTGGTTGGGATTATGGGTAATTTTAATTTTCTTTTTTTTATTTTTTTTATTAGTTGGAGGCTAATTACTTCACAACATTTCAGTGGGTTATGTCATACATTGACATGAATCAGCCATGGAGTTACATGTATTCCCCATCCCTATCCCCCCTCCCACCTCCCTCTCCACCCGATTCCTCTGGGTCTTCCCAGTGCACCAGGCCCGAGCACTTGTCTCATGCATCCCACCTGGGCTGGTGATCTGTTTCACCATAGATAGTATACATGCTGTTCTTTCAAAACATCCCACCCTCACCTTCTCCCACAGAGTTCAAAAGTCTGTTCTGTATTTCTGTGTCTCTTTTTCTGTTTTGCATATAGGGTTATCATTACCATCTTTCTAAATTCCATATATATGTGTTAGTATGCTGTAATGTTCTTTATCTTTCTGGCTTACTTCACTCTGTATAATGGGCTCCAGTTTCATCCATCTCATTAGAACTGATTCAAATGAATTCTTTTTAACGGCTGAGTAATATTCCATGGTGTACAGGTACCACAGCTTCCTTATCCATTCATCTGCTGATGGGCATCTAGGTTGCTTCCAAGTCCTGGCTATTATAAACAGTAATTTTAATTTTCTTCTTTATGTCTTTCCATAGTTTATAAACTTTCTACAATGAGTAGCTCTTGTTTTTCTAGAAAAAAGGTATTTAAAATGTATGCACAACATACTTTCAGTGAATTTAAGAGTAAAAGAGGACCCACTTAGTTCTCCTCGGGTCAGTTATTTCCTATATAGGCCCCACGCAACCCTGAAGACTCTCTAAGAGATCCATAGACTTGTGAGTCCACATAATTGAAAGAGTCACAACATTCAGAATGAATGTAATGACCATGCGCCAGCACCTTCTGTGAGTCATGCACCTTGCTGAGGCAGAAACAGACTTAAACAAACCAAGATACATGCTGCCCACCTGAAACTATCACAACATTGCTAACTGAATACACTCCAAATACCAAGGTATTTAAAAAAAAAAAAAACCAAGATACAGCCTCTGCTCTCATGTAACTCACAACCTTGTAGGGGAGGGGAAATACATATAAAAGCAGCTATCGTGCAGGTCAGCTCTGAGAGGCCCCTTCAGAGGGTCTCCCGTGTGTCAGGGGTACAACACTGAGGCTGGGTGGGAGGGGAAGAAGTCCCAGGTTGAGCACACTCCCAGTAGGCACCAAGAGCCATAGCTCATCTTATCTTCCCAACGACTCCTAGAAGATGTTCTAATATGGGGAACATGCTTCAGCATGGGGAATCCGAGGCCCAGAGCACCAGGGACCCGCAGAAGCATGAGGAGGAAGACGCCCTCACCCAGGTCTTCTCTACTCTAGGGTTCTCCTTTTTCTTCCACTCCAGTGGGCCTTACAGCATGAGGAATGGACCACCACTCTCTGGAAACAGATGTTCTAGAAAGGGTTCCATGATCAAAGATTTTGAGGAAGTGATCTCAACCCCCTCTAGGAGAGTTATCCAACACATTAGCATGTCAGAAGGTCCTTCAGCAAGACCCTTGCAAGGCATTTTCCACCCTTACTGGACCACCAAACTGTGTTTTTGAGTAGCATCTGAGAATCCTCTTGGCCTGGGAGGATCCATGCTCTGTCGCAGCGCTTTGCTCTGACCAGGAGAGGCAGATATGACAGAGAGCAGCTCAGGAGAGAAGAGCTTCTGGGCCCTGAAGGGTGAGGGGTCTTTGGCAGGTGGGGAAGAGGTTATTATTATCCTTTGTGGAAACAACCCAAGTGGCAGCCAGTAAGGCACCCCAGATACAGCCCTGTCACCCCTGATGCCAGTGATGGAGCAAGAGGACTGATCCATCTGCATCTTCCTGCAGCTGCGATGAGGCTGAAACCCAGGAGGCCATGAAGACAGCAGAAGTGACAGCCAAGTCGGTGATGAGTTAATCTCCCTGATGAGGATGTGGGCCTGCGTGGCCTTAACAGGCACGCGATTTGCCTAATTTTCCCTCAAGGGATGTGTCTTCCCTCCTCAAGAAAGTCACTAAGGACTTATTCACTCTCACTTGTAAACAACCATGGATAATGTCTTCCCATGATCTCTCTGCCGCGCTGGCCTTTGGATGCTCATTTAACCTAAATGCTCCACTGGGGTCCCTGGAGGCCCACGTTGCCTGAGAGGTAGCCTCTCCCAGCCCCCTCCAGATCCCTGATCATAGCTCTCCCAGTGTCCAGGGAAAAGGGCAGGCAGAGGGGGCCGCACACGTCATATGGATACAGGGTTTCTCGGAGGAGGTCACTGGCTAAGCAAAATTAGAGAAGGTGCACTATACACATTTGTGCTTATCATTCAAGCACTTGGGAGTCAGCCCTGGGTTTGAATCCCACCTCTGACCTGTACTCATTATGGGACTTTTGACAAGGGACACAAGGTCTCTCGGTCCAAGATCCTCAGTGGTAAACAGGAAGGAAAGAGAGAAGCGTCCCAATGGGAAGCACCAGGGCCAAAGACTGGCCAGTGGCAGGTCTCAATGATAGCTCTGATGATGGTGCCAACTGAGGCATAGACCCTGGCCCACATGAGCTCCTGTCGGGTAAAAGAGGAACAAATACAACTCCAGGAGAAATTGTACTCCTAAAGTTCCAGTGCTAACTAGAGATGAGTCCTAAGGTGAAAGACCCAGGGCACCAGCACAGACAGAAAGCTTCATCAAGGATACTGAGTCTTGAAACAAGAGGGTGATCAAGCAGGAAGAAGGGAAGGGGAAACCGCATGAGAAAAGGTCCAGAGGCTGAACCCGCGGTGGTAGGTTTAAGCTGCCCCAGAAGATTAGAGAGGGGCCAGAGACAGGAGGACCAGGGTAGGGAGAGAGGAAGGGGCAGAGAGAGACAGGCTGGGACCAGTGTTGAAAGCCAGGTTTGCCCTGATGCCATAGGACATAGAACCTTCGAGGGCACCTGAACTCAGACACAAAGGATTAAAATGGTCTTTGGAAGACATGTATTGAGCCTTGTGCAGATGGTTTGAGCCGAGGAAGAAGAGGACAAAAGAGAATAGTCACAAGACCGAATCACAGTAGACTTCACCTGAAGACCAGAGCAGTGTTTTGGGGGAAGGAGCATCAGAAACAAATGTAAGAACCTCAGCGCTCCTCTCTGGGATCATTTGCTGTGATTCTGCCAGTACTAACCGGTGATGGGAGTGCATGAGGACCCGAGAGGGGAGCAAGAAAGCTGCTCTAGCCTTATGTGTAATGATTTAATTTTTACAAAATTGGATTAATGCCTTACTTGTGTAATGAAAAATTAATTGGAAAAAAAAAAAAACCTAAGAAATCCATCTTTCCAGCATTCTAAAAGAGAATTCCTCTTAGGGATTAATTTTTTATTTTTGTGCAGAAGTTTTCACAAATTAGCCAAATGAAACACCGATATTTCTGGGAGGATTTCTTTCTGAGGCCTAAAAGCTGCCTGCGCACAACCTCCTCAGTGTCCTGGGCTAACAGGCAAGGGTGACTTTATCAAATGTTTGCTGAAAATGAACAAACCCAGAGGCAAAGCCAGTGGTCTCCTGTGTCTGTTAGCTCAGGACTTATCAACCGCTTCTCCAAGGTTCATGTCTCCCAAGCTGACTCCTCTGAAACCACCTTTCCTTCAAGAAACTGCGCTTTCTCCTTACTGTGAATGCTCCCAAGTCAAACTAGCAGAGGGGCAAGGTTTCCACTGCAGATGGAATTTCAGGGTGCTGTGTTCCTTGGTATTGGATAGAGACGTAAGTGCTCCCAAGTAGAAACCTAGAAAGCCAGTTGGATGCCCATTTTACGCTTATGTCCCTCACTGCCTTGTCAAAGGTCCCTTCTGTCCCCTATCATCATAGGAGAAAAAAGACAGACGGCTGCTCTGGCTGGGCAGTGATCAGCCGCATAGAAGGCGCCAAGGGAGAAGAAAATATGCAGCATTAATATTTAATGCCCCTTTTCCATTTTCCCCTAATAAGCTGAGCGCTACAGCGGGGAGAGCTGATTTATTTTGTCAGCAGTGGAAATATTTCAAGTATGATGCATGTCACTGGGTCACACGGAACCCATCACACAGAAACACACACTGTGGAAGCATCCAGAGGAAGGATCTTCCAAACTTGATCTCAAAGCCTTTAGGCTTCAGGAAGTCTTACAAATAGCACAGGATTTCAGTATGAACTGGTTGTAGGACAGGCAGTGGGGTGGGTATTGGGCCACAAGGCTGTCCCCCACAGTTGGTGCAAGGCACTGGGGACCACGGCAGAACAAGCAGTGACTTTGGAGGCAAACAGCATCAGTGTCCTGCCCTTACCCACTCCCACCCCCTGCCCAGCTCCTGTCCATTTCCCTTGGCATCAAGGGCTTCTCATCACAAGTCCCTGAAACTCGTTGAGGACTTCTCTGGCCACCAATGCTTGTTCTACCTGTTAGCTAATCAGGTTGGCAAGAGCCAGGCAGTTAAAGCTTTTGGAAATAGCCTATTGCTTCTTGGCCTTTTGGCTAAGATCACGTGTGGAAATAGCCTTAGAGAGATATCAGGCGGAGCCTGATGAATCATTCGTGCTCTGCTTCTTCATCCTTCTGAGATGGGCTCTACACTATCTCCTAGACTCCGCAGTCGAATTCAACCCCGGGTGCCTACAGCCGTAACTTGCCCATTAGCACACCTTGTACTGGCTTCCTTCCTGCCCCACCCACACCCCCATCTCACTTCTCCAATCCCTCCGCAGTTCTTTTTGAAATCACTGCCCAAATAAACTTACATTCAAACTGTTGACTTAGGCTCTGCTGGCCAAACTATTGCATTCTTGATTTTCTCATGTGGACAAACGGTGACAGCAGCAACCATCCAGCTGGTGGTCATGACAGCCAAATGGAATAAGACCTATGACCGCACCAGTAAGCATGGCGGGAGGTCAGTAAATGCAAGACTCAGTCATTCTTAATAGGAATGTGGGCTTCTTGTACACCAGGCATCAAACCATGGTGTGGGCTATAAAATAAATTCTCCCTGTCTCTCTGTGAATATTAATGTATACTCCAACCCTTGTAGGGTCCTTCATGTTCTCCTTGCCATGAGAGGTTAGCATATGGATGAGAAGCAAGAGATTAGAATAAGTGCTAAAGAGATGAGGGAATCCCTGGTGGTGCAGTAGTAAAGAATCTGCCTTCCAATGCAGGAGACACCGGTTCAATCCCTGGGTCGGGAAGATCTCCTGGAGGAGGAAATAGCTACCCACTCCGGTATTCTAGCCTGGAAAATTCTGTAGACCAAGGAGCCTGGTGGGCTACCGTCCATGGGGTTGCAAAGCGTCAGACACAACTGAGCATGCACACACACAGAGTTTAAAGAGATGATGGTAGAGGACGCCTGCCTCAGGGTCAGAGGTTCTGGGTGTGTCATGGTTCCAGAAGATTTGTCCAAGTCCTAACCCCCAGCACCAGCAAACATGACTCAACTTGGAAAGGGGCCTTTGCAAACATAATGAAGGATCTTAAGATGAGATCATCCTGGAGTGGGTCTTCAATCCAATGACAAGTGTCTTTAGAAGAAGAGAAAACACAAAGAGGAGAAAGGCAGGGGAGAAGGCCAGTCATGTGGAGATGGAGCAGATTACAGTGATGCTACTGTTAGTCAAGAAGCCCCTGAAGCCCCCAGTAGCTGGAAGAGAAAAGGAAGAACTCTCCTTCAGACCCTTCAGAGGGAGCACGGTCCTGCTGACATCTGGATTTCAGACTTCTGGTCTCCAGAGCTGTCAACAAATTTCCGTTGTTTTAAGTCCCCAGGTTTGTGGTAGTGTTTAAGAACCAGCCTTGCAATGCAGGGGACACAGTTTCGATCCCTGATGGGGGAACTGAGATCTCACATACTGAGGAGAAACTAAGCTGGCAAGCTGCATCTACCAAACCCCAAGCGCTCTGGAGCCACACCCCACAACTAGAGATTTTGTGCTCCCCAACGAAAATTCCTGCATCACACAACGAAGATCTCTCATGCTGCAACTAAGACCTGACATAACCAAAGAAACAAATAATATCCTTTTAAATTATAGAAGCTTAGTTTCAATAGGCTGGTTTGGGCAGAACATAAATCTTCTGGAAGGATGTCAAAGCTTGCTGGGTTAGTCAGGATGGACTAACTGCTGTAAGAACTGACTCGCAGTCACAGGGGCTCAGGATGTGAGGTTTCTCCATGATTTACAGGTCACTGGTCATGCAGGGACCCAGGTCCTCCCATCCTGTGACTCTGCCCTCCTGTAAGACCTCATGGCACTCTCTAATTAGCCAACACCCGGGGAGGGGGGAAGAGAGAGCATCACAAGATGACAACCGAGGGATTATTAGTTCATTCTGTTTTACTTTGGGGTTTAGTGGGTTGAATAGTTTTTCTCTGCCCCCACTCTGCAAAAAAAATATATATATATATATATACATATATATATATATATATGTCCAAGTCCTAACCCCTGGTGCCTGGGTGTGTGATCTTATTTAGAAATATGATTTTGCAGATGTAATGAAGTTAAGGATCTTTGGATGAAATCATCTTGGATTTCAAGATGATGATCTTTTCTATTATTTATAATAGAAAAGAGGAGGAGTTAAGACCCAGGGACACAGCGGAAAGCTGCATAAAGACAGAGGTAGAGATTGGATGATGCATGTACAAGCCAAAGAAGGCCAAGGGTTTCTGGAGCCACTGGAAGTCAGAAGAGAATGGATTCTCCCTCAGAATCCTGAGAAGGAACCAATCCCTCCAACACTTTGATTTCAGATCTCTGACCTCCAGAACCATGAGAAAATACATTTCTATTGTTTCAGCCTCTGTTTCCGGTAATTTGTTACAGCTGCCCAGGGAAACCAATCCATCGGGTAAGGCCAAGAGAAAGCAGTGCTCACATCCATTGGCCCAAAAGTGCTCACATGGCCCCATGTAACTGCAAGTCTGGGAAGCAAAGCCTGGCTGCATGCCAGGAAAGCACATGTATTCATGAGCCTGAAGACTCACTGCCAAGTTCAAAGAACCAACTGCCAAGAGGCTGGGCAGCCAGAACAAGCCAAACTCATGCAACAGGACGAATCCGCTTAGGGCACAGCTGCTGCTGCCGCCGCAGAAACCCAGAAGGTGCCACTCCCATTCCCAATGGGAAGTGCTTGTCACTCCCAGCCGTGGACACAGCTGTCCTCTCTAGGCACCTCTGTCCTCAACATCTAGCTAGTGTGACTCTAGCCGCACACTAGAATCACCAGAAGAAGTTTCCCTTATAAAACTACTATTGCTCTCATTCCCCACCAACTCTGATTTAACTGGTCTTCGGTAGGACCCAGGCTTCAGAACTTGTTAAAAGCCCCTGGGAATGATTCTAAAGTGCAGGCAAGGATGAGAACAACTGTCTAAGCTGTCTTAATATCTGTCTTAATACAATTCTTGTCGATTATATCATTTGAAACTCAACCCCAGGAATGATGATGGATGGATAACATTGGTCCCATTCCACAGATGAGGAAACTAAGTCCCCAAGAAGTGAAATGACTCTTTGATGCTGCACAGTTACGTGGAGCACAGCCAGGATATGAATTCAGGTCTGTAATGTTAAGTCTGCCGTCCCCAGACCAGAGCTCTCCTGTAACAAGACAGTGGTGATGAAACTTACCATGCCTTATTAATGAGGCCCTGGACTGATAGGAAGGCATTAGTGAAACCTGAATTCAAAGCGTAAGGACTGTTTTCTTCTTTCCACATCAGATCTCTGACAACTGAAGAGACATTTGTCCAGCTCTTCATATGTGAGGCCACGGAGCATTCTAGGCACTGTGCCCAGGGCCTGTACTCTTGGCAAGGTCTCACAAAGATGCTTGAGATCTGAAATCTTTGGTTTCAAAATACAAAATGCAAAAGTGCAAACTAAAAACAAGCAACTGCTTAATTAATATACACAAATGTCATTACTTGTTAAATTTAGTATGCATTAAAATTTTACAGCATTTGAATGCAATTTGAGGTTATGTTTTCTTGCTTTGCTGTGCACAATTAGCTGTGAAACCTGAGAAACCATGACTAATTACAAAATAAATGAGTTACTTGGAGCCATACCATTTCCAAAGCAAAGTCATAAAAATTCTTTGAAGCTTTTTTATAGCAAAAAGTAAATTTTGCTATAACGTGGGTGCTTTTAATGTCTTTGACACGATGGAAGGTAGGATTATCAAAATCAGAGCGTGCCTGAGACAGTCAATGGCTCTGGTTGTACATGAAACCACGGTGCTCATCACCCCCACCCTAGAGAATGCAGTCCAAGCCTGGTGACAAAATGGATACAGCCATGCCCACGGGCCTGGTCTCCCCTGTCTCTGAGCAGCAGCCCCAGGACCATCATGATTCAGGGAGCAATAGAAAGATGTTGCTGGTAAAAAATGGGACATTTTTTGTGGGTAAAAATGTGGGACTTTTTCATCTTCATCATAACTGATTGATAGAAGTCTCCACTGGGTATTTTTTTTTTTTTTTAATTTAAGAACTTGGTATGTTCAAAAAAACAAAAAATCAATACCCATTGGAGACTTTCATCAATCAATTATGATGAAGATGTGTGCATGCGTGCTCAGTCACTTCAGTCGTGTCTGACTCTTTGTGACCCTATGGATTGCCAGGCTCTTCTGTCCATGGGATTCTCCAGGCAAGAATATGGATTGGGTTGCCATGCTCTACTCCAAGGGATCTTCCCAACCCAGGGATTGAACCTGAGTTATGTTCTCTTATGTCTCCTGCATTCCCAGGCAGGTTCTTTACCACTAGCGCCACTTGGGAAGCCCCCGTGATAAAGATGAGAAAGTCCCATTTTTACTCATAACATCTTTCTATTGCTCCCTAAGAGTCATGGTGGTCCCCGGGATTGCTGCTTAGGGACAGGGGAGGCCAGGCCTGTGGGCGTGGCTGTGTCCCTCTTGCCACCAGGCTTGAACTATATCCTCTGGGGTGGGGGCAATAAACGCTATGGTTTCACTTACAACCAGAGCCATCGAGTGTCTCAGCATGCTCTGATTTTGATAGTCCTATTTTCCATCATGTCAAAGATATTAAAAAAAAAACCCCGCATTATAGCAAAATTTACTTTTTGCTATTAAAAATAAACTTCAAAGGATTTTTATGACTTTGCTTCAAAATGGCATGGCTCCAAGTAACTCAAAAGTTTTTAATGTCTTCTTAAAATGAAGCAAACTTTCATTTATTCTTCTCGTTGGCTCCTCACACATCCCTGAATGGCCTTCCCACACTGAAGATACTTGATTAGGCCAAATATGCCTCTTTTAGCTCAGATTTGGGATTTTTCTGATTGGTTTCCCTTCCTTCCCATCCTTGAAGAGACACTCTTCTTTTCTCCCTTTTTCCCTTCTTTCTCCCTTTTTCCCTTCCTTCCTCCTTCCTCCATCCTTCCCATTCCCACAGCACTCACTCTCTTACTCAGATACAGTGATAGATGCTAGAAACACAGAACTGTAAAGGTATGAGGCTTGGCTTAAGTGACTGAAGCCTAGTGAGGAGGGAAGATGAGCACAATAGGTGTGTTGATAGATAATCAGGATTCCGGATTATGCAGATAAGCAAGTAGAACCACAGGTATCTAGAACAGGATACAGAAACAACAAAAAGCAAAACCCAGAGATAAATCCACGAACCTATGGACACCTTATCTTTGACAAAGGAGGCAAGGATATACAATGGAAAAAAGACAACCTCTTTAACAAGTGGTGCTGGGAAAACTGGTCAACCACTTGTAAAAGAATGAAACTAGAACACTTTCTAACACCATACACAAAAATAAACTCAAAATGGATTAAAGATCTAAATGTAAGACCAGAAACTATAAAACTCCTAGAGGAGAACATAGGCAAAACACTCTCCGACATAAATCAAAGCAAGATCCTCTATGACCCACCTCCCAGAATATTGGAAATAAAAGCAAAACTAAACACATGGGACCTAATGAAACTTAAAAGCTTTTGCACTACAAAGGAAACTATAAGTAAGGTGAAAAGACAGCGCTCAGATTGGGAGAAAATAATAGCAAATGAAGAAACAGACAAAGGATTAATCTCAAAAATATACAAGCAACTCCTGCAGCTCAATTCCAGAAAAATAAATGACCCAATCAAAAAATGGGCCAAAGAACTAAACAGACATTTCTCAAAGAAGACATACAGATGGCTAACAAACACATGAAAAGATGCTCAACATCACTCATTATTAGAGAAATGCAAATCAAAACCACAATGAGGTACCATTACACACCAGTCAGGATGGCTGCTATCCAAAAGTCTACAAGCAATAAATGCTGGAGAGGGGGTGGAGAAAAGGGAACCCTCTTACACTGTTGGTGGGAATGCAAACTAGTACAGCCGCTATGGAAAACAGTGTGGAGATTTCTTAAAAAACTGGAAATAGAACTGCCATATGACCCAGCAATCCCACTTCTGGGCATACACACTGAGGAAACCAGATCTGAAAGAGACACATGCACCCCAATGTTCATCGCAGCACTGTTTATAATAGCCAGGACATGGAAACAACCTAGATGCCCATCAGCAGATGAATGGATAAGGAAGCTGTGGTACATATACACCATGGAATATTACTCAGCCATTAAAAAGAATTCATTTGAACCAGTCCTAATGAGATGGATGAAGCTGGAGCCCATTATATAGAGTGAAGTAAGCCAGAAAGATAAAGAACATTACAGCATACTAACACATGTATATGGAATTTAGAAAGGTGATAACGATAACCCTATATGCAGAACAGAAAGAGACACAGAAATACAGAACAGACTTTTGAACTTTGTGGGAGAATGTGAGGGTGGGATATTTCAAAAGAACTGCATGTATACTATCTATGGTGAAACAGATCACCAGCCCAGGTGGGATGCACGAGACAAGTGCTCCGGCCTGGTGCACTGGGAAGACCCAGAGGAATCGGGTGGAGAGGGAGGTGGGAGGGGGGATCGGGATTGGGAATACATGTAAATCCATGGCTGATTCATATCAATGTATGACAAAACCCACTGGAAAAAAAAAATAATAATAATAATAAAAATTTAAAAAAATAAATAAATAAATAAAGCCTACAGCAAATGAAGAAACATTTTAAAAAAAAAAAGCAAAACCAAACCTCTATTTGAAGAAGTTGGAAAAGGCTTTTCTAAAAGCATTTCCTCCACAGAAATGTGATGTCATTCGGATTCCAGGCTGTTTGAAGTAGATCTGGGGGGAAGTTTGAGGGGGCCAAGCACGAAATGCTGCTGTCTGAAATACTTGTGTGGGGCCCCTGGTCATTTTGTCAGGTTAGAAGATAATGATTTTATGATGTTACCCAATATATTTTATATATATGGGCCCATTTAATAAATTCCTCCAAGTACTTGGACCCAAGAAAAGGCTTGCCTTTCCAAACTGAATTGGCACTAGTGAGAGTGAGGTCATTAAACAGATTTTCCTTTTTGCCTTAGCTGCCAGGAAGCTCAGAGATAAATTCCATACCTATTAGCAGGGATTACCTCATCCTTGGTCTCTGGTGGAAAATATTATTCATGGTAAAAGCTGCTAACATCTGAATTCTTAGCATGGCCCAACTTACTGGTTTTTGCTCAGTATCCTGTTGTAAGAACAAGGCTGTATTCTCCTTTTTTCAGAAAAGAACATTTTTGAGAAGTTTATATAACTAAACTATTAGCTCTGTGAAGTCAGAGACTACATCTGTTTCATGGATCACAGTAATAATTATGTAGGAAAGTTTGGCAAAAGAATTAGTATTCAACAAGTATTTGTTGCATGAATAAGTAGATGAATAAGTAAGTGAATTAGATAACCATGAAGAGAGAACCATATATCTAAAAGTATGGTCACCTATTATTTCTCCTTGCCACAAGTCCGTTGCTGCTCCCTACCACCCAGTAATACCAGATCCATCTTTCTCCAACACAGCAACAATTTTACACAAATCTCTTCCTGTGCCGCCACATATGCACCACAAAGCCTCATTTGAAAGCTTTCCACACTTTGCCCTCCTAGATGAAGTAGTGGACACATATTACTTGTGGTCCATTCTGCTTCCCTTCCCTTTTGCTACGGACCTTCCTTTAATCCATACATTTTCTGATAGGAATCTCAGGCTCAGGATTCTGCATCCCCTGCTATAGGATGGTCTAGAACTCAGACTGGTCCTTTGGTAGGCTTGTAAACCAAGCATGGCCCATTAAAGTCCTTTGGGGGAATTTATATAAACATTGGGAGACAGAGGGTATCTCTCAACCTGAGACAAGAATCATGTAAGTCTGGAGTTTCTGGGATCCATTCTCTCCAACAGAAAGAGTGCCAGAAAACAAAGCCAACATAGAGAACACAGAAAAAAATGATGGGGGGCAGGAGGGAGTTACCCTTGAACACCTGAATCAAGCCACACCTGCATCTATTGCAGTTCTGAGGGTTGATATATTCCTTTTCTTCTTGAACTAACTTGAATTGGGCATCTTATTCTTGCAACTTCAATATTCCTGAGTGAGGATATTAAGTGTAAATTCCTATCTCCTCTCTCTGACCCTTGGAAAGAAATCTGCAATATATTGTCATGGATAGGACAACAGTGTTAAGTCTCATGGTCTTGCTTCTCAAGCTATCTGGGTGAAGGACTTAAAAAAAAATTTTTTTTTCCATCAACATATGTCCAATAAGAGTAATAGTCAGAATATGAAAATAACTTGTACTCTTCAGTAAGCAAAAGACTGAAAATTGGATTTAAAAATGGGCAAAACACTTGAACACTTAACAAAATTAAGGATACACCAAAGGCCATTAAACATAAGCAAAGGAACTCAACTTCAATAGTCGTCAAGGAAATACCAGAGAAATTCACAACAAAAGACCATGCATTCTGGTTAAGATATACAAGGGGGAATGATCAGTTGAGTTTAATTCACAGACTGACGTGTGGTCCAACAACCACAGCACTTGTCCACAACTCAACCACAGGCAACACTCCACTTCGGTCAGTGATGCGTGAATTGGCCAATGCCCATCCTGTCAGTGAGGAAGCCAACACATGAGAACTCCATGGAGGAATCAATCTTGGGAGAGAGAAGTTCACCCCATAAATCAAAGTGTGAAAGTGTCAGTCTGTCGGTCATGTCCGTCTCTTTGGGATCCCATGGACTGTAGCTTTTCAGCTCCTCCGTCCATGGATATCCAGGCCAGAATACTGGAGAAGTCTGCCATTTCCTTCTCCAGGGGATCTTCCCAACCCAGAGACCAAACTTAGGTCTCCTGCATTGCAAGCAGATTCTTTACCAGCTGAACAACCAGGGAAACCCCATGCCCCATAAATGGGGAGGAACAATTCCACTCCATCAAGCCATGTGATTCACAGGTTCAAATTCCGCTACTGATACCATAGTCATGTCTGCAAAACCCTCCAGGGACCCCCAGAGCTGGGCAGCTTCCCTTAAGGGAACAACCGGCTCCCTGAACTCCTGGCTGAGTGCTGTGGGTTCCCTGCTCCTGAGAATTTTATCAAAGACCCCTCGTGCTAGGTGTTTTCAAAGCAAATAACCCCAAGGCCCTTACTAGCTCCATCTACTTCTCATTGTGAGGAGTGAGTCCTACACACCAGGGTGTTAAGAACTCCTCTGAAGGGAAGAAAAGAAACAGCCTCCCGCTAACACCAAGCCAGTTCTGCTCTGGCCCTATGGCTTTATCACAGAGTCCGGGGCCAGGCGTAGGAGGGCCGGGTGGTGTGCTGCTAACGAGAGCTCCTGTCAGTCACCGAGATGCCTGAGCCTTAGTCGGGGCCCCACCAGCCCCTGGGTGTTTATGGCATGGACCACTGGCTGGGGCTGTTTCTTTATTTCTCAAAGCATCAGGGAGCCTCAGGGCTGGCTACTGGGGGAGGAGGGGTCAGATGCTTATAGGGGGTGCTTGAGGATGGTTGGATGGGGGCAAAGGAGGTGCTAGCAGTGGAAGATCGTTTCTGCAGTGGATCTCTGGGTCGGATTGGAGCTACGACTGCTGCTGGGGACTCAACAGAGAGGTTCTGTGTCTTTCGTTGCCCAGGAATTTTCCCTAGTGCAGCCCACCATGGGGACAGCTCCATACACTGCAGAGGTTTTTGGCAAGCGGGCCTCTGGGGCTGGATTCACGTTCATTAATCTGATGATGAGGCTCAGTGATAAGAGGAAATTGTTTCACACTCACCAAAAGACAAGGGGAAAGGGCTTGGAGTAGGAAGAAGGCCCAGGCTCAGGGTGCTGGGGGGCATCACCCCCAGAGGGGCCAGAGAGAGCAACCTCTTTGGGGAGCAGGCCAGCCCTTCCCCAGGAGGACCTTGGAATTCTTGCTGCTAGGCTGTTAATTTGCCCAGTAAATGGGCCTGGCTGGAGCAGCTGGCCTGGAGCTTTGGGCATGAAACCATCAGGGCCTGTTTTCTGACAGAGATGACGAATGGAGGAAGTGAGGGGGTGGGGATCTGAGCCTGAAGAAAAGCATGGACAAGAGGAAATGCCAAGGGCAAATTGCCATCACGAATTTTAAAGGCAGGCTCCTCAAGGTAGGAGAAAGCTGGAGTGTCACAGAGCCTGTGTTGGGACCTTTCTGTCAGTGCGTTTGGAAGAGACAATTGAGGCCGCATACACGGACTGATGGCTCCACCTCCGCAGAGGCATCCCAGCAGCAAGCAGAGACTGGGACTAGGACAGAGTCCTTTCTGCATGCTTTTGGGAGGACTAGAGTTCAGAGCTGCATGAGGGGGGTGGTGGGTGCTCACCCTGGGTCCCAAACATCAGGAATAATGACAGGGGGCGGGTGAGGTGGTGAGTAAAAAGCCAAAGTTTTTTTGTTAGTTGCTGAGTCATATCCGACTCTTTGGGACCCCATGGACTGTACCCCGCCAGACTCCTCTGTCCATGGGATTCTCCAGGCAAGAATCCTGGGGTGGGTGCCTTTCCCTTCTCCGGGGGATCTTCCTCATCCAGGGAGCGAACCTGGGTCTCCTGCACTGCAGGCAGATTCTTTACCGTCTGAGCCACCAGGGGGGAAAGTTGCTCTTTAGAATACCAAAGAGATTCCTTCTGAAAAGAAGGTCCTGGCTCTACTGAGCACCTAAGTTTGAGAGCTTCTATGGAAAGGAGCTGGGAAAAGCCCAACTGTTCTTTTTTTTTTTTAATTTACTTTTTATTGCAGTTTCACTACGTACAGTCAAGTGTCCATATCTCAAGCGTATAGCTCTTTCTAACAAAGGGGAAAATATTTGGAGCTCCCAGGAACAAACCAGGTGGACAGGATGAGGCAGAAATGGAAGAGGAGGTAGACAGAAACGGCAGCTGAATGGCAGGGGCCCAGGCCTTCTCCCCCTTTTCTGTGAAGTCAGCCAAGCCCTGAGTGCCCAGCAGGGAAGGATTGGGGGCACCCAGTAAAGAGGCCATTGCTGGCAGGTGTGGGGTGAAAAGATCACACATGTGCAGATGTTGGAGGTGAGGGAGCCACAGGGAGGAGCAGACATCACCTCAAGGGCTTCGGGGATTTGTAGCCCTGGATCTCCAAAGGACAGGGAAGCCCAAGGTGACCTGTGGATCACAGGAGGGTTACCAGGTGGAGACAACCCCTGTTCCTTGGCCAGATACCTCTTCTCACTGCTTACCCACCCACCTGAACGTCCGCATGCATTCTTCATGTCCTTTCCCTGCCCCATTTTTTAAGTTATAATTTATACATAATAAAATTCACCATTTTTAAGGTGCAGTTCTGTAAGTTTTGATAAATATATACCATTGTGTAGTCATTATAATCATCAAGATATAGAACATTTCTATCATTCCAGAAAGTTCCCTTGAGTGCCTTTGAAAATCAAGCCCCTGGTCTGTTTTCTGTCTCTATGGTCTGGCTCTTTCCAGAATGCCATATAAGTGAAATCATATGGCATGTAGCCTTTTGGGCCTGGCTCCTTTCACTGAGCATAATGTATTTGAGATTCATCTAGGTTGACCATATGAGGGGGTTTTCTTCTTTTGATTGCTGAGTAGTATTCCATTGTGGGAACAGATTATGGTTTGTAGGTTTACTCCCTAGTGGGGAATCATCTGAGTTGCTTTCTTTCATGTCCTTTTGATCTTGCCTTTTGTGGAACATTTTACTGGTGGGAATTACAAAGAAAGTAAGTCCAACCAGGCTTTGGTAATTCCTCTCCTTCTCAAGGGATCTAAGTTAGTTTTCCAGGTCTGTTTCTTCATGTAATATCTGCCTGCCATGCTCACTGTAAATATGTAATTGTGTAACTTACAAAAAGACTTTGCTGGTTTTCTTGTATAGTAGTTTTATTGAGAGATGATTCACATACTATACAATTCACCCATTTAAATGAACAACGCAATAGTTTTTAGAATATTGACAGAGTTGTGTACCCATTACCTAAATCAATTTTAGGACATTTTTATTACTAGATTTTTTTTTAAAAGCCCACACCCTTTAGCTGTCACCTCCAGTCCTGATCTATATTCTGTCTCTATAGATTTATTTATTCTGAATATTTTATATAAATATAGTCTTTGGTGTCAGGTTTCTTTCACTTACCATATTTGCACATTGTAGCATGTATCAGCATTTCATTCTTTTCTATTGCTGAAAAATATTCCATTTTGTAGATGTACCGCTGGTTTATCCATTCATCAGTTGAAGGACATTTGGATTGTTTCCACAGACTATTATGAATCATGCTGCTATGAACATTCATGTACCCGTTTTTGAGAGATCATGTGTTTTGAGTATGTAACTAGGCATCAAGCTGTTGGATTATAGGGTAACTCTACATCTAACTCTTTGAGGAACTGCCGAACTGTTCTGCAAAATGGCTGCACCATCATGTATTCCGTAAAGGCACTTTGAAAGTGTAAAACTGTAAAGCAAATGGTTATAATTTAATATTACTCATTGAAGTGGCAAAACAATATTTGATTATTATAATAATTTAGATTGTACTAAAGTACCTAAAGTACTTATTCATGTCAATGTATGGCAAAAACCACTACAATATTGTAAAGTAATTAGCCTCCAATTAAAATAAATGAATTTATTAAAAAAAAAAAATAAGTGCCTAAAGTAACCTGATTCCTCCAGTCCCACTAAAGCCCACAGACAAAAAAGCTGGAAACAATTTGGTATATAGTCATCCTATTTTCTCTGCTCAACACACATATACCAAATTTTTATCTTTTTGATAAAATGAAAATGCATTCTTACTAGACATGATTCTAAGTTCCTTTTTAAAATTGTGGTAACAGATGCAGAAAACAAATGTATGGTTACAAAAGGGGAAAAGGGAAAGAGGGGATAAATTAGGAGCTGTGCATTAACAGATACACACTACTTACTATACATAAAATAGATAAACAACAAGGTCCTAGTGTACAGCATAGGGAACTCTATTCAGTATCATGTAATGAGCTATAATGGAAAAGAATCTGAAAAAGAATATATATATATATTCTGAATCACTTTGCTGTACATTTGAAACATTGTAAATCAACTATATTTCAACTAAATAAATACAATTGTGAAAAATAGATGTAACACAAAATTTACCATTTTAACCATTTTTAAGTGTATAGTTCAGTGGCATTAAGTATATTCATATAGTTTTCCAACCATTATCACCACCCATCACAGAACTTTTTTTTCATCTTGCAAAATTGAAACTCTGTTCGTGTTAAACCATAACTCCCTATGACCATCCCCCAGGAACTGGCAACCCCCATTCTACTTTCTGTCTCCACGAATTTAATTAATCTAAATACCTCATATGAATGGAATCATATAGTATTTGTCCTTTTGTGACTGACTGACTTCACTTAACATTGCGTCTTCAAGACTCACCCATGTTGCCACATAGGTCTGCATTTCCTTCTTTTTTAATAATCTAAATCTCTATCTATATCTATCTATCTGTCTGTGGGAAATTGGTTCCAGGACCCTCAGAGATACCACAATCCAAAGATGCTGAAGTCTTTTATAAAAATTGCATTGTATTTGTATATAACCTATGCACATCCTCCCATATACTTTAAATCATCTCTAGAGTACTTAACAATACCCAGTACAATGTAAATTACATAGATGTAAACACAATGTAAATGTTATATAAGTAGTTAAAAGACTGTGGCAAATTCAAGTTTTGCTCCTTGGAACTTCCTGGAATTTTTTAAAAATATTTTCCACGCACAGTCGGTTGATATGGAGGACTGCCTGGACACATGGTGTGTCTCCATTCTTCTGCGGATGGACATTTGGATTGCTTCCACATTTTAGCTATTATGAATAATGCTGCTGTGGACTCAGGTGTATGGTTATCTCTTCATGCCCTGGCTTTCAATTATTTTGAGTACATGCTAACTCCCTTTTATGAGAAAGACTAAACTTTTTATTGAAATGTATGTCACTTAAGAAAATCTTAACAGTAGTAAAACTACTGTGCTTCTCCCACATTCTAAATCACCTTCCTACTTTAAATTGTTCTGTTTTCATCTGTAGTGTGGGAGTCCTATAACCTACTTCACCATTGCCCACCCCAGAAACTGAGCAGCATTACCAGCAGGTATTTCCCATGGACTAGTCGTGGTACAGGGCTTTTCACATGCATTGGCTGATGGGGTTCTTATAGCAAGCCTTTGAGACGGATATAATTATCAGCCCCATTTTAGAGGCAAAGAAACTGAGGATAGACAGCTTAGGTAATCCGCCCGAGGCCATTCTGCTAGCAAGGGCTAAAGTTAGAAATCAAAGTCTGTCTAACACCCAAGCTTCATAACTTCAGCACCATAACTAATGATATTACTAAAGGGTCTCTTTTGGTTGGCCCAAGAGTGGCCTGGTGGAGGCAGGGGAGGGGACATGAATGTATGTGGATGCTCACATCCCAAGAGCCATGAGACTGATCCCCCAAATAGACCAGATATGCCTTTTACAATGAGTGTTCTTTCTCAGAAGCCAGGCTTCCTATAGCCTCAGAAAACTGAAGCAGGTTCCCACCTCCCTAAAGAGGGCGGTGGGATCATGCTTCCTCCCCTCCCCTTCCTTTCCTTTCTTTCTTTGATTTCTTGTTTGCTGAATCCTGCTTTCACCCCTGACCCCACCTCCACACCATCCTCCAGACTATCCATGTTCAGGTGACAGAAACCCAGCTCAAATTAGCTTTCAACCCAAATGAATGTTTGGGTTCATTTAACTAGGAACATAAGGGTGCATCTGGCCTCAATCATGATTGGATCCAGGGGCTCAAATGATGTCATTAGGCTCTTTCTCAGCTCCGCTTCTCTCTATACATTGATCAGTTCTTTCCTGCAGTGGACAGGATTTCTCTGCAAAACTGGAAAGATATTCTGAAAGCTCTCAAACTACTGCATCAGAGCTTAGTTATCCTACCAGAAGGAGGACCAGTTTCCTTCTCCTGTGTTTGTTAATTCACTTCAGTCGTGTCTGACTCTTTGCAACCCTATCGACTGTAGCCTGCCAGGCTTCTCTGTCCATGGGATTCTCCAGGCAAGAATACTGCAGTGGACTATTCAACATAGTGTTGGAAGTTCTGGCTACAGCAATCAGAGCAGAAAAAGAAGTAAAAGGAATCCAGATAGGAAAAGAAGAAGTGAAACTCTCACTGTTTGCAGATGACATGATCCTCTACATAGAAAACCCTAAAGACTCTACCAGAAAATTACTAGAGCTAATCAATGAATATAGTAAAGTTGCAGGATATAAAATTAACACACAGAAATCCCTTGCATTCCTATATACTAACAATGAAAAAACAGAAAGAGAAATTAAGGAAACAATACCATTCACCATTGCAACAAAAAGAATAAAATACTTAGGAGTATATCTACCTAAAGAAACAAAAGACCTATACATAGAAAACTATAAAACACTGATGAAAGAAATCAAAGAGGACACAAACAGATGGAGAAACATACCGTGTTCATGGATTGGAAGAATCAATATTGTCAAAATGGCTATTCTACCCAAAGCAGTCTATAGATTCAATGCAATCCCTATCAAGCTACCAACGGTATTTTTCACAGAACTAGACCAAAGAATTTCACAATTTGTATGGAAATACAAAAAACCTCGAATAGCCAAAGTAATCTTGAGAAAGAAGAATGGAACTGGAGGAATCAACCTGCCTGACTTCAGACTGTACTACAAAGCCACAGTCATCAAGACAGTATGGTACTGGCACAAAGACAGAAATATAGATCAATGGAACAGAATAGAAAGCCCAGAGATAAATCCATGAACCTATGGACACCTTATCTTTGACAAAGGAGGCAAGGATATACAATGGAAAAAAGACAACCTCTTTAACAAGTGGTGCTGGGAAAACTGGTCAACCACTTGTAAAAGAATGAAACTAGAACACTTTCTAACACCATACACAAAAATAAACTCAAAATGGATTAAAGATCTAAATGTAAGACCAGAAACTATAAAACTCCTAGAGGAGAACATAGGCAAAACACTCTCTGACATAAATCACAGCAAGATCCTCTATGACCCACCTCCCAGAATATTGGAAATAAAAGCAAAACTAAACAAATGGGACCTAATGAAACTTAAAAGCTTTTGCACTACAAAGGAAACTATAAGTAAGGTGAAAAGACAGCCCTCAGATTGGGAGAAAATAATAGCAAATGAAGAAACAGACAAAGGATTAATCTCAAAAATATACAAGCAACTCCTGCAGCTCAATTCCAGAAAAATAAATGACCCAATCAAAAAATGGGCCAAAGAACTAAACAGACATCTCTCCAAAGAAGACATACAGATGGCTAACAAACACATGAAAAGATGCTCAACATCACTCATTATTAGAGAAATGCAAATCAAAACCACAATGAGGTACCATTACACGCCAGCCAGGATGGCTGCTATCCAAAAGTCTACAAGCAATAAATGCTGGAGAGGGTGTGGAGAAAAGGGAACCCTCTTACACTGTTGGTGGGAATGCAAACTAGTACAGCCGCTATGGAAAACAGTGTGGAGATTTCTTAAAAAACTGGACATAGAACTGCCATATGACCCAGCAATCCCACTTCTGGGCATACACACTGAGGAAACCAGATCTGAAAGAGACACGTGCACCCCAATGTTCATCGCAGCACTGTTTATAATAGCCAGGACATGGAAGCAACCTAGATGCCCATCAGCAGATGAATGGATAAGGAAGCTGTGGTACATATACACCATGGAATATTACTCAGCCATTAAAAAGAATTCATTTGAACCAGTCCTAATGAGATGGATGAAGCTGGAGCCCATTATACAGAGTGAAGTAAGCCAGAAAGATAAAGAACATTACAGCATACTGACACATGTATATGGAATTTAGAAAGGTGATAACGATAACCCTATATGCAGAACAGAAAAAGAGACACAGAAATACAGAACAGACTTTTGAACTTTGTGGGAGAATGTGAGGGTGGGATATTTCAAAAGAACAGCATGTATACTATCTATGGTGAAACAGATCACCAGCCCAGGAGGGATGCACGAGACAAGTGCTCCGGCCTGGTGCACTGGGAAGACCCGGAGGAATCGGGTGGAGAGGGAGGTGGGAGGGGGGATCGGGATTGGGAATACATGTAAATCCATGGCTGATTCATATCAATGTATGACAAAACCCACTGGAAAAAAATAATAATAATAATAAAAAAAAAAAAAAAACTAGGAATAAAACCAAAAAAAAAAAAAAAAAAAAAAAAAAAAAAAATGGGCCAAAGAACTAAACAGACATTTCTCCAAAGAAGACATACAGATGGCTAACAAACACATGAAAAGATGCTCAACATCACTCATTATTAGAGAAATGCAAATCAAAACCACAATGAGGTACCATTACACGCCAGTCAGGATGGCTGCTATCCAAAAGTCTACAAGCAATAAATGCTGGAGAGGGGGTGGAGAAAAGGGAACCCTCTTACACTGTTGGTGGGAATGCAAACTAGTACAGCCGCTATGGAAAACAGTGTGGAGATTTCTTAAAAAACTGGAAATAGAACTGCCATATGACCCAGCAATCCCACTTCTGGGCATACACACTGAGGAAACCAGATCTGAAAGAGACACGTGCACCCCAATGTTCATCGCAGCACTGTTTATAATAGCCAGGACATGGAAGCAACCTAGATGCCCATCAGCAGACGAATGGATAAGGAAGCTGTGGTACATATACACCATGGAATATTACTCAGCCATTAAAAAGAATTCATTTGAACCAGTCCTAATGAGATGGATGAAGCTGGAGCCCCTTATACAGAGTGAAGTAAGCCAGAAAGATAAAGAACATTACAGCATACTAACACATATATATGGAATTTAGAAAGATGGTAATGATAACCCTATATGCAAAACAGAAAAAGAGACACAGAAATACAGAACAGACTTTTGAACTCTGTGGGAGAAGGTGAGGGTGGGATATTTCAAAAGAACAGCATGTATACTATCTATGGTGAAACAGATCACCAGCCCAGGTGGGATGCATGAGACAAGTGCTCCAGCCTGGTGCACTGGGAGGACCTGGGGTAATCGGGTGGAGAGGGAGGTGTGAGGGGGGATCGGGATGGGGAATACGTGTAAATCCATGGCTGATTCATATCAATGTATGACAAAACCCACTGAAATGTTGTGAAGTGATTGGCCTCCAACTAATAAAAAAAAAAAAAAAAAAAGAAAGAAAAAAAAATCAGAATTATACTAGCACCATTGAATTATTGATATGATTTAATCTTAATAAATTCATTAATCCAAATTAATTCCTTGATCAGTTTCCTAGTATAGTACTTAAAATATTTCCAGTTTTGTCATGTGAATAAAAATACTGAAGTTATTTTGGAAAAAAAAAAAAGAATACTGCAGTGGGTTTCCATTTCCTCCTCAAGGAGATCTTCCCAACCCAGGGATGGAACCTGCATCTGTTTTGTCTACCTCCATTGGCAGGCAGGTTTTTTTTTTTTTTACCACTAGCGCCACCTGGGAAGCCTTCTTCTAGTATCCATAAACCAGTTTCAGGGAAGGACTTCAATTGGCCAGCCTTAGGCCATATGCTAATTCCTTAACCAATCACGTGGCCAGGAAGAGGCAGTATTAGGACTGATGCAAACTCAATGGCATGGAAGGCAGTTTGTGTTTCCAAAGAGAGAGCAGGAAAAAGCATGTGTGCCCAGCAGACAGAAACTGGTCAAATGGCTCCTCCAAGCAGCCACAGACTGCCCACATTTGGCTACTGCTGTTACCACCACCCCGTCACTCAGTCCTGCCATCACCAGAGAATGAATGGAGCTGGACCACACTGCCTTAGAAAGAATGCAAACCTCTCGTCTATGGAGAGATCCAAGCCATCCAGCCCTGTTTCTCTTGCTGGAGGAGACGCGGCACTATCTAAATATTTTCATCATCTGCTGCTTCTTCCAACTTGCTCCCCAGGCTTAGCTCATCTTTCAGAGGCCTTGTTTCTTTCCCACTCGAAGGTACAAGAACATGAGGTGCCCAGATGTCCTGGCTGTTTACACCACATGGAGCATGGGTTCCTGCGTGTGGCTCCCCACTTGTCCCCAGATTCTTGCTCCCTGAGGTCCTAGGCTGTGCCAATCACTACAAGCCAAATGGTCACGGACAAGCCTGGTCATTACGCGGCCTCTTCCTCTTGACTCGCTGCAGACCCGACCAGATGAAATATTTGATTTTCTCATCATAAGGAGGCCCGATGTTGCTTTGCCATTTGATTGACTGTAAAATGAAAGCCAGACCCTTTTGTTTGGTGTGGCGTTTTTTTGTTTGTTTGGTTTTTTCCAGCATGTCATGATTAATTCATCCCTGGCCTGACTCCACAGACAAGCTACGCTACTTGGCACTTTCTTCCTCCTTTCTTTTGTCTCCCTTTCCTTCCTGTACCCCAGGCCCACCTTGATGAAAAGCTTCTCTTCCCTCTGATGTCACTAAATACTCTTGCTGTAGGTGAACTTGGACCGACATTTCAAACTGCCAGAGACTAGGCCTTTGGGAAATATTAACAATATGTGTTTAAAATAGTTGGATGCTCCTGAACCATCTGCCTGTGCCAAATTGAGAAGTAAATCACAAAATGTAAACCAGATTAAACAGAACCACAAAACTTTCATTTTCAAGCAAGTCACAAACTAAAGAAACTGTAGCAAAATGAGCAATGGGTGCTATTGTCATTGTAACTAACCTGGTCTGAGTAAGACTTTATCTTAATCAAAGCACTTTCCTATCTACCAACTCATTTCATCTTCTACAGCCATAGCTAGGGGAAGTAGGCTAGGGATTGTTCCTGTTTCCATTTTGCAAGTGAAGAAATGGTAATGGCAGATCCATGTCTTAGGATAGGCCTTTTCAGGAAGCCTTCTGGAATGAAATCCCTAGTGTGATCCCTGAGAAATTGAGTCAAGAAATGGAAGATCAGGTATGAAGCTGGAACAGAGAAGATGAGCACTGAACTCTTGTCCACTCACTTTTCTCCTCTGCACACATCCAGGGCACCATCCAAGATCAGCTGAAACAAGGCCAGTTCTTTGAAAACTCCTAGCCTGGAAGCCAACTAAGCACACAGAACGGCCCCATTTTACAGCTGAATAAACTGAAACAGGAAGGTTCACTCAATGCCTGGGATAAATCATACAAACAGCTGGCCAAGAGAGAAATAGAAACAAATTCTTACCCAGACACGGCATGTTATTCCGCTTTGTCGCTGGAGTATAGGATTATTTTCCATTTGCACGCTTGACAAGAATGTGACTCCCATGAAGAAGGAACAAGAATCACACATTCCCTGCCCCTCAGTCTCTCCAGAAACCTAAGAATATAAACACGCAGATTACTGTTTATACGCTAGGGTTTGGGGCTTGAGTTGAGAAATTCACAAAATCTATTCTTTGTACTCTGAGCTTTGGACTCTTGACTTCCTTTTAGACAACAGGGACATGAATGCAGTTCTTTCAGTGGATGCTCACAGTTACGGGTCATTCTGAATGGATGCCATAGGTTTAAGGAAACAGAGAAGTGGCAAAAAGAGCAGGATTCTACAGACTGATGCAAAAGATATGGGCCATGTGTAAATAACTAAAAAGGAAGAAGTGCAATTAACAGTCAGTCATCCATTCAATCATTCATTCAATAGGCATCCATTACAATTCTCAAATGACCTTGAGGTTCTTGTGGGAGATAAGTGAGAACACTCATGCATATGAGGAACCCAGGGTGATGTCCATTACATGATGGGCCTCTAGTCAACACTGGGTCCCTTTGTTCCCAGGGTCCCAGCTCTGTGTTATCTCAAGCAAGTACCTAGAAACAAGAGTAAAGGGGTGTCTTTGTAAGTGAAGGCTAGAGGTAGTCTAGAAGCAGAGGGAAGAAGGGGAGATAACTATGGTCATGAGGGTGGGCTGGAAAGGGTTTTCCTGCATGTCAACCCCTCAAGAATCTCACACATGGGTTGCTATGGAATTTCCAACAATTCCCATAACACAGTCCCAAGCTGGGCAAGTTTAGAGTTAATCTCATGGTCAAGGGAGGCCCTGGGATGTAATAGAAAGTATACTGGGCTTTATCCTCTCTAGTCCCTTTTTCTCATCTGCAAAGCAAAGTGGGGAGGACCACATGCTTCCTAATGCCCTATTGAATACAGCACGACTATGAGCCAAGGTTTCCTTCTTGTGGAGCCAATATCTTCATTGTAAATTTCAACTCACTTCCTTTCATGAAATCAGCTAACTCTGGTCTTCCTAACAAGGAAAAGATCACTGGACTGGGTGGACCAAGACCCATAAGAAGGGACCCAACCTTTAGAACCAGCTGGCTTTAGCCACTCTCATGGCCACTTCTGGTTCCAGGAGCTGCTGAAGTTTGGGGAGCATCCTTCCCCATGCACCAGAGATGTCTGCATGAGGGCAAATGACTCGAGCTCTCAGGAAGCACACTAGGGATTTTGTTCCAGAAGGATTGCTATAAAGGCCACCCTGAGAAATGGAACCTATAGAAGTGATCCTGCAGGAACCCTTCACAGTGGGTTCCAGGGACCACCATCTCCTCTGGTACAGACTCATTAAGCTTTCAGAAAGAACTTCTATGTCTAACACTGTCCTGGGCCTTGCAGATACACCTTCACAGAACCTCACCACCTCTCCACTGTGTGGCTAAGGCAACTTTGCCTCATTGACATTAAAACATCTTCCCCAGGGCTCACAGTGGGTGAGGGGTGAACCACGATTGCAACCCAGGTCTGTGTGAACCAGAAGACTATTGTGAGCTCTCTAGCTAGAGACATCAAAGAGAGCCTCGATGGGGGTTAGATTTCCTAAGAGGACAGTGTAAAGGGGTGGGACAGAGGGAAAGTCCTAGAGGAGGACGCTGGACAAGCCTGCTGGGAGAGACTGTCCACACGCAGACCTTGAGGGCTGGCAGGGCACTGCTCCCCAGGGGAGAATGCTGCCTTCTGGCCATCTCCTGCTTCCCCAAGAGACCATCACCCAGCGTGACACAGACCAGGGTATCTTAAAATCTGGGGCCCAGGACATAAGCCCCAGTTTCTAAATCTAGGGATGACCACTGTTGTCCTTGTTCAGAATGTGCCTTGTAGCCAAGAGAGGACTTCACCCATCCAGCCATGTGTCCACTGGGCAGATTCTGTCTTCAAGGGAGGTAATTTTCCTAATTCATGCAAAGGCACCCGAAGAGTGAGCCCCACTTTAAACAGCCCCCTTTCTGGGTCTCTCCACTTATCTATTCCATGAACATTTGTTTCCAGCCAGGTCATATAGCCATGCAAAGAAGATGGAGAGAGAGCCCCTGCTCTTGAGGAGGTGGAGGTCGAGTGCAGGAGGCAGGCACGCAGACCATGGAAAAGCACAGGTTCAGAGCACAGGGAGGCGAGGGGCCCCTCCTCTGAATTCCAGAGTCTCTCATGGCCGATCACTCTTTATTATGTGCTCCTCCTCTCTCCCCCTTACTAGGCAAATCAGAACTCGGGAGGGGGACCCCCGGCCCCCAACTCCCCAGCTGTTCTCCTGCTCATCTGATCCTCAATTTCATGTGACCTGGGCTGGCCACCCTTCACCCCCAGGTGTAGTCAAAAGGTCCTTTGTCTCTGGGGACTCTGGGAAATTCCTTCCTTCCTCCCAGCTTGGGGACCTGCCACTCTTAATAGGTTCAATATTTGATTGTCAACAGATGGAAGGTCAAGTCTCTAAAAACAAGGGGTTTGGGGTCTGAATTGTTTCTTTAAGTCCCTCCAACTCGCCACAGGATCTCAGGCCAAGATATTAGGCTGCACCGAGAATCAATCAGACCTCAGGATACAGAAAAAGTGGCTCAAAATATAAAATGTGTTCTCTAAACACAGCACGAAGTCTCCCCCTCCAGAGAACGGATGCTCCTTGTCTCTGGGCAGTTTAAGGAACAGTGCAGACATTGGGTCTGAGGGACCTGACAACAACAATAACAAAGGGTCATCTCACTCAGCATTTCCAGGCTGCCATCTATTGAAACCTCCTTTTCCAGCAATTTCCCTCATTTACAGAGCCTGGTTGAGGCCGCATTGGCCTCAGTCTTCTCCTGCTTGCAGTGTATCCACAGAAAGGAGGCCAGGGTCTTCAGAGAGAGTGACAGAGAGAGAACGAGGGGCCTGCGTGGAGCGTGGACATGGGATTCTACTGGGGTAGCCTTTCCCAAGTAAGGAGACTGAGCCCATTGCCTTCCCATCAACTAAGAGCAGACCAAAGTCTGCCAGGGCCATCCTGGGGATACGTAGGGATCCCCATGTTCGGAGGACCCGGGTGGACCAGGGACTAGGGGCAAGGCTGTTGCTGAGTCAATAAGAGACCATTTCTCACTAAGAGGGAATGTCAGCCACCCGCTGTCCCTGGGACCACCTAACCCAGCCCCAGAAATTCCAACTGTGACAATAAAGTCAGCCAAAGGAGCTATTCTCCATGGAATGGGAGGTCACTTTGGATTTTAAAAAGGAATCACTGAACATGCTAAGAACTTAGCTCCAAAAAGCCACATGTACTTCTCCCAGGGAGGACCCTGGAACTCCAGCAAGGAACCCTAGCCACAGCCTGCCTTACATTCCTCTGGTTCCCAGCCTCGCTCAGCACCAGGTTCTGGCACAAGGATGGAGTGGTCAAGGGCAGACGGCAGAGAAGATAAACATCAGTGGTAGGGAGACTTCCTTATATGGAAGTCTCTACACTACACTAAAACCACTACAATATTGTAAAGTAATTAGCCTCCAACTAATAAAAATAAACGGAAAAAAAAATCAGAAAACAAGTGCATGGCTATAAATCGCATACTGGGATATGTGCAAATCATAGGAAAAGCCACCTAAGAGTGCTCACTCTACTCAATATTTCATAAGCACCGAACAACTCATGAAGTAGAAATATTAATAATGGCCAACATTTATTGAGCATTTACTGTATGCTCAAACCAGAAAACCAGGGCTCCCAGGGAAAGCGTCAGACAGGAGGCTTTGCAAGAGAACTGAGAAGTGGAACCGGTGTTCCTGAAGAAGAAGGCTAGGAGCAAAGGCCCTGGGGCAGGAAGGGAGTCTAAAGCAGGCCTCCAACAAGACTTTGGTGAGGGCAGGCAGGTTGGCGGCAGGTGGGGGGCCTCACCTGGAAGGTGCCCACTACTCACCGAGGAAAGGGGAGTCAGCGGTTTCTTCTTTGCCCTGGTCTCTTTACCAGGCTGTTTAGCCCAGGCCCGAGCGAGGCAGAAAGGTTTTGACAGTTTCATTTTATTTTGTTCTAAACAAGAGATAATATGAAATAGGCACCTGGGAGTGTTTTGAATTAACAGCCCAAACCAAACGAACAGCTGCATCCCAGAGAGTGGGGGGAAAAGTTTCCTGCCTTGGCCATATTTCCTTTCAGCAACATTACATTAACACTTATGAAATACAGCCGAAAAGTCAGGCGGAATTTAAGGGGAAGAGAAAGGTACTTCCATACTGCGTGCAGAACGCGCTGCCAACTAATTGGCCGTGTAAGCTGGGTTTTCAACTCATCTGCGGGAGTCTGGAGGTTAATGAAACCATTACGTATGCACGGATATTGTGGAAGGGGAGGGGGGGAAGGGGGAAGAAATAATTGACAAGGCTCTCTACCTGCCTTCACGGTGTGGGCTATTCTTATCTGACAGTGCTTATCAAAGTCAGGGATGTGGGTGGAATGGGTCTCTCCGGGTGTGTGCATGAGTGTGTGTGTGTGTGTGTGCGCGCGCGCGCGCACAACCACGCTAATGAGAACAATTCTGTTTCTCCATCTGGAATCCATTAGTCGTGATTATGATGACGGCCTCTCCTTCCCTTCTTACTATCAGGGATTAGCTAACCCCATTACTACCCAGGCCGCTTTCTCCATCTGCTCCGCCGAGCGGAGGAGACGGTTTCCTGTCATCTAAGCCGGCTCCCTCTCTCCCACTCTGGAGCCATCGTAAACTCCCTCACCCCATCTCAATTACAAGCGCCCTAATCGACCCTCCCGTCCCAAGTGACAGGCCTCCGCAGGTGTCTAGGAGGCGGGGGCGGGAGGCAGGCTGATCTCCAGCCTCGCCCGGGTTCTTCCTGCTCACGCACCAGGCCTGCATCTTGCAGGTGTTCAGCAATTATCTCGGCCTGGTAACCGCACCGTTTCTTGGGGTGGATGGAAAAAAATAAAAACGGCACATTCAAAAGGTTGTTATGACAAAATAGGAAAAGCCTAAGAGACAGGCAGGACCCCAAATGGAAGGCTTGACTCCTTTAATCAAGCCTGTGGCTTGGAGAAGTGGTCCTGCCCCAGTGGATCCCCAAGATAGGAGACAGGCAGGTGATTTAAGGGTGCTCTCGGATGGAAACATGAACGGAATTAGCAAGGTTCGTGGACTTTGGGCTCCCCTCTCCCGGCTCCCCAAGGGACCTTATTTCCTGGCCACCCCACCCTACCCCACCTGGTAGGCAGCAGCAGGCAGGGACTTTAAAAACTGTGCAAGAATTTGCTGTTTCCCGAAAGGCCATCAGAGGAGTCCCTAGGAGCGAGCACAGGCGGGTTATCTGGCCCTTATTTCCTGGTTTAGTCTAGTTTCTCTTTGTTTGGAATGTGGTTGGAGGTGGGCACCATTTCTCAGGACTCAGTTCCTCTGTGACCGCGTCCCTTTCATGTGCCTGAGAAAGCAGTGTCTCCACAGGGCTGTGCTGTATCATCTTCATGTGCGTTGGGAAGCACTGCCCTGAAGGTCTCCTTTTCTCCTGTCCTAATCATCCCTCTTCCCTTTTTGCCATGTTTAGACAGTCAACGCTGTCAGGACCCTTAAATTGGCCTACAATGTCCTCTGTTGACCACTGAGGACAACAAGGCCCCTAGGGTCCCAGGACTTACCTGAGGTCACATAGCATCCCCCCAGGGCGGGTGGGGCAGAGCTAAGATTAGAACTCAGGCCTCTTGGCTCCACACTGAGCTCTCCTCTGCCTACCTCCTGACTTGAAGCAGACAATTTTCCTGTTTTCTGCGCTTTCCTCTCCCGAGGCCCTACCACCCACCGCCCAGTCTCATTCTTCTCTCCCCTGCTGACCAGCAGGTACTGATTTGAATTTCCAGGCTACCAAGCGGAGCAACCAGGGCATCAGGAATCTGTTCAAGTAGGAGACTTGGATGCTTGCTTGCTTTCATGCATCTAAAACCAGAGAGGAAGGCGGGACCACTTCTGTATCAATCTGCCACTCCTAGCTTCAAGACAGCAAGGCATTCTCAGGAGGGCCAGGTTGGGCTAACTTTCTGTATCACAGGCAGATGCAGGCACTTACTGCCATACTCAGCTTTGATTCCTAGGGACGAGGGGGGGAAGCTTGTCCTCCTGAGTGGTAATCCCCTTTCACAACCCACGTGTGCCACCATGGTACCCAAGACTCATCAATTTAGAGTAGGCAGGCTTCCATGTGGGCACTCTAGGGGGACCACGCATGCCTGTGTACATACTCGGTCATGTCTGACTCCTTGTGACCCCCATGGACTGTAGCCTGCCAATCTCTTCTCTCCATGAAATTTTCCAGGCAAGAATACTAGAGTGGGTTGCCATTTCCTCCTCCAGGGGATCTTCCCAATCCAGGGATCAAACTTGTGTCTCCTGCATTGCAGGTGGATTCTTTACTGCTGAGGCATTGGTGATGCCCTGGGGAACCACGGGAGACCACAAATATCCCTTTTCCAAGCTAATTCCAAAATCTGGACTTTGGGAAATGGGGGAGCTTTGGTGAAGGTGGGCAAACCATAAAACTCTTGTCAGACTCTCCTTGACTCAAACTCCATCTGAACATCTGTCCCTGTGTTTAAAGATGGGAAGGTTATTTTGGGCACTGTCTACGTGCATGTTCACCCCTCTGCAAATAAAGAATTTCCAGCCCCAGTTAGGGATGGCTTAATCTGATTAGTGTCCCAGGGGAATCAGGAGATGGTGGATGTGTCCTAATTCTTCACCACGAAGGGGGAAGGATGATTCTAAATGCTTATTCCTCCAGGTCAAGAAGATTAGTAGCTCCCACATAAAGCTGTCATGTCCATACCTAAGAAACCTGGTGTCACACATAATTTCGTCCAAACTATAGCTGACAACCATTTGGAGATTGGATGGTGAATGATAAGTTGACTATATGAGTTGTCTAAAGAGGTTCAAGGTATTTTAAAAGAAATCAATAATGGTGGTGACAAGGAAGCTGGGGAATGGGTGCTCTCCTAGACTGTCGGTAGAAATGAAAATTGCAATGACCTTCCTGAATGGCAATTTGACAAATATGTACCAAAGACCTTACAATTGAGCAGACTCTTTGACTCAGCAATTCTAAGAGTTATACCCCAAGGAAATAATCAGAAATGTGTACAAAAATCTACATTATGAATGTTCATGACAGCAATGCTGTATAGTAGGAAAAAATGAAAATAACTTAAACCCTAATAATAGAAATTCACTTTTAAAAATAGTGACGCCTTGCAAGAGAGTCACTGAAAATATGGAATTAAAAATTAAAATGAGAAATTTCATAATATAAGTAAAAAAGAAAGTCAGGCTACAGAATAACTTTTCCAACATCATTTCAATTTTATAAAAAAATGTTCGTGTGTGTGTGTGTTGATTAGACCATATATTTGAAGGCTCTACTCAAAATTTTCCACAATGACTATACATTGCTTCTATACTTAGAAATAAAATTTTTAAAGAAATGAAACCAATTCCTTCAGCTATGAAATATAGGGAAAATGGAGTAACTTTTCTTGTTATTATACATATATATATTAATATAATCTAATCATCTCAGCTCTAATTTCAGCTCTCAAAATTTTTCTCAAAGATCAGATCTGGTCTAATCAATACCCTCAATCAACTAAACTCATCCAAGACATGAACTTAATTTTATCACATGTGCATTGGTACTGTGTAATTTTACAAGGAAAATGGAAAAGTCTTCATTTTCTTCACTTGTGAGAAAAATACATGTACCTACCCATTGAATGTTTGGAACAGACATCATCCTGAAACCTAAAGGACTGTGGCTTTCCCTGCCCACACCTCTGCCATCAGTTGCCTCCTATAGAGCATCTTGCTGGATCCACCAAGGCAGAGCTTGTTGGTGAACCGCCTCACTTGCTGTTTAGTCGCTCAGTCATATCCAACTCCAACCCCATGTACTCTAGCCATGGGATAGAACAAGACTAGCCCACAAGACTCCTCTGTCCATGGGATTCTCTCGGCAAGAATACTGAAGTTGGTTGCCATTTCCTTCTCCAGGGGAACTTCCTGACCCAGGAATCGAACCTGAGTCTCCTGTATTGGCAGGCAGATTTTTTGTTTTTACCAATGAGCCATCAGAGAAGCCATGAATGGCCTCACAGTATGAAGAAGGAATTCATAGGGCCTGGACTCCATCTCAGGCCTGTCCGTGCTGGCCGTGCTCGGCTGCCTCTCCAGCGGACTCTGAACTCTCTGCTTAGTGCCTGTGGGGACGACAATGGAAGGAGAAGACCCCCTCCAGACAGGGGAATCTTGAAGATCACATCCAGGCTACTCATTGCCTAAGAGGAAGCATACCGTAATCACCCCTGTCTCCGGACAGGTCATAAACTTTTTTCGTATCTATCAGGATGTAATCACAGGCTTATCGATTATTAACTGGTTGGAATGTAACTGCGGGCTTATTGACTATTGACTGTTTGGACACGTACACATCGGGTAGGTGGTGGGTTTAGACACGTACGCATGGGGTATAAAAGATTTTCACAAATGCTGGACGGGGTCCTTGGCTAAGAGGAGACTCTGCCTTGGGCCCGCCGGCGTAATAAACTGCACTCCACTATCTGCATTGTCCTTCTGAGTGAGTCTGTTTCCCGGAAAGCGTGGCTATAACAAGTACACTGCTAAATGGCATCTGAAGCCACCATAAGACAAAATTAGAGAGTGTTCTCATTGATCTCAAAAAGCCATTGCCAACCAAATGGACTCAAAAAGATTTTCAGTAGCATGAAGGGTAGTCTCTGATGCAGAGCAAATCCTGGAGATTTAGCCACGTTTTGTCTCCCACAGCCTCCAACTTCATTCACCATCATCCCTTCTGGAGTCCTGCTGTCTCTGACAGACCATTGAGAACGTCCCCTCTCCAGGTATGTCTAGTGACCAAAATTGCTCCTCTCTCCTTCCAAGCTATCAAAAATACTGTTGCCTTGAGAATGACTGGTTAGAGGTGTTGATAAGAAAGCCATCTGATTGAATTAGTCACTGTAAGATGTATATGACGATTGCCCTAGATCTCCCTGCGTGTGTGCTTAGTCGCTCAGTCATGTCTGACTCTTTGCAAACCCATGAACTGTAGCCCATGAGGCTTTTCTGTCCATGGGGATTCTCCAGTAAAGAATACTGAAGTGGATTGCCATGCCCTCCTCCAGGGGATCTTCCCAACCCAGGTCTCCCGCGTTGCAGGCGGATTCTTTACCATCTGAGCCACCACTCTCCGTGTGGTGTCTTTTAAATAACACTAATTCATTCTTTTTAAAAGTATAACCTCTGAATCATCTGCATTAGAATCACCTGGCTGCTTGTTACAATTATGGGTTTCTGGGCCCCAGTCCTACCAGAATTGGAATAACTTCTGGTAGGCTCCAGGGATCTGCATTTTAAACAAGTCCCTTTGATATTGGTGCACCCTAAAGTCTGATAACTAGTGGAGTGTGAAAGAGTTGCTATCTTTGAGCAGGGACGCCTTCACAGTTAAATGACCCACTTTTCACTCCAGGAGCACCCACATCAAAAAAACAGGGGTAAGAAATTTCATCAACACTTAATAAATTTTTACAAAACTTTCACACAGCAGGCACTGTTATCATCTACATTTTAACAATGCAGAAAACTGAGGCTCAGAATGATTAGGTACCTTCCCCAAGGTCACACAGCTTTTAAATGTTGGATCTAGCCTTTGAATTGCAGCAGCCTTGAGAAAGCCTCCTGAGGACTTACTTCAAATATCAAGTTATAACCCGTCTCCATCAAAACTTCACCTTCGCTAAGACAGGCAGCAGTGCCCAAACTTGAAAGACTATGCTGAACTGTGCTCAGCATCTCAGTCGTGTCCGACTCTTCGAGACCTGTGGACGGTAGCCCGCCAGGCTCCTCTCTGTCCATGGAGTTTTCCAGACAAGAATCCTGAAGCGGATTACGATTTCCTACTCCAGGGAATGTGACGACACCCCTAGAAAGAGAGATAGGAAAAACAAAACCTGGCTGAGGTGTGAATTTCTTCGACACTACACCATGTGTCAATTCTCATTGAATATTTTGGACACCATTGTAGGCTGGTTGATGTATTACAGTTTTGCCTGAGAAGGCTCAGAAGTTTGAAACTGTTTCCTTTTGTGCTTTGATTACACATTCGTTCTGACTTGAAAAAGGATTATGTTGTTAGGAGCCACACACTCCCTCTCAGCAGCAGCTTGGAGCTGTTTTCATCTGTAATGATTGTTTAATGACTATTTAAGAAAGTGCTGCCTGAGGTTCTCTAATCACCCAATTTTTATTAAGCGCTCAAGGAAATCACACGGGTGCAGAACTGCCTAATTGACAGGCAAGTCTCTAGGTGTGCAGAGCTCCCTTCCTCCAGAGGAGGAAATGCAATGCTGATGGCAATGTGCGCCCCACCTCACCAGCAAGGGAGGAAACACAGAGGGGAATCACACATGGGTTCCCCCAAGGGGAGCAAAAGATAGATTTGAAAGATGGAATAGACAGGAGAGAGCAATGGGGACCATGAGCAACAGATATTTTAAAGAGGGGAGCAGCAAGTTCTAGAAAGATCACTAAAGGTATGGAGGTCAGGAACCCTCTTCTCCCATTACCTTGATAAGCATCCTGAAGATCCAAGTCCCTTCAACCAAGAGCTGTAGAAATCCCCAACCCTATCTGGAATGAGCTTTGGAGCTGAGTAGTTCAACAAATGGCTATTGATGGCAAATACTGTACTAGTTACCATGATGTTGGTACACAGATGAATGATGAGCATCTTTACCTATGAGAAGCTCAGAGTCTGAGATGGAGGTAACAGCACAGGTATGATACCCCAGCAATAACTACAGTTTATGCACCCTTTTTATGCAATACATACTGTTAAGTGCTTTACAAACATAATGGAAAAACAGACATAAACCCATCTCCATATGAGAAAACAGAGACTTAAGGAAATCAGGTTCTTTACGCCAAATCATGTAGCTAATAAGTGATGGAGCCAGTGTTTGAACTACAGTGTGGCTCTGAAACCCATGCTCTTAACCACTCTCCTAGACTGAAAATTTATCTTAAGAATTGCTGTGAAGATGGAGAGCAAGGTATGCCCAGAGCATGATGGGAGCATTGACAGTGGACTCTTGGCTCAGCTTAGATTCAAATTCTGGACCAGACACTTGCTAAACATGAGACCTTGGGTTAAGAACTTAATTTTTCTCAGCCTTAGTTTTCTCGTGTGTAGAACAGTTTCAATAATATCAACCACATCGGATCACCCTAGAACAAAAGGGGATAAAGTACATAAAGCAATCCAACTCAGCATCATCTAGTAGGTCATGTGGTAGGCGATGAGTTAATATTGCTTTCCCTCCCCTTTCTGCTTTTCAGGTAAGAAATGGTGGAGCTGGCAGCCTAAAGCCAAAAATGGCCCAAAGTGCTTGGGAAACAGACTAGTGGGCATGTGGACAGGGGCAACTGCTGTGGGGAGCACTCTAACATTACCTAATGAAAATTAAGAAAATGCAACCAGGTCTGTATGGAGATGGGCATGGGGTTTCAGGACCACATTGTCTATAACAGTGGGGAATTGGAAGCAATCTACATGTCTGTCACTTGGAAATGAATATGAAGATTATGGGGGAATCTATTATAGAATACATTGTAGGAGTTAGGGGTAATGTCCTATCGATATATACAACATGGATAGAACTTGAAAACATAGTTTTGGAGTAAACATTAAAGAATCAGAAAGATCTATAGCCCAAGTCCATTCATTTAAATAAAGAATCCTTACACATTCAAAATAATGTTGCATTATTTTGCAGTGATACACACATATCTAACTTAAGGACATGCTTATGTGTATGACAACTCTCAAAGTTGTCCACATCCAAATATCAGTAACCTGTGAATACACCATGTTATGTGGCATGTTATATGGCAAGAGGGAATTAAGGTTGCTAATCAGCTGACCTTGAGATGGGCAGCTATCCTAGATTATCCGGGTGGTCCTCATATAATCTCAAGAGCCCTCATAAGTGAAAAAGGGAGCAGGAGAGCAAGTGTAAGAGCTACAAGTGAGAAAGACTAGGCCAGCCATTTGTGGCTTTGAAGATGAAAGGGGGCTGAGCGCCAAAGAACATAGGTGGCTTCTAGAAACTGGAAAAGTCAAGAGAATAGATTCTTCCCTAAACCTCCTAAAGGAACGCAACCCTATCAACAAATGATTCCAGCTTAGTGAGACCCATTGGGATTCTGATCTCCAGAGCTGTAAAATAATACATTTGTGTCATTTTAGGCCACCCATGTGTGGTCATTTGTTTCAGCAGCTATTGCTGAAACAGGAATATTGCTGTATCAGGAAACTGATACAACCTCAAACACAGCAGTGGGGGAAGAGGAATGGAGGTGAAGACTGGAAAGGAAGGGAGTGCCATGCATGGACCCAAGCTGATATCTTGCCCCATGCTGAGGAGTGTGCTAAATTCAACTCAGTACCTGAGATGAAGCAAAAAGGAGAGGGAGGGAAGAGGGAAGGAGAGAGAGGGATTTGGGGGCTGGGGGTAGAGCTGATTGGTTGCACAGTATATGCCACACCATGCCCTCACATCCAGCAGTGTACCAGATGCACTGAAGAAGTCGAAGCACAGATGAGAGCTGATGACTATGAAGGGGGTGCATAGTAAAGGAGCTCCACTGTTAAGGTGGGTTAGACTGGAGCAACTCCTAGAGTGGGCCGGAACCTGGGTTATGGTCCCCGGGTTTCAGAGTGCAGTACAAAGCCATCCTCCCTACCACACTAACCAAAAGGTACCTCTTAGTTGGGTATACAAGATTAACCAAAGAAAATCAGAGCTGCCTGTAAAATGGTGTATTAATACCAATTTTACAGAATCTCTTCCAGAAAATAGAAGATGGAATGTTTCCTAACTCATTTTACAAGGTTAGTATTATCCTGATACCAAAATCAGATAAAGACAGTCCAAATATCCCTCATAAACTTAGACACAAAAATCCACAACAAAATATTAGCACATTGCAATCTGTAGTTTATAAAAAGAATTGTATACCATGACTAAGCGGGATTTATTCCAGGCATGCAAGGCTGGTTCAACACTTGAAAATCAATGTAATCTACCATATCTACAGGCTAAAGAATAAAAATCATATGATCATTTCAACTGATGCAGAAAAAAGCATTTGACAAAATCTAATACCCATTTGTGATAAAAATTTCTTGGCAAACTAGAAATAGAGGGAAACTTCTCAACTTGATAAAGAGCATCTATAAAACACCTACATACTAACATGATACTTAATGGTGAAAGACTGAACGCTTTCTCCGCAAGATCAAGAACAAGGCAAGAATGCCTATTCCTGCTACACTTATTCAACATGATAAGCCAACATCTGGCCCTCAGCTCACCTCAAGACAGGTGAGAACTCAGGGACACAGCACCCGGGATCTAGGTTGCCCAGATGGCACCATTTCAGTCTCACTGACCTCTCCCACACACTTTCATTTTTTAAAAACTAATTTCCGCTCAAAAGTGACTATTGGATTTAAACCCTCACTGCATCCCTTTGTTCTTCTGAAGCTAGAGCTTTCCCAAATTACCATCAATTCAGTTGAAACCAAGAGAAAAGAATGCAGATTACACGCTGTTTTGTACTACCTAAAATCAGAATATAAAAGAACTTACCTTTTCTAACTGCCCACAAATTGCAAGATGCTTTCTTGTTCCCCAGCTCATCAGCTCCAGTCCGCTCCTCTCACTTCTGAGCTTTCCCTGGATGCCCCCTGGCAGAATGAATGGCTCCCTCCTCTGAGCTCCCATGGGGCTTCCCAGGTGGCTCACCGGTAAAGACGCCATTTGCAGTGCAGAGCCACAGTTTGATCCCTGGGTGGGTTAGATCCTCTGGAGGAGGGCATAGCAACCCACTCCAGTATCCTTGCCTGGAGAATCCCATGGACAGAGGAGCCTGGTGGGCTACAGTTCATAGGGTCACAAAGAGTCAGACACAACTGAAGCGACTTAGCACACACGCACGATGAGCTTCTACAGACCTTGGTACGATTTCCTGTGGCCACCCCTGGTACTTTCTATTAAAGCACTAGATCAAGCCTCTTTGTGCCCCACTAGACCAGGAGGGACTACACAGTGAGTAATTTAGCATCTTCTCCCCAGCACCGAGTATGGGCTCAACCATGGGCTTTGGGTGCAGTTCAATTGAGAGGTAGGTATTATTGGCACATAGAAGGGACTTGGTAACTGGTAGCTGAAGTGGAAGCCGGAGGAAGAAGCTAGGACTTGGACACACCGAAGGACTCCATCAAGGTCACACAGTGAGATGGTGACAGAGCTGGGCTTCGATGCAGATCTTTTGCTTTTCATTTAGATAAACAGACACTTTTCACCCACTGATGTTCTGCCCTGTAGCTCTGGGGGGACCATACCCAGGAAAGCAGCTGAGGGTTTAATGCATACCTCCTCCGTGGGGAAGCTAAAGAGAAAAAAAAAAAAAAAACAACCTTGTTCTGTGCCATCATGCAGAGGCAGCACAGAAACAGAAAAGCAGCCAGGATTCTGAGAACCTCTGAAAACAGAATGCAAACCACAGAGCCCAGCCTATCACGAGTTCAACAAAGTTTCCGAGCATTGAACTCTGAACTTTGAGAAGTCTGGAATCTTTAGCAATTGCTTATTGCCTGCAGGAGAGATGCCGTTAGTCCCGTGCCTTCTGGGCATGCCCTTAGCTGCAATCCTCATTGAAGTTTCTATGCTGCTGCTTTCAAAACTGCTCAAATTCCTTCACTCAAGTGTTCTTAGCACTTATGTTGATAGGGAATACTTCAAAGGGTACATCTTTACTTTATCAAATCTGATCTAATTTTGCAGATGGAATCAAAGAGGTTCATTTTGAGTCTAGTCAAGTTTGCCAACCATCCCGGAGAGGAGGCACCGATGCTTTGTCGTCGTGTAATTAACCTTAACTGAGGGGTCCCCAGAGACACCGGGGTCTTTGGTCATCTGGATCTAGAGACCCCTGGGCAGAGGCAGGGGCGTCCCTCAGAGTGAGAGAAGCATCAGGAAGGGAAAGATGGGTCTCCGACACCCAGGGATCCACGGCTAGTCCTTCACTTCAGCAGTCAAAGGCAGGATGGGTGTTCCAGGGGAGCTCTATGAAGACAGAAAATCTAATGAGCTGCAGTGTGCCCGGCGGTCTTTATAGTGTGCTGTGTGGTGGAGGGGAACCCCGGACACAGCAGCCAAGGCCCGGAGTATTAACCTTCACCCTCGGCTGCAGGAACAATTACGCTTCTCTTCTCCCAACCTGGCACTTTTTATAAAATCCAAAACTTGATGTCGGTGCTAATTTGCCCCTGAAACCTGCGTTTGAAGCTGAATCCAGGCATGGATTCAGCTTGCCTAACCAACTGAGCTATTATAATCGTTACAGTAAAAATGCCTGCCTGCATACAACACACCAGGTCGGAGGAAAGCCATTGAGTTTGGGGTTCAGAAAAGTTCTCTGTGGCTCGGAGCAGAGACAGCTCTGGCTGATGTGACTTTATTTGGAGATATATATATATATATATACATATACAGGGGCAGCCATTTCTCATTGAATTGAACACGAAGGCAGGGGAGGCTCAGGGATTCAGCTCTTAATGTCCTCAGCTCTGGGGTCTCCCTTTTAAAAAGCTCTTCAAAAACTCCCACACACAATGGGCCCCCACCCCCTGGCTTTGGACACTGGAGGGAGTCACGCTCATCCACCAGCCTCTGGGAGGTCAGGGGGAAAGTCGCAGAGCCTTTGTAAGAGGCCTGCACAATTGACCATGAAAAAGCTCCACGGCTTAGATCTCTGCCCACGCATTCCGGTCATCAAGGGTGTGGGCGTCACTCTCTCTTTCCCTTGGAAAAGAAACCAGGCCAGGTCTGGGGAGGTGGAGCACCCGCCTCAGCTCTGAAGCCTTCAGGCCTCCCCAGGTTGCCTGGCCCCTTACCCCTTGCTAAGAGCCACCCATCCGGCTCCCCTCCAAATGATTCTCTACCCAGCAGACTGACCCTGCAGAAACAGATCCAGCAAGGCAAAATCCTGAACTTGGCCTTGAGGGCTTGGCCTTGATTGCCTCCCCAGGTTGCTCTGTCCAGCCAGGGCTGGTTTCATCGACCTGTGACACCTGCAGCCACATTGGGTCCCATATCCTATTCTTGAGATTTTTGCTATTCTTAATTTTTTAACAAGGGATCCATATTTTTATTTTACACAGGGCCTTGAAAATCGCATAGTCTTCCACTATGCTTCACATGCCTTCCCATGCTTCCTTGTACCAGGAGACTTTGTGCCTGCTATTCCCTCTACATGAAATGCTTCTGCACACCCAATCCCCACCCTCTACTTACCTCACTCCTACTCATCCCTTGGATCTCAGCTAAATTCTCAGCTAAATTGTCACTTCCTCCAGGAAGTCCTCCCTGTTCTCCCCAGTTGGGTCAAGTCCCCTTTAATAGGCTCTTAGAACACCATGCTCTTTCTTCCATAACTCTTTCTATGGTTGCAATTCTGCATTTATTATAGGTACTACATGCTAAGTCACTTCAGTTGTGTCCAACTCTTTGAGACCGCATGGACTGTAGCCTGCCAGGCTCCTCTGTCCATGGAATTCTCCAGGCAAGAATACTGGAGTGGGTTGCCATGCCCTCCTCCAGGGCATCTTCCTGACGCAGGGATCAAACCCATGTCTCTTACTTGTCTTGCATTGGCAAGCAGGTTCTTTACCACTAGCGCCACCTGGGAAGTCCCAACAAAGGATAGTACGCCCTCGTGGCATGAGGGCAGGCCAACCCTTTGAATGCATTTGATTATTCCCATCTGGAATATAATTTCCGAGAGGGTAGAAACCACATCTGATTTTCAGCTCACCATTGTAGCTTCAGTGCTCAGGAGAGTGCTAGACACATAATAAATATTACATAAATGTGTGTTGAGCTAATTACATAACATAAAAGGAGAACATAATAGTGGTTGGAGGCAGGCTCTGCAGTCAGGCTGCTCGACTTCACATCTGTTTCTGCTGCTGACTTTGTGACCTCAGGGAAATTCCCTAGCATCTCTGTGCTTCATCTTTCTCATCCAGAAAAAAGAGGACAAAATAATTCATAGAACCATTGTGAGCTTTCAATGAAATGATGTACACAGGAAAGCTGAGACAGGCCTGACACACAGTCAGCAGCCCGAATGTCCACCATTCTTTTTACGGGATGGCTGACGAGCACTGTACATGCACTTCCCACATCTCACATGTTCTTGCAACAATTTCACACGGCAGGAATTGTACCCAGCTAACAAGTGTCTGAGTAGGACAGGAATCCATTAGAATCCATCTTCTTGACCTGTATTTGTGCCAAAGACATAGCAGTTGAGAAAGGACCGGAAATGGGATTACCAGGGGGTTGCAGAAACCCAGGTTGGCCCCACCCTTTAGTATTTGTGTGATCGTGGACAATTTTTCTTGGCCTTCTTGGGTCTTAGTTTCCTCATCTATAAGTCAAGGATGATAAGAAATGCACCTCATAGGGTTGCTATGAGTATTAAGTGAGATAAACCTTGCAAAGTGCTTGGCACAAGGCATGGCTCCTCATTAAGTATTCAGTAAGGTTTAGCTCTTAGTGTTACGATTAAATTGAAAATACAGCCCATGGAATTCTCCAGGCCAGAATACTGGAGTAGGTAACTGTTCCCTTCTCCAGGGGATCTTCCCAACCCAGAGATCCAACCCAGGTCTCACGCATTGCAGATGGATTCTTTACTAGCAGAGACACTAGGGAAGCCGCTGGTCAGAGTCACACTGATCAGGGTGGAAGGAGCTGCATGACACCTCAGTTTCAGAGCTGCCTTGCTCCCATAATCACCGCTACCAAGGCTTCTAAAGAGAATTCAGATTGTCTGCATAGAGGAGGGCATCGATATCCCAAATTCCTTCAACTTCTTGTGTTTCCTCCATGTCACCCTGGATGAACTGTGCTGGTGGCAACCTCTCTGCTTTCCAGATCAAGGGATGATGTTCCCCGCGGTGGAGGGTGTTCAGAAGACCAGAAGCCCCAGGTGTGGCCTCACAGGCCTGCTCTTGCCCTCCATTTGCTCTCCCTGGAGAAGATAAAGTCCTGGAGAGCAAAGGGTTAATTCAGCAGATGCCTGCTTCACACATCATGAGCTGAGAGGACAACCTCGTGAATCCAGAATGGCTAGACTATGCTGATATGTGATTAAAGCAGAAATCCTGTTCCCTCCTCAGCCAACAATCAAAGAACCAGAACTCACTGTGGCCCGTTATAGACTCCTCAACACCCAGGAGAAAAAGATGGTTCTCACCACTGATCCTGTGGGCTCAGTAAGAGAGGCCCTCTCCTCCCCTCAGAATGAGCCAGGGCAGCTGGTAAGGGGAAGTCATGTGTGACCCAGGAGTGAGCCTGAGGGACCTTGACTGTCATCCAGATACATCACGTTCCCCCTCTCCGTGAGCTGGGGGGCCCTGGAGAGATGCCTTGGAGCAGCTGCTGGGGACCATGGAGGTTAACAGGGCACCTCCTGCACTTTGGTCGGAGCCCTACAGTTTTGTCTGACATGTATGTGTGTGTGCACATCACATACATACATATATATACACATATATGTGTGTATGTGTATATATATATATACATACATACACACATATATATGTATGTATACAGACATATGTATTTTAGAGAGGGTTCTATTTGAGGGTGGAAAGTCACTCTTTTTTTTTTTTTTAAGGGAAAGTCACTCTTTAAAGAACATTATTAAAAGTAAACAAGTACGGAGATGCAGAGGTAGAGAATAGACATGTGGACATCGGAGAGGGACGAGGGATGAGCTGGGAGATTGGGACTGACGTGTGAGCACTGCCATTTGTAAAATAGATAGCCAGTGGGAAGCTGCTCTATAGCACAGAGATCTCAGCTCAGGGCTCTGTGATGATTTAGATGGGGGGAGGTGTCCAAGAAGGAGGGGATAAATGTGTATCTATCTATATATATATATATTTATTTATTTATTTTATATATAATATAGTTGATTTGCTTCATTGTACAACGTTGTAAGGTAACTATACCCCAATTAAAAATATATAATATTTTTGTCCATTTCCCTCATTTGACCCACGGCAAACTAAGACTCGTGGAAATCTCCGAGACCTCCCTGCACAGCTAATTATCAGCCAAGGAGAGGCCAGAATCCGAGCCCCTCCGTGTCGGCAGGGACTGCTCTACCCCGGCACTGGGACACTGTGTAGTGGGTTTGGCAGGTGGGATCAGCATGTGAAAACTCTTCTTGGAGAAAAGAGAAAAATCACTGAGCCAGAGAAGACCTGAGAAAAGTTTTTCCCTTCCCGTTGTAGGAAAGGTAGGACTAAATACAGGTGTACTGACCCTCCCCTCTGCCTCTTAGGTAAATATAGTTGTGGTATCCACTACTGGACAAAAGTGGGTCTCTCCCATTCCTGGAGACCACCCCTCAGGTGCTTTTCACTACAAGCATCCCAGACCTGCCATGCACCAGCCATCAGCATTGGAAGTGCATCTATGAATGGACATTAGCTGTGGGGAGCCAAAACCAGGAAGTCTCAGCTTTGGGTAGATATTGTGGGTTGCTCATCCCTAAATTCTTTTGAGTCTGGCTTCAAGGTTTTGGAGCCCCAGGCTGATTAGCTGGCCATGAGGATGTTACAATGCAAGTAAAATATCCTTCTGGCAGAAACCCTGAAATCTGCTTTGGAGGGTCATGAAATTCAAAAAACTAGGGGTAGAAAGAGTCATCCAAGTTTATCTAGACTAATGACTATTCTACAGAGGAGGATGCTGAAGCTCAGAAAGAAAAAGTAACTTGCCCAAGAAAAAGTGAAAATAAATAACGATAGACCTTTGCCTCTGGTGTAGAGGAGAGGAACAGTTGTGTCTCATTTCTCCCTAAAATGTAACTGCTCATCTCAAATCAGATCCTCTTTCTTGAGCTACAAATCTCTCTTCACTCCATCTTCCACCTCCCCTTTATTCCCCAAATCTTACTCTAAAAATTGCTTTCCCATTGATAAGAAGTCCTTACTTCTGGGTGATTCACAATTCCCCATCTCTCTTGACTGAGCCAAGTAGCGGACATTTTCAGGAGTCATTAGTCCATACAGAAAGTCCTAACTCAAACTGAAGTCGATGCATGTAGCTGACAGAGCCAGGTCCCATCTCACAGCCTGAGAAGGACTCCATTCAACTTGGTCTTACCCAAGCTCTCTTCTCAAGGCAGTGAATCAAATTAACAAGATTCAATCTGGAGAAAGCGGGTCACTTTAGCCAAAATTATTAGAAAGAAGTTTCCATTTAATTGGGCCGATATAAATCAGGCAACTGACACTTTACTTGGATCTGAGGACTCCATAGGCATGGACTCCATTTCCCAAATCACAGCACAAATATAGAATCAACATGAAGGTAAGCAGTCTATGCCCTGGTCAATCAAAACAAGAAAAATGACGATCACAACAATTCAACTTCCTCTCTTGAGGTAGGAGGTTCATGGCTCATTAGTCTCTTTTGCTCTAATCACCTCCATCCACTTTTCAGTCTCTAAAACTTTCTTTTACCTTCACTTATTCATCCTTTCAATAAAAAAGTCAAGGTCAAGATGTTGCCCAAACGCTTATCCCCACTCAACACACTCTACCCACTACCCCCGTCCTTCCCCAGTCAGCCTCTTCTCCTCCAAAATGAGCCCACGATGAAAGTACAGCAGGCTCTGTGCATTTTAAAGAGTTAGCCTATTTTCAACTCTAAAATAATATGTGGCATAGAAAACAGCATGTAGGATGAAAAAAGATCCTGTTTAGTTTCAGTGTGACATTTGCCTGGGGGAAGAAGTGCAGAGCTCATTGGCAAGCCGATTGTTGAAGCCCTGACCAGTCAGTTACAAAGTGTCATCATTTAATATGCCAGTCAGCTCTGCCTTTTCGAGGCCAATCACTCCTTTTGTGCCGGGGAGAGGCGGAGGTGGGGGTGCAGAGGAGAAATTGAGCAGAAGAGGGGTGGGAACAGCAAAATGAAGGGAGTAAGGGGCCCACAGTGATTGCACAATGTTTGATGGCTTAAGCTCTCTCCCACTCCCATGGGATCCTCACTGGTGCCCACTGGGGCAAATGGCCAGAGCCCAGTGGCTCTTGGTCACGGTAGCTGCCCAGGTGAGGCATCCATAAATTATGCCCCCAAACCCCACCTAAGCTGAGACGTGGGCATATTGGGCCCCAAAGTCACAGAGTTTCCATCCATCCCTAGAGCTGGGGTTGTGTTCTGGCCCCAGATGCTACCAGAAATCCCAGCTTCTTAAATTATGGGCAAAAAGGTCAACACATCTGAACCTATTACCAGCTCCTGCAAGCCTGACACATTTCTGTGTTCAGACATCAGTGCAAGATCCCAGCTCCCTTTCATGACTCTGAGCTTTGTATCCAACTTACCATTAACCGGGTTCAGCCAAGGCATGGCTTTTGACTCGCTCTCCCCCCACCACGGCCCCCTCTCTCGGTCTGTCAGCCTTTTCTTCATCAACTATATTTGTTACAATCAAGTCCTGTCAACTGTCACCGCTTACATACAGACTGCCAGTAAATATGTCTTTCCACTCATTAGACATTCCTCCCAGTCACCTTGGGATTTCTACCTTGTCTATCTCACTCCAAAAAACTTTTGTTCAGAAGTATGAGACACCCACTGAGCAATGTCAGCTTGCGGCCATTACCTCAGGAAGTGACAGAAAACACCCAACTGTCACTCATTAAGATCCATTTTTTCCAGAGTTGATGGAAGTCAGACTTTGCCCCCAAAACGAATCATGATTTATTTAATATATTTGCTTCTACAAGTGTCAGCTCATCAGCTTAAAATGTTCCTCCTTTAACTCTATTGAGGACTGAACAGAAAGTTTTCTTTGAAACCTCGTTTTTGCTTTAAGGCTTAATAATTAAAACAGGAACGGGAACAGTGAAGACTCTGCTCTATAGGTGCACTTTGGTGGCCCCTGGTTTTATAATTATATGTACAAAGCAGTCGTGTTGGAATTGTCGCCGGACACGCTAGGAAAATTGCCCCCCACTGAGCAAGCTGGATCTTTCTGCCGGGCACACCAGGCTGGGGCGAGATGAAATGAAAACCCAGGATGGTTTGAAAGCAGGGACAAAAATAACAATTAGGGAAGCCAGGAGGAGAAAGATGCGGTTTCTTAATTGCTCGGCCCATGCGCCAGCGGGCAGCTCCCCACAACGCTGCAGGAACGTGGGGTCCCCGATGCTGTCCAGAGGCCTAGGGGATGTGGGCAAAGGTGCACTGGCCACAGCTTTCTGGGAAAGATGCCCGAGGCCTGGCTTTGACCTGGATTTCAGGAGAGATCAAAGCCTGAGCCAAACAGGAAGGTGATTTGACGGGCTGATGGCTTCCTGTGGGGATCTTCAGCTCAAGGTCATATCCAGCCAACCTCCTCTCTTTCAGATTCACTCCGGTCAGTACCTTCTCCAGGAAGAGGGAGGTTGAACTCCTCAGGAGGGGCCATTTGGAAGGCAATTACAGTGCCCCTTGATGTCCCTTTGGCTTTCCTTGGTGTCTCAGCAGTAAAGAATCTGCCTGCCAATGCAGGAACCACAGGAGACATGGGTTCAATCCCTGGGTGGGAGAGATACCCTAGAGAAGGAAATGGCAACCCACTCCAGCAGTCTTGCCTGGAAAATCCCATGGACCGAGGAGCCTGAAGGGCTACAGTCCATGGGGTTGCAAGAAGTTGGATGAAACAGAGCATAGGCATACATGGTGAATGATGTCCCTTTGGCCAGACAGGACTATGACTAATTCTCCCTCAATCCTGGAGCTTGCTTCCCTCAATCCCATGGCCTGGGGATCCCAGAGTGAGATGAATCCTGAGCTCACCCTATCACCTCTAAAAAGACTTCACCCCCAGACCCATACATGCATCCAGGTGAAGGTTAGTGCTGTAGAGTGGGAACGGCACAGAAGAGGAGCAAAGAAAGCAGAAAATCCATGTGAATTTCCCCAAAAGGAGATGGATGGTCTGGGGAGAAACTGGGGCTCCCGTCACCAAATGTTCCCACTCCACGGCTGATTGTTGGGGTGTGGCATGGGAGAGAGCCCAGCCTCGCCTGGCGATCAGGTTCAATGACACTCAAAACTGTACAGTTGGAGATCTTAGGACTCTGAGGGTTTAATATTTTGCCAGATGTTCTTTTTTTGTGTCTGCATTACCAAGACAATGTGAACCCCATCCTTCAAATCTCCCCCAACACCTGGTCAAGGTGGGTTAGGGCATCTTCTGGGTTAGGGCATCCATCACTGATTGACATGGAGGCGCAGGGGAAGCTAGGAGTCTGGAGGAGGCTGTGGAAGGCCCATGGGAGAGGCAGGAGCCGCCAACTGGGTCCAGGCAACTGCCCTGCTCACTAAGATGATTGCCCTGGCTTTCCTGCTCTGTGCACCCCCTCTCCAGCAGAAATAATGATATTCTTCTTCTTTTCTTAAAATAAATTTATTTATTTATTTTTTTGCCTGTGCTGGGCCTTTGTTGCTGCAGGAGATTTTCCCTGGTTGTGGTGCAACGGCTTCTGTTTGTGGTGGCTTCTCTTGTTGCAGAGCATGGGGTTTAGCGTGCATGGGCTCACTCATTGCTGTTCCTGGGCTCTAGAGCACAGGCTCAGTAGTTGTGACGGACAGGCTTAGTTGCTCCATGGCATGTGGGAGCTTCCCAGATCAGGGATCAAACCCGTATCTCTTGCATTGGCAGGTGGATTCTTTATCACTGAGCCACCAGGGAAGCCCTGCAGTGACATTCTTAAAATACAGACTTGATGGCAAAATCTCCCTCCCACTTCAAACCTTCCAGAGGCTTCCCATGGTTTGTAGGATAAAAGTCAAACTAAATAAGAGGGCAAGCAAGGGCCTTGTCCCAGCTCTGTCTGGCTCACCATAAAATTTTGGTATCTCTATGGCCTGTGCCGGAGAAGGCAATGGCACCCCACTCCAGTACTCTTGCCTGGAAAACCCCATGGACGGAGGAGCCTGGTGGGCTGCAGTCCATGGGGTCGCGAAGAGTCGGACACGACTGAGCAACTTCACTTTCACTTTTCATTTTCATGCATTGGAGGAAATGGCAACCCACTCCAGTGTTCTTGCCTGGAGAATCCCAGGGACGGCGGAGCCTGGTGGGCTGCTGTCTATGGAGTTGCACAGAGTCGGACATGACTGAAGCGACTTAGCAGCAGCAGGAGCATGCCCTGTGCCAGACTTGAGTCCCCTGAAACAGAAGCAGCTCTGAGCCAGGTGGTAGCTGGAAGGGAAAATGGCTTCTTAGGAGATGGAGAGGAGGGCGAGGAAGTAGCTATTACTTTATCACAGTACCCTACAGTTGCCAATGGATTGTCCCCAGACAGATGAGTCTGATTGACTAAAACCAGGTCGTGTGCTCAATACTTAGCTGCCACAAGGAGAGAAAGTGGGCCTTGCCCTTTCCCACACCTACTCCCCTCCACGACTCAGAGAATAGAAAATTCCCTAAATATAAGGAATTTCAGATGCTGGCCCCCAATACAAGAAAATGTCTTCTTTCACCTCAGTTCATTGCCAAAGTACAGTTTCCCAGGGAAACTGGCAAAAATCCCCCACTAGGTCTCATGAGGGCACATTTTCCATCTCTCTAGCTCTCCAAGCACCAGGAAGAGGACCACCTACTACCATGCACCCAACCACATCTGTAGCCATCTCCTTGACCCAGCATGACAGGCGAAACTCTGAGAGAGAAAAACATATTAAAAATCGATCTACAAACAGAACATTGACTGTGGATCATTGGCCATGATCCACAGCTCTGAAGGTAGATCAGACATGGAAGTATTTGATGAGGCTCAGTCCATTTCTAACACTTTATTATAGCATTTAAAACCCGTGCCTCTTGGTAGAAGAACTCAACACCCCTAGGAATGTGATCAAGGCCCCAGATGGAGCTGTCAATTCACAAGTAGCTCCAGAGGACAGAGGAACACCTTAAACTACACCACAGAAGTGCAATGAGCAAAGTCCAGACTGTGGGAAACTCTGTGGGACAAAAACTTGGATTTCTTACATAGATGACTTTCAAGGGGACAAAATGACAGATGGGGGTGGAGGGGAGGGAGAGCTTATAGATTAAATACACTTAAAAATATTTCAATTATTTGCAATGTTTAGACTTAATCTGAATCATGAACAACTGTAAAATATATACATATATATGACAAGTCTTCCCGGGTGACTCAGACAGTAAAAATCTGCCTGCAATGTAGGAGACTTAGGCTCAATCCCTGGGTTGGGAAGATCTCCTGGAAAAATGAATGGCTACCCACTCCAGTATTCTTGCCTAGAGAATTCCACAGACAGAAGAGCCTGGTGGGTTACAGTCCATGGGGTCACAAAGAGTCAGACACGACTGAGTGACTAATACTTTCCCTCTCACTTTTCAGAAACCTGAATATTGGATATTTGATGGCATTAAGAAATTACTGTTAAATTTTCAGATGTGATGGTGATTTTGCTTTTATATATCTTTAAGTGCCCCTATGCTTTAGAGGTACATATTTTAATGATATTAATCACATGATATTACAGATGAAATGTTATTAATGTCTGAGAGGCAAAGGGTGAGAATGCAGGATTGCACAAGATTGGCTCTAAGTTAATTGCTGAAGTTGGGAGGTGGTACCCATGCTTTGCTCTACTAGTCTATTTTTTTCTTTCTTTTTAAAAAATTTTATTGAAGTATAATTTACATACTATACAACTTTGGCCACCTGATGCGAAGAACTGACTCATTTGAAAAGACCTTGTTGCTGGGAAAGATTGAAGGCAGGAGGAGAAGGGGACGACAGAGGATGCGATGGTTGGATGGCATCACTGACTCAATGGACATGAGTTTGAGTAATCTCCAAGAGCTGGTGATGGACAGGGAGGCCTGATGTGCTGCAGTCCATGGGGTCACAAAGAGTTGGACACAACGGAGGGACTGAACTAACTGAACTGATACAACTACATACTATACAATTCACCCATTTAAAGTGCATAATTTAATGACTTTTCGTATATCCAGAACTGTGCCTCCATCACCACAATCTATCTTAAAATATTTTCACTAGTGGAACAATGGTGTTGGAGAAGATTCTTAAGAGTTCCTTGGACTGCAAGGAGATCAAACCAGTCAATCTTAAAGGAAATCAACCCTGAATATTCATTGGAAGGACTGATGCTGAAGCTTAAGCTCCAATATTTTGGCCACCTGATGCAAAGAACTGACTCATTGGAAAGGATCCTGATGCTGGGGAAGATTGAAGGCAGGAGGAGAAGGGGATGACAGAGGATGAGATGGTTGGCAGTCCATGGGGTCACAGAGTTGGACACGACTGAGCAACTGAACTTAACTGAACTGATAAAGAAACCTTTCACTCCTACCCATAATCCCTCAGTTCCACCTTATTCCCACTCTTATCTCAAAGCAACCATCTTTTTGTCTCTATAGATTTGCCTATTCTGGGTATTTCACATAAATGGAACCTTATAATGTTGTGTTTATGACTGGTTTATCCATGTTGCATTCCTTCTTAGGGCTCGGTAGCATTCCTTTGTATGGATAGACCACATTTTATTTATCTAATCATATTCTGATTAGCATTTAGGTTGTTTCTACTTTAGGGCTATTGTGAATAGCGCTGCTACGCACGTTCAAGTACAAGTTTTTGTGTGGTAATACGCTTTCATGACTCTTGGGTATATACTTAGAAGAGGAATTGCTGGGTCATATGGTAACTCTGTTTAATCATTTTAAAAATTACAAACTATTTCCTAAAGCAGCTGTATCATTTTACACTCCCACCGGCAATGTTATGTCTCTTTTTTTGTGCTTGAGAGCCTCCATAGTTTAAAAAAATTGTTTTAAACCAAGGAAATGGCAACCCACTCCAGTATTCTTGCCTGGAAAATCCCATGGATGGAGGAGCCTGGCGGGCTGCAGTCCATGGAGTTGCAAAGATTCAGACACAACTGAGCGATTTCACTTTCACTTTTCTCAGGCTGAAAAGCACCAAGGCATCATCACCATGTCAGCACCTTCAACTTTTTCTGACCTCTGTCTGTCACTTTTACTGACATGGGCACTCTGCGATAAGATCATGGTCAATTTATACACATTTACCATTATTTCTTTATTTGTTTATTTATTTGTTTTTAGCTGTGCTGGGTCTTTGCTGCAGCACACAGGCTTTCTCTAGTTGCAGAGAACAGGCGCTACTCTCTCTTTGAGGTGTGAAGACTTCTCATGTTGTGGTTTCTCTTGTTGCCGAGCACAGGCTCTAGATGCACAGGGTTCAGTAGTTGCAGCACTTAGCCTCAGTAGTTGTGGTTCATGGGTCCTAGAGCATGGGCTGAGTGGTCATGGCCCACAATTTTTTAAATGCTTAGTTGCCTTGTGCCATGGGCAATCTTCCCTGACCAGGGATTGAACCCATGTCCCTTGCATTGGCAGGAAGATTCTGAACCACTGGACCACCAGGCAAGCCCCCATGGTCAATTTTAATGCCTTCTAGTTTGCTAGGTTTTTAGGTGCATAAGGACCTTTCATTTGAAACCTCTTTCATTTAGGGGATGCAGCTTCTGAAGAAATCAAAAATATTAGCATCGATAAATGACTTGCAGCGAGTTCCCGGAGCAGAGGAAATCCAAAGCAGCCGTCTTGTCCAGCCAGGCCACTCAGGAAACGTGTGCATGATGCTGACTGTACTGACATAATTACACAAAATGAAGGCTGCTCAGGGAGGAACCGCTACAGTAAGATGAGCAGAAGGGCCTGATTCTACCGAGCCCCAAGGTTAAATGCTGGGGCATAAAGAGATGTAACCAAGAGAAATCTTTCAGCACAACAATTTGGGTCGTAATGGCGCAGAGTCGCATTCTGCAGGTGTACGGCAAGCACTTGGCCGCATTATTCCATCCAGGGTCCCCATTTTCTCCTGTCAAGAGGTCTTTGACTAAAGACACAATTGTCTTCCAAAGAAAGGCTGAAATGCCATGTGAATGACTTGAGTGATGGGCTGTAGCATCTTGGATGCTCAAGAAAAAGTAATGCTAATGGATTTGTACACTAAATAATATAAAAGGAAGAAGGGGAAAGCCCCCACCCCACCCCACCCCACCCCAAGGCACTGCAACAGCTCATCCCAGAACCTTCTTCTGAGGCACTGGTAAGGAGCCAAGGCTTTGATAAAAATGTTCCTCCCCTGGTGAAGGCAATGGATACCTGGGTTCCTGGGAGTCCATTCCTGACTCTGCCCTCCCTTTCACATTCTCAGATCCTCAAAGAACCAATAGCAGGTGTTCCCTCTACAAATCTGGGGCATATAGCTCCCTGGATAGCCTCCCACAAAACAAGATCTCTGACCCAGACCAGACGCAGGCCTCCCCTCTCAGGCAGCAAAGCTTCCTGGGAGATTCCCAGCCTGCCTGGCAAAATGGTCCAGCCCTTCTTAGAAGTTTATAAACTCACTAGGAGGCTCAAGTGAGCACTCTTCTGGGATAACAAGGTGAAAGAAATATAGAACACAAGCAAGAAAAGGACCTCGGGGTTCACCAGATCCAACACTCTCTTTTTATAAACAAGAACTCTGAGAACCATGGGGACTTCCCTGGCAGTCCAGGGGTTAAGACTTTGCCTTACAACACAGGGGATATGGATCCCATCCCTGGTCAGAGAGCTAAGATCCCAAATGCCTCTCAGCCAAAGAAACAAAACATAAAAGAGAAGAAATATTGTAACAATTTCAATAACGACTTAAAAAAAAAAAATGGTCCACATCAAAAAAAAAAAAAAAAAAATCTTAGGAAAAAAAAGAACTCTGAGAACCAGAGAGGGTGAGCAACTCTGTGAGGTTACGTCATCAGCTCATGTCAAGCTGTGTAATTCCGCTCCTTTGCCCTGCGGTAGGTGGAGTTCACTGCAGGAAAAAAAATGAAAGAGCATCACTGAAGAATCCTATCTCTAATATGTCTGGTTCTGGGGATGAGGCAGGACAGGGAGACCTGAAGGTTTTTATATTTTATTATTTTAGGTAACCGTGACCTAGAAACCGCAGCTCAGGAGTCCCTTTTGAAGAGGACCATAGCTTTACTGCAGGTTAGCTTGTCCTGGTCTGTGGGTGTCAGCCATGGGGCATTGGACAATGGCACCTGAGATCATTTGGTCCACCCCGCTTCACACGAGCAAGGAAACTGAGCCCTGACAGCCGATGAGATCCCCCAGGGCCACAGAGCTCATCCTACTCCGCGTTTCAATCCCAGTGAAGGCACCACCCTCAATCCCTCCAGATAAAGGAACCAGAAACCAAAGAAACACCCCCAAGACGCCCCATCACTACCCACCCCCCCCCACCTGAGCCAATCGGTCCCCAACCTGTCATCTCCAGCGTCCTTTCCATTCCCCTGCCTCTAGCCTAAAGCAGGTTGTCACTACCATTTGCTCAATCCCTAACTCTTCTCAAGCATCCGCCCTTGACCCCTGGTCCCAGTCACTCTCAAGACCGCAGCTAAAGTGATCATTTCAAAACTCGGAATTTGATTACATTTACCCCCCATCTAAATCCTTCAGCGGCCCTAGAGAAAAACCCCAAATCTTGACAGCTACAAAACCTGCCTGGCTTGGCCCCCAGGGGTGTCCCTGAACCATACCCCATGCCAACTCTCCTATTCAAGCCACACTGACTAACCCTCTTTCCATCTTTCAAATATACCATGTTCCCTTCTGCCCCACAGCTTTTCCAAGAATGCTGTTATCTCTCTGGAAAGTTCTTGTTCCACTCCTCATTTGATTGTCCTTCAGGATTTGGGGGGGTGCCCTTCCTCAGGGAAAGTTTCTCTGACCCCCAACACTGGGTGAGCCCCTGATGCTTGATGCTTTCATAGCAAAGCTTCTTTCCTTTAGAACATTTATCCCAGTTTATAATCCTGTGCTTATCAGTGTGATGAACAAAATCTATTTCTTCAGACAATAAAGATGAAGTCTGCTTAGTTTCACTGTTCTCCAGCTCCTAGCATAGTGCCAGATACTAGGCGTATATTCAGTGATAGGAATAGGACAGTGATGAAAACATTGAAATGTTTCTGTACCCAGTGGTAATTAACTACTGCCCTAAACCTCCCAGGTGCCCCCACAGTATATTAGCCATATCTCCTCCCCTGGACCTTTCAGACCACCCCATAGTCCAGTGATTAAAGGAGTAACTTCTGGCACAGCACTCGGATAATAACAGCTAAATATTTTGAATATCACTCCAGCCTGCCTATGGCAGGCACTTAATAATTATGGCTTGACTAAAAGAGTAATGGTGGAGTTAGCGTTTCAACCCTGATGTATCAACTCCCTGCGCATCATTCTTTCTGCTTTGCGCTGCTGTTCTCTGTCTTCTACCCCTCAAGTAGCATAAAGAGTTTTCTCTGCACGTTCTGGAGGGCGGCATAGTTGGGCTCATGCTTGGATCTTTCAAATGACCCAATCTTTCCAATCTTTCACTCCCCACTTCAGGGCTTCAAGAACACTGCAGCACTGCCTACATTGACCTTGAAATCCACGGCCCCTGTTTATCGCCAGGAGCAGAGGCAAGTGGGTAAACTTGCCAGAACTCTCTGGGGAACCTCCAAGTCAGCAGAAGCCGCTGCTAGAGGTGACTCTGAAAAAATCCATTCACCCTTTCAAAGGGGTGAGGTCCACTGCATGTCAACTCTTTACAGGCCAGTCTTCCCTCTTGGAGAAGCAAAAGGGAGAAAGGAACATCTTTCTTCCATGAAAGAAGATACTCAGTTGCAAGCCGTTTTTGATTCTTAGGCTGCTGTTACCATGGTCGAGTTCCCTAATACCTGGATATTGAAAAGGTGGTTCCTTTCTTACTTTGGATTTTTCCAAAAGTAGACCCTGAGGATAATATTTTGATATAAGCAGGTTTGAGAGATGAGTCAAGAAAGTTCTCTAAAGGGGGAGGACATGAGACCAAGCAAGGGTGTGTTAGTGAGGAGGGTACTTCTGTGGGAGGCAGGGCTTGGTCTCACAGTAGACTCTGCAGAGGGAACAGCGTGTTTCTGAATATTCTGTCAGAGGGGCGAGGAAGCTGGGGTATTGTTCTCCAATTCCCATCCCTCACTGTTTGAGGGTTCCTCTTGGACATTCATCCTCTGCATTCCTGCTCGCCCTGTGATCTGGTTAAGCAGTCAGGAGGCCAGAAAATGCCTCAGGCCAAGAGACCCACAAAGCTATTAGATGTTTGGAAACTATCTGCAGGTGACCTCATGGGTGTCAAGGGGTGTGTGCAAGGGGACCTCCGTAGCATTCTCTATAGTGTTCAAGTGCCTTAGAGGGGAGAACCCTTGGGGGCCACTAGGAAAGCTGCAATTTTGAGTGGTAATGCAGCAGGAAGAGCTTTGGCTTCAGAATCCAAGTCCTGGCTTTGATTCTCCTCTCTGCCACTTAACTAGCTGGGCTACTGGGCTAATTAACCCCATGTGAACCTGACTTTTTTTTAATCTAGAAAGATTATGAAAGTGAAAGTGTAGTCATTTAGTCGTGTCAGACTCTTTTTGACCCCATAGACTATAGCCCACCAGGCTCCTCTGTTTGTGGAATTCTCTAGGCAAGAATACTGGAGGGGATTGCCATTTCCTTCAAGGGATCTTCCCAACCCAGGGATCAAACCTGGGGCTCCTGCATTGCAGGCAGATTCTTTACCATCTGAGCCACAAGGGAATAGAAAGATTATAGTAAAGATCAAATTGAGTGCTTTGTATAAAGTGATTTGTACAGTGCTGGGCCCATAGAAAGTATAGTGGTGGTCACATGGCATGTGACAATTACATCATCATAATAATAATTACTATTGAAGTAAAATAAATCATTTGCTTTTGGGATTTTCATGATCTGGAAATCTCTCCAGACTGAGGATCAAGAAAAGGTGATGTCTTCTCAAGTTTAAATATTGGTTTTCTTTAACTCACTCGTGAATTGATTCACTCATGAATTTGTTCATTCAGCAAATATTTTTGAGCATGTCTTTCAATGACTTCAACAGCAAAAGGAGTGATGGCTGCAATAGTTCTTTCTATTGCCTTCTAGCATTTACCATTGTTCAGTCTTCAACTGTTCTCTGTAGGAAGAGAGCTTCATTTAATGGAAAAAAGAATATTATAATGACATAATGGTGTTTAAATATTGATAACTTACCAGCTACATGACTTAAAGTTACTTCACTCTGCTACCCTGTATCTGTGAAATGGGCATAATAATACCCACCTTGAAGTAATATTAATAAAAGATGGCATTCTAGAAATATCTTATAGCATCAGGAACATGTTAAGAAGATGAATTGGTTCTTTCCCTTCATCTCTGGGGTATGCATGGTTCAACAGACAAATGTTAAGAGGTGTTGAGAGAGTAAGCATTTCAGATCTCTGTGAAAAGATGAGAATGACCCTGTAAGCCATGCGTGCAGCTGAGCTCATCAGCAATAGTCTATGTTATATTAAAGGACACACACTGACAGGTTCTAATTCAGCCCATCATCCTCTCACTCCCAACAGAGTGTCTGCACATAGTAGGGACTTTGTCAATATTAAGCTAAGGTCCTTAAGGACAAGTAGAGGCATTTCTTGGTATCAATGGCAAGCCTGCGTGGTTGAATAACATCCAGGTAAATGAAATAGAATGTGGCCCAGGATCCATCTGCACTACAAATATAGACCTCTTTGCTCAAAGGCCCTGTTCTGAAGGGAACCACTTAATCATTTAGTCTTCCTACTCAGAGTATGGTCCACCCGGCAGTGGACCTGAGAGCTTGTTCAGAAAGGCAGGATCACAGGCCCTGCCCCAGATCTGCTGAATCAGCAGAATTCTGATTCAGCAGAGTTCTCAGCAGAATCTGCATTTTATAAGCCACCCACGTGGTGCCCAAGTTAGAACCATGTTGAGACTGGTTTTCTAACTTGGCTGCACATCATCTGGGGAGTTTTTTGGTATTGTTTTTAATTGACACTGGACTCCATCCTTAATATTCTGGTTGTTTGGTGTGGAATGCAACTTGAACAAAGTGATTATTTAAAATAATAAGTGATTATTACAATCCTCTGGGCTTCCCAGGTGACTCAAGTGGTAAAGAACCCACCTGCCAATGGGAGTGGCAGGAGACGCAGGTTTGATCCCAGGGTTGGAAAGATTCCCTGGAGGAGGAAATGGCAACCCACTTCAATATTCTTGCCTGAAAAACCCTATGGACAGAGGAGCCTGGCAGAGTATAGTGCATGGCAGCACAAAGAAACAGACATGACTTGGCGACTAAACCACCACCACCAAGGTTTTTTAGTACCTCCTAGCTGGATACTCCCTCATAGCTCAGTCGGTAAATCATCTGCCTGCAATGCAGGAGACCCGGGTTTGATTCCTGGGTCGGGAAGATCCCCTGGAAAGGAAATGGCAACCCACTCAAGTAGTCTTGCCTGGAGAATCCCATGGACAGAGGAGCCTGCCGGGCTACTGTCCATGGGGTCACAAGAGTCAGACACGACTTGGCAACTAAACCACCACAACATCTGGATATTGGGAAGAAAGCTCTCAAGTCGTCTGAGAACCAGGTCCGCCCAAACCAGGCCTCCACCTCATGAGAGAAGAAAGCATTAAGCCCCAGTCCAACCTGCCCTCCCCGGCTTTCTTGTGTCCACCCACGGCGAGCCCCACAACCATCACTGCAGCTTGTACATCTGGTTCCGTTCCTTGGAAACTTCTCCCCTTCTTATTGTTTCCCTCTCACCGGAGACAGCTTTCCTGATTCCTGCCCAGAAGAGTGACCTGGGGCCAGCAGGATCTAGCCCGAGAATGTCCCCACAGCCTCTTCTCTGGGCCAGACCTCCAGGTGGGGTTTGAAATGATTACATCAGTCATGGCCAGGGCAGCCTGTTCATCAGAAACCTTTCAATCCTCCCAGGAATCTCCCTGGGACAAGCACAAGGTTCTGGCTAATTTTAAATGTAATTAAAAGATTTTCTTCCTTTCTTTCTTTCAAGGCATGCTCAATTTCCATCACTCCCCTTCTTAGAATACAGTTCCTCTGAGGTCTTCTTTTTTTTTTATTTTCCAGATTTTTCCCCCCAAATGAAAACACTTACAACAGATGCAAATTCTTTGCTTATTTGGCCTCATTTATCAGCAGATAGTATTTTTACCATGCAGAAAGGTTTTTAATGGGATGTGGAAAATGTCTTTTCTCCCAAAACACTAATAATAAAAAAATAAAACCTCTTTTTTTTATTTTCTTCAAATTGCTTTTTATAACCCATTCAGCATTTTCAGGAACATAATTAAAACATCAAACAGTTTTCCTGCTGGTTATGCTAAAATTTGAATACTTGAGGCAGCCACTATTATTAGATATTAAAATGGACTTGAGCATTTATTAAAAAGATCCTCTTAAGTAACTATTCATTTGGGTTTGCTCTGTTTAATATAAAGACAAGCCTCATAATGTGAAAATACCTGTTCCTAATAAAGTCCATAATTGGTAGCGGGAGGGTATTTTTTAAAAATATAAAATATGTATTTTGTTCACTATTTTTCCAGCTTAATGTGACTAATTTCCCCATTCAACTTCATCCCTAAGGAAAACTATAGAAAGAAAGGCCATTACCAATACATGAAGCTCAGTAGTTTGCTTTCGTGGGATGTAATTGCTATCAAGAAGGCTAGTAGCTGGGTAATTTTGGTTTAAATGAGTACATAGCCTGAAAAAGGATACATTAACCTCGGTAGAACTGAAATTAGATTCCAGTGAAGGACTGTTCTAACTCAACGCACATCGAGTCCAGGGCTGGTGAATATGCTATTGTCACTGTTCAGTAGCTCACTCACGTCCAACCCTTTTGCAATTCCATGGACTGTAGCCCACCAGGCTCTCCTGTCCACGGGATTTCCTAGGCAAGAATACTGGAGTGGGTTACCATTTCCTCCTCCAGGGGATCTTCCCCACCCAGGGATTGAATCCTTGTCTCCAGTGTCTCCTGCATTGGCAGGTGGATTCATTTCCACTGAGCCATCTGGGAAGCCAGGAGAATATGCTGCCCAGGAGCAAAGCCAGCGAGGTGCTAAGTGCCTGGTCAGTGGTGCAGGAAGGACATGGTAGGGAGGAGAGGATAGGGCAGAAGTGGAAACCAGGACTATTTGTCTCTCTGACTTTTCCAGGGGTCTGTAGACACTTTCTAGATAAGTACAGTTTTCCCTTCTCATGAAATCCCAGTGGGCTTCTCAGAGACTAAAGCAGATCAGATCAATTCGTTAGACACGCCGTTACCGCCAGCATATGACATGAAAAAGCCTCCTCTGCTCCACAAAGAGTAACGGTAGAATGAATGTGTGAAGACCACGTGGCAATCAGCTTTCATCTCCCTGAGGCTTATTAGGGAAAGTGAGACTGATTAGCAAATCTAGATGACAACATGGCGGGCTGACTGCCTGTTGAATGGTGCTGACAGAGGAGCTCATAACACAGTTGTTGCTTTGAGTTGGGGACAAGATGGAAGTCTTCTCAGCAGAGGTGGCATTGAGCTGGACCTTGAAGGTCTTATCAGCTAGAGAAATCATATCCGGGTAAGTCTTCAGCCTTCTAGAAATGCCTGTAACACTAGAGGGTGTCAAAACTCCTAGAATTCCATACCTGTGACTGCCTACATAAACTCACACCATTGAGTTCAGTCCTTGCTTTCTTTGTGAGACAAAGGAAGACGGTTCAGAGGCTCTGCAAACGTTAACTAGCACTGTTAAACTAGCACCCCCAACAAGTCACTGTTAGATGCTGCTGGAAAATGAGAAGAAATGAGGTAGCGAAATCAGCATTTGCAACTGGCCATCTACTGGAAGATTCAGATGCCTAGCACTTCTGCCAGCCAAATCTAACAACTCTAGGAAATATACAGTAGGCACCAAGTGAGTGCCAGGGTTGTTGATACTATAGATGGGGAGGAGAGGAATAGACCCCTCCGGTCCTGGCAGCTGGGAGGCCTTAACTTAAGAACATGAAACTTGAATGTAAAGCTAGGACAGCGAAGAGCCCATCGTGGGTAAAGAACATTAATAGTGAAACGCAGCGGGGTGGGGGCAGAAGGGAAAGGAAAATGCATTCCCTGGCTGAGACATTATTTGGCACTTTCAAACCAGAGAACAGACAATTTGAATAAGGAGTGAGAGATTTCCCAAGAGAACATTTCCCTCGCCCTCTTTCTGCTTCCTCTGTCCTTTTTAAGCACATCCCAGTCCCCAAGCCCTGGTCTAATTTGATGAGGCTGGCCAGTGTTATTTTGGGAGGAACAAGCGCTGGAAGAGGCTCCGCGGTCAAATTCTTCTTGATGAAAGCCTTCTCGTTCTCAGCTCCGTAACCCCCACCCACTCAGAGGGCTGGCCCAAGCCTCCAAGCCCCAAGGTCAAGATCGCTGCACTGCAGGTGCAGGGGCGCACCTGGAAATTTCACAGCCCCTCCCAAGCCCTCCCAAATGGAGTCCCGATGGATGATAAACACAGAAGAAGGGATCAAACTCTGTGGAGCCAGCACCGAACACATCTCTAAAGCCAGAGAATTTTGTTTCGCTACCCTCTGTTGAAGTCAAAACAGCTCCAGGAGAATTCCCTGGAGTGTGCAAGAGCTCTCTCATCACACAGGGTTCAAAGACACTGTGAGGCGTGCAGCACAGCTGAAAGTGTCTGTATGTAATAATGCCTTTATGATGTTGTTTTGTTTCTGGCTTGCCTTTACCTGAATTATCTGAAGACATTGTTTGAGGCTATGAAAAAATATGAATAATATTAGGCCTTGAGATCAAAAATCATTTTTTATTTCCATGGTTGTTAGCCGTCAATATCCCACGCACGGCTCTCAATTTCCAAAGCAGCAGTGAAAAGCTGGAGAAACCAGGTGAGGACTTTTTTTTTTTTTTTGCTTATTTTTATTTTTGTTATTATACACTGGTCTTGATTTCTGAAACTGTTGAAAGCTATTTGATATGGCAAAACTTATCATGGGTGGGAAACCACAATTTTAATGTAAGATAAAAAGAAGCTCTGCGTATGTGTGTGACCAGCTGCCCACTCAGTGGAATGAATTATTTGCCACCTTCCAGGATGGCCCCAAGTGCTCCGGCTACCCAGCGTGCTTTGAGGGGAGATGCTGTCAAGGATCCAGGGCTGGCTCTGGCTGGGGTCCCAAAGAGGGCTTTCCACACCAGGAGATAACACCGTGGTCCATCCTTTGAAATGACAAACAGGCCTTTTCTGCCTGTTTTTCTCTTTGCCACTCTGCTCACTCAATCCTGCCTGGTGAAGAACTTAGTTTGAAAAGCTAAGTGAGAAGTTAGATCTTTTTTTTTTTTTTTTTGCCCCTGTTACCTAATCTATGGACAGTGCCCAACTTATGTCCCAACAAGTAGATGAGGGCCAAGACCACAGCTGACAGACGTTCACCTCAGGCTGACCTGCTTCAGGCCTGGGCTCCAAGAGCCGCCATGTCTCACGTAGAACACCGGATGTCTAACACCCTCCATGGTAAGACTGTTCTGACAGGGGAAGACAGAGCATCTGCTTTCTGGCCTGGCTTAACCTCTAAGGAGGTTCCGGATTTGGACAAGTCACTCGACCTGCCAGGCCTCCATTTTTCTATGCTTTCTGCATTTTCCCAGTTAGGAAACCTCACAGTCAGAGGCCAAATGATGCCTCCGTCTTCACTGGGCATATTCCCAACCACTTTCTTTCTTTTTTTTTAAGATTTTTGGTTGGGTATGGACAATTTTTAGTCTTTATTGAACTTGTTACAATATTGTTTCTGTTTTCTGTTTTGGTCTTTTGGCCACAAGGCATGTTGGATCTTAGCTCCCTGACCAGGGATCAAACCCACATCCGCTGTGTTGGAAGGTAAAGTCTTAACCACTAGACCACCAGGGAAGTCCCCCAACCAGTTTCTGAGCCTCAGAGTTGTGGCCTCTAACCACGCTCTGCTTTTCCTTCCAGTTGCACTTGCCCGCCTTCCTAACCCATCTCCCAAACCCCAGTATCTTCCCTTCTTCCTTCCTCTGCTGCACCCTCATGCCACTTTCAGATTCACTATCATAAGCACTTCTCTGATTCTGTCCTCAACCTTTTCAGAAGCTGTCAGTGTTTTCCATCACCCTCTCTGTTGATGTCTGCCTATCATTACCTGTCTGCTCCAGCCTACCTGTTCATCCTCAGTGCCTACCATGTCCCTAAATTCATCCACCTCCAGCCAAACGCATGTCATGCTTCACACACACACTTCTGTGCTTTCCACCTCCACACACTTGCTTGTGCTGATTTTCCTCCTGGAACACTCACTGCCTACTCTCACCCTGACCTCTGCACATTAAATTGTTCTATTTGATTGATGGAAGATGCAGCAACATATGATTGTGAGAAAATGGAAACAAACAGAATGTCTAATTGGACTGAAATGGTTAAATAAATTATTGGTCAAGCATAATCTATAAACCATAATTTTGAAGAATATTTATGATATGTGAAAATTCATTATTCTGTTAAGTAGACCTCAAAGGTATTTATTCAGTATCGGCCCAATTTTATGAACTTGTGTGTGTGTTTGTGTGTGTGTGTGAACATATAGACATATATACACACAAAGACAAAAGCCTACAAGAAAGACACCAAGATGTTACTTCTGTTTTTTCCTGGGTGATGGGATTATGAATACATTATAATTTTCTCCTTTATGTTTTTTAGCATTTTGTATAGTGAGCATATATTCCTTGTATCATTTAAAAGTGCCATAAATAATCATTAGCTATAAAACAGTGAATTAAAGGAAACCTACCATTGCTCAAGTGTCATCTCAAACATTATTCTGTCCTCTAAGCCTTTCTGGATGGCATCCTCTGACCACTAACCTCCATCAGGTGGATGTAAGTTTTCTTCCTCAGAGCCTTTGCTATGGCACATGGCCCGTTCTGCTTTATACTGATTCCCCAGTGGCTCAGCTGGTAAAGAATCTGCCTGTGATGCAGAAGACCAGGGTTTGATCCCTAGGTTGGGAAGATCCCCTGGAGAAGGGAATGACTACCTACTCCAGTATTATTGCCTGGAGAATTCCATGGACAGAGGAGCCTAGCGGGCTACAGTACATGGGGTTGCAAAGAGTCAGACATGACTGAGTGATTCACACTTTAAATTTTTTTTCAAGCTCTGTATCATGCCTGCCTCCCCTCGCAGCCCAGGCACACAGCTTGGCCTCCAGAAGCACTCTACTTGAACTGCCCACACTCAGTCTCCAGGACTAACGGGGTCAGTAGATGGATGGTCTACATGTCTACAGCAGCCATCCTGGACATCTTAGGACATCTTCCTTTCTTGTAGTTCTGCAGGGAACTAGTTTAAAAAGAAGTAGCTCAAATAGCCTGTATCTATTCATTTCTTCAGAAAAGAAATAGAAGCCAGCTCCAGCTCACCTCTGGTCTCTTCTTGTTAGCAAGTTCAAGAGATACTTGGCAGTATTGACCTTCGAATACAAAGACGGCATTTAGGGTTTCCTCATGAGTGTTTGTCCTGAGAAGAAAAGAACATCCTCATTCTTGGAAACCTAAAGTAATAGATGTACAACCATCACTTAAACTTTGCCTCCTGATTCCTGAGCTAGGAAGCCTCTGTCAGATACTAATAAATCGAGACCAGCATGGCCTGGAATCTCATGATCATCTCTAGTCAGTGACTTTCCTGAGAGTTGTCATCAACTTGGACCTCAATCCAAAACTCAGAGGCCTCAAAGAACCTCAGCTGCAAGGACATTCTTTTCTGGCCTCCTGTTGCCTTGCCACCAGGAACATTTCTGCAGCCCCCACCATTTCTTTTTCCTTCACCAAGGTCAGAGAAACACAATTCTCTGATGTCTGTAGGAGGGACTGATAGACATTAACGACTAGGTAGTGGCTCAAACACTCAGGGAAGAGTGGGACACAGTCTCTACTTTTGAGGAGAACCAGTCTGTGGAAGAACAGTTTAAGAGCTACCACAAACCAACCTCCAAGCGTGCCCAGCCTTCTCTGAGTCCTCTTCATCCTTCAAATCCCACTCAATTCCCATCTCTGAAGAAAATCCTCAGACCGTCCAGCCATAACAACTTCCTTTCCTGAATCCCCACAGCTGACTCAATAGTACCTCGTAAAGTTGCATATAAACCATTGATGCCAATACAGCATCCTAACAAAGATGAGCATGTAGCAGTTGCTCAATAATGATCACTAAGCACTCATTTTAGAGTTCTTATTAGTGTTCTTCTGTCCAACGTCATGTCAACTCCTCAAAGACAGGGATCCTGACTTCAGCAGTAAAGCCTTGGCTAATCATTTTTGTTGGGAAACGGATTGTTCTAAATCTCAAGGGTCTCCTGGGTGACTGAGAGTTTAACATTTTGAGGATGGTGCAAAGATACTCTTAGAAGCTGCTGGATCTGACCTCTTTCCTACAACCGCCCTTGAGTCCTGACTCAGAGCATTCTAGGTGCTGGAAGTTGGTATCTTCAGGGAGCACTGAGGTGCACAAGGCTTTCCACATTCCTATCAGGCGCAATCCTGCATCTCTCCTTGCCTCCCTGACTTCTGGCTCCGCTGTGTATTCCTTGTTCCTTCATCACCACATCGAATCCCCCAACAACTCCTGTAATGGTCTGCCTCCTTAGACTCTCTGAGCCCTTCGTTCACACTTCTCCCTTTCGTCTCCTCTCACTTCCTTGGCTGTCACGTGGAAATACGTGGCCTCCCCTAGGCATCACGAGGTGTCCCTCTCTGTCCACAGCATTCTGGGTCCTCCCTGCTGGGGTCCACCAGCCACCTTCAGCCACCTTTGCCTTCCTCCCCAAGAAGCCTCCCTTTCCCCATTACATCCAGGCCAGCTATCATTCTGGACAATGACAGTGAACCTCAAGATGATACAGGCTTCTCCCCTCCTCCTACATGACCTCTGTTTTCTGGCAGAGAGTTAAAGATGTTCGATTTTCAATAAAAAACTGGCTGCTTGATTCAGGGAAGTAGTTAGAGAACAAGAAATGACAGGCTCAGGGCTATATTCAGCCTCAGCATGTAAAGGATGAGAGTGATCTGCAGAAACTTCCCGAAGCCACCCAAGGCTGTGCTGAATTTTGAGGGGAATGGAAAGTTTTAGGTGAGTTAGTTTGATTTTTGTCATTTCCTAAAGACATTTGACATCAGAAGCTTCTAGGGCTCCAGACGTCCTGGTCTCTGCGGCATGACCCAGCGTGAAGCAAGACATAGGGAGAACAGACACCGCCTGGTCCTGCCGCCCTCTGCAGATAATTAGCGCAGCTAAGGAGCAGACCGATTCCTGCCTCCCGCTCTGTCTACATGGCTCTTGCTGAGGTCTGGGACATAGGGACTCTTTCCTCCTCAATCGAGGCACGAGGAGGTGACTGGGGAGAGATGCATGGAAGATGAAAACACTATCTCGAGAAGCAACACAACAACACGCTCTGTGAACTTCCTCTGATTTGCAAATGCGATTTCTCCCACAGACAATGCAAGCAGCACCAAGCCCTGACTGAAGACACAACTCATGAAAGTCTCCAAGTCAGACTCAGAAAAACCTCCAGCCACTGAAGGCAGAAGGCAGTGCTGGAAATAATGAACCACATTAAGAAATCGCAAAAGCCATCTCTATTAGACAGCTGTGCAGGTCAGAAAGGAAACCAGACAGGAGACATCAAGAGGAAACTCAGGCTCCCCAGGATAATTGCAGTGCAATTAATACAGGGTGAGTCACTGGCCTGGTGGAAGTGGGATCGCACGGCTAAGGGGAGCGGGCTTGCAGACCAGTCCCCCTGGTCTGTCAGCAGCAATTCCCCTTCCTCACCATCTGTGAAGCCCAAGGAAACATCCTCAGGAAACAAGGTCAATATGAATGACATCATTATTTTAAAAAACTCAAATGCAGCATCCACAAATATCAATACAGAAAGTGCATCACCTGGAAACCTGGAAATGATTTCAAAGCTGTCCATCCCAACACAAAGGCCCATTGGGCTGCTGACAGCAACTTGAGGGGACAGACAGTAACCAAGAGAAGGTTGAGAAGAAAAAGGGGGAAATAAGATGAAATTGACATGCCTTGTGCACCTACCAGCTGCTGGGTGCTGGCTATGGTGGTTTCTTCCCCATTACCTTCTGGGCTAAGTCCTACTAGTCCCATTTCACAGATGTGGAAACTGAGTCTCAGGGAAATTAAAGAAAAGTAAACCGAGAGGAGAACACAAAGAAGCAGAGGTAGAGGGTGAGAGTAGGGGATGAGAGGAGGAAAAGTGCGATTTAACCTATGGACAGAAGAGGAGCCTGGCGGGCTACAGTCCGTGGGATCGCCAAGAGTCGGACATGACTGAGCAACTAAACACAGTACAACCTTTGAAAGGTCCACCACCTTCTCCTCTTCGCCCCCTTGGCCTTTTTCCCCTTGGAATCCTGAATCTCACATGAGGCAGAGATCACTGTGCTATAAAAATAACCCAGGGCTCTTTCAAGAGCTACATTCAAGCCACATGCAGGGTTGAACAATATCCCAGCCCTCCTTGAGCCCACTGCACATGCACCAAACCAGAGGGAGATGGGTAGCACTCAGAGTACGGTGCACACCCACTGACTGTAGTGAGTTACAAATGCAGACTCTGGGGGCAGACTCTGGATCAATAGGTGATTCTAAACAAGGAAGGAACCACAAGCTCTGCTTTGAAAAACACAATGACAGAATGACACAATGACAGAAGTTTTAATTCTTCGGATTGAAAGTCTGCTGGTTGGTGTCATTGAGCTTTTCTCCCTCCCCCTCAAGGAATACCTGTGGAGACATGAGAACTTCCTGGGATGCAGAAGGGCTGAAGCAGGCCAGACAAGGGCCCTGGTTACCACTTCCCTCATCTCAATAGCCTTGTGGGAAAGCAAATTAGTAAGGGCTCTTTTAGTCACAAGCAGTGGTGTCCTGGTACAAGCTCACAAAAGCCAATTGTTAGATATTCAGAAATTTGCAAGTTGCTTGTTAAACCTTGGCAGCTTAAAATTTGACACAATGGGAGCATTTACACCATGGTAACTGGCAAACACAAAAAAATCAAGTCTCCCCTCTTTCTCTCTTCCTCTCCTTCTCCTTCTTCCTCTTTCTTTTTCCCAGCACACCACTGGTCGCAAGTGGCAGAAAGGCCACTCGAATGACTTAAATAAGAAGAAATATTTTTAAAAATTCATTTGACTGCACCAGGTCTTAGTTGTGGCATGCAGGCTCTAGTTCCCTGACCAGGGATTGAACTCAGGCCCCCTACACTGTGGGTGCAGACCACTGGGTCACCAGGGAAGTCCAAAGGAATATTTATTTGCTGTTACAACTAGAATTGCCTTCAGATACAGCTGGATCTAAAAGCTTAAAAGATACTGCTAAATGTTTTTGTTTCTCCCATATTTCAACTCTGATTTTCTCCATGTCACTTTTAATCTGAAGACAGACTCTCTCCAGGTGACAAAGAAGATGGCAACTCTCTGTCCCATGTCCATATTCACTGAACTTCAAAAAACAAAGCAAAACAACAACAGAGGAAAGGATTATTGCCCCCTGTTGGCTCTACAGAGCAGTCCAGAGAGGACTCTGATTAGCTTTGGGTCACAAGCCCACCCTTGAACCTATCACTGAGCGAGGGAAGAAGGAGGGTTCTAATTGGCCAGCAAGGATTATGCACCTTGTCCCGAGATGGGGATATAGCCATCATGGTTGACTTTTGTTGTTGTTGTTGTTTAAAAAACAAAAAAACATTTAGAGCTTGAAGTTGATATTTGACCAACCTCTCTGACTTAGGTGAGACAATGGACAGCAAGGCCTTCTGATATTATAGGTTTTCCTCAGCTTATCCTGAAAAGGGGGAAGGAATTAGGAAGTCAAAGGAAATCAGGCAATGAAAGTGCATGTAAAGGACATAATAATTGTCAAGAGCAATCAGACAAGAAAATGGTAGTATGGGAACATCAGAGCCAGAGAGCCCTAGGGACCATAAGGTACTATGCCATGAGTTGTTTGCAAGGATTAGGCAAGATCGACTTGAACAGAGTGAGGCAGATGCCTGACACATTTTGAATGTTCAATAAATGGTATACACTCCTATTATTATTACTTCTATTTGTGGCCTCTAGTCCTCACTTATAAAAGGAAAACAATGGTAATACTCATACAGTGAGCGTATGAGACGTTATAGTATAGGCCTGGCCTATTATAGCTACTCCATATAAATTGCAACCATCCCTTTTGGGTGGAAACATTATTTTTCAAGGTTCCTTTGCTCTTGCCTTAGCTCCTTCCTTGAATCATCAAAATAAACACTTGACGTTTTCCTTCCTCTCCTCTGAGCACATCAAGAAATAGTCAAGGAAATAAGACAACCATTTTGTCTCCAAAAAAGAACCTTCTGGAAATGTGTTTCTCTGGCAGTTTTTCCAGAGCAGGTGGGTTTGGTTGAAGGGAAGTCAGATGTTAGCAAATATTTTCTCTCATGCTGATTTCCTGAGAAAATTGTACAAGTTACTGAAAGGTTAAAAAAAAAAATCCTCCATCTTTCCAACTTCAAAAAAGACATTGAAGGGGGTATCACTGAAGTACACAAGATCTTTAGCAGAGTGGATAATATCAATGTATGTTGCTACTTTTGATATTGCCTCAATGACAGGAGTGGCAGCAGAAGTGGAAGTTCAAAAAAAACAAATTCAGAAAAGACAGATGGGAAGAGCTTTGTCACTCAAAGAATAATAAATGTTTGCTATGGCCTACTGGGCAAGGCTGTTGAGGTAAAGACAGTGAGTTCGTTCAAGTAGCAATTAGATGCTATCCTGGGGGAAAGACCGTATTACAAGAGAGAAGCATCAATGTGGTGAATGGCTTTTCATGCTCCTAACACTGCCTATGTTCTTTTCATACTCTTCAGGGTCTGCAGTCCCAGAAGAATATGTGAGCACAGAAATTAGGCCTAAAAGTATGCTCTGGGAAACTGGGCCAAGAGAAATAATGCTATTCAGGCAGGACCACAATTTGTGATGTTCAGCTATAGCACCCATTTCATTTCTGCTCTTTCTTAAGTCTTGGAAAACACAGATGATGCTAGGGCAGGGAGCAGGAGACAGTCAGGTTCTCAGGGCCCGGTTACTGATGTTCAGTTATGCCCCATGCTACATTCTTGGGTTGGGAAATTCAATATAATATATAAATGAGATATTAAAGTATGTTAAGGTCTTAAATAAAAGACACACCATTGGCCAAATGCCACTGCATTTCTTCTTGGAAGTTCATCCTGACCATTGCCTCTCCTAGTCTCTGGGAACTTCATTTCTGTGCCATTTTCCCAGTATGGGGAAAAAACTCAGTATTTTGGATATTTTTTAAAACACACAATTTCCTGACTCCCTTTGGACAGTAGAGTTTCACATACCTACATGTAAGGTCTTCTAAGTTTTGTGTCAAAGATGTAATTCAAATTTAGAATATAGCTTCTTTATTGCAAAAGATAAAGCATTAGCATGGTGGCCTCCCAAATCCCACTCCCAAGTCACATCTGAAAAAATAGGCAGAGATGTGGAACCTGCTGAACACAAAGGAAAAGATACAATTGACAGGTGTCATTTGACAGGTGTCAATCTCAAACACAAAAACTAACACTAAGGTACAATTTATTCAGGCAACAGGAAAAGATTTTAGAATTTGTATAATTAAGGTCTGCAAAAAAGGAATCAAATAGAAACCTCCAAAATTAAAATTCTGTCCACAAAAATAATTAGTAGGTAGGCTGGCAAACAACATGAAATGGCTGAAGAGAAATTTAATCATGTAGTAAATGGAGAGGAAGAATTTGGGCAGAATACAACTTAAAACAACAATAAGTACAAATATGAAAAAAAAAAAAAACTGTTGAGATGTGGAGTCAAGATTCAGTTGTTCCAAATTTCATCTAATAGGATTTCTAGACGGAAAAAATCCAGGAAATAGAGTAGAGGAAATAAATTATTTTAGTAGGAAAACTTCCTAGAGATGATCATTTATATTGAAGGGTTCCAGTAAGTTTCCTAGAAAAACAAGATGACTTTCAATATATCATGTAAAACTTTATAAAACTTAGTATAAAGTGAAAAAAATACTGTAAAGTTTTCAGACAGAAAAAAATAGTTTATCTACAAAATAACAAGACTAAAATTAGAATCAAGATCCTCAATAATGTACTGAAAGAAAAAAAGTCAAGTAATATCTTCAAACATCTGAGAATAATATTTTACCTAAAATTTCATATCTACTCAAATTACATTCAAATGGGAGAACAAAATAAATATTTTTCTGACATTCATAAAATCATAAACTTTATTTACCACGCATATTTGCTGAAATAATCACTTTTTAAAAATAAGCAAGGAGTAGATGAAGAATTCATGACAGTTTTTACTATAAATACAAATAATTTTGATACACAAATTTATAAAAATTAATATCTGGAAAAATCTCAAATGATAATTCACATGAGAACATAAGGAAACAGGGAAGTAGAGTGAAAGCAAGTGTGTGTGTGTGTACTTCTGATAGAAGATCAATTTCTTTTTTCTGTTATGCATATTTGATAGTCCTAGAACTATTTATTAAGTCTATCACTTCTCAAGAAAATTTTAATGGTATCTTTGTATGTGAAGTGTCCATATATACATGGGTATGTTTCTGGGCTCTCACTCTTGTTCTTTAGCCAATGTGTCTATTTCTACATCAGTACTACACTAATTATTGTGGTTTTATAGGATGTGTTAATATCTGGCAGAGCAAATTATCCCACCTTATACTTTTTCTTCAGGCTAGGCTTGGCCTTTGTTTTATATATATATATATATAGAAATTTTAGAAGAAGCTTGTCAAGTTCCTCAGGGTGGAGGGCAGGACCCTGTTGGGATTTTTATTCTCTTAACCCTAGAGCCTATAACTACTATTTCAAAAAGTAACTGTGCCCTTAAAACAAAAATATGAGGAAAGGAAAATTCAAAGTTTTTGGAAATCAAAAATATGATTGTTGGAGTTAAAATGTCAATAGAAAGACCAGGGGCTAAAAATGAAGAAAAATGGCAGGAAGCAAAGCAAAAAGAGAATTTTTTCATTGTAAATATGACAGAAAGGATGATATTTAAATAAAAAGTCTACTTACAACATTAGACTAAAAGGAATTCCTAAAAGAAAAATCAGGCAAAACAGTATCAAACAATACAGAAGAATATTCCGAAGTTGAAGTACATACATTTTCAGACTATAAGGAAAATGAATAGGAAAATCACACGTTGGCAAATGAAAAAAATGTCAGAACATCAAAAATAATAACATTTTTTAAAAGGTTGCCTACAGAGGAAGTAAAATTGGACAGGCATCATATTCTTTATCAGCACATTAGACATCAGGAGATGATGGAGAAATATCTTTGAAAGTCTTTTAGTCATGCATTTTTATACCCAGTGAAACTATCATTGAAGGGTGACTGATAGAATAAAAACATTTTCAGACATACAGGGACTTGGAATTTTCAACTCTTACATTTCTTCTTTGAAGTTATTTGAAGTTGTGCTCTAACAAAACAAAAGAATAAGCCAAGCAAGAGAAAAATATGGAATCCATAAAAGAGTGGAACAAACCAAAAAGTGTAATAAATGGAAGTCCTAGGGTAACAGCTATAACTTAATTTTATAGAGCTGTAAGTTCATATTTATGAGGCTCATGGAGAATTCAGGACAAGTAAACATGAAAATGGAATGAGGAAGAAAGAATTTGAAAGATTTTAAGGATGTGATTTTAAAAGCAATTCAAGAGAAAGAGAAATGTCATTAGAAATGTTTCAATAGGAACACAAAATGCATCACAGAAATATACATGATGAAAGATATTTTTTTAAAGATATATATTTTAAAAGATATCAACTTCTCTAGTAGTATTATTAGATTATTAATGTATCAATTTTGGCCAATTGGTTCAATAAAAATTAAACATCGATTACATCTATGCCACTGAGAATGCAATTAAACGGCCACTTTTATATGCTACTGGTGTCCTTTTGAAAGGCGATTTGGCAATAACTATCAAAGATTTTTAAATGGGCATTTTTGGTCCAAACAGCAACTTCCAGAAATTTAGGATAAGAGAATGTTTGTATGTATTTCATCAATATTCACTGAAATATGGTTTGCAGTGGTAATAATATAAAATGATAACTTAAGCATCAATAAATAGAAAGTTGATGAATTATGTATAAATTATAGCACATCCACACTGCAGTATACCATGCAGCCATTTTAAAAAGTATATGTCAGGGCATGAAAAATTCCAGACTATCGTTTAATGAAAAACAAACAGCAGAACAATATGAATAAACAAAGTTATAGTAACTGTAATGTATTACATAATGGGGCTTCCCTGGTGGCTCAGATGGTAAAGAATATGCCTGCAATGTGGGAGACCCAGGTTTGATCCCTGGGTTGGGAAGATGCCCTGGAGAAGGGGCTGGTTACCCATTCCCATATTCTTGCCTGGAGAAGCCCCATGGACAGAGGAGACTGGTGGGCTACACAGTCCATGGGGTCACAAAGAGTCAGATGTGACTGAGTGACTAACACTTTTATGTCATATGAATTATAACATCCTTTACCAAAGACCCAGGAAGGACAGCAGCTGCTTCCTCCAGGATTCATGAGATCTTCTCAATGTAAACAGGACCTACTGCTGGGGCTCCTCAACAGCCCAGGCATCATCTCAGGGAGCCAGGCATCATTGCCATAGGCCAAGTCCATTGCCAGCCTGACTCTGCCAAGAAACATGCAGTTCAACTACACTTGATTCTCAAAATAAATACTTGAAGTCAGAACACATGATGTCAGCTTGACCCAGAGCCATCGATGGCACCAATAGCAGGGAGAAAACTCTTGGACCAGAATAAACACAGCAGGAGGCCCCTTGGAAGGGGCTGGGTCAAGCTTTCAGGACCTCTGGAGCACACTCCCTGGGTGGAGGCAGAGAGTCTGCCCAAGGAGACATACTTCAGGAGAGAGGAGGCCGTGGTGCAGCTAAAGAACTCCAGCCAAGGGCCAAAGTGCCAGCTCTTATCCCAGCTCTGCAGCTCTTGGCAAATCCCTCTGCATCTGGGACTTAGTTTCCTGTAAAGGAAAGTTGTTTGAAGATTCAAAGAGCCTTGTAAACTAACTGTCTGGTGGGAGGAGGATTACAGTAGCCTGAGATCACCCTGGGATGTCCTCTGTTGCTATCATCAGGCAAAGAGAAGAATCAAAAAGGGGCTATTCAAGTGGCTAGGACCTGAGGGCTCAGACTGAAGGCCGTGGACAGAATCAAGACCTCTTCTTTCCTCCTTTCCAAACAGAAGGCTCCTGAACATGAGGTTCCAATTTTCTCCATCTGCCTTACCTTCTCCCTCTTTTCTTCCTTCCCTCTCTCTCTTCTTTCTTCCTTCTTTGTGCTGCAGGGATCCAACCATTGACAATTCCTCTTCATTCTTGAAACGGTGCTTTCTCCATCTCATTGCAGGACTTTTTACCAACTGTGCCCTGCTTGTCTTCCAGACCTCAGTCTAGATACAGCCTCCTCTGGGCTGGGAGAGAGACCCCTTACTGGGTTCTTCTAATGTCCTATGTCCCTGATTGTCTCACCTCAGACTCTGAGCTTGCAGGGTAGGGACCACATCTTATCCACCAGCCTCCCTTCCAACAGAGCCTTGGGAGATGTGCACTGAGTGAATGAATAAGCTAAATATTTCTCAGGGACACAGCAGAAGGACATTCTCTGTCTACGATTCCAGTGCTTATTCATTCACTTATTCTTCCTTTCAATTATTTTCATGCAACAAATATTTGTTGCACACCTTCAGAAGTCAGGCACATGGTCAAGTGCTGGGCATACAGTGAGGGAAAAGACAAAGTATTTGTTCTCAGGGATTTTGCATTCTAGATAGAATTAGGAAATTACAAAGAGAATAATTATCTGAGAAGGATGAGTTTTACGTAGAAAATTTTAATAGGCTAATGGGATAGAGCTTGACCTGGTAGATATTTTAGATTAGATGAATAGGGAAGGCCTCTCAACAGATGGGACTGAGAGAAAATAAACCAGAAAAAGCCCCATGGGAGTGCCAATAGGAAGAATATTTCAGGAGAAGGACAGTTTAAATGGGAGGTGGGAACAGGAGGAAAGTCAGTGGGGTGGAATGCAAGGGGTGAAGAGGAGTGTGTTTGAGATAAGGCTGGGAAACCAAGGAGAGGTTAGCGTGGTGGGGGGGAGGAGGCTTGTTCTATTTTAGTCAAGTGGAATGAGGTTCACTGGAGAGTTTTAAGCTGATGTGATTATAATTCATGTTGTTAAAAAACTAGCCTGACCACCGTGTAGAAATGGTTGGAGGGGTGGACAGGAGTAGAGGTGGAGAGACAAGAAAGGAGGCCAGTGTGCTAGCTCCTGCAAGAGTAACACTGACTTGGGACTTCCCTGGTGGTCCACTGGCTAAGACTCCATACTCCCAAATGCAGGGCACCTGGATTTGATCCCTGGTCAGGGAACAAGATCCCACATGCCATAACTAAGAGTCTGCATGCTACAATGAAAGATTCCATATGCTGCAACTAAGACCTGGTGCAGCCAAATAAATGTTATTGTTGTTGTTTTTTAGATAATGTTGACTTGTGCAAAGATGGTCATAGGAATGATGGAGAGAAGTGGATGGACTCTGTTGGAAGGTAGAGTTGCTCAGATTTTTTCATGTTCAGAAGGAGGAATTGACAGAAAGTACACATGTCCATCCTAAAAGAGATCAGTCCTGAGTATTCGAAGGACTGATATTGAAGCGGAAATAATTCGGCCACCTGATGCAAAGAGCTGACTCATTTGAAAGACCCTGATGCTGGGAAAGATTGAAGGCGGGAGAGGAAGGGGATGATAGAGGATGAGATGGTTGGAAGGCATCACCAATTCAATGGACATGAGTTTGGGTAAACTCCAGGAGTTGGTGATGGACAGGGAGGCCTGGCATACTGCAGTCCATGGGGTCGCAAAGAGTCAGACAGACTGAGCAACTGAACTGAACTGAACTGAACACATGGTGTGGATAAAGGGGTAGGTGAAGGAATGGGGACTCAAGGAGCCTGGGTGGACGGGAGTGCCCTGTACTATGAGGGAGAGAAAAGACTGGAGGGAGAGGAGGCTTAGGGCAAATGATCAAGGTTCATTAGACCCTGTTTGTTTTTGGATGCCAACTCGATATCTAAAGGGAAGTGTCACTTAGTAGTTTAGCACACAGCAGTTCTGGGGAGAGATCAGAGTCAGAGATTTGGGGATCATCTGCTTTAGATGACATTTAACTTTATGGGTCTGGATGAGGTTACTTGCAGAGAGAGAGAGCATGCAGGGGGAGATGGGAGCTCAGGTTTACACTCTGGGCATTCTAGCACTGGAGGTCCACAAAAAAGGAAGAGTCAGCCAGCGAAAAGACCAAGAAGAGAGAGCCAGAGAGGCAGGAGGAAAGCCAAGGCAGGGTTGGGCCCAAAAGCCAAAGGAAGAGAGATTCAAGTTCGTAACTCTGCTTCCCTGCTGCCCCCAATTTTCCTAATCTGTCCTCTGTCCTTCTGGAAAGGTACCCTTCTGCTCCTCAGCTCAGCTGTTCTCAGTGGCACCGCCCTCACCCCACTGACCAATGCCAAAGTGCCGCCCTGCTTGATCTCCTTGGGCAGCCTGGCACTAAATGACTAAAGGATGCAGCCTGACCATGTCCTTGCCCGTCCACAGCTCCCCGTTCCTCCCTGGACCAAGGAGGAGGCTGGAGATGGCTACACCTTGCCGACAGCCCTTAGGCCTGAGCCCACGTGACCTCAGGTTCCTCCTCCGCTTGCCTGTGCCAGGCTCTCCAAGTCTGGGCTTTGGTCAGATGTGGCTTCTATTTCTCCTCTTGTGGGGCCTTCCCCCACAACAGACCATAGAGCTGGGGTCTCTGGAGACAATGCCAGGGATGCAAGGGGTCAGCTCAGAGCATAACTCAGAGGTGGGGCACATCCAGGGCCACAAGAAACCCCTGGGGAAGACCCAGAGGAGCATCAGGGGCACATAAGGGCCTCAGGCCCTGGGTTGCGGTGCAGGTTGTCTGTGACACATCTAGTCACTGGGGTGCTCTGCTCGTCAAAGGAGGGCGCCCTCAGATCTCCATTTGCATTTGCCCAGGGAGGTAGATTTTTTTCTTATTCACACAAAAGCACCCTAGGAATAGTGCCAGGGACCACTCTTTGAGCCTGTCTCCTTGTTCCTGATGCTTCAGTTTCTCTGAGCTCACTGCCTGGTTTCTTTAGGCCCACAGCCTGAGGTCCACAGGCCCATCACCATTATCTTTAAGACCACCATGTGCCCTATTCAGACATGCCACCCAGAGCCTGGGTGGGCCTCCTGATGCCTGAGGGCCACCCCACACTTCTTTAGGTTAGCTCTCTGGATTATTGAAGCCTGCTGTGTCATAACTCTAGGCCTGCTGCCAGATTTCCCAAAGACCTGGGAACTGCGGCTGCTGCTCAGCATCAGAGCTACGTGGCTCGTGAACGCTGCTCTCTGGGGGCGCTGTCAGGAGGAGAAGACAGGACCCCCTCTCTGGCCTCCAAGGGTGACCACTGTGAGTAGGCTAGGGGCTCAGCCAGGCTCTGAAAGGCGCGTTTGTACAGTTTGTTTCCCTGTGCAATACCACCAAGGCCAAATCCCCCAGAGACCGATCCAGGTACCCATTTGCTTTTCTTTTTTTTGGTAATCCATGTTTAATAGGGAGCCGTGTGTATAGCACCCTGTGCCTGCAACCCGGGGCTCAGTGTTGGCAGGGCAAGAAGACAAGGAATGGCCAGCAGCAGGGGAAGGAGTGGGCCAAGAAAAACCCCAGGTCTCCAGCGGTGGCAGGAGGGCTGCCCGGATGGCCTGCCCACCAGAGCCTGGCCTCAGAGCTCCCAGGGACCCAGCTGGCCGGGTGCCAGCAGCTGCGGCCTGGTCCCTTTGCAGAGAGCCAGGGAGACAAAACAGACCTGGTTTTAAGAGAGACACAAAGTGGTCTCTTCAGAAAGCCCTGCAGCAATTTGGACCAAGACAGACGGATGATCTCACACAGGGAAGGGGCCTTGAGAAGCATAATGTACAATGTCCATTACATGCACGAATGCTGGGCTTGGACAGAATAATAAATAATGCAACTCTCATTCAGCAACAGCCTCCCCCACTTTACCTGTCAAGCACTGTGTTAAATGACATGCACAAGAACACCACGAAGGCCCCGCTGGTCTCCACCTTAGAGATTAGAAACCAAGGTTCACACATCTAGTCAAATGACTAACGTTTTTTTAAACTGGTAATATCAAGCCCTGGCGAGGATGCAGAATGGGGACTCACACATCGCTGGTGGCAAGGCAAAGCGGTACAGCCACTGAGGAAAACAACTTGGCGGTTTCCTATAAAGTTAAATACACACAAACCATATGACCCAGCAAGCCGACTCCTAGTTATTTATCCAAGTGAAATGAAATGTGTATGTAAATGTTTATAGCAGCTTTATTCACAATCACCCAAACTGGAAGCAACCCAAGCGTCCTTCAGCAGAGGAACGGATAAACTAGCTCTTCAGTGCACAGAATATTAGTCAGCAATAAAAAGAAGCAGACTATTAATACAGGAAAAATATAGATGAATCTCAACTGCATTATGCTAAATGAAAAAAAACTGAAATCAAATGGTTACATATTATATGACTCCATTTATCAATACTTGACATTCTCATGAAGGAAAAACTATAGGGAGAGAAAACAGACCAATGGCTGCCAGGGACTAGGAGGGTTGGTGGTGGAGGGGGCTGGATATAAAGGGGCATGGGTTTCCTTTGTTGTGCAACCCTCAGAATGGGAGAAAATAATAGCAAATGAAGCAACAGACAAAGGATTAATCTCAAAAATATACAAGCAACTCCTGCAGCTCAATTCCAGAAAAATAAATGACCCAATCAAAAAACGGGCCAAAGAACTAAACAGACATTTCTCCAAAGAAGACATACAGATGGCCAACAAACACATGAAAAGATGCTCAACATCACTCATTATCAGAGAAATGCAAATCAAAACCACAATGAGGTACCATTACACACCAGTCAGGATGGCTGCTATCCAAAAGTCTACAAGCAATAAATGCTGGAGAGGGGGTGGAGAAAAGGGAACCCTCTTACACTGTTGGTGGGAATGCAAACTAGTACAGCCACTATGGAAAACAGTGTGGAGATTTCTTAAAAAACTGGAAATAGAACTGCCATATGACCCAGCAATCCCACTTCTGGGCATACACACTGAGGAAACCAGATCTGAAAGAGACACGTGCACCCCAATGTTCATCGCAGCACTGTTTATAATAGCCAGGACATGGAAGCAACCTAGATGTCCATCAGCAGACGAATGGATAAGGAAGCTGTGGTACATATACACCATGGAATATTACTCGGCCATTAAAAAGAATTCATTTGAATCAGTTCTAATGAGATGGATGAAACTGGAGCCCATTATACAGAGTGAAGTAAGCCAGAAAGATAAACACCAATACAGTATACTAACACATATATATGGAATTTAAAAAGATGGTAATGATAACCCTATATGCAAAACAGAAAAAGAGACACAGATGTACAGAACAGACCTTTGGACTCTGTGGGAGAAGGCGAGGGTGGGATTTTCTGAGAGAATAGCATTGAAACAAGTATACTGTCAAGGGTGAAACAGATCACCAGCCCAGGCTGGATGCATGAGACAAGTGCTCAGGGCTGGTGCACTGGAAAGACCCAGAGGGATGGGATGGAGAGGGAGGTGGGAGGGGGGATCAGAATGGGGAACACATGTAAATCCATGGCTGATTCATGTCAATGTATGGCAAAAATCACTACAATATTGTAAAGTAATTAGCCTCCAACTAATAAAAATAAATGAAAAAATTAAAATAAAGAAAAATAAATAAATAAAGAAGCATGGGTGAATCTTAGGAGGGTTTTGAAAACAGTCTTTATATATCTTGATGGTGGGGGTGGTTCCACCCTTGTGTACGTGTTTATCAAAACCAGCAGAACTACACACTCAAAGGGGTGAGTATTGCTAGATGCAAATTAAACCTTGATTTTTTTCTTTTTAATGAGAAAAAAATTAGAAGTTCAAGAAGATCAAGTAACTTGCCCAAAGGCAACTAGTCAGGAAGTGGCACAGTTGAGATTTAAATCCAGCTTTTTCACCACTAAGCTGGAGATCATCTGATCCAAGCCTGCTTCATCAAGAGACCTGGATGCCCCAGGATACTTAGAGAATGGTCAGTTCTGGGGAGCTGGCTTTCAAAAAAAAAAAAAAGGTTAACTGAAAAGTTACCTACAGATCACTTTTTTCAGCCCCTCTTGCTACAAATGTTTTCCAGTTATCTGAAAATACCATCATGTCTTACTACACAGGTTACTAACTCTGATATGCTTGAGAATTGTGCACAGGGGCACGCCCACAGTTTGAAGGACCTGGTCACCTTCCTTTATCTTCCATTTGCTGTGTCAGCCTGGATATGTCATTCACTCCTTTCAGACCCCAGCTTCCTTATCCACAAGTGGACAACTTCACACACCTCTAGAGGAAATAGGGAGATTAAAAGAGAATCATAGAACCTAGAGTTTTAGATCTTCATGATGTAATTCAACTGCCTTCTCTCTTTTTTTTTTTTTTAAGTCTTTATCGAATTTGTTAGAATCTTGCTTCTGTTTCATGTTTTGAGTTTTTGGCCAGAGGCATGTGGGAACTCAGTTCCCCAACCAGGGATGGAACCCCCACCCCCTGCATTGAAAGGCGAAGTTTTAACCACTGGACCACCAGGGAAGGCCCTCAACTGCTTTCTTTTATCTCAGGGGACTGATTCATTCTGCTAGTGATGATAAATAATAGTGAATACTTACTGAGTATGTACGATGCACTACACATTTTACAAACGTCAATCCTGCTCCTGAGCCTTGAGGTGGTACTATCTCATATAATACAACAGGACAATAAGGCACTTAGAAACAAAGTCATTTAGCAGGATTCCACAACTAAACGAAACAGTTGTTGTTCAGTTGCTAAGTTGTCTCTGACTCTTTGCAGCCCCATGGATTGCAGCACGCCAGGCATCCCTGTCCTTCACTATCTCGTGTTTGCTCAAACTCATGTCCACTGAGTCAGTGATGCCATCTAACCATCTCATTCTCTGTCACCCCGTTAGAGCCAGAATTGAACCCAGGTGCTCCCATCTCAACTTTCCACTGCCATCTGCAGAGTAAGAATTGCTGTTTACATCTTTTGTCCATGTGTCAGTAGTAACCTCTATGGAGCTTTCCCCAGAGGGACTCTGGATGTCCAAAAGGATTTTTCTCCCCTTTGGGAGACCCAGCCAAGCCACAGAGGTCCGCCGTCCTTCTCCTGGCCACCTGACCTGCCCTCTGTTCCACCAAGCATGGGTGAGAGAGGACAGTGGAGAGTGCCAGAGGGTCATTTGGCCCCAGGAGGGCGCTAAGAAGAGATGGAAGCAGAAAGAGGCCAGTTTTGCAGGGGAATGAGCCTGTGTCAAGCTCTAATTCAGTCCGGGAGGTTTCGTTCGGGCTCATTGTTCCTCATTATCAGAGCTAACTATGTTCAGGCGAAGGGCGAACATGTTCCTAAATTTATGTCTCTGTGTGCGACCACGACAATGCGTGTTTTGTGTGCTTCTCCCTGAAAAACTCCTCGGGTGACACAGGCGACCCAGCTTGGACTGGATCTTTCATGTGCGTTACCCACTCCGACTGGCCCCCGCTGGCAGATTTTTCTTAAAGTCGAAAATGAGGGGCTAACCTTCTCTTCTCGGCTTTTTCTTCTCCGCTACCTATAATCTTGATTTGACTCACACAAAAGTGAGTCAGTGGGAGCCCCACTCAAGAAGGCTTTGACAGGGAACAATGCATGGGCACCTCTACAGAGGCCGGCCCGCCGCGTCGAGAGAGGGAAAAGGGATTAAAGTTTAAAGATGTCATGTATGTTAACCGATCAGTATTGGTTTTATGTATTTTGTCAAAGAGACAGCAGTGAAGCTGGGCCTGTGAGGGTGAGGGGGTGCAGAGGAGGGAAGAGGTGGCCCCCAGGAACTTTGGCCAAAGGCCTCACCAGCAATAATGAGCCCGAGAAGCTGGAGTGTTTGAAAGGTAATAATAACAACAATAAAGAAGAAAGCGCTGAGGGGGGAGACTGTCGTGGGATTGTTGCGTGTGTCAGCTTTGTCCTTCCACAATGGCCCAGGGCCAGGAGCCAGGCAGGCGTCGGACAGCAGAGCGGCTCCTCCTGAAAGCGGATGCTGCTCTTTCAGCCCGGATGGCTTTTTTCCCTGATAATGCTCCGGTGGGGCCCCTGGAGCAGCCGGAGCCCAGGGGAGCCCTGAGTGAGGTGGGAGGGGGTGGCTCTGAAAGGAACAGCTCCCTGCTGGCCAGCTCTCTCTGACCAGGCCCAGGATAGGGCCTGGGAGCAAGGGGCCCCATGCCTGCAGGGGGCCTCAGCCCTGGCCTGGCTTCTTGTTCCGGGAGGAGGGTACCCCCAGCACCTCGCTCCCCTGACAAGAAGTCAAGAGAATAGATGTGACCTCTGGAACGTCTCTTCAATATCCCTGAAGGAGAGTGGAATTCCCCACGCTGGTTTCTCCGGACTTCTGAGCACTCTTCCCTTTATAGGAATCTCCCTTTGTGAGGGCTGCTAGAATTTTCTCAAGTATCGAACAGGCGGAAAGTCGGGCATCTTTGAATCCTCTTTCTGAAGCAGTCCGGCCTCAGACAAGATGAACTCAGCTTGGAGGAGATGGTGCACGACAGGATACGTTTGTAAACTGGTGACCTCCCATTTTGCTCAGAACTCTAAGGACTGGTAACGGGGCAGCCATCCTGGCTAGGCCTGTAGTGTGAATGCTTCAGAGACCAGCCAGGGGAAGGTTTCAGAGCTGGTCTGAAGAACATTTCCCTGGCCTCTATTGGCCATGGGGATGAGGGCGGGAATAGGCTGAATCCAGCTCAAACTGGTTGAGGAGAGCTGATTTCCAGTAATTCTGCATGCCAGTTTTATTTTTCCACTTAACACAAATGCATTTTTTCACAGTTCTGGAGGCTGGAAGTCCAAGGTCAAGATGCCAGAAGGGTTGATTTCTCCTAAGACTTCTCTCCTTGGCTTGCATACTTCCCATGTCCATCCCTCTGTGTGCCAAGGGACGGTTTTTAAAAATTAAGTTATGTAAACTTATAACCAGATAAATCATATTAACAGCAAAGGTGATAAACATTCAAAGCATCACTTATTTTACTATTATCTATGCTTTTGCGGTGATGCATGTCTATTACACCTGTGAAAGTGAAAGCATTAATAACTCAGTCATGTCTGACTCTTTGCGACCCCATGGACTGTAGTCCACCAGGCTCCTCTGTCCATGGGATTCTCCAGGCAACAATACTAGAGTGGGTTGCCATTCCCTTCTCCAAGGGATCTTCCCCACCCAGGGATCAAACCTGCCTCTCCCACATTGCAGGCAGATTATTTACTGTCTAGCCACCAGGGAAGTATCATAGGAATGTTGTGTAATGTATGTTTCTGAGCATCTGTATCTAATGCCATATAGAGTCACATGGATAGACAGAAATTGGCCATGGTAAAGTATTTCATTTATACCACAGAAATCGGCAAAAAAAAACCAGGGCTTTTCCTCTTGAAGTTGTTAAACATTTATCAGTGCCCTGGTTTTGGGGAGGGAAGTGGTCTGGCCCAGCTCCTTGTTCACTAGACTCAATTACTTTCCCTCTGAAACAAGAGGAAGAAGAGATGGAATGGTGGGTGGCTTTGAAGACAAACTGTATAAAACTACTAGTGCTTCTGAGTTTCTTGACACCTTCACCCATTCATCCCCTCTTTTCTGTTTCTCACTCAAAAACATCACATTAGGAAAATATAAATCATTTCTGGTTCCGAGACCTTCTTATAAATAATCTTTTCCAATGTCTGCCTTTAACCAGGATAATTCAAGGCCAAAAAGTGGATCTGCATGCTGGGCTCAGGAATGGAGGCCAGAGGCCAAGTTTCAGGCTCTGGGCACATCACCTTTGAGCCTTTGAGCCTACCTGTGTCCTCACAAGGCCTCTCTCTCTCTGGGCCGTAGCTGAGAAGGCTGAAGCCGTCAGCCCTCCCATGGGGTGTCTGCACTTGAGGGGTCTGGGGAGACTGAAATGTCTTCAGGGCCACTCTGAACAATTCCATGGCAGGGGTCTAGGCCTTGGGAGCACTGTGCAAATTTAAGTCTGGCAGCCTTCCAAAAACATCATGTGGGCCACTGTCTTCTCATCCTACAACACTGCCTTTGGACAGGGTCTTTCTCTCTCCTGCCCCAGAGAGCACAGGGCAACAGGAGCAGTAATAATAACTAGTTTTCATGGAACAGACCCCACATGCCCAATGCTGGCCCAAGCATTTCCATCTCACTGAGCTTCCCGGAAACAGGCAGTGTCTTAGCTCCACTTGACGGCCAAGGAAACAAGGCTTAGAGCAGTTCCTTAACTTGGCCAATAGGCTCAGCCAGGAAGCCACAGGATGGGGTTCACACCCAGCCAGGCAGACTCCAGCATTCTCCTTCTTAACCACTTGGCTTAACCGGTTCCCAAGAATTATCCTTTCTGAACCAAAGATATAAGCCTAGCTGACTCCCCACCACCAAGTCTGGTCAATGGGAAACAGGAAAAAAGCAGGAGAGGAGGGTAGGGGTGAAGACAAGGAGGCCAGAAATGGGGTGAAAACCAAAGTAGGAGGGGGCATAGCTATTGTTCTGATGCTTCTACTGGGCATTCCCTTGGCCCCTGAGGCCTAAGAGTTTCCAGGGGTATCCAGTCCTTGAAGGCAAAAGGAGAAGAGGGCGGCAGAGGATGAGATGACTGGATAGCATCACCAATTCAATGGACATGAGCGTGGGCAGGCTCCGGGAGATGGTAAAGGACAGGGAATCCTGGTGTGCTGCAGTCCAGGGGGTCACACAGAGGCAGACTCGACTAAGTGATTGAACAACAATAACACTTCTGTAGGGTGAGGATCGCTCCTAGAATGTCCCTTCACCCCTGACACATGGGGCCTGAGGCCCACGTGAAATTGTTTCAGGTCCTGAAGGGCAGCAGCCTGAGGTCCTCGGCACAGGGCACACACAGCCCCCTCCCCCCAAAATGGAGAGCATCGCTGAACAGGCCCCCCTAACAACAATGGGGATATACCACAGTCTTCTTTCCCTCAATGGCCTCCACACCTACAAGGAACTTTCAAAGTCAGTTTCTGATTTGCTCTTTACGATCCCATGAGGCCAGCCTGTGTAACGAAAACACCTTTTGCAGAAGGAGAAGTTCATACCAACGCCTCTGGGGTTGGGCCTGGGCCGCTCAGCCCAGCTGGCCTGAAGGGCGGCCTCCGGACTCTCAGTCCAGTGCTCACTTTATAGCAGCATCCGCATGCACAGCCCTACGCGCCCGCCCCTGCCCTGCCCTGCAGGAGGCCCAGCTTCTTAGAAGCAGATGAAACCAATTGGTCCTTGGAAATGTGTCAACCGCTGAGACCAGGAGACAAGTGCCAGGAGGAAAGAAATATTTGAGATTCCTGTTAAAGAACAATGTTGGGTTTGACCTGAATAACACCACAGAAAAAGGAGAAAATAATAATGTCAGACATTACATAATCTGTGGAGATGCAGAAGGAAGCTGGAGCTGGAAGGAGCACAGCGGGGGAGATTTCAAAGGGGTCACCCTTCCCCACGGAAAAGATGAGGGGGTGGACAGGGTCACTGACGTACACCAAGCTGTTGCCATCTACTAGGCGGTGGGCAGTCGGTCGTTGCCATGACAACCCTGTGGCCTAAAGATTATTACCTCCAGTCTGTGGATGGGACTACTGAGAGAATGCGGGTAATTTCATCCTCCTAAAGCAGCACTGCGATGCCCAAGGGCTCTTCCTCAAATGGGGAGCGGGCTGAGGGCTTCAATATGGTGTTTAAGAGCAAGGACTTTAATAGCCAAAGTCCATTAATTAGTGAGTGGCTAAACAAAATGCAGCAAATCCATACAATCGAATACTACACAACAGTCAAGGGGAAAGCACAATCTGGATGGACCTCAACATTATGCTGGGACTTTCCTGGCATCCAGCAGTTAAGACTCCATCCTTCCAAGGCACGGCAAGTGGATTTGATCCCTGGTTGGGAAAACTAAGGTCCCACATGCCATGTGGTACAGCCAAAAATATTATATGTGTGTGTGTGTGTGTGTGTGTGTGTGTGTGTGTGTATAAACATTACACTAAGTCCTACATTCTCCACCAAATGATATGAACCCTAAAAGGGAGAAAGTTGGGGGCAAAAACTTCTTAGCTATTGCAATAATTTGTGGTTTTCCAAAGCTCAACTCAACCTGACAAAATCGTATTCCTCAGTATTTAATTTCTGTCTTTCGGGAGAATTTTAATTAAATATAATTTTCCCCCTTGGGGAAGGTGTGGATGATGAAAGAAAGGTTGAAAAGCACTGTGCTAAATGAAAGAAGCCAGACGCAAAAGACCATATAATGTGTGACTCCACATGTAGAAAATGGGAAGAAAAGGCAAACCTACAGAGAGAGAAAGGAGATGAGCAGTTGCCCAGAGCTGGGCGTGGGAACAGGGTGTGACTGCAAATGAGCAAAAGGGACCTTTCTGGGGTGATGAGAATGTTCTAAAATTGAACTGTGGTGACGGTTGCACAACTCTGTAAATTTCCTCAAAGTCACTGAATTGTACACTTAAGATGAGTGAGTTTTCTGGTATTGAAGCTATACTTCAATAAAGCTATTTTTTAAAAAATAGGAAGAACACGGGCTTGGGGCTCTGAGAGGCCTAACTCCAGTTCTGGTTCCCTCACTCCCTCTGGGCTTTCAGCATGCTCAACTATGAAATGGAGCTGCTAGGAGAACTTTGGGAGGCTGGAGGATGTGGTGAGTCAGGCACCAAAGAGTGAGACAGACCTAGAAAACCTCTCAACTTTCAGGCCTCAGATGACACAGCACCTCCCTGAGGGGTCCCCTTAATGCTCAGAGGCTCTTGCCCATCGTGACATTGGTTTATTTCCCTGTGGCACTTACTGAAATCTCAAGGGGCTCTTTTGTTTACTTGGTAATTGTCTGTCTCCCCACCCTCCCCTGGAATGTTAGCTCTGGGCGGGCAGGGACCTAATCGACACCATCCCTGTTAGAAGGACACCCCGCACTAGCACAGAGCAGTGATGTAAAAATGCGAGCTGTGGTTATTATTATTATTACTGGCAGAATACCCAATGAACTAAGGCTTGCAAGCTAAGTTTGTTCATCCGAAAGTCACAAGTTTCTGGAGCTGTCTTTCCTTCACAAAGACCTCTATGTCAAGTGTCTAGAGGGCTGAGCAATCCTAGAAGAAGAAAAAATTGCTTTAATGACATTGATTCACTGGCCCTGCCTGACTGCTGTGGCGATTCGTGTCCTGAAGGTCATGGGAGCTCATGAACTACTGAAAACAGATGCAGCCTGTTGTTTGTAATCAAGCATATACATTTCGGGGGTGGGGTAGGGTGATGGTTATTAGCTCTGACCAGAATTTCAAAGGGTTCATGATGGTTAAATAAAGCCATGATTCTCTGGTGCTTTCCAGGTAAAACAGAGACTCGTAAGTATAGAGGCCATGCCTCTACTTACTCCCTTTCTCTGTATTTCAAGTACTAAACACGCACACACAACTCCGAAGCTCCAACCCTGATGGAGAACTTGGGGCTGGGCAGTGATGAGGAATCTTCTTTGCGAAGCTGAAAACAGACCAGCTGAGATAGGAGCTCAGCAAAATGGGAAACAGGAAGACTGGAGACCTCAGGGCTCACACAACATCTGTTCCTGGAATAGCAAATTGTGCAATTAGAACTTGGGCTGGGCACGCATAAGGAAAGCCGCAAAGAGAGAAAAGGAGACCGAACCTCGCTTTGCTTCTGAATGCTCCTCAGAGGGGCAGGCCGGTCACCTGGAGCACCTGCGCGCAGGCGCAGGGCACGGAGACGGGGGTGGGGCCGGCCTGGGACGCTTGGGGGCGGGGCCAGCCTGGGGCCCCTGGGGGCGGGGCCAGTCGTCCTGCGGGCACCTGGCAGCTGGGCCCTGTAGGTTGCAGGCTAAGACTGTGTGATCCATCAACAGGCTTCTATGGGTGATTTTCCAGGGTGTGTGTGCACGCACACCATGTGAGTGCATTAGAGAGAGAGAAGAGAGAAAAATAAGCTCTCTACCATGAACAGAGCATACTTCACCATCCACTCTTAAAAAAGGGTGTCAGACATCCAGGGGCCCAGGAAACCAGCTCCTATTCTCTGAACATTGTGGCCCTTAAAGAATAAAAACAACAAGGGAGCGGCCAGGGGAACGGGCTCATTACACCTACCAAGCGACAAATCACTTGGAAAACATAAATACGTTTTCAAGGACACTCCTCCACTAACGAAGCTAAAGTGTTTTTCTTTCAAACCCCGGCAAGAAAATCCAAGGGATGAACAAACTTCGCTTATTTTAGTTTCTACTCAATTACCTGTTAATGGAAAAAATCTGGCACCACGCGTAATGAGGCGGGCATGAGCTCACTGGCGCGGGGGTCGGCGCTGTCAGGAAGGCTGCAACAAGCCGGGCATTTATCTGCCTCTCTGTAACCCTTTTCAAACTCGCTGTCAGGGAGCCCACGCCGAGCGGGCAGGAGAGGAAGGGCTTGGAACCTGCTGCCGGCCTCCGAGGCCCTCTGGGAAAAAGAAAATTGTTGTTGGCAAGTCTGCCTGGCTCCAGAAATTGATCCAGTGCCCCCCACTTGTCCGAGCAGCGGCAGACAGAGCTGAGAATTTTGTTATAATTAAATAGAGTGCTGATTGGTTGCTAGAGGTGGTCTTGAAACTGGTGTTTAAAAGCAGAGGAGAACAAGGGTTACTATTCATAGGAAAAGCTCAGAGTCTTAAAAATCCATCTGTTTCATTCCCAAATTTAGGCCAAAAAAATGCTCACTTGCTGTCTTTAAAAATACCACCTGCTTTGCAATGTTGTATAATGTGCCATTATATAAGGTGGAGGAGGGGCGGAGGGGACGGCCAGGCAGAAGGATGCGGTGCGGTGGCCCAGCCCCTTCCTGGGAGAACAGAGGCTGTCTGCAGAGGCCAGGCTGTCTGCTCCTAAAGCTGAGCGCTCCTCCTCAGATACCCAACAACCAACCTCAAGGCACTCGAGAGACTTTCCAGTATCACCTTAGTGAGTTGCATTCAAGAGCCCCCAAATGCCAGGCTCTGGTAACTACAGACATCCACCGTGCACCTGGCCTCTGGGATCAGCCATCTGGGGGTTGCACTCAGGGCTGGAATGGACTCTCCCCACTGCTCACCACAGCTGGTGGCACACGGTGAAGTCACGGCTCCTGGAACCAAGAGGAGGAGAGGTCCTCTTAGCCCTGGAGCCAGGGCCACTTAGTACCCTCCCACAACACAGCACCCTAACCCTAGGCCAGAGCAGCCGTGGGACATAGGGCTCCCCACAGGGCAGCCCTGTTTCTCCCAAGTGGACAGGTGTCCCAGTCCAGCCTAGTCTTAACAGCTTTTCCTAAACCTCGGAGAAGTGTCGGGACTCAGTTTCTCTTTTAAGATTCTCATATGCAAGGTAACTGAAGAGAATCAGCTAATTTTAACCCCAGCTCCAGCACTTTTCTGCTGACTGATGCTGAATGTGTTGCTGAGCTCCTTCTCATGACCATGGAAACAGGAAGACTGTCATCGTAGTATCTGGGTGAAGTACAAATGAAATCATGTGTGCTGTGCCAGATGCCCAGAAGCCTAGTGTGGTGCCTGGTACAACAGAGGCACCTGCTAACAGGTGGCTTCTGAATTCCTATAAGCTGCACACGCCAGTCCTCCATTGGAGTCTGCAAACCTGGACACTGACCCAAGATTGGGAACGAGTCTCAGAGCTGGCAGCAGGATGCAAATCCCCTATCCTCAAAGCCAGTCAGTAGAGGAGTCAAGGCTGGGGTCATTACTGGAGAGATCCCTGGTCTAGATTGCAAGGAATCCTGGCATCCTGCCAGCACCCAGCTGTGTGGTTTCAGGCAAGACACACTTGGGGCCCAGGCTGCAGTTTCCTCTGGTCCATCTTTCCAGCTCTTGGAGATGAAGCAGTCTGACTCTGTTTAGAGCAGCTGTTCTTGGCCTTACAAGGCCCTCCTCGAACTCCTACCCAGAAGGATAGAACTTACATGTCTCCGAAGCTCCCTCTTGGGAATTCTGATATCCTGGGTGGAGGTGGAGGGTCTAAACAGGAGCCCCCCTCCGCACCTTGATGCCAATGGTAGGCTCTAATTTCATAACAAACCCATGATTTCCCATTTCCATCCTCCCCTCCAACCCTTGCACCCTGAAAAGCAAATACAGAACCAGAGTGGTTTCTAGCAGGATATTATCTGCAAAGTTATTAATAGGAATTTAATGTGTAAGTTTAGTATTTATCCTTAGGGGCCATTCCAGTAGCCCCACTCCATCCACATTTTTTCACTGTGAATTTCCTTCCACCCTTGGTCTCATAAAGCTAACAGGGATATGAGTGAGAGGTGGGCAGTCCTTAGCTTGTTTTAAGTAGTAACCACTGCTACCTTTAGAATCCAGAGGAAGTTAACATTGCTTAACCCGAATTCTTCATAATTCCATAAACTGAGTGAATAGGGGGCATTCCATTTTTTTTCAAAAAGTTTGTTTCATGACTTCTGGCTGTGGTCGCTCGCCTGCCAGGCCCTAGGCTGTAGACCACATGGTGATCATAGCCGCAGTCTTTTATTACCTGCTCTAGGCAAGACAAATAACTGAGAGGACTTTTGTCCCCCTCACCTGCCCAATATCACGTCCAGCATTTCAGTGGAATGGAGTGTGTATCATCTATGGGGAGAGTCCAGAGGGATTGTGAGCGCACTGAATGAGAACTACCCATCGTATGAAAACCACAGTTTATCCATCCTATTATTGATGGACAGTGTGTGTGAGTCCCGTTTATGGCTATTATGAATAAAGCTGCTATCATCTACTAAAGGTAAACTTATGCTATTGGAATATTCTCTTTTTTTGTGAATCACCTATCTCATTTTTGTTTGGTTTGGGTTTAGTTTTTGCCCACTTTCAGTTGATTAAGCTATCTTTCCTTTTGATTTTTAGGAACTTTTTATTCTCCTGGATATCAGTCCTTCATCACATAAATGTGTTACAAATATTATCTCCTACCTGTGGCTTGCCTTTTCACCCTTTAATTGAGTTTGTGATAAATGCTGTCAACAAACTAAGACTTAAAAAAGCACATATCTACAATAGAGGGCTTCCCTGATGGTTTAGTGGTAAAGAATCTGCCTGGCAATGCAGGAGACACGGGTTTGATCCCTGGGTTGGGAAGATCTCCTGGAGAAGGAAATGGTAACCCGCTCCAGTATTCTTGCCTAGGAAATCCCATGAACAGGGAAGCCTAGCATGTTGCAGTCCACGGGATCGCAAAGAGTCGGACATGACTGAGAGACTGAACCGACTGAACTGAGCAATTAAACAACAATTTACAAAAGCAGCTGACAATACATATTGTTGTTGTTCAGTCGCTCAATAGTGTCTGACTCTTTGCGACCCCATGGACTGCACCATGCCAGACTTCCCTGTCCTTCACTATCTCCCAGAGTTTGCTCAAACTCATGTCCATTGAGTCGGTGATGCCATCCAACCATCTCATCCTCTGTCATCCCCTTCTTCTCCTCCTGCCTTCAATCTTTTCCAGCATCAGTGTCTTTTCAAATGAGTCAGTTCTTCGCATCAGGTGGCCAAAGTATTGGAACTTCAGCTTCAGCATCAGTCCTCCCAATGAACACCCAGGACTGATCTCCTTTAGGATGGACTGGTTGGATCTCCTTGCTGTCCAAGGGACTCTCAAGAGTCTTCTCCAACACCACAGTTCAAAAGCATCAATTCTTCAGTGCTCAGCTTTCTTTATAGTCCAACTCTTACATCCATACACGATCACTGGAAAAACCATTGCTTTGACTATATGGACCTTTGTTGGCAAAGTAATGTCTCTGCTTTTTTAATATGCTGTCTAGGTTTATCATAGCTTTTTATCCAAGGAGCAAGTGTCTTTGAATTTCGTGGCTGCAGTGTCCATCTGCAGTGATTTTGGAGCCCACTGTTTCCATTGTTTCCCCATCTATTTGCTATGAAGTGAGGGGACCGGATGCCACGATCTTCATTTTTTGAATGTTGAGTTTTAAGCCAGCTTTTATACATACGTAGTAAATATGGTAAAATAGTGAATGCTTTTCCCTGAGTTCAGACAAAAGACAAGGAAGTCCAATATCAGCACTCCTATTCAATGTTTTACTGGAGGTCCTTGCCAGTGTAATTAAAAAAAAAAAAAAAAGCAGAAGAGGGAGTATAAAGATTGGAAGGGAAGAAATAACATTATCAATATTTGCAGATAATACAATTGTGTGGATAGAAACACCCAAAAAAGCTATAGCTAACCTATTAGAATTCATATGTGAATTTAGCAAAACTGTTGGATGAAAGGTTTATATAAACAAATCAAGTATAATCTGATATACTAGCAACAATCAAATAGAACATAAAATTTTTTAAATACCAGTTATGATCACTTCAAAAAACATGAAATATCTGGGGATAAGTTGAATGAAAGACATGAAAAATCTCTATACATAAAACTATAAAAACTTTTGTTATGGGCTAAATTGTGCATGTTCCTGAGTATGCATGTGACTCTTTGGGACCCCAAGAACTATAACCTGTCGGGCTGTTCTGTCATGCTCCTCTGTCCATGGGATCATCCCAGCAAGAACAGTGGAGTAGAGTACCATTTCTTCCTCCAGGGGATCTTCCCAGCCCAGGCATCAAACCCATGTCTCCTGCATCTCCTGCATTGGCAGGCAGGTTCTTAACCACTGAGCCACCTGGGAAGCCCTGGGCTAAATTGTATCCCCCACCAAATTCATATGTTGAACTCCTAACCCCTTGTACCTCAGAATGTGACTGTATTTGAAGATAGGGCCTTTATAGATGCAACTAAGGTAAGAAGATCCAGATAGGTGTCTTTGAGAAAGCCACTTAGCCTTGCTAAATCTCAGAATTTCTACACTAGTAAAATGAACATAAAAGCAGTGTCTATTCCCAGGAGAATTAAATGAGAAACACGGGTAGAGTTTTTAGCACATCCTCTGGTCATTATCCTTCTATGAAGCTTCTTTCCAGGTGAGCGGCTTGTCCAGGCTTCAGGAATGTTGGTGGCCCCTTTTCTAAACGACGCTGTCCTATTGAGATACTTCAGGACTGAGCTCAAAGGGAAAAACAGAGACCAAGCTGACTTTACCCAGACCTCTGTACCAGTTCAGTTCAGTTCAGTTGCTCAGTCATGTCTAATTCTTTGTGACGCCATGGACTGCACCATGCCAGGCTTCCCTGTCCATCACCAATTTCTGGAGCTTACTCAAACTCATGTCCATTGAGTTGGTGATGCCATCCAACCATCTCATCCTCTGTCATTCCCTTCTCCTCATGCCTTCAATCTTTCCCAGCATGAGGGTCTTTTCCAATAAGTCAGTTCTTTGCATCAGGTGGCCAAAGGATTGGAGTTTCAGCTTCAGCAATAGTCCTTCCAGTGAATATTCAGGACTGATTTCCTTTAGGATGGACTGGTTGGATCTCCTTGCAGTCCAAGGGACTCTCAGGAGTCTTCTCCAACACCACAGTTCAAAAGCGTCAATTCTCCAGCACTCAGTTTTCTTTATAGTCCAAGTCTCACATCCATATATGACTATTGGAAAAACCATAGTTTTGACTAGACGGACTTTTGTTGGCAGAGTAATGTCTCTGTTTTTTAATATGCTGTCTAGGTTGATCATAACTTTTCTTCCAAGGAGCAAGCATCTTTTAATTTCATGGCTGCAATCACCATCTGCAGTGATTTTGGAGCCCCCAAAAGTAAAGTCTGTCACTGTTTCCATTGTTTCCCCATCTATTTGCCATGAAGTGATGGGATCAGATGCCATGATCTTTGTTTTCTGAATGTTGAGTTTTAAGCCAACTTTTTCACTCTCCTCTTTCACTTTCATCACGAGACTCTTTAGCTCTTCACTTTCTGCCATAAGGGTGATGTCATCTGCATATCTGAGGTTACTGATATTTCTCCCAGCAATCTTGATTCCAGCTTGTGCTTCATCCAGCCTGGCATTTCATATGATGTACTCATGTAAGTTAAATAAGCAGGGTGACAATATACAGCCTTGACGTACTCCTTTCCCGATTTGGAACCAGTCTGTTGCTTCATGTCCAGTTCTAACTGTTGCTTCTTGACCTGCATACAGATTTCTCAGTGCTTGGTTCAAAGTGGTGCTCAAGAAATAGTTTTTAAATGAATGAATGAGTGAATCAATGAATCAGTGTGCTTACAGCTCCCATTAAGTGCACTCACAAAATGCTAGCTTTAAAAAACCCAGACTCAGAGTTCACCAAAGTTGCCCATCAGACCCACACCAGGGTTCATGCCAGCCTCTGCCATTACCACACACCTGGGAATGCTGGACCTGATCTGAAATGGGAGATGAGGATGCCAACCTCAGAGGGGAGCCCTCTAGAGCATCAGACCTCTAGCTTTGTTTATTAGTGATTCCAAGCTCTGGTTTCTGGCACTTGCCTTGACGCACAAGACTTTTAGGCTACTCTTTAGTTTCTTTCCAAAAGGCTTTAATTAAACACATACGTCCATGTCACAAAAAGCACGTCAGCCAGAGCTGCAGCTCTCCAAAAGGTAGAATTATTCCTTGGACCATGAAGTTCCAGGTAAAGTGAATGAATGTGGATATTCACAGTATCCAAGGCCTATGGTCCCTCGACTACAATAAGGATGGGTCTTCCACATCCGGGGGCTTCCCTGGTGGCTCAGCTGGTAAAGAATCTGCCTGCAATGCGGGAGACCTGGGTTCGATTCCTGGGTCAGGAAGATCCCCTGGAGAAGAGAAAGACTACCCACTCCAGTATTCTGGTCTGGAGAACTCCATGGACTAGTCCATGGGGTCGCATAGAGTCGGACACGATTGAGTGACTTTGATTTTGACTTTCATTTTCCACATCCAGATCTCTATAATTCTCTAACCTGGGCTTAAGGATTCAGACTAGTGGAATCCCAAGGATAAATAAGGAAAACAAATAATTATGACCAGCCTTCTGCTTTTGTGATAATAAACAACACAATGATTTATTATCCCAGGCACTCTGCATTTCAGCCCTCATAAGAATGTCAAAATGACACTTGTCACATTGACAAAATGACATATTGTCACCAGGTGTTAGATGAAGAAACAGAGGCTCAGAGAGTTGAAGGCATTGCCCAAGAACACACAGTGAGGGAGTCAGATGGACGATGCTCCAAGTTCAGGTTCATGCCACTGCTCCCACATGCTTCCCCTCTTCAAATCCTGGATCCAGACAAAAGGCTCTGACCCTCTATGCATCTACATCATCAGAATAAAAAGTGAATTTTCCATTATCTGAAATAGAAACACATCTACTATAATAATCCCTCTTGGCACGGGATTGTCCAAAACCACCACCAACAGTGGAACAACTACTCATTCTGGAGGATTCTGTTCAAAGACCCTGCCAATTGTCCCAGAATTGGCAAATGCATCTGTTGTGGGCTGAAGGGTAGCCCCTTAAAACATATGTCCCTGTCCTAATCCTAGAACCTTTATTACTTTATATGGCAGAAGAGGTGATTGAGTTAAGGACCTAGAGAGAAGTGGCTTATCCAGGATCATCCAGGGGGCACAAACATAATCCCAGGGATCCTTTTAAGAGAGAGGCAGGGGGACTTTCAGGACAGATGCAGAGGAGGCAGTGATGAGAAGGTAGAGGCAGAGATCTGAGTGATGTGGCTACAAGACAAGGAAAACCCAGGACTGTAGGCGGCCTCCAGAAGCTGGAAGAGGCTCCAGAACATCTGGAGAAAGCACGCACTGGCTTTGACTTCTGGCCTCCAGAGCTGTGACAGCTATGTCACCAAGTTTGTGTTCATTTGTTAAAGCAGCCACAGGTGACTAATACACACTACTACTATGGGGAGAAATACCAATAACCTCAGATATGAAGATGATACCACTTTAATGGCAGAAAGCAAAGAGGAACTAAAGAGCCTCTTGATGAGGGTGAAAGAGGAGAGTGAAAAATCTGGCTTGAAACTCAACATTAAAAAAACTAAGATCATGGCATCCAGTCCCATCATTCCATGGCAAATAGATTGGGAAAAGGTGGAAGTGGTGACACATTTCCTCTTCCTGGGCTCTAAAATCACTGTGGATGATGACTGTAGCCATGAAACTAGAGGACAACTGTTTCTTGTCAGGAAACCTATAACAAACCTAAACAATGTATTTATTAAAAAAGCAAAAACACCACTTTGCCAACAAATGTCCATATAGTCAAGACTATAATTTTTCCAGTTGTCATGTATGGATGTGAGGTGAACCATATTAAAGAAGGCAGAATGCCAAAGAATTGATGCTTTTGAACTGTGGTGCAGAAGACTCTTGAGAGTCCCTTGGACAGCAAGGAGATCAAACCTGTCAATCCTAAAGGAAATCAACCCTGAATACTCACTGGAAAGACTAATGCTGAAGCTGAAACTCCAAAACTTTGGCCACCTGATGCAAAGAGCCAACTCATTGAAAAAGACCCTGATGCTGGGAAAGATCGAGGGCAGAAGGAGAAGAGGACAACAGAGGATGAGATGGTTGGACGGTACCACTGATTCAATGGACATGAACTTAGGCAAACTCCAAGAGAAGGTGAGGTACACGGAGGCCTGGCATGCCACAGTCCATGGGGTTGCAAAGAGCTGGACATGACTTGGCGACTAAACAACTACACGAACTTCTTTGGCCAGGTCCCAACAGAGGTCAGGGAGCATATGGCTCAGGGATTGAGTCACGGGTTCCTAGATGTTGTCTTAAGGTCCCTTAGTAACAAAAAGCCACAGATTCTTCCCATGGATGAAATGGGAAGATGTTCAGTTTGAAAGTAAACTCCATAGGTAGGAAGAAACCAAACTGATGTCAAGAAAAGAGATGAAGGGCAAGGACTTGGCCTGGCATTTGACAAGCTTGGAAGGAAAGGAACTTCTATATTGGAGTAGAGAGAAGATCCTCAAAGCTCAAGTGTTGTAGATCAGGAAGCACAGAGCTAGGTGATCAGTATTTTGAATTTTAGGAAGAGATCTGTACCCAGGCTGGGCTGATGATGGAGGAACAGCTCCTACCCCGACCTGGTATTTTTCAGCCTTTATAACAAGGGCAATGAGTTATATTCCAGCAAGGCTGAAAGGATTAAGGAAGTAACTGAGAACTTGAAAGTTCTAGGAACACATTTGGAAGCATTATGGAAAGCTTCCATTCTCTTACTTTCTGCAATACAGGTGTGGAGTTGGTCAACTTCATTTATTCTTTCCCCCAACGAACATGAATGGAACACCATCTATGTGCCAGGTGCTCAACCAGAACCCTAGTATAGAACAGTGAGCACCAAAGCCCTTGTCCTCCTGAGGGGCTCTCTAGAGCAATGGGTCTCAACTGGGTGTGATTTTTGATCCCGAGGAGGCATTTGGCAATGTCAGAGGACATTTCTGACTGTCATGACTGCTGGGGAGTGGGGTGCTTCTGACATCTACTGGGTAGAGGCCATGGATGCTAACACCCTACAGTGCATAGGACAGTCCCCTACCACAGAGAATTATCCAGTCCAAAATGTCCATGAAACTGAATGGTACTATTACTGGCCTAACTCGGCCACATCCAATGGACACGATGGTGGGTGAGACGTTAATGGGAGGGAAAAACAGGAAGCTGAAAGGTCACACAGAAGAGAGACATCATCACTATCATCTACGAGGGGAACTGAAGGATGAGCAACGAGGTTGCAGGAGCAAAGCAGACCTTCCAGGCAGACAGCAACCGCATCTTTGAAAGCAGAAGAGCAAAAATACATTTACGAGAAACTGAGTATGTGCTGGGGCGGAAGGGGGTGGAAAACAAGGAAGTCTTCAAAAGGACCATCCCATCACTCTGTTTGGGAGACGGAGCATATTTATTATGCAAGGAAGTATATCTTAGTATTAAGAGCATGGGTTTGGAGTCAGGGCTGAACTTAAATCCCAGCTCCAACACCCTACAGGCTGTGTGGTCTTGAACAAGACACACACTCTGAGTTCCTAAACCCAGTTTTAGAAAATAAAGCAGAGTGTGGAGGTAGAGGATAAAATCTACCTCAGGCGGTATAGTGTTAGGAAGAAATGAGAAAATGCTCATCAATGGCTTGGCACACTGCCACAAAAAAACAGATACTGTCAAATGTCACAAATGTTTTCCAAGGTTACCCTGGTCCCAATGTGCAAAATAAAATAGGGAAGGACAACCAGAATCACTTTTTCCTGGATATACAAAACAACTAAAGACAAAAAATACCAAGATTTTACAGAACGAAAACCAACTTGAGCAAAGCAGAGCTTCCAAGGAGCTTTAAAGTCCTTGATGACGATACTGTGTAACTGGAAGTAACAGGGGTGGTGACACAGACTGCTTCTGTGTCCAGTGAAATCACGTCCTTTGAAGGTGAGGTTATCCAGACAAGCGGAACTACATATGCGCCCATCTATCCAACCATTCATCCTAGCCAGCATGAGAAATGAATGCAGTGGAAACCTTGGGATGATCTTTATTGTGGCCTTTCCGTTGGTGATGGCGGTGAACTTGCATGCTGGCTAGGGTGGAGTCCTGAACTTGAGTCTCAGGGACAGCAAGAGTCCTCCCTGCAAACTTGTAACAGAAGTACCTTGATCCGTTTTCTAAAAACCTTCTTGCTTAACAACCGCTCACCCTGGCATCTCTCCTTACATGTGATTCTTACAAAGACATAAGGATACTTTCACATCAATGATCCTTAAATGGTAATGATGTGCTTTCTTATATTCCCTCCTGGTGAACTAAGTTTCATCAATAAGTATTAGATCATTTCTGCTTGATACTCAGAGGGCCAACTCAGATATATCAGAGTGTCAGTCTTATAGCCCTAAGAGTGACATTTGCTTTCAGAAATGAACCAACCAGGTACACAAACTATGCCAAACCGGCATTAAGAATGAGATGGGAAAATAAAGAGTTCAGGGACCCTTTCTGGTATCCACATCACCACCCATAACCTACACCAACCACCGGGTCTCAAGTTCCACCTTGGGAACACATTTCTCTTGCTGAAGGCAGATCTAGTTTCCCCAGAGAGAAAACCCAAATTATAGAAACAAGTGACCAGCCTTTATCTGCACATACTAAGTTGCTTTTATTAATCCAGAATGGCATGCTACAGATACTGTACAGCATGAACATTTATTCATTACAAAAATGGCTTCCAAACCATTAAAAATGAAATTGGAATAAGAGCATAAAACGGAACAGTAACATCACAACTGTTAGGAAACATTCAAAGTATTCACAAAAAAATGTTATAGTTAGCATTTTAATAAACCAGAGAAAAACCGGAGACAGTTTTACAATCGCTTCATGTCAACTACAATGGCACTGAATGAACAGGTTTTAGCTTTATACAGCATTTTGTAACATCAACATGCCTAGGTTTTTTTTTTTTTATTTTTAAAGTTTGCTACCTACTTGTATGTCATAGGGATACATAAAAGCGGCAGCTGGTTTTTCCTTTAAGAGTAATCTAATATACAGAATTTTTGGCCCTTAAGGGTTTATACCTCTTCATTTAAAATGCTTTCTGGACAATCTGCTACCAAACACGTCTTGTTATAGGTGACATTAAAACTACATACAAATCTACCTATGTAACATCACAGCAAAACATGATGAACGAAAATTACAGCATCAAAAAGAGGGAGAAAGCTAAAGTCACTGAGAATTTTGGCACATAAAAAGTTTTGCACACGGTCAGTCCATGTCCTCAGGGTGCAGGGCGCTCGACTGTGAGTTCACAGGGGAAACGGGACAATTCCCACTGCTGCTGGTACAACGTTGCTAAGATTCCCTCACTAATGTTCAAGTCTTGTTTTACATAATGGCTTTTAAAGCAACTTTTGTTAATGCTACTGATCCTTTAATGCAACTATTAACGTCCATTTGGCGGTATCTGGGTTTCATACGGCAAAAAAAAAAAAAAAAAAAAAAAAGTCCAAAAGGGAAACAAAAAATATATATATACACATTTTATATATAAACTTAAAAACCTTGTACAAATGAGTTGTTATATATAAGATGCTTATGCTAAGGGGAAAAAAACTTTATACAGTTTCAAGAAAAAGGAAAACATATTTTAAAAGGGACAACGTACAGGTTCGACGAGCAATCTCTAAAGCAATAAATACTACTGGTCCAACAGCAATGTGATTCCATTAATTGTTGAATAGCAACCCCCTCCCCCCAAAAGAACAACACCATGGAACAAGGTATATTAACACATTTTAACCCTTTGTTTCTGTACATTTAAACAATAACAAGTAACATCACAATAAAAGTTGTTTCACACAGAAAAAAAAAAAAGTAAATGGCACTGCATTCCTTGTGCCCTTATGGTTTAAAAACCAGATGTAAAATGATTGGTTCGCAAGCTCGTATTTAATACAAATAATACAGAACCAACTCCTTTTGGAGGGCTGCTTCAAAATTGCTTTTTTTTTTCTTTTTGTTTTTTAATCAGTCTTTTAAAACTAAGCTATCCGAACTACATAACAGTTATGTATATATATATATTTTTTAAACGCTACAAAGACTTTAAACAGCTGTTGATAAAAATTTTGGTAGAATCATGAGGTTCTTCTCTCATCTACATATTTAAAAGGAGAAATTGAAATAAGAATGGGTCAAATATTGACCAATGAACTCGATAAACATCAACTAATGTAGCCACATGGCACAAACGGAAAAGAGGACAACACGAAAACCGGGCCGGAGGGTGGGGGTGGGGCGGGGCGGAACCGGAAATAAAGAAAAAGCAAAAGGAAAACACTCCACAAAGCACCCGGGGCTGAGGAGGGTAAAGCTATTCTAAAGACTTGGTGACGAGGGACAGTGGCTGGGGCTGGGTCCCGGCCAGAGAGCCGTGGGAATGTAAGGAAGATGTCGACGGCTGTGCCAGAGATGAGGGGGGGATGGCAGGCGGCTGCAGAGCGGCGGGAGGCAGGTCCAGGGCCCCGTTGGCACAGAGGGCGGGGGCCTTGCCATGGGCGGCCTCGGCAAGCAGGAGGGCGGGCGGCGGAGGCATCATGGGCAGGTGGGCCAGGGGGTCGGGCTTCAGGGACAGCGAGAGAGGCTGGGTCTGCTCAGTCTGTGGCTTGGCGTCTTGGGGAGGGGAGCCTAGCAGGTTGGGGGAGGAAGGAGGCGAGTCTAGTAAGCTTCCATCTGAAGAGGGTGGACTGAGGCAGCTGCCTTCACCTTGTATGTAGCGAACGCACTTTTTTTTTCTCCTAGAAACAGGGGAGGGAGGGGAGAGAGTTATCTGTGAATAAAGGGCAGAGATGCCAAGGGAGAGAGTTATCTACTGCTCAGAGACGAGAGGACCGCCACCTGGCGATGCCCCCCGGGGAGACATCGCCCAGCGGCCAGGGGACGTTTAACGTCACGCTGGGGTGGCCGGCTCACTGAGCTCTAACGCCCGCTCTGGCGAATGAAGTGTGTCAGACCGCACAACTCCCTACCTACCTGCTTCCCCTGCCCCCGCTAAACACCCCCCGCGCTCCGCTTCTGACCGAATATAAGCGAGCAGGCTCAAGGGCGCCGCCTGTGGACCGTGACACAAAGCGGCCACGTCCACACTGAGGTACTCAAGAGCTTGTTCAGTTTCTCTTTTTTGGCTCAGACATCCCTTCATTTCCCGTGGTAACCATCCCCCTCCATTTCCACCACGACCACCCCGACCCCTCAATGGGTGTGTGTGTGTCCATGTGTGTAGAAGAGAAAGACAGAGCTCCCTCCCCAGGCGCCTCATATCCATCTGAAACTCAAAATGCTGACTGTTGAGCCCACAGAGCTTAAAGGCAGCGCGAGCAAGAGGCTGAAGAGGTTTTATCCCACCACCTCCACCACCAACCACCACCAACCACCACCACCACCATCAGAGGCTGCTGGCGCCCAGAGAACTTTTTGGGCTTGTCTGTTAAGAACCACACCAAATCAAGAGAGGTCAGAATCAGTTGTGAAGGGGGGGGCGTGGAGGGGGGAGGGGAGGGAGAGGGAAACAAAAAGAAAACCAAATAAACTCAAAAACAAAACAAAAATAAAAAACAAAAAAATAAAACCACCAAAAAACAGGTAGAAGAGGATAAACAAAGGTGGGGGAGGGGGGAGAATAAGAAAAACAGAAAATGATCCAAAGGAACAAGAATAACTGGTTGTATGGCCTGCAGGTTGTGGATTAAATTATGATTCAAAGTTTTTTAATTTTTTTTTTTAAGATTTGGGGTCTTCCCCTCCCCCACCCCATAGTGAGAAGGCTAGAAGGAGAGATGGTGAGAATGGGGATGGAGGGGCAACTTGCCCTGGTCCATATGCCAGGGCCAGTGAATAAGGGTTCAGCCCGTCACAAGGAAGTGACAACAAAGAAGAAGTGCCAGGGAGTCGCAGCATGGACTTTCTTGAATTGGGCGGGGGCGGGGGTGGGGGGTTATCAGGAGTAATGTTTAAACCAGAAAGACTAATTTTGCCCTGCACCAAAACGAGAGTCTCCCCTTTCCATTTCCTGTTTATGTAAGAAATAGGATTGAGAATTTCAGAGCCTCTTGTGCTTATCCATCTGAGGTGGGCGAAGTCAGTTCAAGACACTGAGTGTGTGACCTCACAGCTTCCCCCTAGTATTCATCCCAGTTTGATGGGATCATATGTGGTAGGACAGGTGATCCTGGCAACCAACCCCACTCATGCTATTAAAAATAATGCAGATACAGGGGATGTGCTGACCTAAGAATACAGTCCGAACCGCGGCCGATAACACTGTCTAAAAGTAAGTACCGGCTGGCTTCCGGTCATGGGAAAGCAACCAAGATGCTGCCCAGTTGAAGGCCACCACTGTCAGATGTCAGTGGCCTTTGAAAGGAAGTGAGTGCACTGAGTCCCTCGTTGGGTCCGTGCCCCAGAGCTGTCTGATGATGCCCCTCAGTGCATGGGGTGTGGACTCAGCAAGATGGCAGGAGGGAGGGGAGGCGGGGGGTGAAAGGGCACATGCTCAGTCCTTCCTGCCTCCCAGAGGCCAAGACCCATTGGGCCAGTGGCTTCAGGGCCTCTCCATCCCTGCCCTGGGTCGGAAGGAACTCCAGGAAAGTGAGGGCAGTCTGCCTTCACCTTTCAGTTGACAAGGTTCCTTTTCCTCCTCTGGGATAGACTGAAACGGACTGTGGGTTCTGCTCCCATCCCAGAAACCCAAGATAAAATAATTAAGCCTCTTAAAAGAGTTTTACACCACCTTAGCCTGCAGATCAAAACATGCTCAAAAAACTAAGATGTCCATGCATTTTAAAAATGGGAGAAGAAAGGGAGGGGCATAAGCAAAACTGAGAAAGCAACAGGGACAAATGAGAGAGAGGAAAGAGGAAAGGGACAAAGAAAGAACAGAGGGGAGAAAATAACAGGAAACAAGGGGATGACATCCAGCAGCGTTCCATGCTATATTAGGGCAGAGTGAAAAGATGGGAAAAGCAACTTGGTGGGCTCAAAACAGAATCTTGTTAAAATGTCCTCAAATGTCAAGTAAAATTAGAAACCCTGTGCAGGGAGCGAGGAGCCCTGATTAGCTGGGAACATTTCTGGTGCTCCCCTCCCCCCATCTGCCCTCCTCATGGTATGAAGTTTCCATGTCCTGGGGATGAGTGGGGGGCATTTGAACACAGACACAAGGACTATGAATGACACAGTGACCGCTCCTTCTAAGAGGTGGCAAAGCAGATGGCAGTTGGAACCCACACATTTCGGACAGGCCAGAAAATGCCTTGTTTTGCAAATTCTTTTATTATTTTTTAAAAGCGTATCTTGTATGACTGATTTAGCATCAAGCCAGAGATTCTAGCAAAGTCAAGAGGAAAAGTGGAGGAAAAAAGGGATGAGACCCATTCTCTTATCCTCCCCCACCTAGGCTCCACCTTTCATCAAGGTGTGGCCCCTGAAAAATCGGTTTTTGGCTTCTTATGGATTCAATCTGAAAGGAAAGTAAGAGTTCTTCCTGACCCTATTTTGGAATCACACCCTTAAAGGAGCAGATATGCATTGCTAAAGCTTTTACAGTAGGAGACAACAATCCCAACGAAGGAAAAATGGCCCCCGGGGAAGGTCTAAGGGTGCTGAGGCAGGAAAGAGGAAAGATGGCGCTGGGGGGGTGGGGGGCACAGCTCGGTGTCTGAGCAGCCATGCTGCACGCTGACAGCTGCCCCCGAGCTGCACTGTAGAAAACCATGTTTATGAAGCAGCTCCGAAGCCTTGGGGTCGCTTGTTTTTGTTTTGCTTTGTTAAAAACGTCATGGAAATTCTTGTTTCTGAGGAGGATTCCACACTCAGGGTTTACGTGAGGTTGGAGCTGGGTCTGAGAAGGGACTATCTAGTTAGTCAATGTTGGACATGATAACTTTCAGCCCCCAAAATGCCAGGTCTAACTCGCAGTTAACTGCTTCCAAAGCAGTAAGAGGGATTCATACACCACCACTCACCTCCTACAAATAAAATACACAAAGCAGGCAACAAACCACATTGCAAGGGGCGCACAACGGTGTCGGCTGCACCTTTCTACAGAGCATGAAGAACCCTCCCTTAGGAGCGTGCCCTGTGAAACGCTAACCTTTTGCCATGGCAGAGCGGTGATTCTGCAGCTAACTGTCTTCCTACTCTGCACAAATAAAGGTTTGATACAAATTCACTGCCTATAAAGGGTCATCAGAGGCTCCATCTTCTAGGCCAGCCCTAGTGAAATCTCTGATGCCCTCCACCAGCTGCACCATGAAACTCCTTTCTGTTGCACAGACAAGATCCTGGGACTGAGTGGCAAAACCATTTGTCACCTCCAGGGACACTGTTGTCTCACAGAATGGGTGGGGGTTCCCTCTCCTGGTGGACGAGCACCCAAGGCACCCTGTCCTCACTCAATGGGCAGAGAGTTGCCTGTGGAGGGAGGTCTCTCTCAAGAAAGACTCTTGGGCCCCCAGCTCCCCTCAACGTCTGGGCAACACGAGGTGCTTCGCTGATCTCTCGTAAGGCATTGGGGGAGGGGGAGAGAGACACAGGAGATTGGTGGGCATGCACGTGATGGAATGGACATGGGAGCTAATGTCTAAACATGGAACACATGGCAAGGGCGTGGAGGAAAGGGACACGTGACAAGGGAGGCACTACAGACAGGGGGGCGTGTTGGGTGTTGAGATACCTACCATCATAATATTCCAAATTCAAAGACTGCTTGTATCAGAACAAAGAAACAACAAATTTAACCAAAGGTGGTCATTAAAGGAAAGGAAATGAGACAGGAACTAGCTGGTGTCCCTCCACCAAGAAGGAAGTACCTATACCTTCCCTGAAATTACAGGTTGGATGGAACCTGCAGGTGGAACACAGGCGTTTAATTTGGACTCTTCTGATTCCCTTTGGAACCAGAGCTCTGTCTCTCTAAATATATGTATAGATACATATATATATATATATATATATATTTTTTTTTTTTTTCCATTGTGCAGGCCAGTGGCACTGCAGTACGTGACCTCTGCTTGTGGCCCTGTAGCTGATGCATGCCATTCAATGCCACGCTTCTTTTCAGCGCTGTAAAACAATGTCAGCTAACCAAGGTCCTCTGTCCAGAGATGTGGTTTTGAAACAGAAAATAAACAAAAACACAAAACAAAACTAAAAGAAGCCTGCCCCCAGAGCCCTTCTCCAAGTGTCTAGACTCCAAGTACATGGGAATGCTATCACTGCCAATCTGAGCTCATTCAAACCTTGGGACACGGTGGGTCTCCCTCTGTCCTGCAGACACGCCACAGAAGCTCTGACAGGGCCTGGCCAGATCCAGGATGCTGGATTTTGGAGCAAAAGGCTAAGTGCCTGTCCTGGCCTGTGAGGGCTGTGGCCTAGGTCCTACCACCAGGGATATGTTATTTGTAAGAGCAGGGGAAAGAGAGAAAGAGAAAAGGAGGGAGAGGACACAGCATAAAATTAGCAAGGAAATTTTGAAGAATGAGGATCATTAGTCATTGATGCCAGCAGGGAAGTAGATGGGAATGAGGTCAAAATATATTGACGCACTAAGGTACCAGAAGGACAGAATGCTTTGATTTTTCCCAAAGGCCTTGCAGTAGGGAATATACCTGCACGGTTTGCACCATAAAGTCTGTCGGTCAAGCCCGAACAGTGCCCGACACTTCTTTGGAGTATTTGCATCTGTTAGCATAAGGTAAACACAAAAAAACACAACACAATGGTGGGTCGTGCTCAGTTGGACGTAAAATCTCGGCTACAGCTGACTTGTCTTCGCTATCACCTTGGTTCTACACGCCTGTCTTCCCTTACCAAGGACATGAAAGGAAAGGACTTCAATGCGTCGAAAGAAAAAATAATAAAATAAAATGATAAAACACAAAAAGAAAAAACAACAACCAGAAACCAAAAAACAACCAGGAAAAAATAAAAAAAATAAAAACAGAGAGAGAAGAGGAGGGGGAGAAGGTGACGTTGTTTGTTTCTACCTAGGCCAGGCTTACGATGGATGTCACTGAGCCCCCATCCCGGGCGGTCAGGAAGAAGGGGTTGGCAGGCAACGTTCCCTGGGAGGGGGCGCGCTGGGGTTTGCTGTCGCTGACCCGAGAAGGCACAAATGATGCTGTTTTACAGTGGCATTTTGGCTAGCAGCAGCGAGGAGGACAAGCACGTCCCTCACAGAGCAGTGTCCCGCGCCCTCCTGTCTCCTAAGATCCACACACAGAGCTACAAAGCAACAGGCCGGAGAAGGGGGGAAAGGACCGAATAGACCAGCTGCAAACCAGCACAGCGAATCTGGGAAATCTATACACACCTGCAAGGGCCGCACCAGTTATTCTGTTGATCAAGGCCAAAGCGCGCTCGGCATTTCTTAGGAGCGCTCAGGTCTGAATGAGTTCAAGAGAGAAGCGAGCAGAGGAGGAGGACGTGGGAGAGAGGGAGAGGGAGAGAAGAGAAAAGAGAGAGAGAGGGAGGGAGAGAGAGGGAAGGGGGGAAGAGAAAGATACAAATAAGAAAAAAATAAAAATAAAAAAGGGAATAAATCAATGACCTGGTTACTAATTACAAAATATTGACTTTTGATTTTTAACTTTCTATAATTAAAAAAAAAAAAGGTAAAAAAAAAAAAAATCACATTCTTATTCAACTCGTGAAATTAGCTGTTGCAAATAAAGCTGCAGTATCCCTTCTTTGAGGACTGTCTCTCCGATTTGTTTGAACTGATAAAGGGATGTTAGCTCCTCAAGAACTAGCTTTTAAATAATGTTTTTCTTCTTTTGGTTCTGCTTTTTCTTTTTTTCCTCTCAATTTGTTTTTCTTAAAGAAGAAAATAAAGCAAAGGAGGGAATTAAGTTTGTCACATGCTCTTTTCTTCTCAGAGTACAACAGTTTAAAAAAGAAAAAAACAAAAAACAAAAAACTACAAATAAAACCAGAACAAAACAAAACGAAACAGAAAGAAAGAAAGAAAAGGGGTCGTGGTACTGGGATATTGCAGCTTTTGGAATGTTCATCTTTTCTTTAAATCTATTTTCATTAATATTAAGAGAGGAACAGATAAAGGTCAATAGGCTGTGTGAATGAGCTGTTAGGAGTTAGTTAGAAGCTCACAGCGGCATTTAAGCAGGTACAGTCAGTGAAATGCTAGTGGATTTGCAAGTTATGAGCAGAAAAGTGAAAGAAGAAAAAAAATGAAAATAAAAAAAAAGCAAAGGAAAAAAATAATCATACTGCGGATGCATGCTTGCGTGAGAAAACTTAGTGGGAGCGATGAAAAAATGCCATTAGATTAAGGAGGTTTATTACTGAATTCCTTCCATTTTGTTGTTGTTGGTTTTTTTTTTTTTTAACCAGTCTCTTTGAAAGAAATACTGCATATTCAATTTGCACAGTTAGTTCAACTCTAAATCACTGTCATCATGGCTTAAACAACTGTTACGGGAAAAATAAATAAACAAAGCAGAAGTTAAATTAAATTCAAAAAAAAAAAAAAACAACAAAAGCAAAAAAAAAATCTACTGAAACATACGAAATCATGTAGATGGTCATTTTAAAGAATGTTCAAAGGTCATACGTGTTTTCATGTTAATAAAACTATAATGGCAAGAAAAATTAAAAAACAGTTTATCAACTATTTTAATGACTCAAAATGACATTAGCACCTGTAATCGGAGGAAGTGAAAGGCAAGGATTTAGGAAACATTCGCTGTGTTCTGAAAAAAAAGAACAAATTATACAAAGCCTTCACAATGTTTTTGTCGTTGTTTGTAAAAGCCTGGCCTTCTCGAAGGGCCCTCTGAGATTGCCTATGCAGTATTTCTAATTTCTTCTAGAGAATGACAAACCTCCTTAATTTAAATCGGGTGCAATAGACCACTGTAAAGGCATGCATCAGAACATTCAGGAACAGCCCAGTTAACATCAAACACTCGCACACACCCCCTCAGCTCCCCTAGCCCCCTCCTCATCCTTACTCAGACACATACAAAATAAGCAGACTGTATAAATCCCCGTCTAGGCATGCCTACCGCTCTCCGCTTACAGGCTCTGCAGTTATTTAAAAACACATTCCACTAGACTTACAATGTGCTTTTCATGCAACAATGAATGTTACTAGCTTTAAAAGGGCAGTCATGAAGCAATTAATTAAAATGCATAAACAAAAAGGCTGGCTAAGATGGGATCCCCCCGCCCCACAACATCCTGGCCTTGAATTTCTCCTGCCTCCCCAGATAGAAGCCTGACATAAAAGAGTGGTCCTCAGAGTACAGCTCCCTTCCTCTATCCTGCTTATTCTAACTTACCATTGGTCTCCCCGGGCTGCTTGTCCCTTTTCCTCTTCTTCTTTTTCCCCTAGACAAACAGATGAAACACAGGGCATTATTTCAGGAAATGGATGGGAGGATGGCAATGTCTGGGCTCACCTGGAGAGGAGGAGGCAGGAGGTGGGCAGCACCTGCCATCTCCAGCCACACCCACTCCTGAGTGCTTTCCAACCCCCGGTTCCCTTCAGTCCAAGTGCCCTTCAACTGCGCTCCAGCTAGAGGAACGCATGCCTAGCGGAAAAGATGGAATCAGTGGGGCAGAGAAGAAGGACTTCTTTTCCTATGCATCCACCCTCAAACTTGATCCAGAGCATCCATAAAAGGGGAAATGAGGCCTGGATGGGGAAAGATTCAGACAGGTGTAGAGAGACAGGATTGGAAGTGGCCCAAGAGCCAAGGGACAAATGAATGATTTTGAGATGGCCAAGAGAACCCCTTGCCCCATGCAAATCTCTTACTAAGGCCAAAAGCTGCTCACTCTGAATCAAAAAATTAAGACTTAGTAGGGGATTTTTCTTAGCACTGTAGCATGGGTCTTGATTTTAAAGTCAGAAGGGGGAAAAAAAAGGCGAAATAAAACCAGAAACCATCTGAGCTCCTTTTCAAACTGCTGAGTGGACATCCATAAAGGAGAACATTTGGTCCTCACTATTTTCCACTTATGTAATGACTATAATACTCCTAGTAATATGGACTTCCCTGTAGCTCAAACGGTAAAGAAACTGCCTGCGATGCAAGAGACCAGGGTTCGATCCCTGGGTTGGTAAGTTCCTCTGGAGAAAGGAATGGCAATCCACTCACAGTATTCTTGCCTAGAGAATTCCATGGACAGAGAAGCCTGGCGGGCTACAGTCCATGGGGTTGCAAAGAGTCGGACACGACTGAATGACTAGCACACATATAACACTACTGGTAATAACAGCTACCGTTTATTGAGCACATACTATACGCCAGACATGGTTCTAAGTGTGCTACGCCTAGTGACCCATTTATCCTCACACGATCCTGTACAACAAGCACGATCACCATCAGATTTTACAGATAAGGACGCTGAGATACAGGGGTGCACGCAGTTTCCTGAAATGACACAGCTATCAGGTGATGCTGTCGATGGGAACCCAGGTGATCTCAGTTCCACAGCCCTTATCCACTAGGCTATGCTGCCTTCATATTTACTGCCTTGTCCTCTGAGGAAGGCTCTTAATGGATTATGGGTCAAGAATTGCATGGAGTCAATCACATTCTCCACCTGACCCTCCCTGCTATCTTGATGGTCTGCCCCCGGATGTGGATGTGCAATGGGAGTGGGGATGAATTCCCCTTCTTCCTTACCACTTCCTTCCTTATCTGAAACTAGTTCTCCCTCACCCCAGTAGCTCTGGTCCCATCCATATGAATTAGCTACCTGGTCTATATGAAATGTCAAAAGCAAAACGTCACATCTATTTGTTTCAGAATATCCAAATATCCTTTGCCTTGTGGTCGGCTTAGTTTGGGCTTCCCTAGTAGCTCAGCTGGTAAAGAGTCCGTCTGCAATGCAGAAGACCCCAGTTCGATTCCTGGGTTGGAAAGATCTGCTGGAGAAAGGATAGGCTACCCACTCCAGTATTCTTGGGCTCCTCTGGTGGCTCAGCTGGTAAAGAATCTGCCTGTAATGCGGGAGACCTGGGTTCGATCCCTGGGTTGGGAAGATACCCTGGAGAAGGGAAAGGCTGCCCACTCCGGTACTCTGGCCTGGAGAATTCCATGGACTATACAGTCTTTGGGGTTGCAAAGAGTTTGACACGACTGAGTGACTTTCACAAGTTCTCATGGTGTGTTGACATCAACTCAAGAAGAAACGAGAAAGAAAAGCCATAGGCAGAAAACCTGAGAACCCACACGGCTCTGCGAGGGGGACGCCAAGGCAGGGATGCCTGAGTCTTAGATCTACCTGAGGGCTGAGGGTCAAGAGTCCTACAGGAAGCCTCTCAAATCTGGGGGCCTGTGGCATCAGGGAAATCTGTCTGGGCCCTCAGCTCACTGTTTCCACTAGAAACATGTTCCGTTCCTTGGCATACAACTTTAAAGAAGAAGCAAAGAAAGGAGTCTGTGTGCTTTCTCATGAGCCCTAGCAGCCCACCTTCATGTCTGTGCCTCTCCCACATCAGGAGCAAAGCACTGCCTGGCCATCATGGGACAGGCAGGAGGAGCTAGTTTCAGTTTATTTAGAAGCCTGACAGAAAATCTCAGCCAGGCACAGAAATGGTTCAATTCCAGGCAGTGCGTCATCCATGCAGTCAAGGGCTCCCCAGTCATCTCTAATACAGGGCTCACCCACGTTCAATCTCCTGAAATATATTCTGAAAGGCAGGTGACTATTCCTTCACCCCTGGGAAGCTATCCATGTGGGATATAAAACTGAGATGTTCACGACTGAGGCAATGATCATTTAGACTAAAGGCTTCTAGCAGACAGGGACTGTGTTTTAACTGGAAGAGGATATGAAAGAATGAATCAACACTGCAAAGTGAATAGGGAGATGCCTTTCAAGGGAGGCGGCCACCTTGTTATCTCTTTAAATGTAACAAAAGAAAGAAAAGGCCTCAAATATGGTGGTGAGGGAGGAAAAACTCACGGTATACAGATTACTGGGGATTTATCTCGTTGACTCAGTATAGAAAAGCTAGAAACGAAGTAACTTCTATTACAGTGTCACGGGTTAGACATCACTCTCTGACCAAAATCTTTTCTCGTGTGTTCCACAGTGTGTACCAAGTCCAACCCCCGAAATGTGACTGTTTTACTCAATTCTATTTAGCTAAGGTAGCGTATATAGGCTTCTATCCCCGCTGGGCTAGTAAAGTAGGAACGTGCAAGAGGCACAAGGATATTAGTTCAGAAAACTTTTTCCAGAAGAACCTTCAGAACTTGACAGCACCCAGAATAATTTATAGAAGCTTCTGTGTCAAGTCGGTAAAAAAAAAAAAAAAACGCTAAACAGTTTCTACCACAATTGAACCTCTGAACAGTTTAACTCTTGTTCCACAGACCACTTCCTGAGATGAGAGAGGAAGTAAATGAGAGAGGAAGGAAAGAATGAAAGAAGGAACAAATGGAGGGCTGTGTGTGTTCAAAGCCACGTGCAGTGAGCCACTGATGAAGGAATCTGACAGTCCCCTTATAAGTGGTAAAGCTCCTATAGCCCCAAGTCCAGATATTACCTCTAAACTTGATCTCTCAAGTCTTCTCAGGGGTTCCCCTATTATACCAAACCTTGTCTCAGTGTAAAACCAAGCTAAAATCATTTCAAGTGTCTTGAGAACCTTCTGAAACCTAGAAAACACTTCTTAAGAAGCCCTGGGCAATATCTTGTCTTGAGTCCAGGAAAAGTCCATGGCAGTATTCTTTTGAAGCTCTCAAAGTCAGCCCATACCTTTGTGGAGGTATCACCCTATACACCTCCAGGAGGTGCTATGCACACAGACCACAGTGTGAATGGCACACCCCAGTTGTGCAGTGCACGCCCCGCACAGCTGTACATGAAGACTCTCGTCTGACCCAAAATGTCTACTGGGGACAGGATACCTAAACAGTAGCTGAATTTCTCTCTGTGGCACCATTCTAGATTCCTCAAAGAATTGGGTCTGTAGCAGGGAGAAGCTGGTTAAAAACTTCTGACCCGAAACCTGGAGAGCAGCTGTCCGGAAATGAGATGGCTCTATGTGTGGGAGCTGCAGGGCCTGCCCGCTGCTGGCAGTCTCCACCTCGAGGTCAGGTGGGGGTGAAGAGCAAGCCTGTGGGAGAGCATTAGCTTTCTTATCCTCTTCCTTTCAGCTCCAGAAGAAAGGCTCCCCCACTGCACACATGCTGATGACGAATGGAAAAGTCCCAAGCGGGTAAGACCCTGTGCCTGACCGTCTGTGACGGACAAGGGCTCTGAGAGGAGCCAGTGTGCCATTGAGAAGTACAAGCACTGATTCCTGTTTCGACTCCCCAGGAGGAATAGGTTCTATTGTTGAGTGAAGTGCGTGGGACCTACGAGGAGATGGGTGACTGTGGAGATGAAGACACAGGTGTCTCGGTCCTCCCCATCCACATGGCAAAGAGCAGAGAAGCAAGCGTGTGCGTAAAGGTATGAGACTAAAGAGTGATGACACTTGGAACAGCTGGGCAGTGGAAGCAGAAAGCTGTCTTTGCCCAGGACCCACACATTCAATACAGATGTCTGTGCCTCCTGGTTAAGTTCTGAGAGAGCTCTGATTTAACTCAATCCCCATAATACTGTGCTGACAGTAAGCTCACAAACAGCAGTAACTGAATGGATCTCGACTCACACACACAGAGAGCTTCCCCAACACAGGTGAAGGCCAGAGGAGAGCTAGGTCAGAGAGCACGGATGGTAGAAGAATCATCCATGGCTCAGTACCATCAACAAGAAACAGGAGGAGATGCCTGCTGCCAGCATTAAGACGGGTTCTGTCTCCTCCCAAAGAGTGGATGGTAAAAATCACTTCATGAAGCTAAATGTCATGCAATGAAGTATGAGGCAAAATAAGGGACATTTCATCCATTAGAGAGGAGAATGAGCCCAGAACTTGAGCTCCTGGGCAAAAAAAAAACAGATTAAGAAAGAATGGTGAGAGGTGACAGGAGAGAGTCAGTTTATGGGAGGAGAAGAATCCGGACTGTCACAATCACTGTGATTAGTAAAGACAACAACCCCTACAGTGTTTTCTAAAACTCAGGAGAGGAGATTAGGCAAATTCTAGAGCCAACAAAAAGCTGAGGGACACACTCATCACCCAACTCACACACCTCTCTTACGTCACTTCATCCATTCTGCCTAAAGATGGCTACTTACTTTCCAGTATATTCCCATCATGCCTCTCTCAAGATGCACTAGGCTTCCAACTTCTACTGTACCACATCCTAAACGAATGATTTCACTTTTCCCTCTTGAGGGTGAAGGCCCTGCTAGAACAGCTGTGAAGAAGTAAATGCTCTGCTTCCAGCTGGCATCACTGCTGAGAAACACACAAGCCTCACTGGGTGTATTCTAGAGCCATGTCTCTTCAAAGACATGGGCAAGAAGGTGTAAACAGCCCTAACCTGGCCCCACAGGTCCCCTGAGCCGGAAAACCAGCCCCCTTCCTCCTCCTTGAAGAACTATCCCATGTTGATAGAGCCCTACAGGAGGCTAAGATAGAATCCTCCAATCTGGTGCTGAGGTAAGGTGCGAACAGTCCCAACTGGGCAGACTGGGTGGTACCGAAGACCGATTCAGGTTGGCAGGTTGCATTTCCTTTGTCCAGATGGACATCAACCACATCTCTATAGCCTCTAGTCCTGAAAAAGAGGAGCCACCTACATAGTTATCCCGTGCGGACCAGCCGGGGTACAGCTGCATGTGAAGCTGTCGCTCCTTCCGGGCCAGCTCATAGTACTTTGCTTGCTCTTCTCTGGACAGCGCGTGCCACTGGAGGGGACAGGGTGAGGGGAGAGAGAGACATGCAGAAACGTCACAAACCACACTGTGGCCAGGGGACGGACAGCGCTTCCGTCGCAAATGGTGTCATCTGCAGATGCCTACGGTCTGCAGGGGCCTGGCACTAACAGGAGGGCCCAGACCAAACCTGACTTGTCGTCTGTGATGTCTGGGTCTTTGCTCTCTGCTGGTGGGGAAGACCAGGGTGTGGCTGTCGTGAACATCATTCGAAGGCAGAGTTACTGCTTCCAACTCCACAAAGACCATGGCAGGAGTCAGAGCATGGCTGAAGGAAAAGGATGCTCCAAACCAATGGGGACAGGGACATGTCACCCCACCCACCGTGTCCTATTCTGGCCCTCTTCTCCCAGCAGGCACGCCACTCACCCTCCGGCCCAGGATCTGGTTGATGGCTGCACTTTCTTTCAACGTGCATTCAGCTACGACCTTTGCTCTCATCTCCTTCATATACAACATGAATGCATTAAGAGGTTTCTTTATGTGGGGCTTCTTCTTTTCTTCTTCCTTTTTGGAGTCCTGATGCTTTCTGGATGGGGACAAAACAGACAGACGCAACCCAATGAACCATCTCGAGGTCAGCTTCCTCCACAGCAGAAAGCCCGCCCCCTTGCCTGCTCAACACCCTAAGCGATTCAGAAGGAGAAGCACACTTCTACTCTGGGTCTTCTCCATCCTGGCAAATGGAACAAAAACAGCCTGGGGGATGGGGGCATGAGGGAGATTTTGTCATCACTTCCTCAAGGTTTCAGTTCAGTTCAGTTCAGTCGTGTCTGATTCTTTGTGACCCCGTGAACTGCAGCACACCAGGCATCCCTGTCCATCACCAACTCCCAGAGTCCACCCAAACCCATGTCCATCGAGTTGGTGATGCCATCCAACCATCTCATCCTCTGTCATCCCCTTCTCCTCCTGCCCTCAATCCCTCCCTGCGTCAGGGTCTTTTCCAGTGAGTCAGCTCTTTGCATCAGGTGGCCATAGTATTGGCGTTTCAGCTTCAACATCAGTCCTTCCAATGAACACCCAGGACTGATCTCCTTTAGGATGGACTGGTTGGATCTCATGCAGTCCAAGGGACTCTTAAGGTTTACAAACACAAAATTTTCCCCAGCCAGAGGGAAAAGCACATTGTGACCGTTTCCATCTCAGCCAGTGTCTCTTGCGAGATCAGGGATGGTAGGTGCGTGTGCGCTCAGTCGTGTCCAACTCTTTGTGACCCTATGGACTGTAGCCCACCAGGCTTCTCTGTCAGTGGGATGTCCCAGGCAAGAATACTGGACTGGGTTGCCATTTTCTCCTCCATGGAACTTTCTCAACCCAGGGATCAAACCTGAGTCTCCTGCATCTCCCACATTGGCAGGCAGAAGTGGTTGCAAATCCCAGTCCCTCCAAGGACACAAAGAGTTGTGTTCTCGCTCACAGTGGGCACACGCCTCCCTCTCTGGAAGGCAGGTGCCTACTGAAGTCTGGCCAACCTTGAGCAGGGCCACCACCCAGGCACCACGGGCTACACACATGGTGAAGGATAACACGACAAGAAGAGGGACACTTACGCGCTGTGGAGGGAGCCGACGTCACTCTGAGAGGATTCTTGTTTGACTGTCGGCGTGACTATGGCCGGGTGGGGAATGCCGGTCGTGTGTAGAGTGTGATGTGGTGGGACCATATGGGGAGGGAACCTAGAAGACAGAAAGCTGTGTAAATCGTCAGAATCAAAATGAATGAATGGGGAGGGATGTGTACACACAATTAAAAAAAAAAAAGAAGAAGAAGAAACAGCACGTAACACTCACATGAAAGCAACCCAAAGCATATGAAACCTGTCAGCATTAATTAGTGATAAATTAAACATAATGATTCTCGTAATGTCATTAAAGCCAATCTTCCCCTTCATTATTGCTACTGACACGAGACATTACGATTGCTAACATCTTCAGCAAAAGACAAGTTCAGCCAGTATACTTGGGCAACAAAGTAGGCTTGGACTACTTGCTGGAGATCACAAGTCCACTGGTTTGGGAGGACATTATTAGTGGCATCTAAGACTATTTCTTAAGTCCTAATCAGCACTAGAATGCAAGATGAAATCTTTTGTTGCATATTGACAGCTAAATAAAATATTAACGCAGCTGAAGTATACATACATTTTTTGACAATGCTGCGCATGCCTCATTAGGCCTCATTCTGTTGATGGGAATGCAATAAAATTTTTATTTCTCTTTTGCTGCTGTGGTCCCATCGTTCTGACAGTAATGGGAGAGAGTGAGGCAGAAAGATGGGGGGAATCCAAATCACTGCCATCTGGTTCCCAACATACGTCACGGATGTTTTAAATAACTTTGTATCAGAGATGGCCCCAAAAGAGCATTTTACACAGACATCCCCCAGAGTGAAGCTTTGAATTCTGGGATTTGTATATCCTTTCCCACTCTAAAATTCAAGGGTTCCTAAATTACTTTTACTTAAAATACTGCCTATGCATTAGAAGACCTTATAAAGGATGAGCAGAATTATTAATAAAGAATAGTTTGTGTTTTTCCTCTAATACTGTTTACTTTCAGGCATGTTATTTTGGACATGGTTTAAGTCGTGAATTGGCATTTCTCAACCATGCAAACTAGCCAGGACATTCAGAGCTAATTTTAAAGTGCTCTTGGTTCATCTCCAAACTGACAACGGGATGCAAGCTATAGCTCTTGTCTTTTCTGATAGGCTTGGAATCACAATTTGTTCTCGGTTAGAAGAACCACCCTCTTAAAGGAATGTACATTACTGTAGAGAAAAGTGGAATGAGGGATTACAAGGGGCGATTCCCCCAAAGAAAACAAAAGGGCAGCCCCTAGGTTCTGCCCTGACAAGATCAGGCAAGTTTAGGTGAAGGGGGAACCCAGATCAAGCAACTGCTGCTTTCAGCATAAATCTAAACCATGACCACCCCATGTACCAACCAGGGAAGGACCACTTGCTCTTTAGAAAGCCAATTCTGCTGGTCACTGGAGGTGCTAGTGACTTTATTGTGACAGTTAGTTCACAAGGATCCTGTACTTATTTACTAGGTTCTTTTCCTATGTGGACTGGAAATCTAAATAGTTTTCATTTTACCAAAAGAATGCAGCAAATGTTCATCAGAAGAAAGATGAAAAATTAAAGTTCTAACTGACTCTGCAGAGATCAACAGAGAAACTACCAATAAACAATGCAGATTTTGGGGCCAGAATCACAGTGGACATTTGACTTGGAATTTCTACCCTGATGTGGCTTTCTGCCATAGCTGCCTTGACAAATTTACTGAAGTTTGGTAACAGTAGCATGATTTTTTAAATAAGGGTCGTGTGAGTTCTTTTAGGGTGTCAAGAAAAAGAAAAAAAAAAAAGAAAAGAAAAACCCTGACAGAGGAAAAAAAAAGTAACTTCTATCCCCATCCACCTCCCCCAACAAAAATATAAAAAACAAAGCTTGGGAGGTATTTGGGCTCCCAAGTTACACCCTGTTCCTTCCCAGAGTTTGAAGGCCTCTGAGAAAACATAAGTTAAGAACATGTGTTCTTCGAAGCCCTTGGGTGAAGCGGTGGGTGGAGTGGCAGCTTTTACTGTGAATTTTAAAGGCTTGACATTCCTCAAATACATATGTTGCCTTCCTGCTGAATGAGAATATGTGTACAGACAGAGAGAGAGAGAGAGAGAAGGGGGAGAGATAAAAAACACTCTGTGTGCATGTATGTCTGTACACCAAACACCACAGTGAGACACCAGAATCTGAGTACATTCTGGGGTAGGGAAACATTTCTAGTGTAGCCATGAAGACCAAATACTTCCAAGTTCACATACGTACACACATATTCCTATACCTGAGAAATTTATGGCAGAGAAAGGGACTCCTCTGTGTGTGTGTATGTGTGTGTGTGTGTGTGTGTGTGTGTGTGTGTGTGTGTGTGTATGGACTATACACATACTTTCATGTAAGCAATTCCTTTCTGCAGACAACTATTTCGTGCAATGCAATAAACACCCTAAAAATTCTAAGCAGCTCATTATATCCCCCCGTCTGCTTTCATGGCTCCAAGCCAGAATATAATGATGAACCTTAACTTGTTAAGGACAACTAATTTTTGTTTCTGGCTGTCTCAGGGGCTTCTGCCTTCCCCACTCGCGCTTTCCTTCACTGTTGACACGTTTCTGTTAACTGGATGTCATCTGCTGGCCTTGATTTTATGCACAAGCAGTGGGATGCATTTTCCTGTGCAACAAGCCTGCTTTGAGCTGCATTAGATTTGTCATTATTCTCTCATTTCCCCCCTTGCACTTGTAACATTTCATCTCTTCCTGCCTTATTTTTTGTGAGCCACGGTGCACCCACATTATGGTTTATACATGATCTCGCTCCCTTTGAAGCCGGCAGATTTCAGAGCCCGCTCTCGTCAGGAGAAGAGCCTTGCGCCAATTTAGCAGGCTGAGGGCCCGGAGCTCCAACATCTCAATCTAAAGGGGGTCACAGGGTGGCACAAGTGAGTGTCAGCAAGAGCTGTTTAATTGCCAATCTAGGCTTCTCCATGGTGTTTAAAGTATAATGACCCATCACTTAATTCTGAGAAGCCCTGGCCCCGCTGCTGAAGAGAATGAATATCAAAGGGTGTTCTGGAACAGGGCAAGCTGCCTACATTCCCTATAACTGCCATAAGTATAATAGACCCATACTTCTGTCGACCCATTACCACAATAATGTATTTAATTTGCTGTATATGCTTTTTAACTAGCTACCTTTCATAAGGCCTACCTGGGGAATCGGCCGCCTCACCCCCCACCCCCCCCTGCACCTTGAGCCCCCTAACCTTCCCTCCCACCGTTCCCTTCCTCTCCTCCACCCCCTGCCCACCTAGAAATCATCGGCTAACCTCCTAATGATAATTCAATCGATAAGCTTAACCTCAATCCCTATCCTACGATTACTGCACCGCTTTTAACCTCTGGAATGCTCCGAAGCAACAAACACGCAAAACAAGTCGGTGTGGTGGAGGAATGCTGGTTCGGAGGAGGGTGAGTCATGGATCCGAAGGTGCTCAGAAGCAGTTCTCCTTCTGGGAGACTCCCTATTCGTTCCCAGGCTTTGCGAGGTTGTGGTGACATTATTTAATGAGAATAACCTTCCTCTTCTTGCTAGAGGAGAGGACACACAAGCATTTTCCCGCCTAACCAATACTGGTATGGATTTAGAAACTGACATGATTTATCACATGTGGGAAACAGATCTTTACAGCTGCACGATACCCATGGCATGATGACAAACATTAGAGATGCTACAATTTATGCTTCTTCATGAGTGTGGTTCTTACTCTTTCCTTCACCAAAATCACTTGTTCCGTAAGTAGGAAAAGAGGCATCGTGGCCCGTCTTTCCAACCCTTCCTCTGGTCTAGGGTCCTCACGCTGGCTACAGAGATTGGGGAAGAAGGCTGGGAGATGGCATCCCTGCCATGTAAATGCATGCTCATTAAATTAGGTGCCATCCTCAAAATGGATTTGTTGTTGCAGCCTATCAGGAAAGTCTAAACCTCCACCGATTTAATTAACTTGACTGAAAATCAGATGAACAGAAAATAAAACTATCATTAGGTGCAATTAGTGACTACTTAAACATACTGCTGCCAACCAGTTTGTAAATAAACTAGCAGTCACTGAAAAATTAGCCAGAATTAATTAGAAAGGGGGGAAAGGAGAACATGGGGATTAGAAAGATCTAGGTACACACATGCGGGCATCTTTGTATGTTATATATACATTTATATGCTTAAAGATATGTGACTGTACACATACATAGGATTTTAGCTGCATAGGCCAACATGGTCTCCATCAGCCACATGGGGCTACTGCATACTTGAAATGTGTCCAGGCCATATTAAAAAGTGTTGTAAGTATGAAATACACATCAGATTCCAAAACTAAGTACACAAAAAGTTAAGAACTCATTAATAGTTGCTTTACAGTGATAATGTGTCAGAATGATATTCTGACTTATTAGGTTGAATAAAATCAATCATTAAAAATAATTTTGTCTGAGTTTCCTTTTCTCTTCTTTTAAAAAATATGGCTACTAGAAAACTTAAAATTCCCTTTGTATATTCCCTATATACAAAGCTCACCTTCCATTTCTACTGGACACTGCTACTTTAGACAGAGATGTGTTTGGGTAGGGGAGGAGGTGGGCAGGAGAGGAATGCTCTTTTCTGTTTATGTTTAAGAGCCTGGACCTTTAAAAAGACCAATAACCCTCCCTTAAATTCCTCTTTGTATATACAGTAATAACCTTACCTACACTCTTTCCTTCCTTCCCTGGTTCAGGCAACAGAGGAATAACACTTTAAAAAGCTCCCCACGTCCTAATTATTTCTTCCTGCCTTCTTAAGTTCTTAAAAATACTGACTCAGAAATTCAACCTTAAAATTCTGGCATCACCCACCTGGGAAGTTCAGAGCAATTTTTTCAGTATTTTCTAGGAGAAAAGCCTAACCCTCTATGGGTCTTACACCCTTAGACCTACATGTTGCAGACATGCCCAGATGGTCTGGCAGCATCCAGAGAACTTTCTGAAAAGTGACTCATGGCTTCGGTCGAAGGCACTGGGTCTTGGAACTCACCTGGACATGGAAGCGTTGACAGTCAGAGCTGTGGGGTAGGGGTGACGGAATCCTCCTGTCGTGATGGGGTACACTGGCTGACCTTGCCTACAAAGAGTGGGGCACACGGTGAGAACGTGGAAATGGGGGTGGGGGGTGGGGAAAAGGAAGAGAAGAAAAAGGAGAAGTTCTCTCTGCACAGTAAGCTTTATTCTCATTTGATCAGAACAAAAATCTTGGGGATTGTACAGCAAGGATCAAAGGGAAGAAACACAGAACAATTTGAATGCCATAAATCTGATAGGAATGGCTAATTAAATTTTATAACCTTTGCTTATGTCAATAGAGACCCTCTCCCCAAGCTGAAACTAGGTGTTTTGTTGTAATAATTAAAGGCGAAGTCTCGCTTGCTTTAATGGAGCCATCACACTAATTGAGGGCTACACATCCAAAGGAAAACAATAATGAATGTAAATTTATACCAAAATAAAGTACAGTGAATCAAAGGACTTCAGTTGCGCTTTGGGCCTCTTTCGGTATTTAGATCTCGGTGAGAAAACATTAAATTAACAGAGCTTAATTTGTAGCCTTTTGTCAAATTAACAAGTGTTGACAAGAGTTACCGGGGGGAGAATCCCCAAGAAGAATTGTGGGTAACCAATAGACAATCACACCTCATTACAATAATTAAAAAATACAGCAACATGCAAAATAGCATCCTCATGAAAGACACACAACTTTTCCTGACAGAGGGTTGTCTGAGTTGGCTATTCCTTTTTATCTAGCCTTCAAATATCTCCCCATCAGCTGAATGGGGCAACTGATAGCTGAGGACTAGTGCAGGCATGGCCCCACCCACTGGAGAAGAAGAAATAGGACACATACTCCCATCCACATCTACCCTTCCTAACAAAATTCAGGAGCAAAAAATAAACTACACCTGGGCTTGGTATTTAGCACAGCTACTGTGTAATACAAGGTTTTTTTTCCTTTTTTCTTTAAAAAAAAAAAAGAAATTGTAGAATATGCTGAGCTGGAGAAATCAAGGTGGAACTGGGGAAAAGAGGTGAACCACTTCAAAACTGTACCTTCTTTAAGATCATGAAAGGTTAACTTCCCCAAGACCCAAACTTGAGAGAGTTTTTCCAGGATTTATTCCTGATAGGATTCAACAAATTGTCCTGTGTTTTTTAAATAGTAGAGATCACCGATAAACATGGAGAAAGATATATACAAAAGCACACCATCATAAAACACGTTATTATATGCATGCACACAAATACAAACAGAGTATGTTTATATATTAAAGGACTTTCTGCTCTGACTTTAAAATACATGTTAAAGTTGTCTAGGAAAGGTTAATGGGTGGTGCTATAAAAGCAAGACTAGGTGATAGGAAGATAAACTGTAAAAGGCAGTTTGATGATGTGGAGAGCTGCCAGAACCTAGGGCTGACATACAGTGAGGATTCCAACGGCCCCACACTCCCTTCCCTCAGAGTTTGGTGAGCCACTTAATATGCAGATACGCTCAGAAAGAGATGCCAGTTGGAGAACATGGAACTTCTCAACAGACACAAACTTCCACTGTGGCTGTCAATCTTGGGAATGATGGCTGCGGTGGAGGGTGGGGTTGTGACCCTCCGTCTCCCACTCCCGGATTTCAAAACTAACCCACTCCTCTGCTGCCTCAGTCCAATGACAGGACTCAAGTTTGGGCTGCCACCCAAAGAGGCATGATAGGCTTCACAGGAGAGAAGCCCTCAGAGTCTGCTGCAATTCCCAAATTACCTTAAGGGTATCTAAGTTCACAGAGAGGAACCTAGAGCCTTTGGAGACCATGGGTGCAGAATGCTGAACATCAATAGCTTTTCTCTTTTATCATCCATCTGAATGGCTATTGACTTGCCTGCTATTCCACTGGGCAGATCAACAAGCATCTTCCCCATGACTCCCCACCCACAGCCCTCCCTCCCCTCTACTGTCTTCTAGACACACACAGAGACACACACACACACAAAGAATAAGTAATAAGCATGCCCATGTAAGAAACAAAAAGGAAATTAAAAAATGGAACTCCTTACTGTGGTACTAACCATCCTAGCGGATGGGGGATTTGTCCTACGGTGCCGGGTGACAGTGGGTAGTACGGAGATATATCTGGAGGGTGCGGAGGCCGTGGGATTCCTGGAAGAAGAAGCCACAGTTTAGGTGCAAGAGAAAGAGAGAAGGGAAGAGAAACCATCAAGTGATGGGAACAAGGATAGGATAGAGAGAGACATTGCCTCTGTAACCCTAGCATGAGCTGTTTTCCATGAGTCTGATCCTAAGACTTGTCAGTAAGTTTCATTTCATTATCCCTCTACACCAGCTTGAAAAATTCATCTTCTTCTAGATGGATCATACACTGGCTAAACACATACAGACTTAGAAAATATCTGCTTGGACATTTCTGCCTCATGGGATCGGTGTGATTATTTGAATTGGAAAAAAGAAAAAAATCCAAAGGGGCTGGTACATAGTAGGGGATCAAGTGATATTAGATCCCTTTGTCCTCACAACTTGTCCTTTTCTTCTCTTTAATTCTAATGACTTACCTGCATGAGAGTTACTCCTCTAGTTTCTAACATACTTTTTGAGTTATGGTTTTTAGAAAGGTTACTTCTTTCTAAAAAAGAAATCAGCTTCTAAAAATTAACATCTAAAAAAGTTGTGTTAAGTCGCTTCAATCGTATCCGACTTTGCGATCCTGTAGACTGTAGCCCACCAGGCTGCTCTGTCCATGGGACTTTCTAGGCAAGTGAAAAGTCTAGGGTGGGTTGCCATTTCCTCCTCCAGGGGATCTTCCCAACCCAGGGATTGAACCAGTGTCTCTTACATCTCCTGCATTGGCAGGCGGGTTCTTCACCACTGTTTAGATCTGTCAAACTCTGCCTTGAAGATGAGCTGTAGGAGAAACTCAACCAATGCCTTGACATCATATTTAAGGAAGAATCTGAACTGACCAGACCAGGAGATGCTGGAAGCCTGGTACACTTGGATCTAGAACCTGGCTTTCTAGAGGACAGAGCCCACCACAGATGGGGTACTGCTGGACCATGGGGCTGATGAGTGAGTTCTGAAGGTCCATGCATGCACCACACACCCATTAGTTCCATAGGCACATATCCTGCAATTGAGAAATCCTTGGTTTCTTAGAAATCAAGAGGGCTGGGAACAATTTAGGCCCAGAGGAGCAGACCTACACTGCTCAAGTGGAAAGCAAAACGAACAATTGCTCAGAATTAAAACAGGACTGAAGGGAATGAGCTGTGTGTTTGCAGATGAAAACTATTTCATTTTTTAAAAAATTCGTTCAGGAAGCTTTTAATCTGTAAATTAAGCCTCCCTGGGTGACATTTTCATGCAGACACTGCTTTCTCTCTATTACAAAAACCAAACAGATTAGCTGGGCTTGGACCCTACACCAAGCCACTCGCACACTTGAAAGAATGTTCGCAGAGGAAAAGTAAACAGTCCGCAGACGTTAATCATATGTTTTACGATAACCATTTAAAAGCTATTCCCTGTACTACCATTATTTAAATGAGACGTTGAAACTGCCATTCACTCGTGGAGCCTGGGGCCGGCTGGCGGCCTCCTCCAGCCATCCCAGCGCCAGGCTCGGTCCCCCACGAGCACAAAGGGGGCTCAGAGGCTGCTGAAAACCAGCTAATGTGTGGCTTCATTCAGGGGTGGCAAAGACGGCCTGAACAGGCAGTCTACCTCGGCCCAGCATCCAACAATTCCTTCCGACCAAGTGACGTGGAATAGCCATTCTGAATTCATCCTGCTAATTAACCAGCTGGGAAGAGAAACCAATGCCAGCAAGTGCATCGCCCGGCCGGAAAGAGACAACCTGGCCTTAGCTGTTCTCCTAAGACCACCCCAATTTGTTTTAAATCTTGTTTCAGGGGAGTTACAAGTAACCTCGCCTTCTTCCTCTCCCCACTTTTGAGAAAAAGCACTTGGATGGAAAGGAGGGGACAAGTATAAAAGCTGGAGTCACGTGGCATCTTCTGCCTGAGACCCTAATGGCTGTTCCTTGATGCAATGAGGAAACCATCTTGGACTTGGGTTTTCCTGTCTGTAAAATGGGCTTGAGGATAAAGACTCAGGATACTACAGGGGAGGAAGAGCCCAAATAAATCAGCAAAGAGAATGCAGAACCCAGTGACACGATCTCTCAAGGCTGCACCAACTCATTGCCACGGGACTATATATAGTCCCTTAGCCAACAAGGAAGCTGGGGCTTCAGGGAACCAAGCTGTTAGGGCTCTTACACTCCCATGGAGCTGAGGAGGAGTCCATGAGATGCCTCCAAAACCATTACTGCCTCCGAGTCTGTCTGAGGTTCTTGGAGTTATAAGCCACTCCTGAGAATAGCTACTCCTGAGAACAGAACTCATAGCAAGGTTCCCAAGACAGCCCCTCAGGGGTACCTGGAGCTCTGGAGAGACCTGAGCACTAAAAATGGACTTCTCCAAAGGGGAGGAGAGATCCACTCCCTCACCAGGCTCTGGTTTCCCGAAAGAGGTTCCCGGCCAACACGTGGGAGAGGCACCGGGACCCCTCCACTGCTGCCCCCAGCCCAAGTCCCCAAAGCACCCCTCCACCCCCCACCGCAGCAGGTCCTCTGGCGGTCCCGGGACCAGCACGCCTTCTCTGCACCCAAGCATGCGTCCTACCTGTTTTGGGGTCTACGTCAGCTGGTAAGTGTGGAGGCGGGTTTCCTGGCGTGAAGTGTTCATTGCTGTAGGTGATAAGAGGCGTGAGGGGGTGGACATGGTGCGGGTGCTGCACAACCGGCACTTTGTTCGACTGCAGGGAGGCGAAGAACAGAAGAGAACACGGTCACGCTGGCTCGGGCAGCCCAGGAGCCTGACCCCGGGCAGCCCTGACCACACCCTCCCACCTGGATTCTGTAAGTGCAGGCAACCCGTCCTGGCCCTGGTCCGTGTACTGAAATAGCAGAGAGTGATGATTCAGCTCTCTGGGTAGGTGTGCCTGGGTCTTTACACCCCCACCCCACCCTCACCACTCAGCCTGGCTTTTAAAATACCTCCTCCACCACCGCCGCCACCACCCCATCACAGAGCCCAAGGATCTGCACTTTTCGCATTGGCAGGTAAATCGGAAGTGATGGCTTTAATCCCCCAGGCCTACTGTGCTTCTGCAGGTGGTGGTCTCTCCTACCCCAGGGCCCCACAGGAGGGACCTTCGGGAGGCAGGCAGGCAGGCTTCACGGGGGGAAGGCTTCCTTTACAAGAAACTGGCAGGGCCCTAATCCCAGCCACCTTATCCACCACCCCAGGCTCTGAACCCCTCCCGGCTCCTTAGAACCAGTGGGCAAGCTACAATCCTTTACAGGCAGCCAGGATGAAAAGCCTCACTCTGGTCTGGATGGGAGTGTGAACTTTACCAGAAAGCTCTAAACTGCCAGGCGAGCACCTGCATATTTTATGCAGATTACAGCAGCCTGGATTCATTAGGAATCTCATTAGGAAGTCACAGGGAATGCTAACAAATTAACTGGATGATGATGAATTGGGCTAATAAAGGGTATGTACACATTTCAGAAACAAGCAGTTCTGGAAAACAACACACAGGCAATTTTTTGCTTGGGAAGTGTTGATAGGTGGAGAGGAGGATTAAAAAAAAAAAAAAAGAAAAGCATCTTAAAGATTTTCCTAGTTGCAATGATCAGACCTGCCCAAATTATTCTCCATTCCTTCCCCTACCTACTCTCAACCATCCCTCCCCCTCCCCATGCGATGCTGTAACTTAGCCCAGCAAGATCACAAAGAAAAAATTAAGCTGAAACAAGCGAACTACTGGGCCATTTACCGAGAGTAATCCAATTGCAAAAAACCCTATTCCCAATAGAGGATTTTCACTAAAATCCTACAACAGGGACATTTAACCAGATTAGGTACCAGCAAAGATAAAGAGGCTAGTATTAGATGATGAATGGATTAGAGTCAACTTTCATTTTAGAACGTGTCTTCATTTCCTTTTATTACTTTTAGGAAGGCACAACTTGCATTAACATCAAGGAAAAGGAATTGCATTAAAAGAAAAGAAGGAGGGTTCCAGTGCTGCCCACTAGCGCCTCTTGAGTTCAGGGACCACCAAGCAGTTAGTTCTCTTTACGTTTTTCTTGTCCTTTAAAAAAAAAAAATAGGTGAAGAAGGGGTGTGATAGAGTAAGAGTATTTCTTACCACCGTTAAGTGTGAGGAAGGCATTTAAAAAGGTGCTTCTAAGTTTTCCATGGGTATGTTTGGAAAGGAAAATACGCACTTTCTAGATGCTCCCAGAAAAAAACAAAAAACAGAAAAAGAAGTCACATGTCCAAGAGCCAGGCTTAATGATCCCTACAAGCAACTGGAAACTTTCAGAGAAAGACAGATGGTAACTAGTGGCTCACAGAAGCCTTGTACTGTGAATTATCATTTTGCAATCAGAACACTGAAATTCAAAGCACCCAGTAACACTTCCTTCGTCAGCAGCCACAAAAGACTGGACATGACCAAAGTGAGCAGAGTGAAGGACTGTCACTCCAAGGCCAGGGCCAGCATCTCACAGACATGCGCTGAGAAGTTTTTAGGAACCATTTCTGTCCAGGACAACTTGAAAACTACCCAACAAAAACACTCACACCGTGTGCTGGGGTGGAGATGGAAAAGAGTAAGGGACACACATATCAGATGGACTGGAGACCATCAGGAGGAAAGGAAAATGAGAATTGCTGCCTTCTAGAAGTTTTCTATCTGGAGAGATACACAACCGCTGAAATGAACACAGACCAGTCTCAGACAATTTAGAATAACTGTGGAAAAACTCTGGGACCCCTGGGAAGAAGCACCAGGCCAGGGGAGGGGAGATTGTCACCGAGGAGCTGAAGGACTTTGAGGGAATAGGACCAAAAAAACAATGAAAGAAAACAAGTGTGTAAGTCTATGATGGGAGAAGAGCAGTGAGACTTCAACATTTCTCAGTTTTGCTGAGTCAAGCATCTCTCAAGATGATTATCACAAACATGGGTTCCTATTACTAAGAAAGTTTCACAGGGACCTGATTCAGTAGGTCTGGGCTCAGGACCCAGGCATCTTGGATCTGCCTATGGAGGGCCACAGGTACCTCTTTCGTTCAGCCATGACCCCTAGACCAGAGAACCACAAAGTTCCATACAAGCACAAAAGGTTAACAGACTTGAATCCTAATCACGGATCAAGTCTTAGTTCTGAAAGAATTCATGGGAAGGGCTTAGTATTAAATGTAAAACCTGAGACACGGTAAGCACAGGAATGCTGGTTTATTGTTATTTTTATTCTTTGGGAGAAGCTGTTCGAAGGAAGGCACAGTTCTGTTTTGTACTTCAGAAGCGCAAATTTCATGATTGTCTTCCAGGCAAGAAATGCAGGGGAAATCCTCTCTCTACACTTGTGCACAGAAGGATGAAGACAGTATTTCGGCAAAAGAGAAGTTCACAGGTGCGTGAGAAAAATTAATTCTCCCTCTTCCAGTCAGACACACGCACGAGAAGAGGATTCCAACAAAAGCTGGACACCTGTTGGGGCCACCATCACTATCATATTATTTTGTACACCTGAGTCTGTAAGCCAACTATTTTTTTCCTGTTCATTCGAAACTCTATAGTATGGGTTGGGGGAGCGGGGGCAGAAGGGAGTGAAGAGATATGAAGTTTTAACTGCTGTCCGGCTTTTGTGGGGGAGGGAGAGGGCTACTGGGACATGGAGCTCTTTCCTGATGTGACTACATATTAGGCAGGTCCCTAGAGTCTTTATATGTTGAGTGGTTCCCAAACAAGGTGGGGGAATGCAGCCATGTGGGCAGAAACCAGGGTCTGCCACTCCCACTGAACCTGTCTGTACCTAGATTGCTTTTATGATGGGAGGATGTTCTTCTGGAAAATGCCCATGTCTCTCCAGCCTCAGATACCCACAATCCTTTCTGTCTACACCACACTATGTCCACTGCTGGGATCATGATGCACCTTCCTTGGTCCCACCATAGCTAAGTCCCTGAAGGACAAAGATAGTGTCTTGTAGACCTTTGTGTCCCCTGTATTGCTCAGCATGTGCGAGTGATGAGCACACTTATAAATTGCAACAGTAAGCACCAGAAGAACAGAAGGCTAGAGCCAGTCTCCCAGATTCATTTCATTCAAATGACAGTGCTCTTAAATGGAGTCTACTCAACATCACAGGACAGAGCTGGGGGCAGGGGAAGCCTTCAGTAACCATCCAGTCTAATACTCTATTACAAGTGTCTTTCGGGGGAAAAAAAAAAATTGGTTTTCAAGCCCATTGGCTTGTACATGACGACCAAGAGTGAAGTTAGAAAATTCCAGGAAGACCCACGTTTAAATCCTACTTCAATCCAGCTGTGTAACCTCTCGCGAGCCTTCATTTCTGTGCGAACTCTCGGTGAGAACTGGGTCTACCTAAGAGGGTTGCGAAAATCTAAAGAGATCATGTTTGGGAAGTGTGTATTAGCCCAGTGCCTCACACATCCATACATGTAAGGCAAAGAAGCTTTGAAAAATGAAAAACACAGTCCAGTGCTGACGATGAGGGCTCGGTGAAGTTCACATTCGCTACCCTTCCAGTCTCTTCTAATTAAATTCACAGGGGGCAAGGCAGCCATAGCCCGCACTCCTTACTGCAAAGGCCAAGACATGCATGGCAGGGCAAGAGTACAGGGGTGTTTTGTGGCCACCTTTCCTTAGGTGCACGCCTTTCTTAAAAATGCAACACTTAGTCCACACATATAGTTAATTATGTCATTTGAGAAAAACCATCACTTGATTATGCTAATAAATAACACTGTCACAGAAGAGCTGGAAGTTACCTCGGTAGCTGGAGATAAGCAAGGTCCTTCAAGAAGTAGGGGTACGGCCTTGAAGCAGAAGCTGATACAAATGATACACAGAACAACCACCCACATAGGAAAAGTCCCTTAGACTTCCCCCTTCACTACGACCAGCTCCCACTTTTTTTTTTTTGTTAATGAAAATAGCTTTTTTTTTTTTTTTAACTGAAAAGCTTTGGTTTTCCAGCAAACCCTTTTAGAACTCTTTAACTGAATGTGTTAAGAGTACCACTATATGCTAGACACAGCATAAAGAGGCAAAACTCCATTTTAAAAGTTTTTGTGGATTTTCCAAGTCATTTGGTCATAATGGAACTGGGTTATAACTGCTATAATGAAATCATCACTAGAAATAATTCTTTTCAGATTAAGGCCTTGGGGATGACTCTGAGTTGATGTGCAGTTCCTCCAGTGCTGTTCCCACTTCTTTAAAAAGGAGGTCTTGTCTTTACGGACTGTGTTCAAAACCGTACCACCCTAAGAAAATTCGGATGTGAAAATTTCCTTTTGTGGAGGACAACAGAAAACTTTCCAGAAACACATCCGGGAAATCTAAATCAAAGCTACACTGTACGCTGGGAGTGCTGGTGGGGTAAACAAGCTGAAATACATGTCTCCTCCCTCTTTAATCTTTTTACAGAGTCCAGTGTTCAAGACAACCGTAACATAAAACCAGGTGCCTCTTAGGAAAGTGTTTTATCTAAATATTAAATATGTCTTCAAAACTACCTGAGCATTTGCACGAAATCATCACCTGCAGGGACAGCTAACTGAAGTTCAAGGTTGAGAGAATGGCAATCATGGGAGGCTGCCTGGAGAGCTTAAGCCTTATAGAATATGATGGGCACTAGGAATCTGTGAGCCAGGAGAAAAAAAAAAAAAAAAAAACAACCAGCAAACATTCATAGAACGGAAGTTCAGGGAGGAAGGCCACAGCTGCCCACATGCACCAGCACTAGCAATGCCTGAAACTCACCCAGAGGGTCGCTCCGGACCCCTTGTCGAGACGGCCGTCTCACTCAGGCCTCTCTAGCTCACAGCAGTGCAGGTCGCGGCCGCCACATCTAAGGGAGCCCCGGCCCCTGTGTTGACTGCGACAGACTATTCAGTCCTCACAAACCTACGTGGTAGCTGCATTTGTTATCAGCTCTACCCAGCAGGTGAGGACACGGGTCCCAGGTCTACCTTCCACTGCTGTGTCTGCAGACATGGGCCCTGGATGGGGCTGACTGCCAGGTGGAGGTCGTGAACTGCACCCAACAAACGCAGCCTGGGCCGACCTCCCCCAATGGACACAGATGCTTCAGGATCGCAAGGGGACATTCTGGAACCCAGGCCAGTTCAGCACATAGTGCTCCCCCGAACCCCCAATTAGAAGTAAGCTCAGGGCTCTCCGCCTCAGCCAGGCACACCCTTGCCACGGAGCATGAAGCATTTTTAGTAGGGACTTTCACACCATGTGGCTGCTTATAGAGGGAGGGGTGTGAAACATTCAGTGGGGATATTTCTGCTTCTCAAATACAGACACAAGTGACATCAGGGGACAGACGTGGTCAGTCCCAGCAGAAAAGGAAAAGTCAGCTTAAAACCTGAATGTATGAGGTAAACAGTAACTATTTAAAAGGAATCAAAATCCTCATGTGACTAAATCATGGAGGCTTTCTGTTCTCTACCTGGAGGCGTGGCTGTGACTCATTTCTTTCCCAGTTCCATTCATCTCGGTTTTGAGCACTGAATGGTTAAATTAGAAAGAAAGGGTCCTTTAACAGACCTCAAAGCACACAAAGCCTTTCCACCCGAAGTATTCATCCCACTGCAGTGGGGGGGAGTGGGGAGGGGGTGCCCCCTGTGGCTGAACTTTGACCCCTGGAGAACCCTTAAGCCCGGTGTTCTGCAACTCGGCCCTGCCACCCTCATCGTGCCCACACACCCGTCCACCGAATGCTGTTCGAGATGGGGAACCCAGCAAGTGAAAGGGTGATTCAGGCCCTTCAAGATCCCCCTGCCGGCCCTCTGCTCACCCCAACCCCTCCACCTTCCCTAACTGTGGGGAACCCAAAGGGAATGAAAGCTCGCCATTCACCCCGCAACCTATTAATCAACAGACGTTGAAAACAAATAGAGCCATTGCTGGCCCTGGCCTCTCGGGCGGCCGGCCCTCCTCTTCAATACTCCCCTATGGCTCTCCCTTTCTGCACAAGAAAAATGGGGCCAGAAAGTGCCTTTACGAGCCCAGCACAATAAAACAAAGGCAGCACAGAGGAGCACTTGTCAGCCTTCTCCCCTCCCCGGGGTGGGGAGCGAGGGTCTTCAGGGTCTTAGATGACCGGCCCTCCCAGGGTCTGAAATCAGCATCAGGAAGGACCACTCTTCAAGCTCTGTTTACTGTGTGTTTTTTTTTTTAATGGGTTTACGGCTCATCTTGATACATTCTTCCCGGACACTGCTTCCTATGATGTACCATGGCCAATGGCACCCAGCAAAACAATAACAGACATTGCACATCACTGGGGCCATGGGGCACTGAAGGGCAAGAGGGGTTGGGATGAAGAAGCGCTGTCTCTTCCTCATCAACCACCCGCCCCCCGCCAGCGTGATTCAACTAGTCCTGTTTGGGGGGGTGTGCGCTATGAACCAGAGTGGAAGGGTCAGCGATGGTAGTCTTCCTGCCTCAACCCATCACACCAACAGTGAGCAACCACTGCAGTGCTGAGATGATGACGTCAGGGAGTGCCCTGGAACCAGGCCTGCGCTCACAGCCAGACTTACCTGCTGAGCATCTCACTACTCTATCCTGTAAACCTCCCGCAGGCACGCACGCACAGAAGGGAAAGGTGGTGGGCGGCCCTCCACGGGGGCTGAGGCCGAAAGGGCTGTTTCCCACCTTCGCTGTGACCCTGTGCCCTCACAGCGGTCAGAAAGCTCAGGCAGCGAGGGCCTCCCCGGCCCCCCCCAGGTGAGGGGCTGTTCATGGTTGGGCGCTGCTCCTGTCTGCCTAAGGCTCAACCTGGGCCAAGGGGGCATTGTTTCCTGGGGGTCAGACTTCTATGGACGGCTACAGCACTGCCCGCTGGCAATGGGAAAACCAAGAAAGCTGCGCAGGGTTTGAGTTTTCTTGAAGAAATGAGGTGGTTCAGAGAAAAGAGGTCTGCCTGTGAGATACAGAAAAGAAACACAGCCCTGCAACTGTGGTACCCAGCGCGCACCCCCTGGCCTGAGTCACGCGCCCACAAGGCTGCAAAGTTACAGCTTCTACTAACACTCAGGATGTTGTTGGTTTTGTGAACTATCAACGGCTGACTTTTTCTTCCCCCCTTCCCCTCTTCTTTCTCTGGAATCAGATCCATTTAGACAGCAAGAAGAGGGAGAGAGAAGATTCCCCCAGCCATCTATGAAATTCTGCCGACTCACAGTTCCTCCTGCACTCACACAGGCATTAAAATTCTTCGTGCAGGGAAATGATTGAACAGGGCAGGCAGGGAGAGGATAAATGTGCAGCCAATTTTCATCCAAATTCTCACACACACATGAATATACATAGAACTAACACAAACCATCCTGAGCCCTTGGCCTTTTTTGGATGGGTGTTGTTGTTGTTTTTTGGGTTTTTTTGCCCCTTCTATAATATTACAACATAGCAGGTATCATAACCAGACTGCTGAGCATTAAGGGTCTAGGGGACCAAATTCAGCTCTTCTTAATGACCATGTCTCAATCCCCCAAAAGGAGGAGGGGAGGGGAGGTGGGGGGCTGGAGGTGTCAGGGTGGGGAGTGGGCACACTAAGGGAAACATTTAAACATTGAAAATAAAGATGTGGCCCAGCCGACTGGCTTTGGGAATGTTGCAGCCAAGGCCCGACCCAGCAAACCTGTGCCTTCACAGACTCTTGAACAATTACTTTCAGTTAAGTTCATTAAACAGAATTTATTTCCACTCACTCTCATTTATTCTCCAATAAAAAGAAAGTATCCCATTGTGCTTCCCCCAACTAACCTTTAAAGCACTTGGGAGCTTAAGCCTCTGCCCACCCAGTCCAGGCTCATCCCTGACCACGGATTTCCCAGGGTTTTCTTCCTGACTCCTGCCCTCCCTTCAGTAACTTGCCTCAGCATCCTGGAGGGCGGGGGCGGGGGGTGGGGGGTGGGGTGGTGTGCACAGCAGTGCAAGGAGGCCCTCTGACAGTCCTAACCCTCCACCAGGTCTCAGAGATGAAGGACCAACCACTTCACCCTGAAGTAATTTCCCAGGAATTTGCAACCTCCACCCTCCAGCCAGCAAGATATTTTTCGACTACTTGGGCATTAAATGATTAGCGTTAGCATAATCAATCTTGTTAAGTGTCCGAGTTTGCAGGGAATGTTTGGGACTTGGGTAAGAGGGTACAGCTGTTTCTAGGAGAGTCAATTTTCAAAACAGAGCCAGGGATAAAACTAACCTATTCCAAATGAAGAAATCCAAAAGCTCAAATTCAAAACAACTTTTTAAAAAATAATGATTTCCAGACCATCTCCCCTAAAACACAACCACCCCAAATCTAAGGATTCCTAAGTAGGATGGAAAGGAAATCACCAATTTTGATTTTGAATAAATTTTAAGTACATAATGGTTATTACATCCTGGGGATTTCAAGAAAGAAGCAGTGAACAAAATTTGACACCACCTTTCTAATTTATTTACAATGCCCAGCTATATAAAAATGTCTTTAGTGTTCTTAAACACTCTGTGCCTAACTTTCCAATCGAGGCAGTATTTGAAAGCCATACCTGTTACATGAGTCTGATAAGAGCTCAAGAAACAGTCACCTTCAGAGAGCAGGTAAATTTCTCCCTAGTAACAAACAGATGAACTGAGAGGTGGGATAGACATTTTCACGTGGCCCCACAGATACAAATGACCAAAACTTGGATTCGACAGGAATTCAGCAAAACCAGACTAAAGGGAAGACGAACACAAAGGCAAAACCGCACTGTCCTGCTCTGTTTTGTCCTGTCAGTGTCCCAAACACGGGCCTTCTTTAGCGGACATCTATAGCCTCCATAAACGATACACGCAGGAGACACGGAGCTACCCTGCAGCGCCGCTGCCCTCTCTGACTGCAGCTGACGAAAGTTTAAGGTAACAAGAGAATGACCCAGACAAAGTTCACTTACAAAAAAAAAAAAAAAAAAGTCTTCAAATGTGTGCAGAAGTATGTAATCTGGACAGCATGTCAGGATTTCATCACATTCCAAAATATTGCAGAAGGAAAGAATTCCATGACATAGCTCAGCCAGGCCCCCCACCATCCCCAAACCACAGAGGGGAGGTTTCCTTAAAAATATAAGGTTGCAGGCTCTGTTGCTTCCAGAAAATGCGGAGGCAGCAGCCTGTTGTGACAATACAAAGATCATAATATCTGTATCATCAGAGTCAGGAATTTACCCTTTCAAAGGAACTCCCTTCCCATAAGCCATCAAGAATAGAGGCTTCCCCATACCAACACAGCAGGACTGCTATGAAGTAACCCCAGTAATTTGAATAAACAAAGGTCTGGAACCTTTCAGGAATCTGGAAACGGGTGGGAAATTTGTGGCAAGACAATTTATACATTTGCAGTGCCAGCCTGCACTCTTCTCCCCACAATTCTTGTCAGTTTACACTATCATACGCCGAGCTGGAAAGTTACACAGAACCAGAAAGGGAAACCAAGACACACATTTGTCATTCCTTCATGCTCAGCTAGAGAACTACCTACCACTCTGATAGTTCAATATGACACAGAGGATTTTAATTCATGATTTTGAAAACATAAGGATTCTTATAGTCTGTAGTATATTTCATTCCTTCTTCCCCTAAATATCAGATCTAAGAGTTGACTGACCACCGCCAATGTTTCTTTGGCCATTTGACAACAACAAAAATTAATAATAAAAAGCAATAATAAAGACAGGTAAGGAATCACCTCCAAGAGAATGTCCTTACAGCTTGTGGCAAAGGATTTGACCTGAGAGTTGAACAGAGTATCAAGTATTCTAAGCCCCAAACAGGTACTGCAAAGGGGCCTTCTCCCTGATCATTTACAGCACAATAGGCTGTCATCAGTCTTTGCTCACATTTCAAAAATACATTTTATATTACATTTACAAAATACAAACACCACAAGCAAGACTGGAGCCCTAAAAGGCTGGCAGCATCTAAATTTGGAGATTGAAAATAAATACAACCAAAGACAGAGCAACACAAAGTTAGCATTAAATATGAAACCAAAATACACAGTTTACACAAGCCCTGCTACTGGAAAAGCCTTATTGTTCAAAAATGTTTCAAGCTTCCAAAGTATGCTCCTCCATGAGAGCATGTCATTTTTCCTTCTCTTTCTTCCAGTGGAGCCCACCCTGGTGGGTGAAGGGGTGGGGGGAATTATTTATTAGAAGAAATCCCAAATCCCACCACCCTTTTCCAGATTCCAGCTTGCTTGCACTTGGGGAGCCGGGTCTGCGTTGCTATAGAACCATAAAGATGGTGATGAAAGTCAAGCTTTATATACTCCCCATCTTTTTTTTTTAACCCTTTCCCCCTTCCCCAAAAAACTGCTATGAAAAGTACATAGTGAGACAGCATAGCTTGAGTTGACCATTTACTCTTGTTTTGTTTTTCCTTCCCATTGTCTGAATCAAAAAATAAAAAAGCCAAGCACAAAGGTTTAATGGTCAAGACTATATATAAGCAAGGACATGAACACACACACACACACACACACACACACACACACACCCACTACTCACCCAGCAATTCAAATTGAGGTGCCAACCGCCCAACTGGTGGAAGAGAGTGAGCCCAGAGGCCACCGCACCTCCCTTCCCACTCAGATCTTCCACTCCCACTAAGATGGTATTCCTAGGGTCCATAATAGCTTTGGTTTTCTTTCTCTCCACCTCAAAAAAAAACTTTCTCTGTACCTTCAAGATGGGACTGGGCCAGCTTTTTTTCTCCTCCCTTACTGCTTTTCTCACTTTTCTTCTTCCTCCCAGCTTCCCCTCCCTTTCTCCCTTTCATTTTAAAGAGCTGAAAAAAGGCATCTTAAAAGATGGAGATGGCTCCCAATTTCTGCCCTGGGACACTCAAAATGCTCCCCAAGTTCTCGCTCACGATGCCTGCAGTTATTTGGTTAATTCTTCCCTCTCCGCACACATCCCTCTGAAACAAAAAAAAAAAAAAAAAAGCAAAAACAAACAAAAAGAAACCAAATCATCTAGTTCGACTGGTTACAGATTAAATTTTTTAAAAATTAATGAAAAGAAATTCCTCCCAGTTTCTACCCTGTACCACTGCAAAATCCTTGAAGGAAGGGGGAGGCCCATTTCCCCAGCCAGCTCGGGCTCTAAGCAAGGGAGTCCCCCCTCCCTCACCCGTTACCTTGGGCAGCGGGGCCAGAGCCACCGCTAAGAGTAGCTAAGAAATTACGGTCAGCCATGAGGGAAAATGATTAACCGAAGGCAGGAGGCAGGCACTTTATCTACAAGATTGTCAAATCCCTCAAAACAAATTTCTTAGGGAGAGGGCTGCCGTGGGTTGGGGGATGGGGAAAGGAAAGTGTATTTTCTTGTCACAGTGACACGGGAGTGACATTTGGTAGGGCCTTGCCTGCCACACGTACACACCCCTCTTTTCCTTCCAGAGCAAGAGACTGAGCCTGTGAGATATTTCAGTTGACCTCTCTGGAAGCAGAAGAACGGAAGCTTCCCGCGTTCACTGGCATTCCAGGAGTCTGAACGCTCACTGGCTTTCTGACTGTAAGTTCTGTGAGCTTTCCCCAGAATGAGAGAGAGAG